>NC_053154.1:54596022-55291647 GCF_016835505.1 Polypterus senegalus
CTGTTATCACTGCTCCTGCGTTGTACATGCTGCATGCAATTGAACCCAAGTCCTTTACACAAGTAAATAAAATTGCTCCTGTGAAGCAAAAAAAAAACAAAAAACCAAACTCTAAAATAAAAACCCATAAAGAATACTGCACCACCCATTACTGGTAAGTAAATAAAAAGTGTTTAGGAGCAAAGCCTGCAATTTGTTTAAACTTGCAGACAGAAACAACATGTACATGCAGCTCTCAGTCCTCCAGAAAAGTATTATATCTGCTCAATACATCGGCAAAATAAAGCTTTAAATTTCAGCCAGAGTGCTAATGCTTTTTGTTCAATTAACCTAAAAGGCATGTTTTTGGGATGAAAACATGGACCAAAAAAACAAACAAAACATAGACACAGGGAAAAAAATAAAAACTCCAAACAGACAACAAACTAGCCTTGTGATTCAGATCCATGATGAAGCAGTGCTACCACTACACTACTATGCATGTAGAGTTTAAAGACTTTACAAAATCTGAATATGATAAATAGATGCATGAATGTATGTTTTATAAAAAAAAATAATGTTATCAGTGACCAACAAAATTCTTTTCAACTGATAAAAGTTATTTAAAATAATGTTTCATTGTCTGGCTTGCTTAATTCAGTTTAGGGTAGTGGTGAGAGAACCATTGTTTAACTCAAAATACCAACGGATGAATGTTATTTAAATGGCTCTTGTATTTCTTGTCTGTAAATTATTTTTCAAATACAAATTGCAATGAGAGAAGTTATAGTAAGCAAAGATGGAGAGAAAAGAAATAGTAATTTCTCAGTGGTGGTAATATATATTACATTCTTTAATCAAGCTACATATTGATCAAAATTGATTCTAATAATGGCATAATTGAAAAAATTACAGTCAATTTCTAGAAGGGCAGCATGTATTTAGAAACTCTACCATTAAATGCTATAGTTGTGTCTCTGTTACACTCTATCAATTCAGTGAAATCATTATTTATACTCCCTACAGTGTCAATTGTAGCCATTCTCTGATGCATGCATCTCTCTGATAGTTACTTTTGATTAATGCTCATATATACAGAACTGTTTGAAAAAAATGCAACTTTTAAAGTTCTATGCTGTTGAGCACAAAATATATCAGCTCACAGAATTTCAAAGAAACATGCTTGTTTTTTAAAAGAGAGTAGATTAAAAGATAACCTCTAAAATCACGTACAGTGCACTGCAAAGGGAGTATTAATAGTAATGAAGTATAGATATTATCATAAACTAGCAAACAGCTATAAAAAGCACAAGGAATATGATTTAAAATGAAATTGCATTTCTGCCAAATTAAATAAATAACAAGTCGGAAAATGTATGCATGGTGTAACATTCAGAAGCGTTCTAGGACTTGATTGAAACTGATCTGAAATTTTCAACATTTTACATTTTTTTAATTACTTCATCAAATTGTCAGTTTTCACATTTTCATTTATTAACTTTGGTTTGTAACAATAAGTATTGTTCAGAAATAACAGAGATAATAGAATGCTGTGACATGCGCTAGTAGACTACATTAAATGCATGGTTTTTAACAGTGTCATGGTTCAGCCATTGTTTTTCCCCTAGTTCAAGTGAATTGTTTATTCATTCTTTTATTTACTTGTTAAATGTTATTTTGTATATTATGTTATAAATTCTATTTTGTTTAGTTTATATGTTATACATGAATTATTGTTTCTTTCACTTTGCTGTTTATTAGTGTTTTTTGTTATCTGCTTTTTGTCACTCAGCACTATCAGAAGTATGTCATAGGCATACCGGTCAACAGTAAATGGAGTCTCTGTGGTGAAGCTGAGAAGACCATCTGCTACATAGTGTCCGGGTGCCATGTACTGGACCTGAAGTAATATCTTGAACATCACAACAAGGTCTGTATGTATGTGCATTGGACACTTTGCTAACAGCTGGGTGCTCCGACTCCAGACAAGTGGTACGATAATACCCTGACACGGCTGTTGACGCCAGAGACTGTGTCATCATGTGGGACAAGACTGTTCCTAAATATTGTACCATCACTGCCAACAGGCTGGACAGGAAGAGCAAGTCATGTGTCTTTATTGATTAGACAGTCACAGTCCCGGATGACAACAACATCCTGAGCAGGGAGGAGGAGAAGATTGACGAGGATAAAGACCTTGAGATTGAAGTAAGATGCATGTGGAACACAAGTACAAGAGTGGATCCTTTTGGCATAGGTGCAATGGGAGCCATCAAGACAGGGTTACAAGGGCAGCTGAACAAGCTCCTGTGTAGAATCAGCACATAAGAGATTCAGAAGACTGCACTCTTCGGCACAGCCCATATTCTTAGACTAGTTATCAGCTAAACAACAACATGAGTTCAAAGCCTGAGAAGTCTGGTTGACTCTGGCGAACATACAAGCATATCTTTGTGTGCTGACAGGAGGTTGGTAATAATAATAATAATAATAATAATTCAAAAAATATATATAGTATAGGAGAAACAGACAAAGGAAAATACAATTTGAAGATGAACACAGCAGTAGGACTCTAGACATTGAATGCATTGCTAAAAGGGGTATCACAGAACCCAAAACCTCAGAAAAAAATTAACTAAGTCTTGGGTTCAAAACTGACTTTTTTATTACAGAACTTCTGTACAAGTTCTCTTTATCACAATGATTCTTCTTTATTAGTTCTCTTTTTCTCATTTTCTCTCTTTCTTGTCCACTCCTCCACCTTTCCAGGTGAGCTTCAGTTGACTCCACACCCACTTATGACTCCCGGAGTGAGGTGTAATATCTTCCTTTTATGTAGGACACAGGAGTTCTTCTGATGTCAGTATTCTGCACAGAGGAAGCACTTCCAGGTCCGGCAGAAGCCCAACAAAGTAGGAAAAGGCACTCCCTGCAGCGGTTCGTTGGCAATTGGGCGACAGTCAATTCGGCGAAAAGACAACTCTGCCAAAGACAACTCGGCGAAAAACAACCTGCTGAAAAGACAACTCGGTGACATCCTTTACCAGTTACATAATAGTTAGGTTCAAACAGATTTTTTGATTATATTTAAATGACAACGTGATTTAAAATGTTGAAAATAAATTTATATAATGACAAACAAACTTTATTGTGCAGATGGAACAAACTCTATCGTACATTATCTTCTGCAACCAAAATTGCTAATCCTTTATATAAATTGCATTAATTGTAATCATATGATAATGTTGTTTAGAATACAAAAGATGACCTGCAAGTACAGCTTAAGGAATATCTTTACTCTGAACATATTTGGACTCTCACAAACCAGGTGATTCTGTGGATTTTCTGGCAGCCTACTTTGTCATTTAAATATCATTAAAAAAGCTCTTTGAACCTAACTATTACCTAACTGAAGGATGTCGCGGAGCGAGAAATCACATGTACATAAGTATTCACAGCATTTGCTCAATACTTTGTCGATGCACCTTTGGCAGCAATTACAGCCTCAAGTCTTTTTGAATATGATGCTACAAGCTTGGCACACCAATCCTTGGCCAGTTTCGCCCATTCCTCTTTGCAGCACCTCTCAAGCTCCATCAGGTTGGATAGGAAGTGTCAGTGCACAGCCATTTTAAGATCTCTTCAGAGATGTTCAATTTGATTCAAGTCTGGGCTCTGGCTGGGCCACTCAATGACATTCACAGAGTTGTACTGAAGCCACTTTGATATCTTGGCTGTGTGCTTAGGGTCGTTGTCCTGCTGAAAGATGAACCGTCGTCCCAGTCTGAGGTCAAGAGCACTCTGGAGAAGGTTTTCATCCAGGATATCTCTGTACATTGCTGCAGTCATCTTTCCCTTTATCCTGACTAGTCTCCCAGTTCCAGAAAAACATCCCCACAGCATGATGCTGCCACCACCATGCTTCACTGTAGGGATGGTATTGGCCTGGTGATGAGTGGTGCGTGGTTTCCTCCAAACGTGACGCCTGGCATTCACACCAAAGAGTTCAATCTTTGTCTCATCAGACCAGAGAATATTGTATCTCATGGTCTGAGAGTCTTTCAGGTGCCTTTTGGCAAACTCCAGGCGGGCTGCCATGTGCCTTTTACTAAGGAGTGCCTTCTGTCTGGAAACTCTACCATAAAGGTCAGAGATGGTTGTCCTTCTGGAAGGTTCTACTCTCTCCACAGAGGATCTCTAGAGCACTGACAGAGTGACCTTCGGGTTCTTGGACACCTCCCTGACTAAGGCCCTTCTTCCCTGACCGCTCAGTTTAAATGGCCATCCCGCTCTAGGAAGAGTCCTAGTGGTTTCGAATTTCTTCCACTTACGGATGATGGAGGCCACTGTGCTCATTGGGACCTTCAAAGCAGCAGAAATTTTTCTGTAACCTTCCCCAGATATGTGCCTGGAGACAATCCTGTCTCGGAGGTCTACAGACAATTCCTTTGACTTCATGCTTGGTTTGTGCTCTGACATGAACTGTCAACTGTGGGACCTTATATAGACAGGGGTGTACCTTTCCAAATCATGCCCAATCAACTGAATTTACCACAGGTGGACTCCAATTATGCAGCTGAAACATCTCAAGGATGATCAGGGGAAACAGGATGCACCCGAGCTCAATTTTCAGCTTCATGGCAAGGCTGTATATACTTAGTACATGTGCTTTCTCAGTTTTTTTATTTTTAATAAATTTGCAAAAACATCAAGTAAACTTTTTTCACGTTGTCATTATGGGGTGTTGTGTGTAGAATTCGGAGGAAAAAAATGAATTTAATCCATTTTGGAATAAGGCTGTAACATAACAAAATGTGGAAAAAGTGATGCGCTGTGAATACTTTCGGGATGCACTGTATATTGGAGAATGTTTTTAATGAGTGTTTATTTATTTGCTCTGCTATTAATATGATCTAAATTGCTGGCTATAAGGTAAAATATATGTAAAATATTCCTTACATCAAATTATTTTTGTTATACTTTTAAAGTTATTTAACTTTATTGGAGCCTTCTGGTAAGAAAATTACAATAGACACAAGCAAAAAGATTATGCATGTTTTTTAGAGATGAATGAAGACTGGCCTTGAAAATGCAGGTGGAGGTTGTACCATATTACACATTATTTACCAGCCATGTTTATCCTAATCAAAGTTTTTGTTCTGTGCTTTGTTAGCTGTATAGCTGCCATGCTTGATGTCAGTTTAACATTTTATTTTTAAATATAACTTTTATAAGAACTCACTTTTGACCTTGTTGCTTTCAAAAGCTTTGCTTATTTATCTCCAGTGCAATCTAATTAAAACTGATGGAGATTTACCTTTCTTTCCAGGTTGAATCTTTCCAATGCCAAATCTAGCAAAGTGTAGCACAAAACATTAATTTATTCAAGACACTGTGCTCTCTCTACAACTTTTAGGGTCAAAGGCACCAAAGGCCAGTCTGAGAGTAAACAGCATTGTGCTGCAGAGGCGCATAGTTTTGCCAATTGGTATCCTAACAATCACATATCTTTAACTGCCAAGAAGTTACACATATATACTGGCAACAGTGTTATATTTGTGGCTAAAAACAGAATAACAAAAAATGGCTAATCAAGAGCAAAATCCCAGCATGCCAACTATGAAAGACGTTTTATACAATTAACCAAATTAATTAGGAGGAAAAAAAAACTGCAGCCTAAGTTGGACAATGCAGGATCTGCTTATGGAATTCAACTACCTTCAGTGGAGATCATCAGAAAACAGCAGTGACATCTAATATGATCAGGTTACGGAAACTGTCCTGAGAGCCAATAAGAAGAATCTACAATGTAGAAGTTAGAGCAATAGGTGAAAACTTGATCATAAAATTAAAACCGATGCCATATAATATAATATAACTACTCAGGCCGCTTGTGTATAAAAGAGATGTTTAAGATACATAACCATCCACCTTAATATAAAGATTAATTTGGTATCTGATAATATAAAGATAAGTGTCTGTGTGTCTGTCTGCGTGTCCCTCTAGGACATACAATCATTCCAATAGATGGTGAATCAAAAACATTTTTAGTAATAAAATGTATTGCATCTCGCATTCCAAAAGGTGGCACATCACAAACATGAACACTGGTTTTATGACTCTCATACAAAATGACATATAAGATAGACATATGAACAGCATTCTGGAATGCAGAAGTTAAAGCTAAAGTCTACATTGATTGCTTAGATTTCAGTTCATCACAGATGGTAGCATGTCTAGTGTTTTCATTTTTTAATACCTGATGTGCCAAATCAGCGCACGATTTTCAGATAATCAAACCATCCTTAGAGAAACACCTAATATAATGCAGTTAATGATTTGCTTCCTGGTATACCTTCAGATTCCACTTAATAATCTTAGTATTAGCAGACTAAAGTGTAAAGTAGAAACTCAGCTCGGACACCAAAAGGGACAGTCATGCACACATCTTCATACTGAGCCAGACGAGTCTCCAATAAATTCTAACATTAACAAGTCCTGCCACCTACTGGTTTAAGTCATTGACTAAAATGAGCAAGCGTGCAGGTACAATAAATAGTAAGTTCATTATTGCTAAACAGCTGATTCTTATTATTCGATTTTGCTTTATACAATCCACATATCATATATGGAGGAAATATAATTTTCATGAATAAATTTGACTTTGGGCTGTCAAAGGGGAAACTAATTTTGATATCACTAGTATATGTTTTGAGCATTTTTGGAAAGATGTGTGTCCATGTATTTGTGATGACATTTGTCAACATTGTAACATACAGTATTTACAGTTAGTATTTCTATTGCGGACCAAGCTTGTGTGTGTTCATCAATTTGTGTCAATATTCAGGTTTTTATAGCTGGTATATTTGCTGCCCAGTAACAAAAACTTAAAAGTTGAGTAGAGCCATGCCACCTTCTGCTTTAGGTCATTGTAGGGTCACCCTTTGGATTTGTGGATGTTTTGCATTCCAAATAAATAAGGTTATGATTGAATCTGATTTCTTAACAAATGATTTGCTAATGTATATGGGGATGCTTTGAAATAGAAAAAGAAGCTTGGGAAGGATATTCATTTTGAGAGTGTTAATTCTGCCTGCTAAAGTGAGATGGGGTGTAGACCACCTATGCACGTCTTGTTTAAGTTTTTCCTTGGAGACAGCAAACTTTGTTGAAAAAGAGCTTTATATTTTGTTGTGATGTTCACCTCTAGGTATTTAAGCTGATCTGTGATGATAAAAGGGAAGGTGTTTAATCTGATGATGTGTACTAGAGAGTTGAGTGGAAAAAGCACATTTATATTGAAGTTAATTTTGAGTCCAGATATCTTTTGAAATTCTACTAGTGCTGTTAGGACTGCAAGCACAGACATTTGTGGGTCTATTATACAGTATATAGTGCCATATCATCTGCATATGGTGATATTTTTTGTTCAAGTCCTTCTCTGAGAATCCCCTTTATCTCAGATGCATTTTGAAAGTGAATAGCCAATGGTTCAATGGCGATTGCAAATAACAGTGGAGACAGTGGGCATCCTTTTCTGTTACCACATTCTAGTTTGAAGTAGTCTGAACTAATGTTGTTAACACACACTGAAGCTTCTGGACTGTTATACAGTAGTTTGACCTATTCACATACATTATGTTGAGGTTTGAAGGTGTTAAATCAAGGAAAATACGAATATGATTATTATCAAATATAATCTCTTGTTTCAGTCTGAGAAGTGACATCAAATTTACTTAAGATTGTGACATGTCGAAATGGACAATAAGGCTTCTAGGTTTTGAGGCATTCAATCCACGTACAGTGGTAAGCTGCTGATATCTCGATGTCTGATTTAAAGTCCTCTCCAATTATTTTAGAGAATAATTCAGTTATGATTGTCACTGGGTTTGGACTTTCACAGTTTTCAGGGAGACCTTCGATTCTGATATTATTTCATTTGTTTCCATCTTCCAGCGCAATTGGTCTGTCTCCAAGAACTTTGAATTCGTATTTTGTAGTCGTTCCTTTTTGTCACCAGCAGATGCCAATTGTTCAACTATTTCAATACAAGTTATGAACATTTGTTTAACGTCTTCAAACTTAGTGTCAAGTGCTGTAAATTTATTCTCAAACTTACTCCCATATTCCTGTATTTTATCCTCAATTTTTTCTAGTATACCTTTAAAGGTTTCCTCAAAGCAATTACATTTCTCCTGGTCTTTAACATCCTGAAGCAGCTTCTCATTTGTCATGTTTATGTTATTTATATTTTTCCTTATATCATTTGTATCCTTCTTTATATTACTCTTTAGTTCCTTTATATTACACATTAGCTCTTTTATGAACCACCCCGCTTAGAGTGGTAGTTATTGCAGTAATCACTGCAATAATTGTTACCTCTTGTGGTTCATTTTGGTCTTCGTGCTCCGCGGGTGGAGTAGCAAGCCCAGTTGGAGTCTGTGCCACTGACTCTAACTCGCAGGGCATAGTTGACAGTGTGGATAGTAAGTCCATGCTCAGTTCCAATGTACCATCTGGAGCTGATGAGTTCTGCTGGCCCAAGTCACTTGCAGTTTTGCCCCCACTTTTGCTCTTGGCCGAAGCCAATGCTACAGCGTCAGATCCCTGGAGGTCTTTTCTTTAGTCTATCTGTTCTAGGTCAGTCTCTGGAAGGCCATACCTTGAACTTGAGGCCTGTTTAGGCTTAGATGAAGCTTTAGATGTGTTATCTATTTACTTCTGAGCTTTTCTTCTGCTGCTCATGCTTGTATATCCTTGCATATACTGTAATTAAAGCCCCCTCGGGGTAAGTAAATACAGGGTACCTTGGGATAATAGTAAAAAATAAGGGTAAAGTAAAACACCTGCTATCGGAGTTTTGTCTCAGACGTCTATCTACCGTAACAGACCAGACAAATTTTGTGGAGAACTGATTATGTTTTTATCAAATTCCACTTATACATTTTCAAATTTAAGTTCCAAATTTATAAAGCCGTCCCCAAGCATAGCCAAAACACTGCTCAGAAGTTCACAAAATCTGGCAGACGCATTTAGGACTTTTTGTGAATTTTGAGTTCTATTTAAAGCTACAAACTTCTAAATTTTCAAATCTAGTAGTCACTGCAACTAAACTCTAATAAAGAAAATTAGACATATCTAAATGAAAGACCTGTGTGTGTATGTAGCAATCTGCTTTGCTCATGCTCAACCATAGCCACTAGATGGTTCTTGCATGCACTTTTAAATATTTTCAACGCTTGCATGCACCTTGACTTCTCACTAAGACTTGCGTGCATCAAATGCCAATGTGCAACCATGATGTTGTGCTAATGATACAGATGAAGAGACAACGTCAAAATGAAGCAAACGTTGCGGCTCAGCAACCTGCAAGTGAAACACCTTAGCAACAGACGGCAAAACTTGAAGTATCTGGAGGTATTTTATCAAGAAAAATATTAATAGGACTCATATGCCAGTGATGCAGCTAAGATATGGTATTGCAGGTATCTTCTTATGAAAGCCAGTGGGGCAACAAACACAGGTGTGTCTATATCCTCTGCACTGGGTAATTCTTAAGAGTTAGCTGATGCCTCTCAAAGTTCACGAACATAGTAAAACTGATAGGGAGTCTTCAGGTTGTTTTTTGTCACCAAGACCACACGCAGCTAGTTTATTATACTGATTTTGAGAGTTGGGGATGCCACTCATAAGACCATCTCAGCTGCGTGAGGCAAGGTGCAGGCTTCTACTTCTCTAATTGTTAACATCTTAAATTTAGCAAGAAATTAATGCAACATTTTTCTACAGTAATTTCAGATGAACTGATCCATCAGTTTTTCAAATTTATCTGTAAAAGCTGAAGTCCAAAAAATGTCTTTTTATTAATTACATGAAAAATGATTTTTTTAACAGATTTAAATTTAAATGGACTAAAACATGAAGAATAAACATAGCTGGTATTGCATTTTGCATATATTTTGGTCACACATTATACTTTTGTTATAAATAAAAGACATACCCACAATATTTTTTGTAGAAATAATTGTATAGATGTACCTGTTTAACATTCCTCCCAAAGCAGTGCCAATTACATTATGAGCAGTTTCACTTAATTAGTTGCAGAATCATTTCAGTAGGCCACTCCAGCCACAAATTGGAGGAAATGCATTCTGTATTCTCTTAACATTGAAATCCCAATAGTAATAAAATATAGTAGTCGGTCAGATTATTGGTAATGTTAGATGGAAAACTCTACTTTTAACAGTTTCACTAAATGTGCTACATATTAATATCCAAGAATTAAACCCTGTGGACTGTTGTGTTCAGTATTTAAAAAAAAAAAAATAAGCTGCTATAGATACAAATGAAGTGAGCTCTACTTTATTTTTTTAAAACATACATTATTAAGTACTATAAAAATATCCATGAGAGATTAAAAAAACACAATCTGTCTTAATGTTCTCAGGAAGCATTAGCTTATAAAATCATTCACATACTACAACATTTCGCCTTTCAATGAACTTTAAGAGAAGTATTATAAGGTGCATACTGAGCATAATTCATGCTAAATAAAATAATTCAAGTTTAATAAATGCATTTGCATGTTTAAACCATACTTTAGATAGCAATTGTTACAATCTCAAACTCTATTATATTTGTTGAGGTTTTATAAAAATGTAATAGTGTACTGTAAAGTGTCCACATATTTAACACTAAAGAATTTAAAAAAAAGTTTTTGTCATTTTTCTGCCCAACACATAAACATGCTCTAAAAAAATTGTCTGCACTCTATGAATGCAGGTTATACTTGGGTAAGCGGTATAAAGAATTCAATATTTGTGTTTCTGAAGGGAAGCAGCTGCTCTGTATTGAACACAATATGAAAATTCTTCAGTGACTGATCATACTGTCTGGCTGGGCATTCATTTTTAAACAACTGCACAATAATATGTATCTAATATAAAACTTGCTTTTCAAAATACACCACAATTTTTATTACAATAAAATGTATTTGAATCTTACTGAGGTCATAGGACATGCAAACAATTCACAACAGTAATGAAAGTTTGAAAAAACAGATATTCAAGATGATGGATGTATGAATACTAAAGGAAAAACTGAATCAATAGTTCAAGTTTTAGTGCCTACATCCAGTAATACTACTTAACAATTTATGTTTATTGTTTAATGTTTTGGTGACAAATTAAAAAAGCCTGGAACTGAAAAAATAAGGAAACAAAATCTCACCTTGCATGAACACACTGAACATCTATCTTCTTTCAGTGTCCAGACCTGTCCATTGCGCTTCAGGCCTCCTTCATGAGGACAGTCCCCTGTGCAGGAAGGCCCAGAGGGGCATAGGCAGTCAAAGCTCCCCTCCAAATTCACACAGGCAGAGTCATTCCAGCAGCTGTGTGTTCTTGTGCTGCATTCATCAATATCTATAAGTAAAACAGTCCAATACTTTATGTTAAGTGATGAAGAACAGCAAACAATTTAGTTATAATCTCCTCAATTAGTTGTATAGTTTGAGGAAGGGACTATTTAGAAGAACAACACCTTATCTACTTTATAAAAGTATCATTCCTGTAGTGCCTAAAAGTGAAGTCCTGCATTAATGGGAGTGCTTTGTGTAACTGATAAATGCAAGTGTAAGCCTGGCTGTTGTGTCTTTTCACATGCATAGCTTCAAGTGCTGTAAGAGTTTTCTAAAAATCCGCAGACTACCAGTAATACAGAGGATTGCAGGCCCATAAGAGAAAAACAGACTTTCCAAATCATAAATGATCTTCATTTAACTTTCCCACACTATAAAACATTGACAGTGAGTTTATAGTAAATCACAGTATTTTACTGTAACATTACTGTATATTACAGCAAAAGTACAATACAGTGACTTCACAGTAAGTTGGGCCAAAATATAATGTGCTGTACCAGTTCACTGCTGTTGAATTTTCTGAATTTTTCCATGCTAACAGTAACAGTACAATTTGGTAGCCATTTATTTACTAAAATAATTTTAGTTTAAAGAAAATTTGTCTGTAACATAAAAGTTAAAAAACTAGCAATTCAGCAATCAGTCATCTGACTGTTAGACACATATACATGAATGCAATATCAATGTTTCGTACAAATATTTCATATTGTCTGATGGAAAAGAACAGATTGCTTTTGTGAGGTGACGAGAGCTACAGGTTCACCAGTTTATTTAAAAAAAAACATCATAAATAAGCTTCCATAACCTGAAAACATTTTCAGCTGACACAGAAAAATTTGTTTGCTAGCAATCTTTAAATTTTTGTTTCTCACAGTGCAAAGGTGCGAAGGCTCATCAGGAACAATTTATAGTGTTGCTGCAATGGGGGTGTTTCGTATGCAAATATACTAACTTTATGCAAACTTACTTTTCTGTGCCATTCTGACTTTACAGCAACACAACAATTACCGTATTCCAAAAACTATTATGACACTTTGAAACAATTAATTGATGCTCGCAGCTAAAACATAAATTAAGTGTAAGTATACGTGTATTTATCTATTTAAAATCATCATTTTAATCATTTATTGTATTACAGTTTTTTGACTGTGTAGCATGCGGCTGGGGCCCTGGGTGGCAGCAAAGCCTTGGACTCTCGCAGGGCTTCATGGGAGTTGGAGTGGGGTGCAGCCTTGTTGGGATCCGTAGGTGCCCCCAGGGGGTGCTGCACCAGGAGCTGCTGAGCCCTTATGGGCAGTTCTTCGGCCACACCCAGGAGGGCTGCTGGAAACGAGCAATCAAGCACCTGGAGCACTTCTGGGTGCCTTATAAAATGAGCCAGCAGCCAATACTCGAGAAGCCAGAGTTGGGAGGAGGAAGACGAAGCTTGACCAGAGGAGCGGATGAGAAGGAAAAGAGTAAAGGAAGAGTATTGTTTGTGTGCTGTGCTTGGAATGTGTTATACTTGTGGGGAACGGGGAAGGCATTTCCCACAAGGGAAAAATAAAAATAAACATTGTGTGCCTTGAACTTGTGTCCCACACCTGTTTGTGTCGGGTTCAGCTGGCGGTGCCAGCCTGGTGGGCCACAACTGTGAAAATACATAGTTGACGTAATGTATTTTTACAGGATTTTTTTTATAGAGTATTCACCTATTTTTCCCAAAATTTACTTCAGGTTGAGTTTTGAAGGTCCTAATTTTTTTCTCCTCTCCACCTCACTACTTGGTCGCATATTTGTCATGTATGTGGTTCTCTATGTGAATAAAACTTTCAAATGTTTGTACAATAAGACACGTTTAAAAAAATAAAGAAGCACCATTCAATTTTGGCTTATTTAGCATCATTTACAGAACAATTCCTGCCTCTTTGAAGAGAGAGAACAAAAGAAGGTAAGTGTATGTTCTCCAAATTCATAACATGGCACATGCTTTCTTTGTATGGCCTTGGCCAAGCTGAAAACTTCAAAAGTTATGGTATACTTTAGAAGTTCAAAATTTTAAGATTTTTGAGTCATTTATTTCTTATTATCATGTGATTGTTGCGGCTTTTGACCTCACCTTACCTTCTGGTATAAATATGGTGGCATGCTAGCTTTCCCTAGGTAAATAAAACTTGGTTACAAGGAACTGTTAGTGGTCATCAGCACAACTAAAAGAATTTATTATAGTTTATTGAAAGATTTCTTCAGTTTCAGCCATCCTACTCTCCTTTCATTTGCTTTTATATTATGACACATTTGGTATTTTGTTCTTACTGGTTTTGACTTCCTTTGTATTTCTTTCACTATTTTTTTTGTCTTCCTCCCCGCTGTCATCTCCTGGTCAGTTTTTATGTCAAAGCACTTAACAGAATTTAGTAGGGGTTCCAGATAAATGCCCAGAACCATGAACGGCCTGTCATATGATACATCTTTGTCTTGAGGTTATACCAGTGCATCACGCTCCCTAAATGGTGGAATCTTTTGGGTGACCATGGGTTAACCCAGGTTTCAAGCCAGTTACCTCTGGGTTAATTATGGCTGTATTGGCAATGTGCAGTATACCTCGGTGGATAAAAGAAATCTTTTCCTCATTAGTTAGTGGTGACTTCAGTGTGAAAATCAGGCAGTTAGGTGGTGATTGGTTCTTTTGGTTCCTTGACTCTCCTTTTGTTTTCCGGTTTACATCTTATAGTTTCTCCTTTTTTGTTTCAGTCACTCTGTATTTGTCTGTCTTTCTGGCTCCTGACTACTTGCTTATTCCATTTGATTATTCTCTGGAAAAGCATTTTTAATCACCTTTAGGCAATCTTTAGGCTCACAATACATACCCAAATAAATCATGTAATGAAGCAGAATCTATCCAGCTTTCTTGAAGTATTTGTCTGGGTGCAAGGTGGCCACTTACTTTGTGTCTATTCAGTCAATCTACTTATTGGATGTCTCTTTGAGATCTGCGATAACCAAGGAGCTGGTCATAGACTTCATTAGGCAGGAAGGAGACAATTATAAATGTGTTTGTGTACTGATGAAGCAAAAGTGATAGAGCATTATTAAGTAAAGGACCAAAAAAAGAGACATGAGACAGAAAAACAAGCAAAGATTCATAGCCGAGAATTCCAGTAAACACTATCCTTAAGCCAAAATCAAAAACCATAAATTGTAGTTGAAAATTGATCAGAAGTCATCTTGTGGTGTTATGGGTCCACAGCTCTCTGAGCAAAGGCCATTTTTTAAAATAATTAATCACCGCTCTCGTGGCGGCTTAGCGAGGGGGCGTTGGGCCATAGCAAGCCATGGGGCGATCTGCGGTGTGGGCGTTTCTCACCGAGTGCACAGGTGAGGGACTGCCCACATCCGTGATTGTTCCGATGGCTAATGTGCTGCAGCTGCTATGGCCCCTCACTGTTTAAAAGAAGCGCGAGTTGGTTGGGAGAGGAGATAGATCGGAAAAAGAGAGAAAGAAAAGGACGGAGGTTATAGGGAGCGAGGAAGTAAGTCGGTGCGAGAAAGAGAGACAAAAAGCGTATGGGTGAGCGAGCGAGAAGCCTGGGTGTTGGGCCTACACCCAGGAGTTAGAGTTGAAAGTTGATCCCGCTGAGCGAGCAGGCAGCGGGAGTGACCAAGGAAAGGCGACTGGCCGCAGAAGACCGGAAGGGCAGCGGGAGTCACGAGACTTGGTGTTGCAGTCATTGGTGTGGGCATCCTGGAGACCAAGGAGTCCAAGTCTCAGGCCTGGGATGAGTGCCAGACCGAAGCCAGGATCGGGAGTTCTCCAGACCTGTGTGTGTGCGTGAGTTAAAGAGGGCAGCTGCAGAGAGTGTCTGGCCTGCTGCAAAGCCCAACTGGGAGAAGCAGGTGAGACGCTAACAGAAAAGAAGCACCAGGCTTGTCATGGTTGTTTTTTTTTTTTTAAAGACTGCTTCCTGTTTGAACGTTTTAACCTTGATTTTAAAGGATTGTTTTTTGTTTTTTTTGCTATTTTAACCTCCACGTGTTTCTTTTAATGGATTATTTATTTAAAGAAGGTTATGAAATCACTGCACTATTTATTTGAACACTGTTTTTGTTGGATTTTAAATAAAAGCACTTTTTTACTTTTTACCATCCCCTTGCTCAATTGTTGCCTTCACTGACTAGCTCATCGGTGACATTACCGACGGTGTTGGGTTCAAGGGTTCCCAAACAGTAGATGGGAGTATGGAGCTGAACCCACATCGTCACATCTACCAAGAGCACTAACTAATAAACATATACTTGGATAGATATGAACTGTTATACCCATAAAGAATATTCAACTTACAATAACACTTCCTGGAAGAAAACTAAGATCAGTGCCTGTATTTATCAAGCATCTCTGAATTACTCCTAGGAATTGCACTGACTAGTATTAGTCCTACCTCAGAGTTGGGCATGGGAAGTATTAATTAAACATCCTACTCTTACTCCCAACTAGGAATAAGAGGTCAGATTTGAGAGTGAATAAACCTAAGGTGCAAACTGCCCCTCATGAAGATGTTTTGTACTTCCTTTGAAATCATGATGACATTTTGTAGTTTTCTAAGAGTATTGCTTCACCATAATAATAATCAGAGTAGTAGGACAAAAAGAAGGAAAACATAATAAGGTAGGATGATGTCCTAAGCTGCATGTAATTGTTGCTACTTAACAACAACATCAAGAATGATACTGTAAAAAGCACCAAGATGGAAAGACCAAGACACACATACACTGAATCACAGTAAAGTCTGATAACGGGCATGTTTATTTGGTATACTTTATTAATCCCAGAGGGAAATTTCTCTTTTTACACATAACCCAACTTACTTAGTGTTTTAGGGGCAGAGTCAGCTATTTGTACAGTGCTCCTAGAGCAGTTGAAGGGCCCAACGGAGTAGCCTTCCTTCTATCACTGCGGGAATACAAACCAGCAACCTTCGCAATACCAGCCCAGATCCTTTAGCCACAGTGCCACCACTATGACAAACAATTTAGCAATGAAAGATACACAGTGGTACTTTAAGAAGAATTACTTTTCTACTGTTATAGCTAAGGAAAATGCCACTTATAAATAACAGTAACTGAAACTAGTCACAGCTTATGCTATTCTGGAACTCACATTCACTCTTCCATTTTTCTGAATTGTTTTCTAGACTCACATGCTATGTCCCTCTCCATGATCCACCTTTATCTTCTGTGTGTCTGTATTTTCCAATGTTATAGTAGTCTGTGTCTGAATCATTAGAACCTTCCTGAATCTTGAACCTTCCTGAGCTGGTAAAGTGTCACCAGAATATTCCAGGGGGTTGTGGAATGCAAAGCTCAGTGTATCAGTGTGACATTTCACTATCATCACTCATCCAGCCCAACATATCTTCAGCGTACTATGATGGTTATACCTGTGTGATACTGTGATACTGCTTGCAATTCACATATGTGTGCTCATCCACACCAGGGGCAATGATCTTTATGTGCATGTCATCAATAACACCAAAAACACCAGGAAAACCACTAATACGCATGAATGCAGCTACTTCAACATTACCTCATGCAGTGGTGGGGAAGTGTATAATTCTGTGTTATTACCCCACATGTTGTAAAGTTTGGTTCAAAATTTGAGAAATGTTTGGTTGTCACATACTTAAATCATCATTAATGCAAAGCTGCATTTTTCCTGAGGCCAAAAAATGTCATATTACCTACACTCATTTTGGCAAACAGCACACGGCTTCTTTGTTTAGATGGTTTTATCACAAAGACATACAAGACTGATTATGAATATTATTCCACCACTGTCAAATCAATATGATTGTATGAGTTAATCATTGTTCAGAATTTCCCAAGCATTCAACCTTTCCAGGGACGTGTGTGTCGATCTATTAGTGACGTAGGACAGCTTATAAGCTCTCCTAAATCCAGGTGAAGTTAAGAGTAGTTTCTAAAATTAGGAAAATTGATAAAATACTTTTACTTCTGCTCCTAAGAGTTGGACCAAATTTATACCACTAAGGGATTTTGGTGTCAGTTAGGACAGGACTGAGATGATTGATAAATACGAGTGCAGATTCAGAATCCATGTGTTAAAAAAACCCTAGTTAAATGTAATTATTTTAGGAAACACACAAAAATTTTTAAGAAAGATGATCATAACAGCTTGATGGCAAGTGGGACCACTATCAAGATTGATATAGGAGGTTAGAAGTGAGTGCAACTGTCCAACAAATGAAGTCTAAACAATTGTGTAGAGAAGGAAACTGAAGCTGAGGGATTCTAACTGGGTTTTTCTAATTATTTGGTACTTAATATTTTCCCTCTGAATAATCCTCATGTGTGTGCTGTTCATTATAAACTTGTCATTTTGTATGCCTCTCTTGACATTATTCCTTGAGTGTAAAGATGTTAACGATGCTCTCCTTGTTAAACCATCTTTATTTTTCTTTCTATGAGATGTTTGACATTTGAAGAGGTAGTCAGATAACAGAAGGTAAAGTACCTGATTAAGAATTTCTGTTCTTGTAGCGGCAAAGCTGACACTGTAAACCTGCTTTTTTGGATGCTATAGTTAGTGAGATCTACAGGATAAAATCACAGATAGGGAAAGTTATGTCATCTAAATACTAGTCATTATAGAGAGCATCCAACCATTCATTTCCTGTTGTTCCAGGTGGGAACATAAGACAGGAATCTCCTCTAATAGAATTCTTTCATCCATTCACTTCTCAAACCTGCATGATCTTATTCTGGGGCCATGGGAAGCCAGGTTCTACACTGGCATCACTGGGCACCTCGGACTAAATGCAGATTAAATTTTGGATGCCAACAGGTATTTTACATGTAATTATTTGAGTTGCTTATTTTAATTAAGGCAGATCTCAGTGTCATATAATACAGAATCATTGTTCTTTTGCTAAAGCTAAAAATTGGAATTTATTAAAGAAAAGATGCATTTTTGAATGTAAGTATTAGAAGAGAATGTTGTAAAATTTCTGGAATAGTTTTATTATGGATTTTATTATATAAAAATTGAAGATAAATTTATAAATTTTAAATTGCAACAAATGCCATGAATTTCATTTTACTTTCATTAGTGTTTTATAAAATACAGTAAATTATATTTCATACATAATGAAAGAAAACTTAGTATTTAAAATATTATATGCATATTTACCATATTATTTCTAAGATGAACACAATTAAGCATACTGTATACCCATTTAATAGCAATTTAACTTTAATTACCTTCTTTGATTAATCTGCTAATACATATTATAAGTCGGTTTAAGAAGATGTAAGTAATACAAATACATGGCAGTTTAAATAGTAAACCCTCTATGCTCACAAAGAGTGTTCTGACCATTTGCAGTCTGGAGTGGGAACTGCAGTGTCTCTGACCGTAAGATCCAGTTTGGAAAGTGCACATAGCAGAAAAAGATCTTTGGGACCCCTCTGTCCTCCATTAAAGACGTCTTTATAAAGCCTTGCATACAAAAAGCCTATAGCATTGAGAAGGACTGCTCTTATGCCTCCCATGGTCTCTTTGTTGTACTTCCATCTGAGAAAGGTACATTAGCATCCAAACCAGTTCTGCAACATCTTCTGCTTATTGGCTGTCTGGATTTTGAACCCTGTGCTGCCCCCCTCCACTCAGTTTATTTATGTGGATTACATTTGTTACATCTGCTACTACTGTTGTATTTTATTATTAGTTGTAGTTATTATTTATATATGTATTACTTTTTCAAACTATTACTATCTATTAATTTACCTATTATTTATTTATGTGTTTATAGTATAGAACACTTCTTTAACTGTCTTGCACTTGTCTTGTGTTTATGCATATTTTGCACTGTGGTCCTGGGGAAATTTATTTTGTGCCACTCCATGCTGTAATACTGTGCAAGGATGGTATGGCAATAAAGCCATTTGACTTGAATATAAGAAATTAGGTAAAAAGTAGACTTCATCATCATCATTATCCTTATCAATTTAACAACTATATTCCGGGTTTACACAGTTCAGCCATTTGCATCCCAAATCTTTATCCTCCATCCTCCTTTGATGCAAAATGCATTTTTTCTCATGTTATATGCCAAAACCTCTAACTATGTCTCCTTTGGCCTTCCACCTGGGCCTCATCCCTTCCATTTTCATAACAATGCACCTCTTTATCCAATCATCTTCCAACCTTTCATTCAACCTTCTTAAACCACCTTAGTGTGTTTCCCATCAGCACACTTATTTCCTACACATTAAGTCTTTTCGATAGCTCAGCATTCTTTCTTCTGTCACTCTATGACACTCTATGCAGTCTCATCATTATTCATTCCAGCTCTGCTTCATGTTCTGCCTTCATCTGCCACATCTCACACCCATACAATGTACTACTGCACACTGAAGTCAGAATGGAAAACAGCTCCCAGAATTTCTAATCCGCACCTCTCACCCTTGCCATGTTCATAGCTATGTCTGTACTCAACATTAGAACTTTAGAAAGATCAATGGGGAGAACTCACTGTATGTTTTGATGCAGTGAATTCTGTGGTAATTTTTTAGAGTTTCACATTCCAGCAGGGTACTTCCTTTCCATAGGAGGCTACTGATCAGGTTGTTCCACGGATACTTAAACTAAAGAGAACCCCAGGGTTGGCAGGCATTTCAGTCCACTGGTAATTGAGAGGCCAATTCCACAGTGTATTCCAATGTGTGCCCCAGCTAGAGTATGCATGTAGATTCAGATTGTGTTGAAGATTCTGAGAATGTTCTAATTCCTAGGTTGCAAGTTCCAGAACTGATCAAGATTACATTTCAGAGTTGAATCTAGTTCTCAGCTGAATTCCAGAGCAGTAGCCAAGTAGAGACATAACTTCAAAAGCTTGATAATTTCTTTAGTTAATGGACAGAAAATGTTTTATGTCTTGACTGTCAAGGTATATTTGGAAACCCTTCCCTAAGGATGAAGTTTTGGGCTTTATCTCCTTTGCATGTAAAGTTTTCAAGTAATCGCTGTGTTTTTGTAAAACATGGCTTACAGCTAACATCCCAAATGCTAACGTGGAGCTACCCAGGTTTAGCACAGTTAGAGCGGACAGACACGCAAGTACCTGAGGGAAGCGGAATGGACCACAGGTCCACCATGCCCTCGACCCTCTGCAGTTCACATACCAGGAGAAGCTAAGTGTGGAGGATGCCATCATCTATATGCTACACCGATCCCTCTCCCACTTGGACAGAGGCAGTGGTGCTGTAAGAATTATGTTTCTGGACTACTCTAACACCCTCCAACCTCTGCTCCTTAGGGACAAGCTAACAGAGATGGGAGTAGATTCATATCTGGTGGCATGGATCGTGGACTCTCTTACAGACAGACCTCAGTATGTGCATCTCGGGAACTGCAGGTCTGACATTGTGGTCAGCAACACAGGAGCACCACAGGGGACTGTACTTTCTCCGGTCCTGTTCAGCCTATATACATCGGACTACCAATACAACTCTGAGTCCTGCCACGTGTAAAAGTTCGCTGACGACACTGCTATCGTGGGCTGCATCAGGAGTGGGCAGGAGTAGGAGTATAGGAACCTAATCAAGGACTTTGTTAAATGGTGCGATTCAAACCACCTACAACTGAACACCAGCAAAACCAAGGAGCTGGTGGTAGATTTTAGCAGGACCAGGCCCCTCATGGACCCCGTCATCATCAGAGGTGACTGTGTGCAGAGGGTACAGACCTGTAAATACCTGAGAGTGCAGCTGGATAATAAATTGGACTGGACTGCCAATACTGATGCTCTGTGTAAGAAAGGGCCGAGCCGACTATTCTTCCTTAGAAGGCTGGCGTCTTTCAACATCTGCAATAAGATGCTGCAGATGTTCTATCAGACGGTTGTGGCGAGCACCCTCTTTTATGTGGTGGTGGGCTTCGGAAGCACCATAAAGAAGAGGGACGCCTCACGCCTGGACAAACTGGTGAGGAAGGCAGGCTCTATTGTAGGCATGGAGCTGGACAGTTTGACATCCGTGGCAGAATGACGGGTGCTGAGCAGGCTCCTGTCAATCACTGCATCCACTGAAAAGTATCATCTCCAGACATGGCAGCAGCTTCAGCGACAGACTGCTATCACTGTCCTGTTCCGCTGACAGACTGAGCAGATCGTTCCTCCCCCACACTATGCACCTCTTCAATTCCACCAGTTGTATTGGGGTAAACGTTAACATTATACAAAGTTATTGTCTGTCTGTTATACCTGCATTTTTATCACTCTTTAATTTAATATTTTTCTTTATCAGTATGCTGCTGCTGGAGTATGTAAATTTCCCTTTTGGATTAATAAAGCATCTATCTATCTATCTATCTATCTATCTATCTATCTATCTATCTATCTATCTATCTATCTATCTATCTATCTATCTATCTATCTATCTATCTATCTATCTATCTATCTATCTATCTATCTATCTATCTATCTATCTAATCCCATACATCTCTTGTGGTTGCATAACAACATTCATTTGGACTGCAATTGATCTGGATCTGCAACAGAGAGGTAAGGACATTGCGAATATATTTCCTGTTTTTGGATTTTGTCTCTCTGCTGAGTGTTTAGAGACCTGATTTTTAAATTAAGGCTTTTTTCTCCTCCCCATCCTCATAGAATGACTTTCTAACCTAAGAGGGTAAGCAGCTCTGAAGGCATGGTCAGACTGTGCATTCCTGATAATATTATTGTATATTTTTATCTATGCTTCTATTTGCACAATTATATACAAAGTTAAATATATTTAAAGTATACAGTGAAAATCATATGAGTACTGAAGCATATTGTGCTTCTATATCATTATTTTGTATTGAAAAATTATTTGATTTTTCCTTCTCAATCTTGTCTTCTTATACCAGCCAGCGTTTGTATTTATTTAGTTTTTGTATGCATCATGGCTAATGTCAGCATTAACATTTTGAATGCCATCTAATTTGCCACACATTTCTTAAAGAATAATGGGTAATGATATGAGGTTTCCACATTCCAGAAGTCTGACAATCAGTATACCCTGAGGGTGACGCTTAGATATTTAACAGATTACCACACCGTGAAATGGTGTGAAAACTCTAACATATCCTCTCCAGATTAGGCTTTGTTTATAAAAGTATCTTTGGAGAAAACAATTTCCTCAACAGTATAAATGTGAGATTTTAAATACATTGCATAAGAAAAAATAAGCTTAGTATCATTTAAAGTAAGGACGTATCCAGTAAACATCCTTATTCTAGTGATAAGCATGTTTTAGAAAGTAGATCTATCATGTGAGAAGCTTATCTAGAGTCCAGAAACATTTGTTGAGATCCTCTAAACAAACTTGCTGCTTTTTTTCTACTTTGAATACAATTATATTTTTCTAATGTTACTTTACCTTATATCAATCAGAGTGATACGGTGGTTGACAGTGCTGCCATAGCTCAAGTGGACTACATTCAAATCGTAATATGGTTCCTGCCTCTGTTCAGTCTCCATGTATCCCCCTGTCTCTGTGAATTCTGGTTGAATAGAGGCTCTACATTACTTATCCAAGACTGCAAATTAAAACTCTATTGTAGGTGCTTTCTTTGTTTTGACTTACTATTTAAATGATTTACTGCTTTGATTTCTTAACTATGGTTTATTTTTCAGCTTTGGGTTTTGAGGAAAGATGGCACTTAATCAACACCTATGTCTCATCTTCTGGTCTCTACATATAAAAATCTGTCTTAATTACTGTTAGACAGAACATTGAGAATTCTTTACTCAGTGTTAAAATGTACTCCAATAATTTTCACTGTTGACAACTTGACAGGCCCACAGAACTAGAAGGAGGACCTGCACTGCACATCCACTCATATTATATGCAGTAGGCTACTATAAAAATGACCAAAAAAATAAACAAAAAATAAATAAAAAAAATCAAAAAAAAAAATGATAAAAAAAATAAACAGACCACCAAAGAGGATGGAAACTACTTACAAACTCTGTGACATTATATTATAAATGGTGTTACTAATTCTTGCAAATATTCTTTCCTAGCGGTGGTACTGGGCTGATTGTTTTCTGTCTGAGGCCTTGATGTGATCTTTCACAGGGTGTGAGCTTGCTAGTACAGATATTAACATAAGCCTGAGTTTTGCAATCACAGGAGAGCTTGTCTATTTTGGATATAAATGGTGTAACTGGTGAATAAACATAATATACTACTGTATAATCAACAAGAGGTTGTGCGTACAGTGCAAAGTCTGCATAATCTACTGAAATACATTTCTTGGACAATAACTCAGGACACCAGAATCAGGCTTCATATAAAGATGTGTCTCAGGAAACAGGATGCTCGGTCATTCTACTGTTTTGAGAAGAACATGCAGCTGAAACATTAGTTTTGTCAAGGAATAAACCAAGTGTATGAAGAATGTGTTCATTACTGTATAAGGTACATTTTTAAAAGTAATGTATACTGTATGTGTGAAAATTATAATTGTATGTATGCAAGTTTCTGAGTTGTGTAAATATGTGAGTAATTGTCTTTAGTTGCTTTGTATAAATTCATATAGGTGGACTTTTACAGTATAAATCAGTTTTAGAAATCATTCACTACTTAAAAGACCACAGTAAATTCCTTTATGACGGATGTTAAAAATCAAAGAAATCTGGTAAATGTTTTACATAAAGAATCAAAAGTGTGTAAGCATTTACACAGAAATCTGAACTTACTCATGTCGAAATACAGCAAGTCAGAACAGGGAGATTCAATGCCTGACCTATTCTTGGCGAAACCTGCTAAACACTGGAAGGTCACATGGAATTATTGTGCCCCTAGTTTGTCTGCTAGCATGACACAAAATGTCCACAATTTATTCCATGGTTTATGCTAATGTATGCTTTTGTTGGTTAAATATTAGGAGCTGCAATTAAGACGGGCAGCATCTGTTCTCCTGTTTTGTAATTATAATCTGTTTTTTGTGGTTTTGCCCACTCGCTCTGTGTGCACTCTCTCTGTCTTGCTCGGTACGGGGCAGGAACACAGTGACTCATAAAGTAGCTTGATTCAGCCTGCTTCTTTTTGTTTTTACCCATTTAAATTCAATGTGTAAAAAGGGAAAAAGACTTTACTCAACTATATAAGACCTATTTGTGTGTGCTTGCTCTCGCACACTTGCCCTCGATCACCCTGTGCTGGGCAAGCACAAGCTTGATTCAGCCATTTTCTATTTATTTTTAGCCATGTAAAATTTACCATATAAAAGGGGAATAAAGAGGGGGGGTAAAAAGGATTTTTTTTGTGGAAAACAAGGTAAACTGTATTCAGCTAGATATGACCTATTTACTGTAGGCAAGTCATGTTTTTGTTTTCAGGTGTGCCAGTTAGGTCCCCAGCAAATGCCAAGTAGTAATTGACCATCTTACTAAATTGATTACTGCTTTACATACTGTGTCCGGTAGGAACTAAGAGATAAAAACAACTATTAGAGCACAATTAACTCTTTGGTTTTAAACAGGATTTAAAAACTCACAATTTTATTTCTTGAAAGCTAAAATGCTGAAAAATGCTCCTACTGATGTCCTGTAAGCAGAATAAGCAGCCCAGATGTAACACTATTAATGCTTAAAGCAGTTAAAACAGCAGGTGCTCATTGACATCAATAACTGTTATGTAGTACATGATAATAAACATTGCTTATGTACTCACCATATAGTGTACTGAATACAGGAAAGTTCTGACACTTTTTTCTTAAAATTAACATACTAAACATGCCAGTGTCTACTGTCTTTGCCTCTGCTTGGCAATAACCTCACTGCTATTTCCTTGCCTGTGTTATAAAAGGTGAAACTGAAAGCGAGGGAGCACTTAGTGGATTAATAAGTTTTGATTGTGCTTGTCACTAGAGCAAGCAAAACCAGAAGGATAAATGAGAAAAGAGTTTCAAAAGCCATTTAATCAGGGTCTGTTAGGCTGGTTTCTTCTTGCACTTTATTTCATTCTGTTGTGCACTGATTTATAGAATCGGCCTACGGTTTTACAAGGATTCTATTTTAAAACTTTGTTTCCTTGTGATTTTGAGTAGGAGTAGGAGGGGGCAGTGCTTAGGTACAAGCAGTTTGTTTTTATTTGTTATTGTCCTAACCATTTTTTTTCATCGCTGCTGGCTTGCCTGTAAGTTGTACATTTTCTGTTTTTTATTTTTCCTTTAAAAATTCTTCTCTAAATGTGCCTGGTGGGAATTTTCCTTTTCAGCTACTATTTACTAGTATCATCTTGCATATCTAATGGGAAGTTTGGTATTATGATGATTTATGTTGCTCTTGTTAAATTTGCTAAAGTTGGCAGCATGGTGGCACAGTGGTAGCACTCCTGCTTCACAGTTAGGAGACATGGGTTCACTTCCTGGGTTTGCTTGTTCTCCCCGTGTCTGTGTGGGTTTCCTCCCTCAGTCCAGGTTAGGTCCATTGGCGATCCTAAATTGTCCTTAGTGTGTGCTTGATGTGTGTGTGTGTGTGTCCAATGGTGGGCTGGCACCCTGCTCGGGATTTGTTCCTGCCTTGCGTGCTGTGTTGGCTTAGATTGGCTCCTGTGACCCTGTATTAGGATGTAGTGGGTTGGACATTGACTGATTGATAAAGTTATGACATTTCTTAAAGACCTCTTATTTTATACCATGCTGATTAGGTAAAGAGTTAAATTCAACATCTCTGCATCACAGCAGTGTTGTCTCTCCCCCTCTGTTATCAAATGGACTGTCTGTTAAATCTTTAGTTACGGTTTCAGTCAATTAAACCTTTAAGAAGAAGAATGATTGAATAAGGTGAAATTTAAATAGAAAGCATTCTTGTTTTCATCCCTAATGAAGCATTTCCTTTTAGAGTCGGCTGTCTAAAAAGAGAGAAATAATCATATGTCTCACACAATGTAAAATGAATTTTTGTCCATTGGGCACCCAGACAACACTGTTAACATGACATAAGGGCATTATATACTGTGACTTGTTGTCTTTTTAGAATACCTTTGCAGGCATTGCAAACCATTGCAGATTAACAGGAATACAATCAATGAATCACTATCCTTTCTCACTTTCTTCTTTTTAACAGAATGACTTGGCACCCTAAAGACAGGAGGCTTGTTTTTTCCTTTTTTTAGTCACAGTTGGAATTTTTATTACAGTCAGTGTGTTTCACATTACATTTTATTTTTTGATTGTTATTTTTGGAGATAATGATCTCTAGTCTTTAAACCTTTACATACACTACAATTCGCTAAATATTTACACTAAGCAATTATTTTACACAGTAGGCAGCAAAGCTTTTGCATTTGCTCCTGGTTTCTTCCACACACAAAGGAGGACAGCAAAAGTGTGAAAGTTTCAAAATTATTCATGGCACCAATGGAAATATTTGTGAAACAAGGAATGCTCCTTGGAGTCACGAATTGATTGTGAGGGGTAGGCTGTGGGTCAAATGTTTCTCTCAATTATTTTTTTGTTTATTGAATCTGAGATGAAAGGAACATTTTTTGCAGCCTTTGTTTGGAACATTTAAATAAAAACATCTACAGATTTTAAAGTACTTATATAAATATAGTTTTGCATTATTTCCCTTTTTTAGCTTTATTTTGTTGGACAGTGTTCTCTGTGGACCACCTAAATAGAAAGGAATACAATATTAAACCACAAAAACTTTATATCCACTAATTAACCATCCCTGATGTGAATATTTAAAGGTTTAAAAAGTTATTATTGTCATGTGCACAGAGTACAATTAAATTATTTGCATGTGTTAATCAACATACAACATGTCACCACCCTTGTGTGCCACAATAATGGAGGAGAAGAACCTTATGTAGGTCTTTCGTTGCTTGTTTTCTTTTGTTCATATTATTTTATTCTTTTTAAATGATTTCATTTAATAATGCTAAATTAAATAAGAAACAGAAGAAAAAAGTACTATCCGAAACAAAAAAAAAACAAGATACCCAGAAATGAATGTTCCAATTAAATTAAAGTGGAAAAATTTGAAAGAAAACACTGAAAAGGAAAGAAAAAGAACTATCTATCCATCCATTATCCAACCCGCTATATCCTAACTACAGGATCACGGGGGTCTGCTGGAGCCAATCCCTGCCACAACAGGTGCAATGCAGGAAACAAGCCCCGGGCAGGGTGCCAGCCCACCGCAGGAAAAAGAACTACATTCTTATTAAATAAAA
Source organism: Polypterus senegalus (assembly GCF_016835505.1). NCBI lineage: Eukaryota > Metazoa > Chordata > Cladistia > Polypteriformes > Polypteridae > Polypterus > Polypterus senegalus. The sequence goes on from NC_053154.1 coordinate 54,623,654, forward strand.
CTAAGCTCATTAAACCTAAGAATAGAAAACTAAAGACAAATGACACAAAATCAATAATTTTAGGATAAAAAAACTAAATTATAAAAATTAAACCAGGAGACCATGATTCAAGTCCCTAATGTTCAGCTTTAAACCCGAATAACACCAAAGGTCAAGCCATTGGCAGACTTTGGAAGGGTGTTGGCTGGGCTTGAACCACTGTTTGGTCCCCACCTACCTGTTCTGAGAGCAAACACAGAAAAACTAGCATGTAATGTCAGAGGTTTTAAATAGGCACTAAACAAGAACAGCACGTGGTGCGAAAGTATGCAACTTGTATGGACAGCAACAAAAAATGCAAAAAAGAAAATGCAGTGTGAAAGCTTAAAACGATACTTGATAGCCATTCAATCACAGTATCAGTATGCCATTTAAAATATTAAAACAAAGAGTGTAACCTTTCAACTATCTATTTTGAGAGAGAGAAAGAGAGACAAGTAGGGAAGAAGGGATAATTATCACTAATGATAACTAATTCTGTTCACAACATGAAATAAAAAATACAAATACATGCACATCCACAGATTTATTTTTTCTTTACCAGTTTGGTCACATCTTACACAGGCACATGAAAAAGTGCATACAAAAACAATAAAAAGCTATAGTTGAACAGAATCTGAGGTAGTAGCAATACTTTTTTCCACTTTTGATATAAAAAAATAAACATTTTGGCCATATCTGACCTAGGCACATCTCAAAATGCATAAAAACAAAATAGTGCACAGTATTAGCAATAACATTTGTTTTCCCTTTGAAATAAAATAAAGATTTCGGTCAAATAATAATATAATTCTTTATATTTACATGGAGTTTTTCACATTACTTAAAACATTTTGTGTCTTATGCAGGACGAAAACTCATGGTCTTTTTTTGTGAGGCAGTGCTGATACAGTTGCACCACTACACATATACAGTATGACCCAAGCCTATGACAAAGTGTATTTAACAGAATAAACAAGAACTATGTATGAGTGGTATCAGAGCTATCAGTGCTCAAATCCATAACAAGTGACATCATTAACTAACACACACGAGTACAACGTGTATGGCACACTGAGGAAACATAGGTTCATTTTAAATCACCACATGTGTGTTGATATTGTAATGTGTCTCGCTAAAGCATGGGCTATGGGGGAATGGAGTCTTGGGGAAGCACTTTGTGAAGGCTCAGGTCACCTCCCTAGAAAAAGCAGAGTGAAAGGATCAGGGTGGGATAGGAGTTAATGGTTAAACAGCAGGAAGAGATTCCCATGGAGAAGCAGCACCTTCAACAGGTCATCACAGTATCATACACTACTACCACCACTTCTTGACAACAGCACTGCATTGTGGATTGAATGTTGCAAGGGTACACAGAGTGTTGCATTCATGTTCTACTGTAGGAATTTCTGAAGGCTTGCAAAATGTATTTTCCAATGTGTTTCTGGGGGCACCATGGGCTGGGCCACTTGGTGGTTGCTTCCGGGCCACCATTTGAATAGGCCGGCTTTACTGAATCTCAATCAGTGCCATAACTGATGGTTTAATAAAATGGTTTTATTTTAAAAAAGGATTGCTCACTACTGTGTGAAGTGACAGGTAACAAATGCTTCAGATGTAAGCTGAAATATTTTTAACCCGTGATCTGCTGACAATAAGGAGCTCCAAATAAATGTTTTCTTCACCCGGTACATTTCAACTTCAGGATTTTAAATTGCAACCTTGATTTACAAGAAATGCAAAGAAAGCCAGCAGCTCCTCATAACTGGCATCAGACAACATATGCATTCTGGAACTGGGTTTCAGTGTGTATGCTGCTGTGCCTGGTTCTTTGGCCTCAAACACAATTACATCTTATGTGATGTCATTTATGAACAGGTCAAAATTCTGAAAAGGGACCATCTGTATTTTATACAAGAGTCTTGAGCTCTGGAGATCAGTGGATGGCAGCTTTGAAAGTTGTTCAGCATTGTTGTTACATGGTGAACATTTAGAATTTTTATGATATTTTACCATTTGTGTTAAATCATGTGTGTATTATTATAACACAGAAAACTGCTTCCTTCTTCATGCAGTTTACATTCAGGCGGTGCATATTTGGCTCTTTTGTAGCAAACAGTGTGTCAACAGCCACCCTCAGTCACTACCTGCAGCTCACTGGAGAAGACGAAACTCCAGGATGACTATTTGTGTGCAATTAGAGGTGGGCGAGTTATGAGTTAAAGAGGACTTGATCAGCTAGTCTAATGGCTAGAATATTTCTTTAAAAAACAAGGAATAAATACTTTTTCATACACCCTAACTGATTTTGGGCCCCTGCAGCCAATGGGGTCCTGGGCTACAGCCAGGTTTGCTCCTGCATAAGTCTGGCCATGTCGCAACAAAAAACTGTAAAAGGGGGTGCAGGCCAATAAACACACAAACGTCCAGACAAGGAGCTCATTAGTCAACCAGAAAGGGGGTCAGGCCCAAAACTTATGGATGATTGTTAATCAATAAAAAAACAAAAAAACAAAAAAAAAAACACAAAAAGGCAAAACTAGAGAAACAGCAAAAATAAGGCAAAATGGGTAAGTCAAAAAGGCAACCCAGAGTAAATACCGTATATACTCACGTATAAGTCTTGAAACCTGAAAAATCGATCATAAACAAAAACAACCCCGACTTATACGCCCGTTCAAAAATGTGACACTAATTTTTCTTTTTTAACATTTTCTTGCCTCCTCCAATCTCGAATCAGTTTCTCAGACACATCGAAATTTGTTGCAGCACCGCAGTTACTAATGTCTTTCTCTACTTCAACGATGTTTAAATTATAACCAGCTTCATATTTTCTTCTGATTGAATGCTCCATCGTAGATAAGGGATGCTCTTACGATAAAGGTGTATGAGGGTGTGAGATACAAAAAACACAAAGCAGTGCAAACGTTGCTTTGGAATAGTTTGGGTATTACCGTGTGGTCACGTAGGCACAATAGAGAAAGAGAGAGAGAGGTTAGGAGTGCCCACTGATACAATGTATTGCCACACCCACATGGAAAAAAAAGGCAGTGTGCGCTGTGGTTACTCTCTGAGGTGGGCGTTAGCATATCATAATCTCTTGGACCAATAGTATAAGTTTTCCGCATTCAACTAATACGACCGAAATTATAAAATACCAGAAATTATACAGTAATATCTGCGAGTATATATGGTAAGTCCAGTCCATTATCTAGTAATCAGAAACAGGGAACTAAATAAAATATCCACAATAAACAAGAAAATTAAGAGCAGTACTCATAGTGATGATTTACACTTTATAATTCTCAAGGACACTCTGCTGGAGTGCTCAAATGACCCAGGAGGGAGAAGGGACAGGCTCTGACTCAAAGTATTGGCTTCTGGCAGTTCACTCACACGTGTTTATGATTTTAATTTTTATTTTATTTATTTAAACTAGATCTCTATGTCACCTTTATGACTTAGCAATTTGTTCCATGTCCCTATGACCCTTTGATGAGTACTACTATGTGTTCATCTTTATTGTACTATTCTTATATTTACATATTTTTCTGTTTAACTGTTTAGTGTCTGACAAGTGTTGGGGAGTGAAGGATCTGGAAGGGGCTGCTCTCTGCATCTTTTTGTAGATGTGGAAACTTAATACAAACAGTATTCTGCAAGTCAGTGACCACATTTGTTTGAGAAACATTCTACTCGCAAAGTGATATACAGTATATAAAAACACACATAGTTGATACCTTGAAATAACGGTTTTTGCAACTTTTACAAATTAACGTATTTCATCTCATAGGAAAGTGGATTTAGGAGTATTTTAAAAGCTCATTTCAGTAATGCCCTCTGATCTTTTGTCATTTATAAAGGTGCATTCTAATTTTGTAACTCTATAAAGACCATGCAGAAGGAGTTGACCTTTACCTCTTACTTTGTTACTCGCTTGCTACAGCATTTGTACAATTTTCAATTGTGCTTTTTACCAGTACTCAGGACTGAATGCAATTTTAAAAATACACATACATAGTTCTTAGTTGGTATGAAAATTTAGGGTAAAAACAGAGCAAGAAAAAAAAATGTGTGTTAAAATGTATTCTTTAAAGGCTTGCCTTTCCATAACATTGCACATAGTTAATGGAGAACTTTCCTCAGACTGTTTCATGAGGTTTTTTTTAATCAAATCAAATCAAATCAAATCAAAATCTTTATTGTCATTGTAGCAATGAGACATTGTACAACGAAATTAGGTGCAATTTTCCAGTGCAAAAAAAAAGTAAAATAAAAAACGCAATTACTCAAGTTAAAACTAAAATAAAAAAGGGAATAAAATAAGTACCAAAATAATCCATAACAACAGAACAATGTTTTCCACTCATACATACATTATATTGCACTTGTCCCTTATCCAATGTTAACTTAGAGCTGTATTGTAAACATCAGGGTGTATTGTATTGTGGGAGCATTTCATTTTATCATTATTCTTTTCTGTTTTGCATCTTACACTTTTGTGACCTATACTGTAACAACAAATATTTTATTTTTTCTTCAAAACAATTTTTCTTTTCATTAATCTATGTAACACACTGTCAAGGTTGCTTACAACTTTCTACTTATATTATTGATGTGGTGGCTTCAGAACCTTTCTGTTCTGTCAGTGGCAAGTTTTTTGTTTCTTTCATAAAAAAGAAGGCAAAGAAATGGCAAGAGAGACATCAAAAATTCACATTGGGCTGCAGATAACAGTAACACAGTGGTTTTGATATCAGTACACTTGACCATCTTGTAATGCCATATAAGATTAAGAGAACTGAGTATATGAGTAGGCCTTGTGATGTACTAATACCCTATTTAGGGCTGATTCCTGCTTTGTGCTTGATGCTGCTAAGGTAGGTTTCAGTCACCTGCAAACCTAAACTGGGTTATGTTATGTGGTAAATAATAAAAACCCTGGCTTTTAGTGCTCCGTATCAAATGAATTGAGAAAGACAAAACAACAATCTTTAATAATTTTATGCACAGTTTTGGAGAGAGTTAGTCAAGGTGATTTATTTAAAATATTTGAGAAATAAACAGTAAACATTGTCTCCACACTAAAAATAAAATATGGTAAAAAACCAAAAAGTTTTGGTTGTATAGCCTTCATTAACTCTGTTTAAAATTGTGTATATTAACATTATAAAAATACTGGGTTTGACTCTTAAAAAAGAACATAAAATTGATTTGGGCCACAATGGGTTTTCTTTGTGCTCCTTACTTGAGAAACACTTAGCAGATACCAGTAGTTGAGTCATCATGAGATCTGTTTTCATATTACCAATATATTCCAATTGACTAATGTGGAAATTTGCATTGAAATGTTTGCTCTGTTGAAGCAAAATAAGGCTTTATGATTATTTTGTAAATGAGGGCTAATATCTGTCAATATAAAAAATTTCTGATTTAATAATGCTTAATGGAAAATGTATAAATAAATGCCCAGCTGACAAATAAATAAATAAATCATTTCTACTCAATTTAACTGGGAAACAGATGTTTGTAATTACTGAGACTTATTGAGTATCTCCCAGTTATGTATTACAAAATGCCAAATGCATTTCAAGTTTAATATCCTTAAGCAGCACATATGGAAAGGTTATGTACAGCAAAATTAAAATGCTCACAGAGTAACGTGTATTTGAGCTTTATTTGCATATTTTAATGCAATCTGTCTGCTATTGTATCCAATAAATACTTCACATTTTGATTTCAGTAAATTGACTTAACAACAATTTATAGTTGTTTCTGAAAATAAAGGTTTTGTGTAATCAGGTAACAATAAATTATATTTACATGTGTGTTGTTCAGATTTCTGGAAAGAAATTAAACAAAACTAATAACTACCCAATCATCCATTTATTGGTATAAAAGTACATTTATTTCAGGGCTGTTTATACATAAAAATATAGAGCTATAGTACCATTGTGTACCCTATATACCTGCATATTTTTAACACCAAAACACAGGGATGCTGATAAGTTGATTAAAACTGAAGAATGAGTTGACATCCCGCTACGTTAAAGTCCTGCATCCTAACTGCTTGGCCACATTGCTTGTCTAAAAGGAGTTTGATCTCATTATTTGCATTAAGAATTACAAAAGCTGTTTTGCCCATTTGAAACTATTTTTTTTTATTTAGATCAGTGGTTATCAACCTTTCCTCCATAAGGAGTTGTATGTGACGAAACAGAAAGCTGGGCAAAGATGGAAAAAGTGCCAGCGTCTGAGCGGGTAGCCACTTGCACCTCTCCTCTGCACTTTGGGGTTTTGGAAAAGGAATAAGGTGCCAGCTTCTGGCACAGGTAATGACATGATTGCTGTCACAATGAATAGTATGGGCCACATGAAACACATATTGTTCATCCAGTTACGTTGCTAACAAGCCAGCCATCACATATAGTATTTTCTGCAAGTGATCTGCCAACACTCCATTGCCTCAAAATAAATGAAACATATGTTGAACCAGGCCACTGAGCCACAACGTTTCTCATCTTGGCATCACAGGTGACTACTGCATTAGTGGAATGTAAATGTTTATGGATAACAAAAGCAGTGTCAATGCTTGCTGTTAATTACACTGTTAATTTAGGAAAACCAGAAATTGCTTTTTTTGTCATGCTGGCAAGTACAAACAAACCACATGGAAACAGAATGTAGCATCACATCAGTTTATGGCTTCTATCACAGCAGGCAAGATAGAATTAAAGCTTGGCTGAGATATTACTGACCTGTTGACCAGTTCCCTCTGCTAAGTGCCTGTTGCCACAAAGTCAACCATTGTTAAAACCTGGATATGAACAGACAGAGCCCAATTGATAGCAGTCTCTCTTTCTGCTGCTGAGCCAAGCACAGTACAGTTCTAAGAATATGACAATCGAAAGTCTAAATCAGCTCATAAGCCAGTTATTATCTTAGGCAAATAAATCGGACCAGTTTCTAAATGCTCAGTTCCTTTGTATGTGACTGTTTGTATGGTCTTCAAACAGTGCCAAACCATGTAGTGTAAAAATAGGCTATAGGGCTTGAGATTTAAAGCTTTCTGTACACAGGAGGTAAATTATACGTGTGTTTTTTTACTCTAATACTTAGAGTGAAAACATGTAACCAAGATAAACTGATAAACAACAAAAATGTTCTTTAGAGCAAATATGCAGAATTGGTCCATACAATATCCGGCACTTTTAAAGTTTAATACGATGGGGTACCCAAAAATCTACGGAAAAGAAATGTTCAAGTTGCCTTTTAAAAGAATGAATTTAGTCAGCAGAACTAAAGTTATTTATTTTTTACATTTTACTGAATTTATTAAAAGCAAGTAGCATTCCATACAAGCAAGTCATACTTAACAAAACTAAATTCAAATCAGCCACCACCCATGAGAAAGAGAGCAAGGCCAGTATAAAACTTTAAGAGCAGAAAAAAGAGGGAGAGAATCCTTTCCCCCAATATAAACACATATCATAAAATGTTATTGATTAGATCCTGCCAGGTTTTAAAAAAGTTTTGAACAGATCCTCTAAGTGAGAATCAGATTTTTTCCAATTTCAAATAGTAAAGTATCTATCTATCTATCTATCTATCTATCTATCTATCTATCTATCTATCTATCTATCTATCTATCTAGATAGATAGATAGATAGATAGATAGATAGATAGATAGATAGATAGATAGATAGATAGATAGATAGATAGATAGATAGATAGATAGATAGATACTTTATTAATCCCAAGGGGAAATTCACATAATCCAGCAGTGGTATACTGATACAAAAAAAATAAATTAAATAGTAATAAAAATGAAAAAGCAGACAATAACTGAGTAATGTTAGCATTTACTCCCCCGGGTGGAATTGAAGAGTCGCATAGTGTGGGGAAGGAACGATCTCCTCAGTCTGTCAGTGGAGCAGGACAGTGACAAAAGTCTGTCACTGAAGCTACTCCTCTGCCTGGAGATGACACTGTTCAGTGGATGCAGTGGATTATTCATGATTGACAGGAGTTTGCTTAATGCCCTTCGCTCTGCCACAGATGTTAAACTGTCCAACTTTACTCCTACAATAGAGCCTGCCTTCTTAACTAGTTTGTCCAGGCGTGAGGCGTCTTTCATCTTTATGCTGCCTCCCCAGCACACCACCGTGTAGAAGAGGGCACTCGCCACAACCGTCTGGTAGAACATCTGCAGCATCTTACTGCAGATGTTGAAGGATGCAAACCTTCTCAGAAAGTATAGTCTGCTCTGACCTTTCTTACATAGAGCATCAGTATTGGCAGTCCAGTCCAATTTGTCATCCAGCTGCACTCCCAGATATTTATAGGTCTGCACCCTCTGCACACAGTAACCTCTGATGATCACAGGGTCCATGAGGGGCCTGGGCCTCCTAAAATCCACCACCAGCTCCTTGGTTTTGCTGGTGTTAAGATGTAAGTGGTTTGAGTTGCACCATTTAACAAAGTATTTGATTAGCTTCCTGTACTCCTCCTCCTGCCCACTCCTGATGCAGCCCACGATAGCAGTGTTATCAGCAAACTTTTGCACGTGACAGGACTCCGAATCATATTGGAAGTCTGATGTATATAGATTGAACAGGACCAGAGAAAGTACAGTCCCCTGCGGCGCCCCTGTATTGCTGAACACAATGTCAGACCTGCAGTTCCCAAGACACACATATTGAGGTCTGTCTGTAAGATAGTCCATGATCCATGCCACCAGTTGTGAGTCTACTCCCATCTCAGTCAGCTTGTCTCTAAGGAGCAGAGGTTGGATAGTGTTGAAGGCGCTAGAGAAGTCCAAAAACATAATTCTTACAGCACCACTGCCTCTGTCCAAGTGGAGAGGGATCGGTGTAGCATATAGATGATGGCATCCTCCGCTCCCACCTTCTCCTGGTATGCAAACTGCAGAGGGTCGAGGATGTGGCCGACCTGTGGCCTCAGGTGGTGAAGCAGTAGCCGCTCCATGGTCTTCATCAGATGTGACATCAGAGCAACAGGCCGGAAGTCATTCAGCTCACTAGGACCTTTGGGGCAGGGGTGATACAAGATGTTTTCCAAAGCCTTGGGACTCTCCCCTGTTCCAGACTCAGGTTGAAGATGCGCTGTAGAGGACTCCTCAGTTCCAATGCACAGGCCTTCAGCAGTTGTGGCGATACACCATCTGGACCCACTGCTTTGCTGGCACGAACTTTCAGTCAGGCTTCAGAACAAATCACAGCACAGAAACTACACTTGTTAAAGTAGTAAATGACTTGCGGGTAAATGCAGACAGAGGCCATTTATCTGTTCTCATCCTCTTAGATCTGAGTGCTGCATTTGACACCATTGATCACAATATTCTTAGAAATCGCCTTAGTCAATGGGTGGGCCTCTCTGGCAGTGTCTTAAATTGGTTTGAATCCTACCTGGCAGGTAGAAAATTCTTTGTGAGTTGTGGTAATCACATCTCAAAGACACATAATATCCGATATGGTGTTCCACAAGGCTCTATTCTGGGTCCACTGCTTTTCTCAATCTATATGCTTCCGTTAGGTCAGATTATCTCAGGTTACAACGTGAGCTATCACAGCTATGCTGATGACACACAGCTGTACTTATTAATAGCACCTGATGACCCCGACTCTTTCGATACACTAACACAATGTCTTACTGGTATTTCTGAATGGATGAGTAGTAATTTTCTCAAACTAAATAAAGAGAAAACTGAAATTTTAGTAATTGGCAATAATGGATTCAATGAGGTTATCAGAAATAAACTTGATGCATTAGGATTAAAAGTTAAGACGGAAGTAAAAAACTTAGGGGTAACTGTTGACTGTAATCTGAATTTTAAATCGCATATTCATCAGACCACTAGGACAGCATTTTTTCACTTAAGAAACATAGCAAAAGTTAGACCTCTTATATCATTGAAAGATGCTGAGAAATTAATTCACGCTTTTGTTTTCAGTAGACTAGATTACTGTAACGCACTCCTCTCAGGACTACCCAAAAAAGACATAAATCATTTGCAACGAGTGCAGAATGCAGCTGCTAGAATCCTAACTAGGAAAAGAAAATCCGAACACATTTCTCCAGTTTTGATGTCACTACACTGGTTGCCTGTGTCATTCAGGTTTGACTTTAAAATACTGCTTATGGTTTATAAAGCCTTAAATAATCTCACTCCATCTTATATATCGGAATGCCTGACACGTTATATTCCAAATCATAACCTTAGATCTTCAAATGAGTGTCTCCTTATAATTCCAAAAGCTAAACTTAAAAGAAGTGGTGAGGCGGCCTTCTGCTGTTATGCACCTAAAATCTGGAATAGCCTGCCAATAGGAATTTGCCAGGCAAATACAGTAGAGCACTTTAAAAAACTGCTGAAAACACATTACTTTAACATGGCCTTTTTATAACTTCACTTTAACTTAATACTGATACTCTGTATGTTCAATTCATCATAATAACTATTCATGGTGGCTCCAAAATCTGTACTGATCCCTACTCTCTCTTCTGTTTCTTTTTCCGGTTTCTTTGTGGTGGCGGCCTGTGCCACCACCACCTACTCAAAGCATCATGATGCACCAACATTGATGGACTGAAAGCCAGAAGTCTACGTGACCATCATCATCAGGTCCTTCCATGAAAACCCTAAATACAAAGAGGACTGTTTGATTTATGTTAGGTAGATTGCCCAGAGGGGACTGGGCGGTCTCTTGGTCTGGAACCCCTACAGATTTTTATTTTTTTTCTCCAGTCTTTGGAGTTTTTTTTTTGTTTTTTCTGTCCACCCTGGCCATCGGACCTTACTTATTCTATGTTAATTAATGTTGACTTATGTTTATTTTTAATTGTGTCTTCTATTTTTCTATTCTTCATTTTGTAAAGCACTTGAAAATGTGCTATATAAATAAATGTTGATTGATTGATTGATTGAAGTCTTCTCAGCTCTCTCCTCACATGGGTTGCTGTAATTGTGGGTGGGGATGTCTCACCTATGCTGGTATCAGCAGAAGGATGGTTGGAGGATGCAGTACTCCGAGGTGAGAGTGGGTTAGGGTGATCAAACATATTAAAGAAGTTGTTCATTTGGTTTGCTCTCTCCACGTCTGTCTCGATGGCAGCACCCCGCTTTGAGCTGCAGCCAGTGATAATCTTCATCCCATTCCACACTTCCTTCATGCTGTTGTTCTGCAACTTCTGCTCCAGCTTTCTCCTGTACTGCTCTTTCGCCGCCTCGAGCTGGACTCGGAGTTCCTTCTGCACGCGCTTGAGCTCATGCCGATCACCACCTTTAAAAGCCCTTTTCTTCTGGTTCAAAAGGCCTTTGATGTCACTTGTAATCCATGGCTTGTTGTTAGCACAGCAGCCTACTGTTCTTACTGGAACTACAATGTCCATACAAAAGTTGATGTAATCAGTTGTTCATTCAACAGCCTCTTCAATGTTCTCACTATGTGACCCCAGCAATATATCCCAGTCTGCAGTTCCAAAGCAGTCTCTCAGAGCCTGCTCTGCCTCAGGGGACCACCTTCTGAATGAGCGTGTGGTTGTTGGTAGTTCCCTCACTCTTGGTTTGTAGTGAGGCTAAAGCAGAACCAGGTTAAGATCTGCTTTCTCAAGCGCAGGCAGCGGGGTGGCGCTATATGCGTCTTTAACGTTTGCATACAGTAGGTCGATAGTCCTGTTTCCCTGGGTGTTACAATCCACATACTGGGAGAAGGCAGGTAATGTTTTGTCCAGTGTCACATGGTTAAAGTCTCCAGCGATTAGCACAAGTGCCTCAGGGTGCTGTGTTTGTAACTTAGCAACTGCGGAATGGATGATGTCACTCGCTATCTCCGCGTTCACTTGAGGGGGGATGTAAACAATAACAGCAATCACGTGTCCAAACTCTCTGGGCAAGTAATAGGGACGCAGACTTACGGCCAACAGTTCGATGTCCCTGCAGCAATTGGAGATTTTAACGTTTACATGTCCTGAGTTGAACCACTTTGTATTGATATAGAGAGCGAGTCCTCCTCCTTTCTTCTTCCCGCAGGTACTTGCGTCTCTGTCCGCTCTAACTGTACTAAACCCGGGTAGCTCCACGTTAGCAACTGGGATGGTAGTTGTTAGCCACGTTTCACTAAAACACAGCAAGCTACATTCTCTGTAGGTTCTGACATTTTTCACCAGCACAGCCAGTTCGTCGATCTTATTTGGTAGTGAGTTCACATTTCCCAGGATCACAGAAGGCACCGACGGTTTATAACGCCATTTTCTCTCAAGTTGTCTCGCTTTTATCTTATCTTTTATCTTTGCGGCGGCTTGGCTGCCCCGATATCGTCTTCTTACCTCGTCAGGCATGAGCATTTCTTCTCAGTGCTTTAAGCTGACTACTTGAATAGGCGAGTCTCGGAGTGTAAAAATCCATGTCAAGTAGTAAAAATAGTAAAAAGTGTCCAGGGAGCGATTCCACATAAAAGAAAGTGGTAGAAGTGATCAGTGAAATAGAGAAATAGAGAAAAAAAATAGATAAAAAGGTAAAAAGATAAAGTCATACACGGAGCTGCTGGAAAGGCTGCCACTCGGATGCGGCGCCGGAAACTTACATGAAAAGTACATCTAGTATATAACATCAGTTACCAACTGATTGAGGTGGGCTAGGACTCTTCCAGTTTAGCAAGATAAGTCTATGTCCCTATAGTGAAGTAAAGACAATTACAGTTTGCTTGTCCTTCTCCACTTTAAGCCAATCAGGTTTTTATAGCTTGTACATTTGCTGCCGAGTAATAAAACTGAAAGTTAGGTACAGCCATGTCACCTTCTGCCTTAGGTCTTTGTAGGGTCACCCTTTAGATGTGTGGATGGTTTGAATTTCAAATAAATGAGGTTATGATTGAATCTAACCTCTTAAAAAATGATTTGTTAATGTATATGGGGATGCTTTGAAATAGAAAAAGAAGCTTATTATGGACATTGACTTTATATAGCCTTCTCTCCATGTTCCTAATAATGGTGTCATGATTTAAAAATGAGTTGTTTCATTTCTTTTGTTGCAAAGCCTGTCTTTTCCTATAAACTGCCTCATTTGGAAACCTGCCGTGTTCTTAATCTATTCTGATCATGCACACATCCTCATACTGAGCCAACTGAGTCTGCAATAAACTCTATCATTCATTTTGTTGGAGGGGGCATAAAGTAATACAGTATGAACAAATTCAACATACAGTAGATGCTAACTGAGCCACAGATCCTGGCACCTACTGGTTTAAGTCATTGCCTAAAATGAGTAAGCGTGCAGGTACAGTAAATAATGAGTTCATTCACGCCAAACAGTTGATTCTTATAATTCTATTTCACTTTATACTATTCAAATCTCATATATGGAGGATATATAATTTTCATGAATACATTTGACTTTGGGCTATCAAAAAGGAAACAATTTTGATATCCCTAGAATATACTCTTACGTTTGGATTTAGAAATCTTCAGGGGTCTGATAAGTTATGATCAGTTACAAACTGTGAATTGTTTAAGTAGTGTTAGACGTTATCGCCCCTGGGGCTGAAGACCTATCCAGGTCTGATTTAAAACACAATTAAAGTCTCCAGCCATTATAATTTTATGAGTGTTCTCTTTTGGAATGGATGCAAATACGTTTTGGATGAAGTCCCTATCATTCACACTGGGTGCATAGCTATTTATCAAGATCACTTTAAAGTTAAATAAATTACTCACAACGATTGTATATCACCCTTCAGAATCAGATACTATATCTGATACTACAAATGAAATTTTTCTATGTATAAGAATTCAAACGCCTCTAGTTTTCTTTGGAATAATTCATTACATTTATAAAGCACTTTTCTCAGTACTTTTGTATAGCTAGAGTAGAACATTTGGCCAGTCCAATCTCTGTGCAACCAAAATAGCTCCTTGCTTAGTAAGTGGGTCTTTTGTAAAAACGCAATCTTGGTGTTTAGGCCTGTTAGTTGAGAGAATACTTTCTTTTTCTTTAAATCGTGATTGAGACCTTTAACATTCCATCTTACAAAGTTAACTATTTGGTCAAAGAGACATTGCTTCTGTGCTTTTGTTGACATTTTGTAGTCTTAGATTAAGATAGTACATTATTATTTAAGATAGCTTTGACCTTAATTTTGACTTTTGAATTTTTAACATATATATACACATCTAAATATAAATACACACATATATAATTGTAATTAAAACATAAAAATGGCCAAGTAGGAAACAGAATGTATACTTATGGCATGAGTCTCATTGCGAATGGATCCAACAGCAGGTAAGATCTTCTTTGCCTTGCCAGGACACGATGCGACTCATGATCATATTTCAAAAAGTGTCGTAATTTCCCTAGCTCTTTTTCCACTTCTTCCAGAGAACTAAAAATGTCAAACTTGCCTTGAATGTTCACTTTCAGTTTAGCAGGATACAAGAGGCTGTGTCTGATTTCAGCTTTCTGTAAGTGTTGTTTAATGCTGTAAAATGAAGCACGTTTAGCAGCTGTTCAAGGTGAGAAATCAGGGAAAAATATGAATGTGGTTATTTTCAAATACTGTATAATCTGTTATTTCTGTCTGGGAGGACATAACATAACATTTAATTTAGATTGTAATTTGTTGAAACGTACAATGAGGCATCTAGGTTTTGAGGCATTCAATCCATGTATGTAATAAGCTGCTGATATCTCTGTGTCTAATTTGAAGTCCTTCCCAATTATTTTGGAGAATAGTTTAGCAATGATTTTCACTGGGTTTGGACTGTCACGGTTTTCAAGGAGACCTTCAATTCTGATATGTATTCCTTCTGTATCCTACTTCCATTGCAACTAGCCTGTCTCCAAGCACTTTGCATTCGGAATTTGCAACTATTTTAATATGAGTCGTGAATGTTTGCTTAACATCTTCAATCTGAGCACTATGTGCTTTAAATTTATTCTCAAACTTAGACAGATGTTCCTGCATTTTTATCTTAATTTTTTTCTAGCATACCTTTAAAGGTTGCTTCAAAGTGATTCCTTAAACGTTTCTCCTGGTCTTTAATATCCTGAAGCAGCTTCTCGTTCCTTTATATCTTTCCTTATATCATTTGTATTATTTGTTACTTTCTTTATATTATTCTTTAGCTCTTTAAACCCCCCCTCCAAGAGTGGTAGTTATTCTGATGACCATTGTGGTGATCATTACCTTCTGCGTGGGCTGCTCATTTCAGTCTTCTCTGTGCTCCACAAGTGAAGCAGCAAGCCCAGTTGGAGTCGTTATTGTTGGCTCACAAGGGTTAGTTGATAGTAAGGCCATATTCAGTTTCAATTAACCTTTTGGAATCAACGAGTTCTTTTGGCACAACTCATTTGCACTTTCATTTCCACTTTCACTCTTGGCTGAAGACGATGCTGCGGCATTAGGTCCCAGGAAATTGATTCTTTCACCTATCTGTTCCAGATCAAACTCTGGCAGGCCGTACCTTCAACTTGAACTTGAGACCTGTTTAGACTTACATAATGTTTTAGCTGTCTTATCTGTTTTTTTCTGAGTCCTTTTCTGCTATTCATGCTTACATATACTTGCCATTTACTTTAATTACAGCCCCACGGTTTCAATACATGCAGTATACCAGGGGATGACGGTAAAAAAGGGAAAATAACACCAGTGCTAATGGAGTTCTGCTTCAGAAGTCCATCTCCCAAAAAGGACGAGACCCACAAAGCAAATGTTACTTTGGGGCATAAAAAATGCAGATCAGAGTAGTTGGAAAGGACTTTTATCATGCTGGAGATGACTGATGAAATCCTATGGAAGGCCTGTAACAGGATTTTGCATTCAGTCCAACAAGATGCAGCATGACAGGGCAGGGAAGAATGAACAGAAGAAATGTTACATGTCCACTGGCTGAGAGAGGACTGCTGCAGCAGTTTTAAATTAACTGGAGCTGAGAAAACAGTGCAGAATGGGCACCAGCTAATAGAGAGTTACAGAAGTTAATGCAAGGTGTGCTGAAAGCATGGACAAGATTCTCAGCATGAGAGAAGCGTGAGAATGAGGAAACACAAGATAAATTGTGGAGGTGGAAATTAAAACCTATAATTATCAAAAAGTTATGGTAGAATACGTTGCTGAAGATGAAGATAACATACTGCTTTCAACTAGAGCAGTGCCTCTCAAGTTTAGTCATGGGGCCCCAGTGGCTGCAGGTTTTTGTTCAAACTAGCTTTATAATCAGTGAGCAACATTCCCTCTATATACATTGCATAATTAGCTGGTCTGTTTTTTCATTTTTTACCGGAACTGTCAAGCCCTACTTTATTGGGCTCCCACCCCACCTGGAAGTGCTTCTGAACCACAGCTTTGGGACACCAGAAGTTCTTCTGGGGATTACATAAAAGGAGCTCATACTTGCTGTGAGAACAGGAGGCTAAAAAAAGAGAACACAAAGAATTGCTTTGTGTTGCATTTGAATTGCACTTGTGGGTGTGCTGTGAGAAACTCTTGCCAGTGAAGAGTTTTACACAAATAAAATCCTTTTTCTTGTGGCACAACCTTTGCCTGAGCCTGTATGTCGGGTTTTTGGGGTGCTGCAGCACACCCTATGGACAATTATATTATACTGTATATAGTCATGCATGCACATCTGAGGTTTGCCTCCAAGGTTCATCTTAGGTAAGCACTACCACTCCATGAAACGAGGAAGTGCTCTCACTGAAGGTAACCTCTCTTTTCTCCCACAGCCCTGAGAAACTACAAATGGATAGAAACTGACTTTCCCATGTTTGGTTTGTTATAAAACCGAAACACTCCCCTCTTGCCTGATCTCCAGTTTTGCCAGACTTTATTGTTCAGTTGGGTTATTTTGATCAGCGTCTGCATGCAAATGGGCTTACGTGCATTTTTTGGGCTCCTTTTTTTTTTTTTTAAAAAAAATGGGTATTTTGGGGCATTTTTCCAACCCCCATCACATTTTACCATGTTTTTCATCCATCTGGCCCCATTCCCATGCTATTCGCAGTTGTATATCTTGTTTAGTGTTATAAAACAGTTCAATATGGTGTCCCGCAGGGCTCCGTACTGGGACCTTTACTGTTTTCACTTTACATGCTTCCACTGGGATCTCTCATTAGGAAACATAATGTTAATTTTCACTCGTATGCAGATGACACCCAGTTATACCTTTCATTTAAATCAAGTGAAGTTTCTCCGATGTTGTCTTTAATTAGTTGTGTTAGTGAATTAAAGGAATAGATGAATGAGAACTACTTGTCTTTAAATACAGATAAAACAGAGATGTTAATTGTTGGAGGGAATGACGCTGATCACAGCAATATTTTGTTGTCATTTAACTCAGTTGGAATCCCAATTAATTTTACTGAATCAGCCCGCAATCTAGGAGTTATCTTTGATTCTAGCATGTCATTTAAAGCACATATTACAAAGTTGTCCAAAACATGTTTCTTCCATCATGTTAGGAAATTAAGGCGCTTTCTAAATAAACAGGATTCTGAGAAATTAATTCATGCATTTATCTCTAGTAGGATTGACTACTGCAATGTGGTGTTCACTGGCTGTTCAAACTGTTCTTTATACAGCCTCCAGTTAATCCAAAATGCGGCTGCAAGAATTATTACAAGAACAAGAAAATATGAACACATAACTCCAGTTCTTAAATCCTTACACTGGCTCCCGGTTAAGTTTAGGGCTGATTTCAAAATCCTCCTTTTAACATATAAAGCATTAAATGTCCAAGGTCCGGCTTACTTGTCTGAACTTATCATGACTTACAAACCTGAGCGCACATTAAGATCTCAAGATGCCGGTCTGCTTAGGATTACAAGGATTAATAAACTAACATTGGGAGGTCGAGCTTTTAATTACAGGGCCCCTAAACTGTGGAATGGTTCTTCTGCTTCTATAAGAGATGCCCCTTCAGTCTCAGCCTTTAAATCCCGGCTGAAGACTCACTACTTCAGTTTAGCATATCCTGACTAGAGCTGCTGATTAACTGTACAGACTGCATCTCTGTTGTTAGTTATTAGCACTAAAACATAAGTAACATGATAGTTAGAATTGAATACTAACCCCCACCTATTCTGTTTCTGTTCTCGGTACCCAAATGTGGCAATTGGTGCCACGGCCCACCTGCCAAGTTGTTTGCCTGCCTATGGTAAAGTCATCCCTGATGGAGGATCACAGGAATCATGGGAAAGAGGGTCCTTTCATCGAGCAACGTTTCAGCCGTGGAATGGCCAAATGGGGAGGCAGCTTGATGGATGAGGTCTCCAGGACTCTAAAAATATCCAAATCTTATTATGTGATATCATCTACTGTTAAATTCTGCTCCGTACTTCTAAAATTTTTATTATTATGCTGTATTAAGGATTTGTTCTGTTCTGTGTATTTTGTTGTATTGACCCCCTTCTTTTGACACCCACTGCACGCCCAACCTACCTGGAAAAGGGTCTCTCTTTGAACTGCCTTTCCCAAGGTTTCTTCCATTTTCCCTACAAGGTTTTTTGGGAGTTTTTCCTTGTCTTCTCAGAGAGTCAAGGCTGGGGGGCTGTCAAGAGGCAGGGACTGTTAAAGCCCATTGCGGCACTTCCTGTGTGATTTTGGGCTATACAAAAATAAACTGTATTGTATTGTATTGTATAAAATCTCTAAGGGAGACTCCAATGGTATGTACCCAACTGTCCCATTCTCAACACCACCTCTTCCTTTCTGGTGTGTTATTTTGTCTACTTAAGTTATTCAGCTATTTTTGGGTTCAAATTCACCAATTTTAAGCTGTCCTTGGGCTATATTTTTTTTTAAGGACCTGGCAACCCTCCGCATCTCATTCTGGAGAGATCAGACCAAAGGCTGGATCTCCTACCTGAACTTTACACACTTGAAGTCTTCTTGGTTATTACTTTAGTTAACTTGCTTTTCATTTGACTTGTTTGACACACAATCGAGTGCCTGTTTCAGTTCGAGGACTATGTAAATGTTAAAAGGGGCAACCTGGTTGGTGCCTCAAAATTTACTCTGTGACCGGTGTGTTAGCTCCCTTTACCTCCAATATACCAAACGAGAAGGAAATAAAATAGAACAATTTTGCAGTAGCAATCTAAAATATTAATACACTTGAGAATGTAATTTACTGCATAAAGAACACTTCTAAAAATGAAGCTTCTATAACATTTCATTAAAGTAATGAAATAGCATAAATATATAGCAAAACCAAATTAGAACTTTACACAAAACAAGTCGGTCAGATTGGATACTATCGATGATTGGATACTATTGATGCAGGAGTGATGGTTTTATAATAGAAGTCTGAAAAATGAGCTTGTAGTATTTAGATGATGCCAAAATGTCTTTATTCTGGATCTTTCAGCCATTTGTAGTTATTCATACTTAACATTTCATAGCAGAGATGCTTTTTGAAAACTAAATTTTCAAATTATTAAATTATTTCAAAACATTTCTGTGAGCACCCTGGTAATTATAATTAAAATAAGTGAGGTTTATATTGAGCAGGGCTAACGGTAATAAAGCCTGGCTGTGTTCAATTACCTGACTCTAATTATCCCTATAATTGGGTTAATTTAAATGGAGGGGTGGGGGGTTTACTTTTTAAAACAGTGCTAGTTGGTGTTGGATTACTTTGTTCATTCAATGAAAGACATAAGTAAAAAAAAAAGTGTTTTTGTTCATTCGGGTGCCTTAATTAATATTAGGTTTTATCTGAAGGCCTGAAAGCATATAGTGTCAAAAATGTGTAAAAATGAAGAAATTCAGTAAGGGGGCTATTGGGAAAAATACTCAGTAAATAAAGAAATGTCTACCAGTCCACATCAGCCAATTGACAAAATAAAATGATAGAATAAGGATCTAAGATAATACACATTAATTTACAAATAATTATGCAGTAATCTAATCAATTAGATTTAAATCAATCAGCACACAGATAAATGGTATACTCTCACACTAACCTGCACTCTATGGGTGACAGGGCTTTCAGCTGTATGGCACCCAGACTTTGGAATGACTTCCATAAATTATTTAGATCAGCTGACTTAGTTCATTCTTTTAAAAAGCAACTTCAACTCATCTTTCAGAAAGGTGTTTTAACTTAAAATTCTGACACTTCTTTCAGTTTACCTCACTGTATAGATACTGTATAGGATAATGTGTGTGGTATATTAGAAATTGTTATTTATTCAGGCTTTCCTTTTAGTATTGAATTTATTATTTAACTCTGGTTTATTGTTTTTTTTTTTCTGTTTAATGCTTTGTATATCCTGTATTTATCTGTTTTAGTGTTCTATGCAGAAAATATTTGTATCCAATGTTACGTATGCCCTGGTTTCTTCCCTAGACTCTGTGAAGCAACTTGAGCATGGGAAAGGTGCTATATAAATAAAATTTATTACTATTATTATTATTATTATTATTATTATTGTCATGCCCACATTTCTGATATAATATAAATGTACGAAAACAGTTAACATGTTAAAAGTCTTTGACACACACATTTCTTTCTAAAGAGAAACTTCCTCTTTGTTATCGCATTTGTTTATGCTTTTTTTGTAACCTTCTCTTTGACATTGTGTAAAGTACTTTAAGCTACATTCTTTGTATAAAGGTATGCTTCATTTATTGATATCTTAAAATGTATTTTGAGATATCTCTAAATGTTAATTTTGCCATATTTACTGTATATAAATAAATGCTGTTGTTGTTCTTATTAATAAATACTTAAAATTAAACATTCAATAGCAGTTATCTCATCATTCCCTTAGTTACTTGTTCAGGACCTGATGGATGCAAAATCTTGGTTTCGTAGGTAAGGTACACCTAGAACATCCATAAATTCATACCAAAATAATACAACACAAAGGGATATACGTATGTTTGTCTTTTTCTGCTGCAGGCAAATACTTCATTACAGTACTATGTATGACATTACCATACTGGAATATATATATCCATTTTAAACGCCCTGCTCTAATATTTACTCCTTTCATTCCTGTTGTATAAATTGCAGAACATAGGTAGTTATGCTCAATGGCCAGTTGCCAAGTCAGTGCAACAAAGAGCTTCATGTGAGTGACGCTCATGCAGCCATGTCCCAATAGCGTTTCCAATAGCCCTCCTTAGCTGCAGTGCCTCATTTAAACTTTAAAATTTCAAACGTCAAACCAGGCATTGAGTAGGAACTCAACTTCTAATAAAAACATCCTTTAAGTATTATTGCCTGTCTGTTTTATTTGCGGTACTTTGCTATGTGAGCCACCAGCCACTTTACCATTGTTACCATCTCCTCTTGAATTTATTTTTAAAGCTTCCCATATGCTTCTTACATTATGTGCAACTGTTAGACTGTATTTTTAAGACAAAACCAATTTTGAAACTTTATTTGCACAAGAGCCCTGAATGTTCTGTTCAGGAATGTAAAACATACTGTTTCATGCAACAGAACAGATATAAAATCTGTACTATTTAAAAGTGGCTCTTCAATGGATGTTTGCCGGATGACTTTGTTTCTTGATTTGCTCCTGGTCCGGGCGGGATAGGCTTCTGGATTCATCAACCTTGTATTGGATTAAGAGGGTTTGAGAATGGTATGTTATGAAACTAAAACTAGAAAAATTGCTTCCCATCTTGAACACACTTTATATATTTATACTGTAGCTCCATCAGATACCACATTTGGCTGCAAATGCTCAATCATTCCAGACAATTTTACAGTCGTCAATTAATCTAACATGCATGAATTTTGGATACAGGAAGAAAACTCAATTTTATGAATAGAAACCTGTGCAGTAAGATGTGTAACATGTACAGTTAACACATGTACAGTAAACACCAAAGAGGCAGTGATGCTCTTGGATTTGTGCCTGGATGCCTGAAGAAGCACCATTAACTACTGCTCCACTCCTACTACTACGAAATTTACCAAAATGTGTGATTTTACAAAAATCAATGTGTAAGAGTTATCAGTACAGAACTATACTATACAAAAAGTTTAACTTACAAAATTTTAAATTTTGCTTTCATTCTGTTGGACCAAAGAACTTTGCTGTTAGAAACCTAAAAGTATTACATTGTGCAATTTGCCTAGTGCAGTTTTAAAAGTATAGGTAGTTTATTCCAGTTTCTCAAAATCAAGCTGCTACTGAGTTGGCAAGGTAAGCTCCAACATGAGTCAAATGCTTAACAAAAGAAATGTTTCAGTCCAATAAAGTTTGTTTTAAAAAGGTTTAGTGAAAATTCAAAGCAAAACAGTTCACACAAAAATAGATAAAACAAGAAATAATTAGAATATTCTATTTCAGCTTAGCTTATGGGGGATACAATAGAATCTCTCATAGACTTTGCATTAATATAGAGGCAGACATTTTAACATAATTAAGAAAATACTTCTATCAATTTAACATAACTTTTCATGACTTTCACTTTGATTTATTACTCACTATTTACCTGATGTCTTTATCCAAGGTGATTTAAATCTGAGATACAGTTGGCAACATTTCTGTTGTTTTTCCTGGTAGGTGAAGTGACTTGTTCTTAGTAATACATTGTCAGTAGTGGGATTTAAACCCACGCTCTCATTGTATGAAGTCTAATGTCCAAAACCTTAATCACTCGGGCTTGAAGGGGCTCATCATCATCATCATTTGTATTATTACAGAAAGTATATTATCATAAGGCTCCATTAACCAACATTTCCTACTTTTGATAGTACTGGTTTTGCTGTGTGATTACTTTGGCTTTATTGTAATATTGAGTATATAAAGTTTGGCTATAGTGTTAAGAGCACTAGTGTAAGTAATTGCCATAGGGACTGAGAGGGAATGCCTTCAATAGAAAGCAGCTAAGTGAGTGGACACCTACTTTGGTAAGTGGCACAGATGTTAATTGATGCTCAGGTCTGAAGACAACCATTTGTACTTCACCAGCCAAGCAAGTAAATCTCATTTTGCTCAAGACAGCCGTCCATGTGCAGGTAAACACCATACTCAGGGTAATGTCTGAAAAACCAGCCAAGCATTCAAACACACAAATACACACACACACACTCTGAAGTTAGCTATGGTGTAGGTGAACCACAGTTCTGAAGAAGGTAGGTGAACTTTCATGATAAGGCAGGAGTGGCGGGTCAGGTCTGCCTATTATAGGGAAGAATTTTAAGGGTACACTGGAAGATGACACAGCTTCATATTAGTTGTCATTTTCTCCTTGAAGTTGAGATGACAGCAATCCAGAAAAAGACCTTAGCCATTTTTTATTTGTAGACCAACTGCTGGAGATACCAATAAAAATTGTTTTCTAATCAACTAGCCTCATAGTGGCTAATACAATGGGCTACCCATGTAACCTGAACACTTCATATATGTTTACCATGTTGTTGTTTCTTTACTCCCGGCAGTATTATATAAAAATTGTGAATTAACATTAACCATTAACCTAACATACCACTTTTTTGGTACTGTACATAGGAGAAAAAGAGGAGTATATGAGAGTAACCCGTACCGGCACAGGGAGAAAGTACAAACTCCACAGAGAAAGTGAACAGGTCCAATCCAGTGTCACAGTGCTGTGCTGCCTTAGTCTAAAACAGCGAACTTCAAATAGCCTGATTAACATGATGTTACAGTATAGGGAAGGATGTTAATAGAATATACTGTAAATCACTATGAATCATATAAATAAATTAAAATATTTTTAGATTGGGTTACCACGGGGGGAGCACACTTAAATATACTGTATTATGTATGGTATTCTGACGGGACAGTGTAATGTGTTTTACAATACGCAAGGTCTGTTGAAGTGTGGGAAGTTGCCTGCTGATTAGAATGATGCCCATTTCCATGTGAAATTGTGTTTCTGTTATCCCCATGAATAGCTGATCTCAGTGGGACTCATATTCACTTCATTCCACACAGAGACTTACATTATGTGTTTTTAGACGACTTTCTTCTCATCACATATGACTCTTTAACATGCGTGCTGAGCTGGAATATAGAAAGGCTGATTTAATTTAATCAGGATGTGAAGAGCACTGTGAGGGAATATAATTAGGCAGCTCACATTAATATTTGATTGAAAATAAAAATAAACCTCTTTTGTAATAGTTTCACACAGAATTTAGTCACAATGACAACATGTACCAACTATAAACTGAACTGCACAGAAACACTACAGAAAATTTCATGTGAGTGATGAAGATGCAGAATAAAAACAAAAATGTTTAATAAACTAATGTCTTTAAAAGAATGTGTATTTATACAAAAATAACACGCAAAGACATTAGAGAAATGCATGGCATTCATAAAAATAGCTGTTGTGCTTCTTATCTTTGGTAAATTGACCCACCATTCACACCCTAAATACAAGCTGACACCTGATTAGACAAGTCCAGACTGTCAAGTCTCAGTTTTGCCAAGGAGAGAGAGACACACAATCATGCAGCTCTTTCAGTTTAATGAGGGAAGCCATCATATCCCTTACATAATTGTTAGGATTTTTGCTTACAGAGCTAATGGCAGAAACTGTCTGGCTCATTCAGTTCACTTTTGTGGTACTCATTTTCTGCTGTTGTCTCCTTCTTACTAACCACACTGTGCACAAGTTTGCAAAATCAGATATTAAATGTCATACCTTTTGGTAGTAATTCATGTTTTGAATGGTCATGCTATACTGTATATTTACTCTTGTATATATTCCTAGTAATATCTGCAGATGTCTGACCGTCACACCTATATGAACGTGTTGTACATTCCATCCCAAAACAATGAGCATTAATATGAAGTACCACCCCTTTTAGCACCCATAACAGCTTTGACTCTTCTGGGAAGTCTTTCTTCAAGGTTTTGGAGTGTGACTATTGGAATTTGTGCTTATTCAGCTGAAAATATTTGTGAGGTAAGGTACTGCTGTTGGTCAAGAAGACCTGGTTCACAATTACCATTTTAATTCATCCCAAAGGTGTTCAATAGGATACAAGTCTGGACTCTGTGCTTGCCACTCAAGTTCTTCCACACCAAAGTCACCAAGCTCTTCATTATGACTTTTTCTACTGCCAGTGTTTGTCAATGTAGATTTCATGGCTATCTGTGTGATTTTATGCACCTATTAATAATGAGTGCAGCTGAAACCCCTCAACTCAATAATTTGAAGGGGTGTCCACAAACGTTTGACCATATAGTGTATATTCAGATCATTGTATGACTCATCAGTTGATTTTTGTTTAACTTTTTTTTGCTCATTCTTTTTCAAACTTTTGTAGTCCAGTTCAGGATTGCCAGGACTGGATCATATCCTGGCAAATTTGTGCACAAGAAGGAACCTGGAATAGAGCATTTACTTATACAGTATGTTAAATATAGACGAATACTACGCTTTACTGCTTTCTTTCAGAATATTGGCATCAATTTTCATTTGTAAATTGCTTTTGATTAATGAAAAACATAGTATTACATGTAATCTATCTATCTATCTATCTATCTATCTATCTATCTATCTAAGTGTGAGAAACAAGTAGATACACCATACTTTGTGGTCCAATTTACATAAAAGCCAACCCAGGAGAGCAACACACCCGAGTATACAGATGACTAGGTTTGAATGGACATAGTTGAGTCACAGTAATCTCATAACACACATGCTACTATACTACTACTGCTAAAGCACACCAGGAAAGAATAGATTATCTTACATTTAACTGAGTAAATTTAATGAGAGGCAAATCATTTACCTTTGTTAGGCTAAGTGGCCAACTTTAGGTATGGAGTTTATAACTACAGTCAAGTCAGGTTGGGGAGCATGCACTGGTACAGTGCGTTGCCACATCCACCACACCTCGAAACAGCTTGGGATCCCAGTTGGCAACCATCCAGGCAGACACGTTGTCCAGTCTCACCCTCCGGAAATGACCATCTATCTGCCGGAGCCAAGTGTTACATGGGCGACCCCTTGGCCTGGTCCAGCCACTCGGATCCCCAACAATGAGTATCCTGCGAGCTGGATTACCCTCTGGGAATCATGCCACATGGCCGTAAGTGCCGTTACTGATGCTACCTCACAATGCATGTAATGTGCCTCATTCGGGACCCAAAGATTCTCCGGAGAGACACAGTACTGAAGGAGTCTGGTCTTCGTCTCAGGTAACTGGATAGCGTCCATGTCTCACAACCACATAGCAAGGCAGCAAGCACCAGGACGCTAAAGACTTGGACCTTCATCCTTTTGCATAGAAATCATAGATATAATTCATAAAATGCAGGATGAGGTAATTCCAAAATATACAAGCAGCAGCAGATTTAAAAGAAATCCTCAGTAAATTGGAAACAACTGAGAAAGAAATTACAGAAGAAACAAACACTTTATAATGCATATGAGGAAGGACCCAAAAATTTGCAGAATCGTTAAAAAAAAACTTCACTATAAAACTTGCAGCAATCCTCTTTATTCACATTGAAAATACTCTCCTTCAGATGCAATACACTTGTCACAGCCTACAGCATGTTTTTTCCTGCATTTCATCCACAATAGCAGTCCCTTCAGTCTCAATTATTTTTCAGGAAACAAAAATAAGCCACAGATAATGAGAGCTGATAATCTGGAAGTGTGAAGCAACAACTGCATTTTTTTTTGGAGTGTGTAGGTACATTGTCATGGTGCAAAATGCAGTTTTGTATGCACCACTACTCTGTGTGGCACTTTCCCATGGGTGCCTCAGCACTTCAGTGTAATGTCACTGATTAGCAATCTGCCCATGAGGAAAAAACTCCATCAGAAGCTGAAAAAATGTGATCATTATTGTCTCTTGAAAATCTGCCTTTATGACTTGAAATAAAAAACATTGAAGTCACCTATGTGATTGTAGAATCAACACCAGAAATACTCAGATGATCAAGTCAGCACAATGCCACTCAGTGGACTTATTAACCACACTTGTAGGCACACAATAATTACCAGCATATTCAATAACTACACCCAACTCCTGTGTTAGTGACTGATTCCCAGAAATTTTTAAATATCCCCTTGTTCAAGTCATAAGCCAAGTGTTAACCAAAAGCCGTATGAGCAAATGAGAGCAACAATGAAATGGGAAATTGGAAACGCGAAAAGGTTAGTATAATATAGCTCGAAATGCAAAAATTAATCCTATGGGTTTTTTTTAAAGTATTACAGCAGTCTAGGAACAGTCAAAAATTAAACGAGGTCAATGAAATAGCCAGGAAAAGAAATAGTAAGTGTCCTCAATTCATACTTTTATGAAGGAGATAAAAGAATATTACTAAATGAGAAAAATTAGTGAATTATTCTAAGATTACAGAGATAGAATTATTGCTATAATTAAAAAATGAATGTAAAATAAATTCCCTGGGACAGGTAACATTTACCTAAGGGTGCTCAAGAAAGCTAGTCATTATATTAACAAGATGAATGGGTTAATCTCAGTGACTGTAGATAAATTTGCTTTCTTATCCAACTCCCGCATACTAGTGAATCTTAATCTCCATTTAAAGTCACGTTCACTGTCTGCTAACACAGTTGTACCTGGCAAAGAGTTTTACATCTGTAATTGCTTACAATAATTTGCCTGTGATGCACATTCATCTAATTGGTTTTTAGTTACTAGTATTGGCTAATTGCTTTTAGTGCTAGTTAATCCCAGTAGCATCCTCTCTCTGAATATATTGTGTAAATTTATTCTGCTTTGCATATCTTTAAATCTACCCAGTTGCTTCACCAACATCTCTTAATCTAGAAGATTACCCTAAATTGTAGTTTTTGATGATTACTTCTTCCAAAATTGTGAAACTTAGTAAATGAATTTGTCTGTTTTGGTAAGAGAATCATAAATCTCTAACAATTCATTAGCAGACTTAATTTTGTCTCTTATTGTTTAGTAATTTCAAAAAAGTTTAAGCTACTCCCTGTGGATGAAAATGTGCTATAGAAATAAATGCTTTTGTTATCAATAACTGAATTAATTATTTCTATTATTTATAGATTTTCTGTTTGGCTGACCAATTTACAACCACAATGGATTTGTTTCAAGTCTGGTTGTGGCAGTTTCTTATGATTAGCTCAGAATGGAAGTCCACAATCACCTAAAAACTTTCCCACCTTTAGAACTTAAATAAATTTAATTAGTTTACTATTAATTGAATTACTTAATAATTTTGTGTTATATTTCAGTCAGGGTCTCATCATGTTTTTGTTGTTTATTGGGTATCATTTTGTATATGATGTCGTTAATGCTGTTTTTTTGGTTTTGTAGTATTAATCTGTTTATTAATTTTTGTGTAATTGTGCATTATGTTAATGGCAGATTTAGTTTTAATTTGGCCTCTCCCTTGTATGTGGAGCCCAAAGAGATTGTGCAGCAGGGGGGCTGCTCCAGTTCTATAAAAATGGAAACTGCAGTTGTTTTTGGCCTTCTTAATTCTTGTTTGAAAATATTACACATGAAAACAGTTTTATCATTACGAGATTGTTAATGTTAATATTTATGGTCAATTAGATGATTAAATGGATACAGTACACGTTTCTCTAATTATAAGTTTTTCAGTGCCTACATATTATAAAGTAGCGTTAATTTTCTTTACAGTTTGGGCTTGCTACCCATCAAATTCATGCCTAGTTGATACAGGCAGCAGGGGGCTAATACTGACATGGGGTAATAACTAATGATGAGCAAAATGATTTATGTAAAATTAAATTCACAGGGAAACGCAATTTAATTTCATTTAACTAATATATCTGTAAGATAAATAGTATTTCATGACATCAAATTTGTCGGTATTAGCGTATGTATTTTTTTTTTATCTTATCTTATTCCTTTTTCTACACTTGTGGAAAGAAGGAGTGTGGCTGGAGAACACTTAACTGCAAGCACTAGGAGGCACTTCATCAATGTTGAAGTCCTCCTGCCTGGATGAGTGATCTCTAGAGAGTCACCTGAAGGACTCTGGCTTGGATCAGCTTATGAATTTGAGAAAAGTGACAGAAGATGGTGTTACCTTTGACTCTGAAAGAGTGGTTTGACATGAAACAGGTGATGTGGATGTGCAAGCAGACAGTATACCAAGCAGATAAAAGAATGGAACATCAAGACAGCACCAGCACCATTGCAGAGCAGCCAAAAATGGGGACAGCAGGTAAACCTTCAGAAAACAATGTTCCTTGCTTACCACGTCCATGTTTCACAAACGCAAAATCACATGCAAAATGAATTTTAGCAAAATTGAATGTAAAACTAAACTTGTCAAATTAACTCAGTAGTCATATCAGAAAGGAGTGTATATTTTACCACTGGTATCTTGGGTTATACATACTCCCAATCTTTTGAGTGATAATTGATGGAAGATTTTGTCCATCAAGGTTGGTAATGGTTGTGTTATGGTCATTTTTCTCCATGACCAAAATGATAAAGAAGTACAAGAATAAGATGTCTCCAAGCCTGGATATACCATGAAAAAATTCATTTGACCGTGACTGACACTGCTTTATCAGATGGAAAGATCCAAATGCAACATACAAGAGATAGCTCATTGTATATCAATTACACAAATGAACTCAATTATTGGTTTTCTGAGATTGGGATTTGATTAAATATAAACATTTCACCTAATGTCTGGAAATCAAGTGTAACTTTAAAATGAAAAAGAAGGCAAGTCCACTTTGTCGTACATCACCAAGATGTGAGACATCTCACCTGGACTAGCTTGTGGCACAGGCAGAACTGCTAAGAAGACCAACTTACCACTTGTGCACTTCTTGCACAACTAGTAGCCTTCCTTTGCAATTATAATTTGTTAAAAACAAATTAAAAAATACAGATATATTCACATTACCTCTGTCCACAAGCTTATCTACATGCCTTGGGAGCCATGTGCCAGGAAGGCAACACACTGTATGTTGTCATAAACTTCTGGGTCTTTCCTTTGAACAAAATTCTCTATTATGAAGACTTCATCCATGTCTGCAGCAGCATTTATACCTGATGACTTCCTCAGTCAAGTTTCATTTGTCAGAGGTATCAGAGACATGATCCATCTCCCCAAGGTCCTTAAAGTGGTTGGATACGTCTAACTCTGGTGCAGATTCTTCCTCATATTTTATACCTTTTAAGTTGTGCTTACACTTGACATTGACCAACATGTCTCTGAGCAATAGCAGCTCTTCCTGTTCCACTTTATTGATGCACATTATTACTCTCTAAAATCAAGTAGGTGCATTCCTCCAGCTTCCTACTGCAACACAGGCCAGGTATCCTCTCTTATGTTCTGTATCTCTTATGTTAAGATTGTGGATTAGCTGGCATCGGTCACTGATGTAGTCCTCAATGAGGCAAGTTTCCAAGAATTCAAATATCAAACAAGCCAATATTTCAGTGGCTTCTTTTTTTTTTACAGTTTAGTTTACATTTTTACCCCCTTTTCTGCATACATTTCACGCAATTAAAGCAGTTATTTTGTTTCCTGCTGTCCCTCTGTAAATGCCTGCACTTGCTGTTAATACCACTTGCAAAAGCCTAGGGTTCTGACCAGCAGTTACTATTATGACCTGCTCTGTTCCTCTTGTGAACTAACATTCTAATGCTCCTAGGAATTCAGCTTCTACTCTACAATTTTATTTTTTAGTAACTTTCCTGCCTGACATTTGAAGCAGTCTCCTGCACCCCCTCAAGAGCCACTATCTATGTACAACATCAACTTGCTGTGCTGGATTTATTATTTATATCTCCCTTGCTTGCACATCAAACTTACAGATGCCAGCTCACTTACTTCACACTTGTAGGCCTTTCTAGTGGAAATGCTGCATCTAGCATCCCATCTTCAGTGATGAATTAGCTAATTTATTTGGCACCTTTTCCAAATGTCTTTTACTCTTTCTACTTTACTGCATTCTTTATTTCTTCTAAATTTCATGACTTTAAACAAAAGTAAATAAAGATATTAATATTTAATTAAATTCTTGTCCAACTGACGGCCACCACACAACTGAAGCATTAGACATAATTCAAAAAGTAATTAATAAAATACTGCACCAAAGCTAAATTTTGAAGCTAAACACCACTGGCATCAGAGGAAAACTTAGAAAAGTGGATTCCAAGTTGTTTAATAGGGCCTGGAGACAAAGGCAACAGGTAAGAGGAGAATGATCCAAAAGACACACGTTTATCAAAGACGTTCCAGATTGGTCTGTGCGTGAACTGTTACTCTGTGTAATTAATTGAAAAGACATTCACTCTGATACACTAGTAAGCTTTCAAAATGTAACTGGCTAAGATACTGGAATAACATATCTATTAGTAACTCAATAAGCTCAATGGACTATATGAAACTTCTGATGATCTCATGTTCTCATATTTTAATGCAATTTTCAATACAACCTAGCACGTATAACCCCCACCATTTATTCAGTATTGCCCCATGCAAATAAACAATGGCAAAAAAGGGGGAAAGCCTATAAAAAGTGTAAAAAACATAAAAACAAAATCCAATTTTAGGAGGAAAAGTTGCAGATCAAAATAAAAATGTGCACAGTGATGTCACAAACAGGCAGCTCAGCAACAGTCAAGAAAGATTGATATCAGTATGCAGCCTTGTTCGGCAATGTTAGCAGCTTCTTCTCAGCAAACCTGTTTTTCATATAATATTTTAAGTCACGTTGGGTGTCATGCAAATTCTTGGGACAATTTATCTGTCACAGGTTGCATATGTAAAGGATTTTAAATGGTAACCAGGAGTAAAAATACGCTCAAAAGACAGAAATGGGACGAATACCAGGAGAATTACAGTAATCAATACCAAAACACGAGACAAGAATCAAAATGGAAAAAAATCAACTTAGATAAAATATCCAACAACAAGGAAAGTAATGCTGCTACGAAGGAGCATCACACAAAATGGCAAAATAGTGTAATTCTGTCTTCAAAAAGTCCCTCAACGTAGACCAGGACCATTATAGACCTGCCCAGAATTGGCCTCACGCACGGATGCTTGACTCCAAACCTTGCTGGTTAACTCTAGCGTACACAGGCCTCAAAGGGTTTTGGCTTCAAATATTCAAAATGACTCTGAAATATCAAGGTGCCTCTCAAGGAAAAGGAGGAAACTGTAAAAACCCTATGGCCTGAGAAACAGGGAACAACAATAATTGTTGCAAAATGAAAGAGTTACTAAACAATAAAAATATCAACAATATTGAAAAAATGAAAAACAGTGTTGCATAAAAGGTTATCCAAATGTTAAAAAGTCCCAATGCATAATCCAAAATTGAATCCAAGAACCAGATCATAAATACCGTATATACTCGCATATAAGTTGGGTCTTGAAACCCGAAAAATCGATCATAAAATCAGATCCCGACTTATACGCCCATTCAAAAATATAACACTTACATTTTTTTTCTTACATCTTCTTGCTTCCTCCAATTTCACACCAGTTTCTCACACACATCAAATTTTATTGCAGTAGCGTGGTTACCAATTTCTTTTGCTACTTCAATGACTTTAAATTTAAAACCAGCTTCATATTTTCTTCTGATTGAATGCTCCATTGTAGATGAGGGAAACTCTTACGATAAAGGTGTATGAGGGTGTGAGATACAAAAAACACAAATCAGTGCAAATGTCGCTTCGGAATAGTTTGGGTATTACCGTGTAGTCACGTAGGCACGATACATAGAAAAAAAGGCAGTGTACTCCATGGTTACTCTCTCAGGTGGGCGTTAGCATATCATAATCTCTTGGACCAACGGCATGAGTTTTCCGCATTCGACTTATATGACCGACATTATAAAATACTGGAAATTATACTGTAAAATCAAGCCCCGACTTATCCACGGGAGAACTTAAAGGCGAGTATATACGGTAACCAAAAAAATTATATCCAACAACAGAAACAACTTGTAATATGGATCTGTTCTGTGATCATGAGGAGCTGTATGACAAGTAAAAAAGGGCATCACTGTGGTCTGTGTGTTTTGTGAGCTTTTTATTTTCATTATTATACTTAATCTGACCATGAGAAAATAATTTATTGGGCTCTGTCAGGAGAAATGCCAATAAAGCTATGTTCCCAGTGATTGTCTACTGGACACTGACTGGTTTATTGTACTATTGAATTTGGACACTGACTGGTTTATTGTACTATTGAATGGTTTATTGTACCAAAACAACATTAGTTCACAAATAGTCTTACACTGGCATTTGACAGACACAACCACCAGAAACAGGACATGCTGAAGCATCACAGCTGCTGACCTGTTCAACTATGAGATTTTTGAATTTAAGTTTTATAGAACTTTCCACCTCCTAACCTCGTCCAACAGCATCTGAACAAGATGACATCCAGAGCACTGACAGCACCTCAACTAACTGCTGTGTTCATCTCTCATGTGTTACTGTGGGATTCCTGGTAGGGCCTGAATGTAGATTTGTTTTCTGAAAGACTCTTGATACAAGTATAATATTTTATTTGTGTCCTGGTTGGTGTTATTTGGTGTGGTGGTCATTTTTGTCACCTCTGTGGCTCTGAAGTGGTGCTGTAAGCAGTACAAATTTCCACAGTGGAACTTCCAGAATTGAACTTTGTCTATTCATGGAACCAACACCCCTTGCTGGACACATAAGCTCTGCAGCATCAAGGCTGCAGGGAAGGATGATGTTATTCCCCATTGTGTCTATTACGGGAGGTAAATACCAGAGTGTCTTTTTGTGAATGGTGAGTGATCAGTTTGAGAAAAATGCAATGAAACTAGGAAAAAAAAAAAAAGGGTAAGCAAACATGTAGAAAAATAGAACAAACATCAATTGAGTTGTTTCTCTAATATAAAGCAAAGGAATAGCACATCATTATTCTTAGTATTAATTTAATTCAATAATTAGCCATGCTTCTTCTCAAACAACAAGAAAAAGGGACAGAAATTAGACTATGAGGCGATCAGATAAAACCATTACCAAGATTTTCAATAATGCATAAATTCCCCTTGGGTAAAGGTGTAGAAGGGCTAGTTGCAATGATTTTTTTCTTGCTAACGACATTGGTGTGGGCATTGAAGATACTGAACAACTATAACAAGTCTTGTGGACTGTAAAGAACTACTTACCTAAACATACTCTATCTGGGTACCCAGATACACTACAATAGAAATGCAATTTCCTCCTTTAGATGTCTTATTCATTCATTAAGTCTTAAAATACATCTTTACAACTTTATATGTGTTTGTGTATTAAGTTCTGTTGTAACAGGTTTACAAACACTTAGTTTCAATAATTGTTTTTGCTCTGTTTTTCTCTCAGCTAATTAAGTTCATAGTTTTAGTGCTAGATTAGTAACATCGTCAAGACTATCTGCAATATCAAGACTATCAATGTCATCTTTTAATTCTTCACATATCATTACAGAAAGCTGAAGCCAATGCTTTGTCACTCTACCTTGAGTATGTTGAAAGGATTTAGAAATCTATTATGTAATTGCCTGTAGATTTATTCTCCTGTGTGGGCACTGTATTTTGTTCTGGATCATAAAAAAAAACAAAACATTTCAAATTCATTTGAAAAGCCAGAGATGCCGTAATCAAGAATATTGTAATGGACTTTTGGTTAACATGTTTCTTTATAACTGCCTTATGTTGAAGAGAGTGCCTCAGAATGGGAACACAGAAGTCATAGGTCCTAAATTTAAAAGAAATTGTGCTCTGGTTATTGTCAAATTACACTTTTTAGACCTCCTGAGAAGAACACTGTGGGACAATGCAATACAGACTCTGATCCAAATAGCAAAATGTACTATTTCCTGCCTGTGGAACACTGGATCAACTCTTTGTCCTTTTGTGCCCTAAGTTACCTTGTGGAAGGTGCTACATGAGTATGCACATGTCATATCTGCTTAACTGACTTTGATTTTCAGGTACAGGATATAGAGTGAAGAGTGTATTTAGCCTCAAGAAAGTATTAAAGTTGAAGAGTGTCCAGTTTGGGGATGAAGGGTTCTATTTCTGCTATTTGATGATATCCACAGCCTCATCAAAATATGATCTCCAGTGTGAATTGAAGTGGTTTATAGCAGAAAATGGCAAGCAGGAGAACTACACCTCCAACTGTGAGCTCTGCCTCTGTGCTGGAAAATACAGCCTAGCTCCCACAAGGTCAGAGAGAAACATCTGCCCCATGTGGTGAAATTGAAATGCCTTAAGGCTTTGTTTACTAGACATTGACTATACAGAGAGCTCATCGTGACATTTACCTATGGATTGGTGCAGCAACAGAATATTTTCTAGTATTGTTTGGGACTGAGATCATAAAAGAGAAGCTAAGTTCCTAGATCAAGCCTTCAGCACATTCTGCAATCTACAGTATATACTGAAATTATGTTTCTGCCCTAGATCAATAGGCTCACTCCCTGCAACTATGTGAAGAACTATTGAAGGAGGTTTACTGGACTTGTTCCACCAAAAAAAGAAACAGGAACAAAATGCTAATAGATTGTTTAGCTCTACTGGACTGGGAATACCTGGGGATTATCCAAGAAAAGGTAAAGACTGTTGCAAGAAAAATAATGTCATGTCAACCCTCACCAATGTAAGTAACAGTCATCCATCCATCTTCCAGCCCGCTATATCCTAACTACAGGGTCACGGGGGTCAGCTGGAGCCAATCCCAGCCAACATAGGGCACAAGGCAGGAAACAAACTCCGGGCAGGGAGCCAGCCTACAGCAGGGATGTAAGTAACAAGAAACTGATAAATCAAAAGAGAAGAAAACCACACCAATATATCCACAGATAAGTTGTCACTTAACTAAGTGTAATTTCTAATAGTTTATTTTCTGTGCATGTAGGTGATCCAAGTAAAGAATTGGAGAAGGTGAACAGAACCAGTCGGAGTCAATAATTTGAAAATTGTGTGGCATTTCAGATAATGAAAGTGATGACTCAGAAGATGTCAACTTTTTTGACTGGAAGATACTGTATACTACAATAACAAGACAAACACATCTGCCATACCTTTCCTGAAGGTACAATGGTATATTTGTATTAGTAATAGTATGGTAGGTCTGCCTACAAACATGAAAGAATTTATTTATTGGGTGATATAAAAACAGACCTATGAGGCTGTACTGGTAGTAATATATTTTAAAATTACAATGACAACAAAGGAACAAAAAGATAACAATTGATTCATAGGCCAGCTATCATTTTCACAAAACACTGCAAGTTTAATATATATTCATTATTCATTGTATTATATTCAAGCTACTGTGCAATGAACAGTCACTCACTGTGTAGCTCCAGATACATGATATTCTGGGAGAAGAGTTGTTTATTTTGTTTATGTATCAGACAGAACTATTAATCATTATGACTATAACAGAAAAATAGATTAAAAATAAGATAGAAAAGTTTACTTTTTATTATTAATTGCTACTTTTCACATCTCCCTATGTCAAACAAATAAATAAAATTAAAATGTGGTGGAAGGTAAGAATAATAATACATTGAAATCCATCCATCCCGCTATATCCTAACTACAGGGTCATGGGTCTGCTGGAGCCAATCCCAGCCAACACAGGGCGCAAGGCAGGAAACAAACCCCGGGCAGGGCCCCAGCCCACCGCAGGGCATACATAGAAATGCTTTGTTTATAAATAATACTATTTATACCCATATAAAGATTTTTATATTTTTCTTTGTGAACAGCAAAGAAGTCAGACTTTACTACCAGACTTCTTTTTACTTTACAACTAATCCTCCAGGCTATCTGGGTTAATTATGAAATTTGTAAATGTAGTGTTGGTAGTTCTATGTAAAGATAGTCACACACTGTGAAACTAAAAAATGTTTTGGACAGTAAGTTCTTTAAACTGTCCAATCGGGCAAAATCAGATCATGCAAAGTTATGCAGAGTGAAACAATGCTTATGCTGTGAGACAGCTAATCGATTGAAGCTGTACTGTTGCCATTAAAGCCAAAGTGCACTGAAAAATAAAGTTAAAAGTACAAAGCAGATATAAAAGGACTTTACTGTTGATGTAATCTATAAGAACAAAAACTCTTGAAAATTCTTAAAACTTCTCCTGATAATTAAAAAAATTTTTGAAATCAGTGAGAGCGCAATACTTTTTACATAACTATCTCTTCCGTAAGACAAGAACACATAATAATAAGTAGTAAAAAAGTAACCAATAAAGTTTCCATTCTCAGCATTATACAGAATATCCCACTTACTGTAAGTGTCCTCTTTTCTTCCTTTGCTGATTTATTGTAAGAATAATAAATCCAACAAATACTTGATTTTGGAAAAAAGTCAACAGTTGCAGCCTTTTTTTTTAATGCCCTGTTCAATGTTTCTTTCTTAACTGTCATACTTCTAATGACACATAAAACAGATGTGGTACAGTTTGATGCTGGTAGGGTGTCTACATTTTGTCATTTATTACTAAAATATGAAAGACGTTTCAGTTTTAGCGATATGTTTACATAGATTGTTGTAGAAATGGAACAAACATGAAATGCATGTGTTCCAAATAACGATATATTATTTCCCTATACAACTCTAGGTACCTGACTCTAAGATAATCAAGGCTTGAGGTGGAAGAGCTTTGTGCCCATTTTGCAGCGGTGGGTTGGATGGAATAGTAGGTTGCTTGCTGCTTGTCTTGATCGGCACATTTACAAGACAAAAGACGCTGGTGGAGAGGTGCGAAGGGTTTTAAGGTGGGCGGTTTTTATAAGTTTATTTGTAGGTTTTGGTAATTCTAGTGTTAAAAATGCCATTTCTTATTATTCAATCATTTTGTTTCCATTTTTTTTATTATTTTGTAAATGCTAAATACATCTTCAACTATTAAGCAACTTAGCTTTTGTCTTTTTGGCCAGGGGCTTCGATGGTCCCCTTTCCCTACTGAGTTCTGAAGTCTTTAGCTCTTCTTTACCTGTACAGGCTTCAAAGTCTACTTCTTCAGTCTGTGGTAAGGTACTTTGGTTCCAGGTTTCACTGGAGCTTTAACGCTTCAGTTTTGGAGGTTAAGCATCATTTTGAGTTTCACAGGCTGGGCAAGTCATGGCACTGAACAGTTGTCACTCATTGTTTTTCTCTTTGGACATTTTCTGATTATGAAAATATTTTAGTTATGTTTTTTGCACCACCATTTTGTCTGTCTTGGATCATGGTTTTATGAAGTCCCAAAAGGGCTATAAGCAAAAAAAAAATCTTATTTATTGTGTGCATTTATTGAGTGTACAAGAAATGTCATGTGCTTATGAGATCATTTTGTATTAGCATGCAAAGTGTCCCTTTATTGGCTCTGTATATTTTGGGTAGACCTGTTCTGCTTACATAACTCTGTTTTATTGTGTAGACCAGAGGTGTCGAACTCCAGCCCTAGAGGGCTGCAGTGGCTGCAGGTTTTCATTCTAACCCTTTTCTTAATTAGTGACCTGTTTTTGATGCTAATTAACTTCTTTAGCCTTAGCTTTAATTAGCTTGACTCAGGCCCCATAGTTGTTTTTTCCTTAATTAGCAGCCGGACAGTAATGAGACATAAAAAAAGCAGGACATGACCAGCTCACCTGTACCCATCAAACAAAATCTGAAAATAAAGATGAAGGCCTCAGTAAGGTTGATCCCTCAGGTTACCAAAATATTTTAGGAGTTTTTAGAAAAAAACAGAATATCAACAGTTTTGGAAATGTCTGCTGTGGCAAAAAGACAGCAGCAACATGCCATGGAATTGAATAACGGGTTTAATTAACAGCAAGAATCAGCTTCTCGTTAAGGAACTGGTTTGAGTTTGAAGCCCCAATTTAGCTGGTCGTCTGTTGACTAGTTTCATGCCTCATTTCTGTTTGGCTGTCATTTAATGAAGAAAACAATCAATTCAGAAGACTTAATCCTTAAAAACAGGCTATTAAAATAGAGGGAAAAGAAGTTAATTAGCAGTGAAAACTGGACACTGATTAGGAAAAGGGTTAAAAAGAAAACCTGCACCCACTGCGGCCCTCCAGGCCTGGAGTTTGACACCCATGGTGTAGACTATTGGAAAGTTGACATGGACTTCATGGTCCTGTATTTCAAGCTGGGTCTTTCCCAAAAAAGGCATTACGATGCTCAATGTCCTCTGGAACATTTCTTGACCTGAAAAGATGTATAAAATCATCTTTCTCCATTGTTCATGTAGTAGGAATCTACAACACTCCTGACTTCAGGGATTGACAGGATGTAGCTATAAATCAAATACATTTATGTTCTCTTTCTGGCATGTGTGCATACAAGAATACAGTGGGATGCAAAAGTTTGGGCAACCTTGTTAATAGTCAATATTTTCCTGTATAAATCGTTGGTTGTTACGATAAAAAATGTCAGTTAAATATATCATATAGGAGTGAAGTGAAATGAAGTTTATTGGATTTACAGAAAGTGTGCAATAATTGTTTAAACAAAATCAGGCAGGTGCATAAATTTCAGCACCACAAAAAAGAAATGAAATCAATATTTAGTAGATCCGCCTTTTGCAGAAATTACAGCCTCTAAACGCTTCCTGTAGGTTCCAATGAGAGTCTGGATTGTGGTTGAAGGTATTTTGGACCATTCCTCTTTACAAAACATCTCTAGTTCATTCAGGTTTGATGGCTTCCGAGCATGGACAGCTCTCTTTAACTCACACCACAGATTTTCAATTATATTCAGGTCTGGGGACTGAGATGGCCATTCCAGAACGTTGTACTTGTTCCTCTGCATGAATGCCTTAGTGGATTTTGAGCAGTGTTTCGGGTCGTTGTCTTGTTGAAAGATCCAGCCCCGGAGCAGCTTCAGCTTTGTCACTGATTCCTGGACATTGGTCTCCAGAATCTGCTGATTCTGAGTGGAATCCATGCGTCCCTCAACTTTGACAAGATTCCCAGTCCCTGCACTGGCCACACAGCCCACAGCATGATGGAACCACCACCATATTTTACTGTAGGTAGCAGGTGTTTTTCTTGGAATGCTGTGTTCTTTTTCCTCCATGCATAACACCCCTTGTTATGCCCAAATAACTCAATTTTAGTTTCATCAGTCCACAGCACCTTATTCCAAAATGAAGCTGGCTTGTCCAAATGTGCTTGAGCAAACCTCAAGCGGCTCTGTACTGGGGGCAGAGAAAAGGCTTCCTCTGCATCACTCTCGCATACAGCATCTCCTTGTGTAAAGTGCACCGAATGGTTGAACGATGCACAGTGACTCCATCTGCTGCAAGATGATGTTGTAGGTCTTTGGTGCTGGTCTGTGGGTTGACTCTGACTGTTCTCACCATTCGTCGCTTCCGTCTATCCGAAATCTTTCTTGGTCTGCCACTTCGAGCCTTAACTTGAACTGAGCCTGTGGTCTTCCATTTCCTCAATATGTTCCTAACTGTGGAAACAGACAGCTTAAATCTCTGGGACAGCTTTCTGTATCCTTCCCCTAAACCATGATGGTGAACAATCTTTGTCTTCAGGTCATTTGAGAGTTGTTTTGTGACCCCCATGTTGCTACTCTTTAGAGAAAATTAAATGAGGAGGAAAACTTACAATTGACCCCCTTAAATACTCTTTCTCATTATAGGATTCACCTGTGTATGTAGGTCAGGGGTCACTGAGCTTACCAAGCCAATTTGAGTTCTAATAATTAGTTCTAAAAGTTTTGGAACCAATAAAATGACAACGGTGCCCAAATTTATGCACCTGCCTGATTTTGTTTGAACAATTATTGCACATTTTCTGTAAATCCAATAAACTTCATTTCACTTCTCAAATATCACTGTGTGTGTCTCCTATATGATATATTTAACTGACATTTTTTATCGTAACAAAAAATAATGACTATTAACAAGGTTGCCCGAACTTTTGCATCCCACTGTATCTCATGAGCATATGAAAGTTTCTACACAGAATACTTTCTCATGCACATGCAATAATATTTCATGAGCACAGAAAACTTTCTCATATGCATACTAAAAGATCTAATGAACACATCAAATCATTCTCATGTGCGCATAAAATGATCTTGTGAATGATATTTTCTTCTTTTTTTTTTTTTTACTCATGTCCCTTTAGTGGTTTCTTACGTTTAGCTTAATTTTGTGTTTGTTCTTATCAGCCTCAACCATTTTGTTTTTAGGGGCAGTGCGGCATCACTAACACATGACTGCTGGAAGCAAAGACAAGAGATATCTTGGTTATGGGGATATTTAAGATAACTGCCTGATATTCACTTTGTCAGAAATTCCAAATATCACAAACACATCACAAAACGAATTTTTTTGCCCTGTTTATTTAAGTAGGTTTCTGGTTTTGTGTATTAGGCATTGGTGACATGTCATTGTGTTCATCAGGTGTTGATCTTAGTCTGCTTTTTGACTATGATTTTGTCTCTCATCTCCTAGTTTTGCATCCATCCTTGACAACTTTCTCATGTCACCAGTGACACTACCTACCAGGTCATTCAGAACATTGCTAGTAAGTACTATAGTATTTAGTGCACCTGATCACATTATATGAAGAGCTGCTGCTTATTGAAAGATTAAGCTGATATGTACTTTTATGAATGCACATACTTATGGCACTGTCAACAAACTTTGACAAATAAAGCATTGTGAGAAGTGAAATCTAGAGTAATTGTACCATTACATGAAATTAAACACTCTTTAAAAATCATAAAAAACTCATACTGCCATTACTGAGCTGTGTTATGTATTTCCTTTTAAACTCACATGTTGTAAAACTCACATACCTGAAAGAAATGAAACTAGTAAGTCCAATTTAACTGTAAATGTCTTGCATATACAAGGCATAAATCTCTTTCAAAAACCTTGGTCACAGCAGGTATTCCAACAATAATGTATAAAAATGACGGACTTTTTTTATTGTAAGAAAAGGGGAAATTTCATATGTAAATAGTCTGACGTTTGGTCTATCTTTGAGTATAATGACAGCACTCTGCTTGTCTGTGGGAGATCCATGCTGGATTAAGGTAGGGTGGCCATTTTTGAAAATGTCAAAATCACTTTAACAACTTTTCTTCCATAAACACTGATCTATTCAACACAATCTTTATCTGCATGCAATCTGTAGCATTATGTTTCAATCTTTGTACTGTGATTTCCAGAATATAAATAAATAAATAAAAATAATCTCCTATGGCTGTGTGGGACACACTTTAAAGCTGATATCTTACTTTTGTTTACAACTTACTAGTTAATAATACAGTACTTTCACCATTAATAAAGTACACAATATTTAACCTATAAAATATTCTTTGTATTGCAGCTTTTGCAGGTGTGTATATTGACAAATAGACAATATATTTGCATCCTTTAAAGAAGTGTGCTTTCAATGCAATCTTTCATTATAAAATTTCTTCTACTACATGGACAACTTTCCTAACATTATAATGCATCTAATATAGAAATTATACTTTTATAGGTGTAATATAGATATAGATAGCATCTCCAAACTATAACCAATGCTTTCAAAAGAATGTGTGTCTATGTAACCTTAGACATCATGAGGAATAGGATCATTCAATTATATTTTAAAAAATTGAAGTCAACCACTGATACCTTTTTAATTCTGCTAGAAATATAAAAAGTGAGAACAGCAATTGTGCAACACAAAACGTGAAGAAACCACAGGACAATAAAAGGTGTAAGTAACAACTCAAGCCTGGCAACAGAAACTCATTACAGAATAAAATGGCTGCTGTCACAAACAACCACATATATTGCTCAAGGTGATCCTTTGTTTATCCAGAATGGCATGCAGAGGGCACATGCCATTCTCCAGGATAGCCAGCATTTTATTAAGTGTTCTTTCTTAACCATTATCTCCAGAGAGTTCACACTGAGTCAGCCTTCCAGGTCAGTTTATTGAGTTTGCTGACCTCACATGCTGTAATGCCAATGCCCCAGCAGACTGCCTCACAGAAAACAGCACCTAC
This sequence comes from Polypterus senegalus, assembly GCF_016835505.1. Classification (NCBI taxonomy): domain Eukaryota; kingdom Metazoa; phylum Chordata; class Cladistia; order Polypteriformes; family Polypteridae; genus Polypterus; species Polypterus senegalus. The sequence continues at coordinate 54,666,643 of NC_053154.1, forward strand.
TATAACAGGCTGATAAAACATCTGTAACAGAGGTCTGCATACTGCAAAGGACATGAGCCTCCTCAAAAAATAGAGCTGACTCTGATTCTTCTTACACAAAGCTTTAACGCTAGTAATAAAGCTTTCCTGAAAAAATGACACATTCAGAACATTTGTTCAGAGCAAAAATGTTTTATTGATTTGAGTATAATTTCATAAAAACTATGACTTGTGTATAATGTGGAGCACTGTTTCTTACTTTAATTGAAAAACAATGCTAAATGGAATATTCATTTTTGTAGATAATAAGAGACATGAAATGCCAAACTCAAAGTACCTTTGTTTGTTTTGCTGTATTTTACTTTATCATGGAAAGCTAATGTACTGTAATACATTGCTTAGGTTAATTTTACTTTGATCTTTACTTCATTTCCATTGTTTTCACATATTTATGTTGCCAGAGAAGAGTGCTTGTCTATATTAAAACTGAAAATATCCCATAATAAACCACTCTGACTACAAAAATAATTGTGTAGTAATGCATTATGTGCTAGCAAACTCTGTAAGCAATTTGCAGACATCTCAGGAAAACACAAACATGACAAGTGGTTCAAATAACAATGCTAGTAATTCCTTGTCTTGTTGTCTACAATTGATCGTCTGCTAAATCAACGCCACTCAATCGAATGCCTCCAAAATACTTCCAGTGAAACTTATAAGGCTTTTGCTGTATTTTTTAATCATAATGATATAACATAGTACATCTCCCCAATACTGATCCTCTTAAACCCAGGTACTCCATTATAAATAAATTAAATTCTTTCACCAGGATAGATTTACTTGATTTATACAAAATAATCTCTCAACTGAGACCCTCCACCTGCATTCTTGACCAAATACCAACAAGTTTTTTCAAAGAAGTATCGGGCATGCTAATTGATAGTATTCTTGACATAGTAAACTTGTCATTAGATTAGACTGTCTTAAGACTGCTGTAGTTAAAACTCTGCTGAAGAAAAATAGCCTTGACTCCTCTGCTTTGGAAAATTTTAGACCTATTTCTAACCTACCTTTCTTAAGTAAAATTCTAGAGAAGGCAGTCATTATGCAGCTTAATGATCACTTGAATAAACATGCTATTCTTGATAAGTTTCAGTCAGGTTTCAGAAGAAATCACAGTACAGAAACTGCACTCGTTAAAGTAGTAAATGACCTGTGGGTAAATGCAGACAGAGACCGTTTATCTGTTCTCATCTTAGACCTGAGTGCCGCATTTGATACCATTGATCACAATATCCTTAGAAATCACCTTAGTCAATGGGTGGGCCTCTCTGGCACTGTCTTAAATTGGTTTGAATCCTATCTGGCAGGTAGAAAACTCTTTGTTAGTTGTGGTAATTATAATATATGTAAATCTGGAGCATGTAAATCGAAAAGAACAGCGGACCCAGGATAGAGCCTTTTGAAAAAAAAAATATATATATATTTTTCTTTTTCAAAAGGCTCTATCCTGGGTCCGCTGTTCTTTTCGATTTACATGCTCCCATTAGGTCAGATTATCTCAAGGCATAATGTGAGCTACCACAGCTATCCTGATAACATAAAACGACCCCAACACTTTTGATTCACTGACACAATGTCTCACTTGTGTTACCGAATGGATGAGTAGTAATTTTCTGAAACTAAATAAGGAGAAAACAGAAATTTTAGTGATTGGCAATAATGGATATAATGAGGTTATTAGAATTAAACTTGATGAATTAGGATTAAAAGTCAAGACAGAGGTAAAGAATTTAGGGGTAACTATTGACTCTAACCTGAATTTTAAATCACGTATTAATCAAATTACAGGGACAGCATTTTTTCACTTAAGAAATATAGCAAAAGTTCGACCTCTCATAACATTGCAAGAAGCTGAAAAATTACTTCACGCTTTTGTTTTCAGTCGACTAGATTACCATAACGTACTCCTCTCAGGACTACCAAAAAAGACATCAATCAATTGCAACTAGTGCAGATTGCAGCTGCTAGAATCTTAACTTGGAAAAGAAAATCCTAGCACATCACCCCAATTTTGATGTCACTACATTGGTTACCTTTGTCATTTAGAATTGACTTTAAAATACTGCTCATGGTTTACAAAGACTTAAATAGTCTCACTTCATCTTATATTTCGGAATGTCTGACACTTACACTCCAAATCATGACCTTAGATCTTCAAATGAGTGTCTGCTTATTATTCCGAGAGATAAACTTAAAAGAAATGGTGAGGTGGCCTTCTGCTGTTATGCACCTAAAATCTGGAATAGCTTGCCAATAGGAATTTGCCAGGCTGATACGGTGGAGCACTTTAAAAAAACTGCTGAAAACACATTACTTTAACATGGCTTTCGCATAGCTTCATCTTAGTTAAATCCTGATGCTCTATATATTTAATTAATTAGCATTATTATTCATAGTGGCTCCAAAATCCATACTAACCCCTAATTTCTCTTCTGTTCTTTTTCCGGTTTCCAGTGGTGGAGATCTGCGCCACCACCACCCAATCAAAGCACCGTGATGCCCCTACATTGATGGATTAAAGGCCAGAAGTCTACATGATCGTCATCATCAAATTCTTCCATGTGAACCCTGAATACAATGAGGAGTGATTGAGGTCATTTATGTTAGGAAGAATGCCTAGAGGGGGCTGGGTGGTCTTGTGGCCTGGAACCCCTGCAGATGTTATTTTTTTTCTCCAGCAGTCTGGAGATTTTTTTTTTTTCGGTCCTCCATGGCCATTGGACCTTACTTTTATTCTATGTTATTTAATGTTCCCTAATTTTAATTATTTATTTTGTCTTTTTTCTCTTTCTTCATCATGTAAAGCACTTTGAGCTACTTTGTTTGTATGAAAATGTGCTATAGAAATAAATCTTGTAAAAAAATGTATTATGACTAATAGGGGGGCATTTAGCATCCAAACCCAGGACACAACTGCACAGACACAAGTCCTGGGTGCAAATACACATTTTATTACCCAACATACCTTACAAAAGGCTTCTTTGTAACAGTGGCAAAACACAATTCTCTTTCTTTCTTTGTTTCTTTCCTATTTTTTCTTTCTTTTCTTACTGAAGCCAACTCCATCCATCCATTTTCTAACCCGCTGAATCCGAATACAGGGTCACGGGGGTCTGCTGGAGCCAATCCCAGCCAACACAGGGCACAAGGCAGGAACCAATCCTGGGCAGGGTGCCAACCCACCGCAGGACACACACACACACCCACACACCAAGCACTAGGTTAAATGTAAAAAGGAGCTGCATCATTTTAACTGGGAGTACGAGTCAGGAGGTGGTGGATGAGGCTTAACGGGAAAAGAGTGAAGAAAGAGCATTGTTTTTCTTGGCTGTTTACTTTAGCTGTTCTTATCTGATCCGTGAAAACTAATGTTTTATTAATACAACAGGGACTATGTTTGAACCTGTGACTGGTTTGTGTGTGATCGTGTCTGGGGTTTGGGACTCAGTGGCATCCCCTACTAGTAACAATAGTCATTCAGATCTGTTATGCATCTATGTTCAGTAAGCATTTAACACTGCAAAAAATAAGATCAACAATCAAAATCACTCTAATGAAAGCTGCCCATTCAATCCTTTAGGTTTTGATAGTTTTTTCCAGTTGAATTTTGGAAAGTGGAAAAATGTCTTCAGGATGCTGGTACAGCTGATAGCTGAAAATTTTAACCTTACTGTATTTGATGTACACACTGCAGTCTTGCAAAACAAAGCAGGCTCATCCCCTGATACGTCTTACGTTTTTACAGGGGTGGAAGTAGCACACCCGACTTCCTATAACAGAGACACTCTTTCTTGGTGGCCATGACTTCACATTTTCCACATTATTATTATTATTATTATTATTATTATTATTAACTACACTCCTATGGATGGGGTTTATAACGGTGGGAGAGAAATTCGTCAAGATGAGGTGTGCGGCTGGTTTTCTTTTAAAATAGCTGAATCTCATTAATGGTTTATTTGTTTTTTTTAATTCCTTTCTAAAGCAACATGGATACCTGTTTTACAATATTTGTGCAATCTCAATTTGCAGATTAATACCTGATAAAAATTTTCTTTAAAAAATTGACGTATTTCTTAGGTTTAAGCCATTTTTTCATGTTTGGACCAGGGCCCTATTGTAAGGTGTAAGAACAGACAGCGCATTGTTAAAATTTATAAAAAACACTTCCTATGCCACACTCCTCTCAGCATTGTAGCACCTCTCCTCTACACTTTGGGGTTGGGGAAAGGAATAAGGTGCCTGGCACAAGTAATGAGATGGTTGCTGTTGCAATGAATAGTATAGGCCATATGAAACACTGAGGGTTTAGCCAGTTACCTTACCAACAACCAGCCATCATGTACAGGCAGCAGCATTGACAGCTCAATCATGGGTTGACCTTGGCTACAATGTTTGTCATTCTCATATTGGCATCAGAGATTACTTGTACATTAATGCAATGTAATTAGTTAGGATTAACAAAAGCAGCTTCATTCTTTCTAAGTGCCCTTATTGTAGTATGAGTGCAGTAAATTAGGAAACTGGACTGTGCTTCATATTGCCATTTTATGCTGGACTGTACAGCCACAGAATATGGAAAATGAATGAAAAGCCTCATAATTCTGTTTAGGGCTTCCAGAACAGTGGGCATGATGGAACCAACTGAGATATTCCTGACTTGTCGGCTATTCATCTCTGGTTGGTTCCTGTTGCCAGAAAGCCAATCATTGTTAAAACCTGCGCATGAACAGGCAGAGTTTTTAATAGCAAATCCATAGTTCCAAGAAAGCCACCATGATGGACAAAAAAATGTAGCTGATCTGTAAACTCTCGTTTTCTTTGCATATGACCATCTATCTACATACTCTTCAAGTAGCCCAAAATTAACCACGCTGTGTCAAACTATTAGGCTATGAATAGGCTTTAGGGCACGATATTTATAGCTTTCTTTATGTAGGGAGTAAATCATGCATTTGTTTTTACTTCAAACAACTGACAACAAGGGATTGCTTTAGTTTCTGATCCTGAGAAGTAACAACTGCTATCTAAACTGAAAAAATGACAAAAAAGTCCTTCAGATCTGTAATGCAGCACTGACCCTCCTGAAAGGGTACTAAAATATAGTCCATACATCGCATTCATCACTTTTAAGGTTTAATCTTTGTTAATAATGGCTTGGTGATATAACTTATTATGTATGTGAGTCATCATTTAGTTGCATTTCCCTACTTTATTAAGAGTGTCATCATTTTCCACTTTTTCTAAAATGTTATGTATGGATGGGTCAGAGTTACCATAAATGTGCATTATGTAAGTCCTCCAAGTTTTCATTTATAAATGCAGAGTTTTGTGTGGAAAGTTCAACATGCACATTACAAGCCTCTATTTGTGTGTATGCAGGCTTTATAAACCTGACCCCAAATGCCCAAATAAGGAAATCTATTTTTTCATTGATCTCCTAAATTTTTTTAATCCATAGATAAAGCAGCAGATCCAGAACCTAGAAGTTTCGGTATATATTAAGAATATCAGGGAGCCCAAGAAAAAATATACAAGCATGGGCAGAATGTGAAAATCACACAGCCGCAGTGACTGGGTCATGATTTGAAATCATTCTCTTGGAGCTACGAGGCAACAATGATAAGTTCTGGGTCATTGTGCCTCCACGTAACAATTTTCCAAACGTTAAATTACTTTCAATATTTAATGTGGCTGCAGGTTAGTAAATGAAAATAGATTTGAGATGATACACCTCATACAGTTAGAAGGCCAGGCTGTCGTGCTGGCATAAAACAAAGTAAAGTTGTGCATGTCAACATCGACAGTGTAGATCAAGATTGCAGATCAGCAGATCCTACATCTTTTCCTTTTTTCCACTTTCTTAATCACTGAACAATTTCTGCTGTTAAATGGAATATTTTCCCTTCATTTTAAGTGTTGTGTTTTTTAAGACCTGGTCCTCTGAATTGTTTCTTTTTTCTTTAAATGGCAGCCAAACAGAAATTAGGTGTGAACTGAGCCAGCAGATAACTAACAAAGTTGAGACCTCAAACTCCAAGCAATTTCACTTCAACAGGTTCTTTAATAAGACACCTACTCTTGTTGATAACTAAACCTGTTATTTAAGCAGACATTTCCAAATCTGTTGTTCTTCTTTTTTCTAAGAGCACCACCAAATTGTATTGAGTACCTGAGTACTTTATTTTCAGCTGTAGTATTATGGACACATGCTGCTGGTCATCTGTTGGCACATTTTTGTATCTCATTATTGTTTGACTGCTAATTAAGGAAAAAATAAAAAAGTGGTTTAAGTCTTAAATAGCAAGTTAATTAAAATAAAGGCATTAGCAAAAAAAACTGGTCACTAATTAAAAAAATGGTTAAAATGAAAACCAACACCCCTAATTGTAGATAAAAATGATCTCCATAGATTTCCTAAGTGAAATATACAGCCACTGAACAAAAAAAAATTATTACCATATTGTGCAAACGTATTGTGTTATTTTGCAATATTTATTTTTCACTTGAAATCGATGAACTGATCACCAATCTCCATTAAGCAATAATCAGACCATAACAGGAGAGGCTTGTTAGTAGAAATCCTATACATTTTGATGGATGGAAAAGAGAAAGTCACTTTTTTGCTGGGAACAGTCTAAGAGTGGATGTAGTGACAAAGGGGCTAAGAGCTGTTCAAAGGTAGGCAGACAGTAAAAATTAAATACATAATTACATAACATAGATATGGAAATACCTAACAGACACTGTGTGTGGAGAAAACCTAGTTGTAATTTAAAATTAGTATTATTAACTGATAAAACTACTGACACTAATACAGGGCTGTGAGATGCTAGACCTATCTAAACATCAGTGGTTTAAGGTAGGAAATAGCACTGGACAGGGTTTAAGTCTATCGCAGAGAACACTGAAGGAAAGTTTCATATTCACAATCACACTAGACCATTTTTTTCCTTTTATTCAAACACATACACCACTGGGGTATGGTAATGTGCATCTTGAGGTCTGTGGCATTGCGTCTATTTATTTTTTAAACAGTGCGCTTAGGCTCCAGTTCGGTAGAGGTGCACCTATTAGCAAGGATAGGTAGCCCCTGCATGTTGATGAGGGAATTGGAGGAGTTCAGCCAATTTCCTCATTAGTGCTCTGGGGTATGTAACAAGGCACCTCTGCCCACTGAGGAGCCAGAGTAAAACAGAGAAGGACAAGAAATGAAAAAGAGAAAAGATAGAGATGGAGGTTAAAGGAAAGGAAAGGAAATGAAAGATGAGATAAGGATCAAGATGAAGAGCACGATCATTGGCCGGTGGTGTTATGTAGAGGAGACAGGCGGCTGGGAATGTTACACCGAGCAGAGTAGTGACGGCACTCCTGCTCAGCACTCATGTACATTAAAATGAAGAAAAACACGTGTTAGTATACAGTATGTGAAATGGTAACGACATCATAAATATCTAAGACATTTTCTCAAAAGCAAAATTGGACTGCACATTTAAATGTTATTATGGTAAAATAACGAGAACAATAGGTTGATGAAAAATTTGTATTTCATATATTCTGAGAGGGCTCTCGCTGATGGCTGTGGGATAACGGCCAAAGAAATAAGCAGGGCTTGTGGTGTGGGGTCCCTTATATGCCAAGGGATGGCATTGGGGACACAAGCTGGATTTAGAGGTTTAACTGCACCTGTTGGAGGACGTCTCATCATGCTGATAATGATAATGAAATTATTTAGAAATTCTGAAACTAGGGTAAATTATTTTTTTGTAAAAGTATATTTTAAAGGTGAAATAGTTTTATTTCATAGTTGCTTACCAACACAGGATCCCCCATCAAGTGAATAGGTCCCATTGTCATGGAAACCACTTCGGCACTCACAGTGGTACCAGCCTGGGAGGTTAACACAGCGCGAATGGTTGTGGCATTGAATGATGTCCTCAGCACACTCATCAATATCTGCATGAGAAAGAATGGGGAAAAAGACAAAAACAAGGAGGGAATTAATTTTCATTAAAGATTTAGGGAATAGGGCTACTTCCTTGTAAATGTAATTATGATTTCTTAGTCTAGAGAATGTTAAACTAGTGAGGTATATACATACGATTATAAAAAGCATGAATCCTGTTGCGGGAAATAGATATTCAAAATGAGAGAGTAGATTTCTGTTAACATAAGTGAGTTTAGTTATAAATAAATGTAATAAACTTATATGCATTTTTTTCTATCAAACTTCCAAGATCCGACCCATGACCTAAGTTTGACAGTAAAATTTTTAAAAAACGAAGAATAATTATTTTTTGTTAACGAGATTAGGAATATTCTGGTTATATTATGAGAGCTGAATAAATACCTCCATATCTATTATGTAAGACTGGATGTATAAAAATTTTAAAAATGCAGAAAACAATTCTTATAAATTGCTCTTTTATTTCATACTGTATATTCACTTGTCTATATGGTCACCAGGTAACTGTATACATTATGCCAATGATAAACAAATAGTGATGTCCACAAAGGTGTTTTGGAAAAAGATGACACTCACAGGATGTTAAGTCTGGACAGTATGGTGGATGTGGTGGGGAAGTGAGATTCACCTTTAAATTGCTTCCATAATTGCTTGCAAAGTGTGTGGCCTAGGATTGTCATTTTGTAGGACAACACTTCCTTTTTCCTTTCGAAATCTCCTTAATTGTAGTTTTAAAGCTTTGAGCATTACAATGTAAAATTTTGTGTTGATTGTTGTTCCAGGAAATTAATGTGGATGATACCATTTACATCTCAAAAAACTGGTCCAATGGGTTTTCTAGCTAAAGCCTGTGTTTTGAATTTTTTAGGTGAATCTTTGTGCCTCTTGTGATAGACGGCTGGCAGCTCAATCTGGCCGGGACGTCCTTGAACTGGAAGAATGGAGGAAGGCAGCTTTTCCAGGACACCGTCTCTCCCAGAACACTAGATGGCAGCTTCTCTGGATGGTAGCTGTGCCCCGAATTCCCTCAGGGCATCCTGGGATGTGGAGTCCACTTTCTCAGCCCTGTTGGGTGCCGTGGGTGCCGCCAGGGGGAGATCATAAAGGACCTGGGGACTCATACTTCCCCTACAGTCCGGAAATGTGTTGGAGTCCGGAGGACAGAAGCCCATAGTATTTCCGGGCTGCCTAAGGACTGATGAGTCGTCATTTGACCCGGAAGAAGAGGAAGAGCACTTCCGGGTCAAGGAATATATAAAGGACTGGTTGAGACCCAGCAAGAGAGCCAGAGTTGGGAGGGAGTGTGACTGAGCTGCAGGGAGGAAAGAACTGTATTACAGTGAACCCTCGTTTATCGCAGTTAATCCATTACAGACTCTACTGTGATAAATGAATTTTCGCAAAGTAGGATTCTTTATTTATAAATCGAATATTTTCACAGTTAGAGTACAGAAAACCTGTTTACGACCTTCAAAATATTTTTTTAACATTATTAGAGCCCTCTAGACACGAAATAACACCCTTTAGTCACCATTACACTCGTATTACCCAATATATTAGACAAAATAAGAGAAAATAAGACATATTAGACGTTACAAATATCATTATTACTAGGCTCAACTGCTTTTTAAGGCAACCGACTTTTATCCTCAATTTGTATGCGCTCCATGTGTACATCAGGCATGTAAGTGTAGGGAATGAGAACATCAAAGTGCCCATTCATAACATCTCCCGGAGTTTTTTTATCCCCTCGAGTGCTTGTCCAAAGTCGTACAATGTCAGCCTGAATCTGTACCGCTAAAAACGGAGTTTCATGCACTAAATAAGCTATAGATGAAAATAAGCAAGCACCATCTCCCCTGATATTTACTACGCGGTAAAGCATTTGTACTCCATCAACATTAATTATTTCTAGAGACATAATTTTGTCTATTTTTCCAGCGCATTGCGCACAAAAGCAAGGGAACGGCGACAGCACCAGAACTCTGCTCACATCGCGTCGCTTCGTACCGCAAGCCGCAAGTAGTAAGTCTGTGATAAGTGGAATACCGCTACGTTTTGCACTCACGGGACGGAAGGACAATCCCAACTGCTTTTATATAGTAGATTATTGTACTGTACATTTAATTACACACACACAGTTCTTACACACAACCACTAACCTATGAAGCCACGACCTCAGTAGGAGAGTCTTCAGGTGGTGCAGTATCTTCAGCAGGTGCATTGTTAACTTCTTCCGCTGAAGGAGTACTAGGATTAGGCAGTGGGTGTCTAGGTGCGCGGCTGAAGAACATCTTGATAGGCAGTTGCTGGCGCTGTCTTTTCATATGCATGAGAAAAGTTTCACCTTCTCCTAGATAGTAAGCATCTTCCTCCGGCGCTTAGTTTTATTGTCAGAAGAAAGCAACACATTTAGGAGCCATCGTGGGGCTTAGGTAAAAGTTCTCAGAAAGCGCATGCGTAGCGACGTAAGCGTGTATTATAAAAAATCGCGATAGATTGAAGCCGTGAAAGTCAAAGCGTGAAATAGCGAGGGATCACTGTATTGTGATTATTGTGAATTGTGGTGCTTTGGGGCACTATATTTAAGAAAATAATTAAAATTCTGCTTAGTGCTTTTAAACTTGTGTTCTGAACGTCTGTCTGTTGGGTTTCACAGGGCAACAGTGCCCACTAGCGTCCACACTCTATTTTATGGAAAGATATTTTGTTTCTGTTTCATAATTATGCAACCACATTTCATGGAAAGAAAAGTATCACCTTTGTTCTCATTGCTGGCAAATTTGAAGGCTTAAAGCTTTCATTTCAGCCATAAACATCCGAGTAACACATCACACACAAACCTTCCAGTATCTAAGAACAGCAATGATGTGACCGACACTTGCAAAATTCCTATTCCATCAGCAGTATCTCACTGAATAATTCACCATTGGTTCTTAGTCAGTTCATTTACATCTACTCTGTGTAGCTTATCAGATGCTGTTACAAGTTGTCAACAACTTTGTCTGCCACACAATTTAGATGTTCTTTCCTTGCCATCTCTGCACGTTTTGGCCTGTACACTGATCACATCAACACAGTGATTCACAATAAACAGCTTGCATTTTGGTGAATTTCAGTCAGGAACTGTCATAGCATGTTGCTTAAATCACACCGATGAAAGGTCCAGCACAGGGTTCTATTTCATAGAGAGTAGCAAAACAACTATTCACTGTAATGACTTGCAACCAACTGAGATGATAAAGGAGAACCTACAAAACATTTCAGCATTTGTCACATATCAGTGCTGCACCTGTTGATGAGGTATGAATTTGGAGGCATTACTTTTCATTCAAAGCTTGTACTTATGGTCTGCCATCAATAATTGGTCACTTTAGTTTAGGCATTCATCATCAGCACCTATTAACCACCATAAAAATTTTTGAAATTTTAAAATAGCACGAGTGCTGAAATCTGGCATTTTGCATTGTTTTTATATTATGTTAAAAAGGCTTTTAATGTATCTTACAATTTGCTCATGATTAAATCTCAAAGCAGGAAGGCCAACATTACTAAAACAACCTTCCAATCTTAACATGGCCAACAAATGATAGAAAAAATACCACATTTTTACATTGTAGCTTGATTTAAGTGACTAAAATATTAAAAATGACTAGCTATTGTGAAGATTTAGTAAAGGTATAAAATGTAGCCAATGCAGTGACTACTGCATTTGAAAATTTTAAACTTTAAAAGCTCAAGGCTTGTATTGATATCAAATTTCACAAAATTTTTTCTGTCAAAATCCAAAACATGTATTCCATGTTTTGTGAACTTCTAAGTAATGTTTTTGAAATTTTGGCTCAAAAATAAACAGTACGAATTAACCCAAAACCTAATAAGTATTAAAAGTGCACATTGTCCGCAAAATTACATAACAAGCTGTCCATTTATTCTTTGATTACAGTGTCCACAGTATTTGTAGCACTGACGCACAGTAACACAGATGCACCTATTCCTGAAATAATAACATATGAATTTTCATTGTAAACTCAATATTTGAGATCTTCAAGAAATTAAGCCTTTGAATATGGAGAGAAATAAGTAAAAATGCTAATACTATTATTATTTATTGATATTTATTAAAGAATAATAACACTAACAAAAAAACAAGCCATTAGTGAATGGTATTGTTAACAATCCTAGTTATAAATATTCAGAGATTGTTAACAGTTACTTAAACTATAAGTGATTGTCTGTATTAATACAGTAATTATATAGGGTGTAATCAATTTAGGAAAATGTTATGTAATAATTAGGGCTGGGCAAGTAAACATGTTATTACTGCATTAACGCATTGATTAATTAACGGCGACAATTATCATATTGTGTGTTAACGCAGTTTTTGTTATTATTATTATTTTGAAAGCCTCAGCCACGCTAGTGATCGATAGAGATCAGTGATCTTCTTGTTACAGCGCTTTTCAATATGCTTTTGCTAGAAGGAACGTTAGCTTTGTTGATTTGACCTTGATTCCCTGCGTGTGCATGACTAGCAAAGAGCATACAGCTTCTAAAATGGCATGTGGAGATACACCAAAGGGAATGCTCAAAGCAGAATAATCAGTGGATGACTTTTTTCGTATTATTGCTGAATCGGACTCTTATTTGCCGGACTCCGATTTTGATGCAAGTGATCTGGAGATCAGAAATGAAAGTGAGGTCGGTCCCCAGCTGACTGTGGTGCTGAACATGTTCGTGTAGCTGATGCACCTATGGCAATGTTCGCCTAGGAGGACAGACACGATGACAGGAGGTACAAACCATATTGTGTATCACAAAGACAGCCAGCCCACTGTGCATTCCTGCTGACTGTTGAGCTGCACTCCTGCACAGCCGCTGCTGCCGCAAACTGCAAGCAGGCGCCGACAGCAAGCACAACAGGCAGCAACAGACGTTTTATGTTGATTTATGTGTGAAACCATTGTTTTGTGCACTTTTCAGAAAACTGAGTTTTTTGGAAAAAATATTAGCCCTCAGAGTGTTGCTACTGAACATAGACTGTTAATGATGCTCCCTGATAAAAGAAAATGTTTCTGCTGGTAACTGTTTAGATAAAAAAGAAAACAGATTTAGAAATGTTAACTTGCTGCTGCTTGGAAGGTGCCTGTTATAATGTTATAATCGTGGCTCTGGATTCTGAGGGTGAGTTGTTTTTCTATAACAAACTAGATAAAACGTTAATGCCCTGGCACTGGCAAACAGCTTTGGTTTTATATTTGATTTGATTACATTAATTTTTAAGTTGAGATTTACAAGAAATATTTTAACTGCTACTATGTAAAGGGAATACTGCTGTTGAAAAGCACCTTATTTGTTTAAAGTGTTTGCAAATCAAATACATGCAGTATACTACTTTTGAGTTCATTATTGAATTTTGCAGATAACAATGTGAGTGTCTGCGATTAATTGCAATTAAAAATTGTAAGCGCTGCCCAACACTAGCAATAATACCACTAACAAAAGTATAACCAGTAAAACCTCACCATGTATCATACAATAATTTGTTATTATCAGCAATCAAGAATCTTTATTGATGAAGTGTTTTGGGTGTTTTATTTTGATCTGAATTATGAGAACATAAATGAACAGCACAGTGGGGTACTGGTTAGCAGTCCTGCCTCACAGCTTCAGGGAAAAGGGTATAAAATTTTGGCCTGGTCACAAGTTTGTTTCCTCATACACTAAAAGATAAAGATGGCTTTAAATAGCCCCAGTGTGAGTGTGGCATGTGTATGAGTAAACCCTGTGATAAGTTGACATGACATCCAGAGTTGATTTCCTCATTTTCTACCGGGAGGTACTCTTCAATTCCAATAGTCCAGGAACTATGAAACAGGGTTAATTAAAGGTATTCTAATAAAAGTTTTAAAATGTGAACATCAAGGCTATTATTTTAATTCTTCATCATTATAAACAGATTTTATAAGCAAGCCTGGTAAAATGAGCCTTTTTAGTTAAAGAATAAAAACAGCAAGAACAGGATCATGATAAAGAGAAGCTGTCAGTAAAGCAGCATGTCCATTGAATGATATTCATCCAATCATCCATTTACTGAGTCTGTTTAATTCAATTTCAGGAAGTCAGAGTCTACACTGAATGATATACTACACTAATATTGAGTGTAAAGTAGTGCATTTTCTCCATATCTTTCAAGGTGATTTAGTGGATATGGACATCCTAACTTATAAGTTACTCAGCCTAACAGGAAAAAAAAAAATTTTTCACCACAAATGTACAGAACATTTATGTCATTAGCTACACTGGGCAAAGTGACTTGTGAACCTAATTAATTCTATGGGTAGAAGTATAAATAATTCAAGTCCAAAACAGACATCCTGTGACTTAAAAATAAGTTGAAGTCTTTAAAAAGCAATCCTACAATCCACTTTGCTTACGCATCTCAGTTCAAAGGGACTGCTAAAGTGCACATATAAATTTGGAAGACTCCAAGGTCAAGGTGTGTGTTACAGATTTGTTACAATAAGAGTTCTGTCAGAAATTAAATCGTCACTCATTAAGCTGCAAGCAGGAACTCAACTGGCAACATGCGTTCTCAAGTTCAGTAGCCTCCATGATACTCTACACTTCCTTGCTTATGACATTTGAATATTTAATTCATGACTAGAGGGGGTAGTGAATTAAAACCGTAAGTTTACTTAAAGTTGATTCCTCGGTTAACTTCATTCTAATTCTTTTAATAAAAGCTGATACATTATTGAGTCTCACATTTGCAAACTGATATACTCTACTTATAAGATACATATTACTAAAGTAAAGTCAGGTTTCTTTTACTCCATACAGTGCAAAAGGAAAGGCAGAGTACAGTAACATGAAGGAAAACATGTGTTTGTACCTGTGAAATAGTAAAGTCTTCATAAATGTCTAAGAACTTTTCCCAAAAGCACCAATATTAACATAGGATTGCACATTTAAATATATTTTTGTAAAAATCACAAAAACAATAATTAGATGAAAAAGTCTGCATTTCATATAGAAGCTGTAGCAGTATAAACCATTATAAGAAATTTTACCGTGCCAAGGTACAAAAATTAGGCAGAAACTTTGAGCCATGGAGTCCAAAAACATCTGTTTCTGGGATGATTTATGAATTCAAATAAAAAGAGTTAAAAAATACATTCACCTTTTGGCAATATATTTGTACTTTAATATGTATGTAAAATATTGGAAACAATCAGCTTGGAAACATAAATTAGGAGTTTTACATTCATAAGTATTAATCAAATATTTTAAAAGTAATGTGGAATTACTTGTAAGTACAACAAAGAATGCTCTAAAAGAACGTTGTTAAAAATTTTATTTGATATGTTAAACTTTGACATTGTACAATTACTGCTATTATTACTAAAGCACTTTCAAATGAAAATGAACACAATTAATAATTCATAGAAGTAGCTTAATATATACCTGTACTTTATGTAGCATGTACATCCAGAATCTCATTATCAAAAGGGTTTAGCACTGTAACTATGTGTCACACACATGCGCTTTGGAGAAGGTTGATAGGCTCAAATAATGCAGACCAGCTGAACCAGAACCAACCAAACAGTGATGTCACCGTAAGCCCACCCTCTAATGACATCACTTTATCGATGACGTCTTCCCTTCAAAACCCACCCTTCAAAGATGTAACTTCCTCTTCCATCCACCCTGCTGTATTCAGTTCTATTTTGAGCTTGATTGTAAGCTTGCATTTATTTTGCCAAGCCTTTTTGAGTCTCCTTCTCTCCTCATTTACATATGTTAACTCTGAAAAGCACTTTGTGATAATGTATATATTGTAGTATATAAAATACACGTTAATTCATGATAACTTCTTAGAAGAAATGTCATATGATTTGGAGAGTTACTTTGTTTATATGCAAGCCACAGCAATTTGTGAATAGCTGCTGCATAACAGCACACACTAACCTCTAACGTCCCAGAATCCCTCGGGGTACACAATGCCTCTGACATTAGACATTTCCGAGTTATGCAATTTTTCAGATAAAAATCTTTCACGACTTTGATTTTCTGATTGTGACCATGGCTTGCTTCTTTTTTTTGACAACAAGTATCTCCTAAACATTATCATCCCTTTCACTGACTCCTGAGAGTCAGTATAATATGATAAAGTAATAAATTCTTTTTGTTTTGAGCATCCTTCAGCTTTTCTAAACCCCCCACCCCACCCTTTGCTTGTCATTTAATGTAGTGATATACAGCGATATACAGGTTAACACCATCCACTCTGGCATTCTTCTGATGCTTTTGTGGTAAAAAAAACTACTAAACTTTCCAATATAATGTTTTATTCTATTTTTAAAATCATCATAACCCCTTTAACTAGAATTTCACCAGTCTTTTGGTAGAATGGGTTCTTGGTGGAGCAATAAACTAAAGGCACACTTACACATACCGTATGCTATACAATAACTGATTACCCCAAATGACAAAATCCACAGTGTTTTCAAGAACAGTTAGTTCCTCCAGAGTCCCTTGTTTCCTCTCTAGCTAAATCCATGCTGTTCAATGTATTGGGTAATTATCCTGACCATAATGAAAAGAGTTTGTTTACTACACAGGTTACTAATAGGCGGAACGCGGTCTGGTTCTGGACCCAGACTCTATTCTGTTCTGTCCAGACAGACATATCATTGAGTTTTATTTAGTTTTGGAGGAGATTACATTTTTACCGGTGACTCTTTTCTGACAGTGTTTCTACACCGCTACTCAGTGAAAGGGACCTCCTACGTGTCTCTGATTGGCCAATACTTGTTGCCTTCGTGGGTTCAAGTTGGTTGGGTTTAAGCATGAAGACTTATATTGGTCAAAGTGAACACACGAATGTCAGCCAATCACAGGGAGAGTAGGGCGGGCCTTCACTGAATATAGGAGTGGAAAACCTGCATTCTGAGTGAAAACAGCTTGCACTCTTGTGGCAGCAGCATTGACATGGAGAGAAAATATAAAGAAGTGAGAAGACAAGAAAGAGAAAAGCGACAAAACAGTTAATGTGCCATGGCTTTTACTAAACGGTGGAATCTTGACATTGAAAACCGGGCTTTTAATCCAGAATGGACTGAGGCATTTATGTTCATACTTCCCATAGGAAGCTTGAAACCACTGTGTCTCATCTGCTCTGAGACAGTGGCAGTGGTTAAAAGTGGGAATGTGAAACACCACTATGAAACTAAGCACAAAATTCCATTTTAGAAAATTTATCCACTAAATTTTCCAGTTAGGCTACAGAAAACAAATAATCTTAAAGCTAACTAACGATCGGTCAATGAGGATTTTAACACATTCATTTACTGGCCAACAACTCACTAATGGCACTGACACCATTCCAGCCCAGATTTAAAATCCTGGCAGGCCAAGCAAGAGCTCATTTCTCTCACCGGAATAAGAGAAAGTAGGCAGAGGGATACGAGGGAAAGAAAGAGGGGAAGATAGGTTCAGTTATTTAAAGATGTTCAAATTTACTGTGAAACTGGTTATGCCTGTCCAGTTGTGCACATATTAAAAACTCTTATATATTTTATTTTTATATGACACCAAGTCTTCTTTTGTTGAAATGTTAAAACTTGTTATTATTATTATTATTATTATGAAAGTACTTATTATTTATAATTCTCAGTTGAATGTCAAAGTTACCTTGCTTTTACAGTTATTTATTTTTTCCTATTTTATTGTATGTAGACCTCCAGAGTCCAGAGTTGCACTGAAAATAAATATTGTTGAAATGGCATTGAACTTTCTTCATTTGATTTAAATCATTGACTTCACACAGTGTAGATGTTCATACAATGGCAATGCTACTTCAAAATATATAAATTGATTGTAATGTAAAAATTATAATGCAACTTAAACATGATGATGCTGTGGACTTGTACATGAGGAAATTTTCTCTATCTGGACCTTCTTAAATCATAATTGACTACCCCTGGTTTTCTTATATGTATGTGTGTAATTGCATAAGTGTGATTTATGATGGAGTGATATCTACTCTTTGTGCCCAGTGTTGCCAGGGCAGAATCTAACAATGATCTCTAAAAAATCAGTTTTAGAAAACAACAATAAGTTAAAGCTGACTTGAAAAGAATTTATTATCAAACTCCAAAGTGCTAGACCAGTATTCTTAAAAACTACAGTTGGCAGCATCAGGGGGTCAATTCAGTAAAATTTGTAATTGAGATGGTCGCCATAGAACATTTTATCCAGTCTCTTCCAGCTTCACCTTCCAGATTTACTCAGGGACACTGCTTCACCAACTTCACAAGCCTGTTTGAACTCATCAGTTGTCATCTAAACGTGAAGCTATAGACAGAAACAACAAGAGCCACTAAGAGGATGAAACTTGAGTGTCTCAACTATCTGGGAAATCAGATCTGGGTGGAGATGAGGGCTATAATTTTGTAACTGGCCGATTCCATAGATGGTTCCGTTTTATAAGGGCAGGGAATTGATACACGCCACACATCACTACCTAAGCATTCGAGGACCTCATACACTCATACTATAATATTAAGGAAAGAGTAATAGAGCTGTTATTGACCATTTATTAACACTTCAAATCTAATCTAACACATCCCCTTACTTGCTTTTATGGCACGTCTATCCTTACCTAGTGCATCTCAATGAATTAGAACATCATTGAAAAGTTAATTTATTTCAATAATTCAATTCAAAAGGTGAAACTCATATATTATATAGATTCATTACACACAAAGTGATATATTTCAAGCATTTATTTATTTTAATTTTGCTGATTATGGCTTAAAGCTAATGAAAATCCAAAATTCAGTATCTCAGAAAATCAGAATATTGTGAAAAAGTTCAATATTGTAGACTCATGGTGTCACACTCCACTCAGCTAATTAACCAAAAATACCTGCAAAAGTGTCCTGAGCTTTTAAATGGTCTCTCAGTCTTGTTTATTTGGCCACACAATCATGCAGAAGACTACTGATTTGACAGTTGTCCAGAAGACAGTCATTGACACCCTCCACAAGTAGGGTAAGCCACAAAATGACATTGCTAAAGAAGCTGGCTGTTCACAGAGTGTTGTATCCAATCATATTAATTGCACAAGCAACAAGGATAACTGCAGCTTTGAAAGTATTGTGAAGCACAGCCCATTCAAGAATTTGGGTGAGATTCACAACGAATGGACTGTGGCTGGAGTCAGTGCTTCAAGAGCCACCACACACAGATGTATCCTTACCTGGGCTAAGGAGAAAATTGAATGGACTGTTGCTCAGTGGTCCAAAGTCCTCTTTTCAGATGAAAGTAAATTTTGCATTTCATTTGGGAATCAAGGTCTCAGAGTCTGGAAGAAGAGTGGAGAGGCACAAAATCCAACTTGCTTGAGGTCCAGTGTGAAGTTTCCACAGTCAGTGATGATTTGGGGAGCCATGTCATCTGTCGGTGTTGGGCCATGTGTTTAATGAAGTCCAAAGTCAGCACAGCCATCTACCAAGACATTTTGAGCACTTCATGCTTCACTCTGCTGACAAAATTCATGGTGATGCTGATTTCATTTTCCAGCAGGACTTGGCACCTGCCCACACTGCCAAAAGTACCAATACCTGGTTTAATGACCATGGTATCACTGAGCTTGATTGGCCAGCAAACTCGTCCGACCTAAACCCCATAGAGAATATATGGGGTATTGTGAAGAGGAAGATGAGAAACACCAGATCCAACGATGCAGACAAGCTGAAGGCCACTATGAAATCATCCTGGGCTTCCATAACACCTCAGCAGTGCCACAGGGTGATTGCCTCCATCCCACACAGCATGCCGTAATTTATGCAAAAGGAGCCACGACCAAGTATTGAGTGCGTACATGAACATACTTTTCAGCAGGCCAACATTTCTGTATTAAAAATCTTTTTTTTATTGGTTTATTTAATATTCTACTGAATTCTGAGTTTTCATTACCTGTAAGCCATAATCAACAAAATGAAAAGAAATAAACACTTGAAATATATGACTCTGTGTGTAATGAATCTATATAATATATGTTTCACTTTTTGAATTGAATTATTGAAATAAATTAACTTTTTGATGTAAGTGTCTGATGCAACCCCTTCAATTTGCACATTTACTCAGTTCTTCTTAAATCTGCTGTAACATTTTTTTATGTGTCAGTTTTGGGTTGGCACCTTTACATTAGTGAGAGGGTGTAGTTTGTCCTACAGGTGTGAGCTCATCTATGCTCTTTAAAACAAACTGATTATGTTCAATTAGAATATAATTCAGACTAGGAAGAGCTTGCAAAGAAGTTGACATATGGATAAATATAAAAAAAGTGATTTTTGTAAACAGGCCTGTAATTCATAAATCTGAATCAAAAAATTCCAAAGGGTTATACATCAAATAGCCAACCAGCCTCCAAAAGGACATTTCCATAAACAGCAGTCAAAACACAAGGTGATATGTCAAAGTCAGGTATCAAGACAGGAACCAAAATGCTAAATAAAGACTCTATAGATAAAAGGCAAAAGTCATAAAAATATATTAAACTTTACACAGACTTACAGAATTAAGAGGAGTTCTAATAGATGTCTGAGGCAAAGGCAAGACTACAAATGCTCAGCTGATACTATTATCCTAGATTCCACTTTTAATGTTCCCAGAACCTCCATTATTTAATCCCAGCATAGTAAACCTTGCTATGCAAGACATCCAGTAGAAGAGGCTTGCTGCAAAAGACAAGTGGAAGGACGGTCTATGGGATGGAACTGTAGCCTCTTTCTTTCTGTTATTATGTTTCTTGAGCTGCAAAGAAAGGTCTCAGTCTGTATTTTGTAGCACCAACAAAAACCTCATCAGTGAAAGGCATACAAGACATGTTTAACAGGGAAGCAAAGGAGTGGCAATCCAACACAAACTCTCATATGAGAACTCCGCGCATAGCAGAGGCAAAGCACCAACGTACCATAGCTGTTAAAGGTGGAAGAACCATGAGTACTAACCAAACCAGAGCCCTGACATTAGGGGATACAAATTAAATCCAGACTCCTATTTTCACTCAAATGAGCAGCTGTCCAACCCTGCTTAAGACTAAACAATAGAATGATGAATCACTGAGGCAGACAGGGAGCAACAGTTCCACTGCCATTTAATAAGACTGTCTGTGATGGAATCACAATGGATACTTTCAGATCTCTTGAGAATTACTGTGAGACCATGAAACCAACTCTAAATGATAGATTATGCTACCCAATGCCAATTCAAAATCAGTTTTCAAATAATTAATAAGGGTGTTTTCACATGTAGCAACACCCAAGGATCTCACCAGATCAGAAAGAAATTCATTTATGTCCAAAACTTTAAAACTTACTGCCAAATTTTTATAAAACAAACATTTAAAAGACATCTGATGATCACCCACAGAGTGATGCTGAGGTTGAAATGTTTAACCAAACATTGAAACAGATGCAGAAAAGTAGGAAGGACTAGGAAATGATTCTCAGTTAAGTCTTATCTGCTTATAGCAGGGGTGTCCAACTCCGGTCCTGGTGGGCCATAGTGGCTGCAGGTTTTCAACCTTTTTCCTAATCAGCGAGGAGTTTTCACTGCTAATTAACTCATTTTCCATTCATTTTTAATAGCTCTGTTTTTAAGGATTCAGTCCTCTGAATTAATTTGATTCTTCCTTAAATGGTAGGCAAACAGAAATGAGCCAACAGATGACCAGCTGAATTGGAGCGTCAAACTCCAGTCAATTTCACTCCAACAAGTTTTTTAATGAGAAGCCAATTCTTTCTGTTAATGAATCCATTATTGAATATCATGACTTGTTGCTGCTCTCATCCTGCCACCGAAGAGTATTGATTTTTTGTTTTTTCTAAGACCACTGTCAAGATGCTTTGGTGACCTGAGCACACCAACATGACCAAAACCTTTACCTTTCTTTATTTGCAGTTAGCTGATCATGTGGTCATTATTGTTTGGCTTCTTATTAAAGAAAAAGAAACATGTCAATTACAACAAAGGAAAAACAAGTTAATCAGCAGCAAAAATGGCTCACTAATTAAGAAGATGGTTAGAATGAACACCTGCAACCACTGCGGCCCACCAGGACTGGAGTTGGACAACCCTGGATTATAGGGAGGTGCTATTGGCCATTTGCTTTTCGAGAAGTTGTATGAAAGGTATTGGAGAGGCATCCTGGATCTTGCTAGGTGAGGATTCAAAGAGCACAATCTGGTACTGGTATTCTGGCCAATCTCATGGTCTACAGAGTTTAGTTAAAAGATGTGGAATTCCAGATACCCTGTATTTGATACACGGGATGACCATAAACCCTTGGCTAGGAGATGAAAAGGACAAACAAAGAATAGAACAGAATAGACAGAATTTCCCCAGGGGTAATCTAGCTTTTTAAAATAGATAGATAGACAGATAGATACTTTATTAATCCCAAGGGGAAATTCATATAATCCAGCAGCATCATACTGATACAAAAAAACAAACAATATTAAAGAGTAATAAAAATAAATGTAAAAACAGACAATAACTTTGAATAATGTTAGCATTTACTCCCCCGAGTGGAATTGAAGAGTCGCATAGTGTAGAGGAGGAACGATCTCCTCAGTCTGTCACTGAAGCTACTCCTCTACAGTAACTGGAGATAACACTGTTAAGTGGATGCAGTGGATTCTTCATGATTGACAGGAGTTTGCTTAGTGCCCGTCACTCTGCTACAGATGTTAAACTGTCCAGCTTTATTCCTACAATAGAGCCTGCCTTCTTAACAAGTTTGTCCAGGCGTGAGGCGTCCTTCTTCTTTATGCTGCCTCCCCAGCACACCACCGCATAGAAGAGGGCACTTGCTACAACCGTCTAGTAGAACATCTGCAGCATCTTATTGCAGATGTTGAAGGACGCCAGTCAACCTTCTAAGAAAGTATAGTCGGCTCTGACCTTTCTTACACAGAGCATCAGTATTGTCAGTATTTGGTGTTCATTTTTGTTTCCCCTTCAATTTTCACATCTTATTCTGTAGATAAAGGTATCCAAAAGTGGGCTGGCAACATTGATGACTCAGATCATGAACACAAGTGCCCTGTCATGTTCCTAAGTAGGACATTTTTCAGTCAGAAACAAAGGTATGCTACAATGGAGGGAGAATTCATTACTCACAAATAGGAATACTCTTATTAAAATATTTTTAGGTAAGAAATGTCCTTTTGGATATAGACAACGCTCCACTTCAGTGGATGGCCCAACTCAAAGATTCTATCTCTGGGGTGCTGGGGTGAGCTGGTGGTTAATTGTTCTTTTTCTGTTTTGGATTAAGGTGTTCCATAAAAAGGGGGCTATCCACTGCAGTGTAAGAGCTCTTTTATTACAGCATATCAGATACCACCTTGACCTATGTGCTGGACATGAAAGCTATGTCAAGAATCGGTCTGCAGGGCTTAAATGGTAGTTTTAAAGGGAACACAGGAAGGATTATTAATAAAACCAGAAGAGTGACTTGTCTATCTATTCTTTTCAAAGTTGCTGAGCAGGAAGGAGAACGATGACCCTGACCTGACTCATCTATTAATGGCAGCATTATAAAGGCTACAATGCCCAGCAATTCAGTTATATGTTCAGAAGAAAAGTCATGTCATAGTTATGACAAAAGTTATGTCGTACCTGTGTGCCACAGTCACTTGTGAACATCCTACTTGAAAGAAAAAAAATATTCGATTTTTTGTCATGTTTTTGCCACTTCTTATTTTGTATACTTAAACAGTTAATTGGTTTGGAAGGAGGTAATAACAACCAGAATTACTGTTTTAAACCCAATATCTGCACATCTGTATTCCAAAAAGGGTATTAATTTTTGAAGTGAGGAATGAGTATTATACTCTGTGATGGACAGCCGGGTCTCATACCGGGCCGGGACGCCCCTGCTGCATATGTTCCGGGGCAGCCACCATGGACAGCTCAATACCTCCCCCAGGACGCTTGGTGGCAGCCTCCCTGGCCGATGTTGATTTCCCAGTCTCCCGCGTGGTTCATGGGACATCCATGGGAGTCCTCCACAGCCTGGTTGGGAGCTAGGGTGGCCGCTAGGGGGTGCTTCTGAGACTCAAGAACCCTCCTGGATGAGTAATCAGCACCACCCAGAGGTGCAATTGGCACCAGGTGGTCAAGCACCTGGAACACTTCCGGGTGGGCTATAAAACGGGCCAGCCTCCACCACTAAAGGGCCAGAATCGGGAGGAAGAGGACGAGGTTGCCTGAGAGGAGTGGTGGTGCAAGGAGGAGAGTTGTTGGGTTTGTGTTCAAAGTGCTTTTGGGACTGTGTTGGGCCTGTGGGACATGGGGAAGACATGCCCCACGGCTGAAGAGAAAATAAAAGCCTGTGTGATTTTTACACGTGCCTCTGCGTCAGTCTGTGCCGGGTCAGGCACTATATAGTGCCTTTATCAACTCATAAAATGTAATATTTTAAAATATCCCTTTGTGATATTTTACTTTTACATTTAAAGTACAAGTCACACATTTATATAATGAAATAGGAAAAAGGTGCAGAACATTTTATAAATGTGCTGGCAGTACAGTGTGTAATCACTTTCTTTTATAATTAAATGGAGATGAGCTCAGTTCTTGATATTTTTTTCTACCCATGTAACATAGCTGTCTTTGACTTTACTTAATATTAGTATTTTCAATCAGGTATAAAAGTTGTTAAGTAAATAAAATCAGCAAATAGAGTGACATGACAAAAGTGCGTAACTGCAGACAGCAAAGAAGTTGCTTTCAGTAAACTTTGACTTGATTCACATCAGTTTCTCTGACTTCAAATGCAATGGATAAAATATGACAACCCAAGTTCACTCTAGTATTACTCAACAATAGATGTTTATCCAGATAATGTACAGTTTCCTTTGAACTGCAAATCATAAAAGTTCCTTTTTTGCTTTTCCCCTCCAATGCCCCGAAATATCAATGCACTGGTTGCTTCTTTAAAGCTTTAATTTTAGAAAGAAATTCCAGAAGCAAAAGAAGCAGGCATGTGAATTCTTTCAAACTGAAAGCAAACAGAGATTCAGAGCTGACGTTTAAAATTATAAAGTGAATGAGTACAATAAATCCCAGCTGTTAGTTTAAAACATATACAGAGGATACAGATATATACAAAATTTATATAGGATTTGGAGGATCAGCCTGGCTACAGACAGACACTGAGACACACAATGTCCAAAACACACACGTTTATTAACTCTCTTCTCCTGCATCCAGCCCTGCATGTCGGCCCCCCAACCTGCAGGGAAAAACTTGGGGGTTGGTGGCAGAATTGGCACTCCAGCCACCATAAAAAAACTCACACTGTTCCATTCCATCTGAACTACAGTAGTGTGGTGCGGAGGTGTCACCCATTTCATGGCTGCACTCAGGTCCTAATCTGGATCCTGAGTTGGTTTGTCGTGTGGTGGGTGCGGCAACGCATTGTATCACTGTGTGCTCCTAACCTCTCTCTCTCTCTCTTCTCATGCACAGCACACAGTGCACAAATTACCAATAATAAAGCTCAGTCCCTTTTCTTCTTCTCTCTTCTCTTTCTCTTTGGCCTCCTCTACTCCTCTCCTCACAAGCTCTGTCCTCTGCCTCCCAACTTCTGGCTCCCTGAATGGCCCCTTTTATGTTGCACTCTGATGATTTTCCTGTAGCACTTCCTGGTGTGGCGGAAGTGCTGCAGTCCAAGGCTCCGGGAACGTCCAGGTGCCTCCTGGCAGTGGCCATGGTCCTCAACAGGGTTGACCTTCAAAGTTTCCAGACCGTGGCCCTGATGCAATCCAGGGGGGCTGCCCTCTTGCGTCCCAGGGAAGGTATTGCCCCTCTCAGGGTCCTTCCTCTCTCCTGGGGCCTCATGTATAAATGGTGCACACGCACAAAAATGTTGCGTACACCCGTTTCCACGCTCACATTGCGATGTATAAAAACTAAAGTTTCACAGTTTTACTCTAGCTCAATCCATTGCGTACGCAAGTTCTCCACTAGGTTTTGCAAACTGACATCACCCAGCAACAAGGCAGTGCTACTGTTCCTGTGTGGTTTCCCTTTAGTTTTTGGCTTCACATCCCTGACACAGCTTTATCAAATGCACTGAAATTAACCACATATAATTTATTAGTTTAAGGCATCTCATTGTAATCAACCCATAACCATATAATGGTGCACCGAATGGCCAAACTATTCTAAATGCCATCACTGCTTTAGTGTTTTTATTCCCAGTGCACCACTGAGTATTTAACCCACTGTATCTGAGTGTGGAATCACAGCTCTACAGCAGCTGTTCAGATTATCGGTATACAGCATCTTGCACACACCATCTCAGTCATGCACGCAATCTATTTGAACTGTTTCCATACGGCAAACGCTTCACAGCCTTTCCTATAGGGACCTTCGGTTCAGAAACAGTTTCATCCCAAGAGCTATAAACGCACTCAATCAGTCCATCAATTGCTCCTGGTAGAACTGTTTGTACTTATAAGTGCATTCACCTCACTGTAAACTTGCACTAAAGTTATAAAATTGCACAACCTGAGTCACTTTATAAAGTGCGTATTTACATATGATGAAGACTGGCTTCTAAGTTGATTTAGATTTCCAAGCATTATCTTCTTGGAGCTCTTTATTATCATTTTTAAGATGAAAAGCAGTAAAGCATGTTTCTTACATTATACAGATAAGTTTTAACCTTCATTAAAATAATGTATATTGTTAATAATTAAACATTTCATGACACTGTGGTGCAGCGCAAGCAACGAGTTGGCGCCCCATTCAGGGATTGTTCCTGCCTCGCGCTGTATGCTTTCTGGGATTGGCATGACCCTGGATGGATGGAAAAATTTAAACATGTACTATGAAGATACAGTGATCCCTCCTTGATCGTGAGGGTTGCGTTCCAGGACCCCCCGCGAAAGGTGAAAATCCGTGAAGTAAAAACCATACTTTATATTGTTATTTTTATATTGTCATACTTGGGTCACAAACTTGCACAGAAACACAGGAGGTTGTAGAGACAGGGACTTTAAAACACTGCAAACAGACATTTGTCTTTTTTTCAAAAGTTTAAACTGTGCTCCATGACAAGACAGAGACGACAGTTCCATCTCATAATTAAAAGAATGCAAACATATCTTCCTCTTCAAAGGAGTGCGCATCAGGAGCAGAGAATGTCAGAGAGAGAGACAGAGACAGAGAGAGAGAGAAAAGCAAACAATCAAAAATCAATAGGTGCTGTTTGGGCTTTAAAGTATGCGAAGCACCGCCAGACAAAAGGAAAGGGAGCAATGTGAAGGTAGTCTTTTAGCATTTTTAGAGGAGCATCCGTATCCTCTAGGCCAGTGTGTGAACAGCCCCTCTGCTCACACCCCCTCCATCAGGAGCAGAGAATGTCAGAGAGAGAGAAAGAGAGAGAGAGAGAGAGATAGAGAAAAGCAAACAATCAAAAATCAATAGGTGCTGTTCGGGCTTTTAAGTATGCGAAGCACCGCACAGGAAGCATATCGTTATCATTGAGGAGTTTTATTTAATACATAATACATACTCTGATTGTGTAGCATCTCAGCCATCCGCCAATAGTGTCCCTTGTATGAAATCAACTGGGCAAACCAACTGAGGAAGCATATACCATAAATTAAAAGACCCATTGTTGGCAGAAATCCACAAACCAGAAAAAAATCCGTGATATATATTTAGATATGCTTACATATAAAATCCGCGATGGAGTGAAATCGCGAAGGTCGAAGGCCGAAGGCCGATATAGCAAGGGATTACTGTATTTCAATGTTTCATAAAAGTTTTGAAGAATCATCGTTCTAAGCTTACAGATGGCTTGGCACCTATTACAGAGCTGATCGTGTGGTGATTGGTTACTTGGAGAAAGACAAGGAAGGACAGGAACAGGAGGTTAGTACATTTGAAAGAGACAGTACTGCTGCAGTAAATTATTTCATCGAAGGTCGCGCATGGCACAGCAAGCATCTTGCGGGAGGCAAGAGCAATCTCTAGACAGGGCGCCAGCTCATCACTAATACTGCGCCACCGTGTCCCCATGTTTAATACATGCTTTAATTCCTATCATTATGAAAATGATATCAAGTATACATCTTAATATTTAAATTGTTCAGAGAGCTCTAATATCATGAATGTAATGTATTCTGTGTTCTGTCGACGAAAGAGAAAGCTTGTTTAAGAAGCATGTACTGATTCACACACATAGAGCACATAAAAGAACACATAGAAAGAAACATTTAACGTGCTACTTTAGTTACGAAGGGATCTGAGAAACTAGTAAATTAAACGATTTTAAGATGAAGTTTATGACGTTCTACTTTGATGGCAAAATAAAGTACATGATTAAAGTGGAAATTTCGAGATTAAAGTTGATTTTTGGACATTTTTTTCAACTGTGTCCCTGTTTTGTTTTTCTTTTCTCTGTACCCTAATACACTTCCGTATGACACTCAGACGGTGGGCTACGACTCGCATTTTTACGTCGACTTTGATATCTGACCATTTCTTATTTATTTCATACAAATAGTATGTTTTTCCTTGCCTCCATTTGATATTCACTGAAATTCTTCTATTTCCCCTGTGCTTTTGCCATTGTCTTTTCACAGAACACTAAGCTTAAGGCACTGTTTATATTGATTTGCATATTCAAAGAGGCATAATTCTGGGAAGAGTTGGGGAGTGGCGGCAAGCATGTCCGTTACATTTCACACTGACCGGGATTTATGTAGTGCAAGAACGTGGAAGTTGGCGAACGTATAGATTTATGCATCTGGATTTTTTTGTGCGTACGCACATTTCCGCTTTTATCTGTAAGCCATGTTTTAGTGTGAATTCTATGCACGCCGTTATGCATGAGGCCCCAGGTGTTCAGGTCCACGGTCGTCTGCCACAAGGGGGATACAGAGGAAACTTGTTAATAAGGGCAGATTTCATAGAAGCGTTGGAAGGTTTTTTTCCACACAAAGAACCTTACACAAAGGGGATACACTACCAAGTATTTTGGTGGAGAGAAGGACTTTAGAAACCTTCAGAGTCTGACTTGATGTTTACAAATGTTTACAGACAGACAAACTTGAACAAGTGTGGCACAGTGTAGTCACCTGAAACCTCCCTTCATAGCTTCACCAGCACAGCTTGGAGAAGGAGTTTGGCAAATACAGTACATCCCAACTGTAACAATCATACCAATTTTGCCAACATTTTAAAGGCTCTTAACCCACTCATTTGTCTCACATTGTCTTGCATTAAGGGCTTATTGTATTAGTACATCAATTAAAGAACTAAGATGCAGGTCTTTGTACAGAGCTCAAAAAGCATAATTATGTCATACTTTTATATTGATTACTAATATTTAATACAAATGTGGAATCTACTCATTGTTTAAAATGTATTTTCATCTGTAAATGAATGTAGACTATGTACTTTGACATCAAGTGGCTTATAAAATTTACTAGCTCTCTTGGTGCTGAATATCTTCATTTCCCTTTAGACATTTGCTTCAAACAGAAAACTATAATCAAAACTGTTACTCTTCTTCTCACTTTATTTCCTGCTGGTATTATCATAACAAAAAACACTCAGTGCTTTAGTTTTTTAAATTAACAAAGCACCACCAACTTCTGTTTGATAACATACAGTACCTCCCCTATGAATCACATTAGTGACCTGTTGCAGAATGCTACAAATGACCATTAACTGGCAGGATATGCAACACAGCATATTAATGACTAAAGATGTTTCAGTTTATGGTTTTCTTCTAAAAACAACTAAAGGCTGATTTAATAGTTATCATTAAGATTTTAGAACTATAATGACTTTCATTCTGAAAGTAAGTCTCATAAAAGAAGTCATCATTTTATTATAACAAAGCATTAGGCTTCTTTTCAAAATTTCATCTTGAAGTTATTGGTGTCTCAGGGCAAAGACTGGTTGCCCAGCAGACAGTTGTGAAGATGAATCTAAAGGTTTTTGCTAGCGAGACTTGAGAGGATTGTAAACGCTTTCCCAAAATCAGCATCGCTTTGAGAGGTACTATGCTTTGATAAAAAAATTGATATTTTTAATAAGAAGGAATGAAGAAGTAATTATATAGAAACAACAAAATAAAATATATAATTCATCAGTTGTTTAAAGAATTTAAAAACAGAAAACATATTTTAAGCCCATTTAAGTACCACTTTTAAAATACTTCAGCAATACACAAAGTAATCATGTTTTTTTAAATGTATAATAATTGACAGTATGGATAGATTGGCATCCTGACTAAGTATCCTTCTCTAGACAGGACACCAGTATATGGGAAAGGCGGTGGAGAATCGCCTGCCAGGGCAATTTGTTCCCCCAGTATGCTGGGTTAAAGCAGAATTACAGCGTTGCTTCAGCTTGGGCTATCACAGACCTTCATCAGATGTGTAATTGGAGAGGACGGCCCTGTTATGGATCTCCAGGGACACTGGATGGAGCTCTTGGAGTGTGGCTTCTGTGCCCTCATCCATCTGACCTGGAAATGATTCCAGGGTGTGCTTCTGTCATACTAGAAGTATTCCCAGACCTAACTTAAAAGAAGCCTGTCCTCCAACACCAAGTGAGTTAAAGTCTGAGAGCGTAGCCCTGCTAGTATCTTCAGGTGTGTTTTGAAGTCTAATACAAAAGTACTGATTTCAGAGAGCTAGCGAAATGTCTGCCAATTATGCTAGACTGATTATTGTAGCCATAAATGTGGTCTGTGCTGTGAAGTCAAAAAGTAAGCGAAAGAAATAAAAAATACCAAGAGATCAGAACATGTACGTTAACTGAACTATTTTAGAGTTTTACCCACAACATTGGACAAACAGCTTATCTAAACTGGCATCCCCAAATTAAGTTTTTGTTCAGATGTTTCCAAAACATTAAATGTCATGTTCTCAAAATACAGGCATTCAGTCTAAAGATGTAAAGCTTGAGTGAACTGGTACCAGTAGATAGTTCTTAAAATGGAACTGATTACCTGCACCTGTACTAGAAGAGAGGATATGCTTCTCTTTCCCTTCATGCTTGGCACAACTAGCAATTAAATATCCCAAGCAGCTACAAAACAAACAGTCGTTCTTTTAAACATTTCTTGAATTCCATTTCAGTTAATTCTGCCCTACCCCAAACATTGGGAACTGTTAGTTTATTATTAACTAGCAAAATACCCGTGCTTCGCAGTGGCGAAGTACTGCCTTAAAATTTTTATTAAGAAGTAAAGTAAACCTTTTTAAATTGAGGGAAAATATACCAATAATTATTTGTTAAGGATCTCTTTGTATACCACGCTGTCAGTTCGGCCCTCCGGTTGTAATATGACTTGAACATGCAACGTACAGTTGGTCATGTGAAAAGCAACCTTGCCTCAAATCAATGCCAACTTTTTGTAGGGTCTGTCCCTGAGACATATTAATTGTCATTGCGAAGCAGAGCCTTCCTGGAAATTGGAGGCATTTGAATTGAAATGGGAGATCAGAAGGTATGAGAATAAAAACTCTCTCCCCTGAGCCACTGCCAGTAAAAATAGTTGCCTCAATTAGGTTCTTTTGCAGACACGTGATCTGAAGTCTCGTGCCGTTACAAAGTTCTGGTGGCTGTAAGTTTCTCAGTAACATTATTGGCTCCCCAACCTTCAAAATTAGATTATGCTCAGGAATGCCTGGAGGATTCAGTGTGGAGAAACTCTACCAGATAGTGCACCGTGTCTTCCACCTCTACAACTGAATCCACAGACTGATATGTTTTCGGTTGTGAAGGTAGTTCTTGAAGTAAAATGTGGTTTATAGTCGTAGTCATGTCATTTCTTGGTGTCAGGATAGCTCTCTCCCTCAACCATGACACATTGTTTTCGATGGAAAGTTCAATATGGCGGCCGACAGTGGCGTCATACCACCGAAATAAGTATGTACATCGGTTTTGGTTAGCGCAGGGAAGCCGCCTACCAAATTTCGTGAATATGGGTCCATAAATAAGAAAGTTTAACATGGAGGACGTTGCTGACCGTTATGACCGTTACGCGTAGAATTTCGAAATGAAACCTGCTTCACTTTTGTAAGTAAGCTGTAAGGAATGAGCCTACCAAATTTCTGCCTTCTACCTACACGGGAAATTGGAGAATTAGTGATGAGTGAGTCAGTGAGGGCTTTGCCTTTTATTAGTATAGATTCCCAAATATTTAATTTCTAAAGCTAAAGAAGCAAAGATCATCCAAAGATCTTTCTACTACTGACACCAGCTCCTTGATTTGTTTTTGCAGGAAAAAAAAATGGTTGGTTTGTAGCTGCTTGAATTCAGCTAGTATTCTTTACTGCTCTCGTAAACTTATTACTTTTAGACACTAACTTTTGTAATGAACACTTTCTAGAAAGAGAACAGTGTGCAAAAAAGAAAACAAAATACAAACAAAATACCAGGAGATGGAAGAGCTCAAAACTATGGGGAAAAACCATGGTAATGGAACAGGCACTGGTCAATAACCATAATGATCATAGGCGAATTCACACATCAAAACAAAAACACAAGATCAAAGATGTAATTAATATAAAGGTTGTAACCATAAAAGTTTTTTTTTAACAAAATAAGTCTGCAAATGAAGAAGAATGTAAGATGCAGTTAATCAGATATTATGAGATGGTCTTAACAAAACTTCAAGTGTTGTTCAAAATCATTCTATTAAATAGTGTCAATGACAAAACCAGAGGTCACTTGCTTTGTAGGTTTGGTAAGCAACATCACATGAAGCAGAATCAAAGCAGGACAACCACCTTATTTGCTGGACACACCTCTAGGTATGATGAAATATTTTCCAGAGAGGATATTTTCCAGGATTAAATGCTGCACATAAGCTTAAATATGGCAAGAATAATATTTCTATGCTTCATTTTCTACATTACCTGCTAGAATAAAGAGGGTACGGAACTTCAAGTCAAACACTTTTCATACTATGGTGAATGAATATATGAACTTTTGAATCAAGGGAGGAAGCGAGAATGCACATAGAGATAAGTGTCTGTGAACAGCCCATTATTTTAGCCCCATTATCTTTCATATGATGTTATTTGCAATCATAATTTAAATCATAGCCAGGTTTTTAACATCAGACAAATGTAACGGACTGAAATCCATTGAGACAACTTGCTGCCTGTAATTTTAGATGCACTCAAATTAAGAAATCCCAGTAGACGAGTCTGTAAAGGAATTTTTTGAAAACTCCCTATTGCAAAAGCCTACTCCCAGAAGTAAAGCATGCACCCAAAATGCTCAGGATGTTAGTTTGCATGCTGTGTCTGGCCACTTTTATCATTATATACTGTACATAGAAATCAGATGTACAGAAATATAAAAACACACTAACAATCCCGCTTCAAAAAAATGAGTCTTCTTCTTTCAGCTGCTCCTAGTAGGGGTTGCCACAGCGGATAATCTTGTTCCATATCTTCCTGTCCTCTACAT
This sequence comes from Polypterus senegalus, assembly GCF_016835505.1. Lineage (NCBI taxonomy): Eukaryota > Metazoa > Chordata > Cladistia > Polypteriformes > Polypteridae > Polypterus > Polypterus senegalus. The sequence continues at coordinate 54,700,184 of NC_053154.1, forward strand.
CTTGCTCTTCCGCACCCATTACCTGCATGTCCTCTCTCACCACATCAATAAATATTCTCTTAGGCCTTCGTTTTTTCCACTTGTCTGGCAGCTGTACCTTTAACGTCCTTTTCCCAATATACCCAGCATCTCTCCTCTGCACATGTCCAAACCAACGCAATCTCGCCTCTCTGACTTTGTCTCCCAACCGTCCAACCTGACCCAACCCTCTAATGTACTCATTTCTAATCCTGTCCATCCTTGTCACACCCTTGTCTTTAACTCTTCCCCCTCCAGCTCTGTCTTTTGTTTTTGGTCAGTGCCACCGTCTCCAACCCAAATACACAGCTGGTCTCATTTCCCTTTCACTCTTGCTGATACCCGTCTGTCACAAATCACTCCTGACACTCTTCTCCACCCATTCCAACCTGCCTGCACTCTCTTTTTCACCTCTCTTCTACAATCTCCATTACTCTGTATTGTTGCTTCCAAGTATTTAAACTCATCCCCCTTCACCAGCTCTACTCCTTGCATCCTCACCATTCCACTGACCTTCCTCCCATTCACACACATGTATTCTGTCTTGTTCCTACTGACCTTCATTCCTGTCCTCTCCAGAGCATATCTCCAACTCTCCTGGGTCTCCTCAACCTACTCCTTACTCTCGCTACAGATCACAATGTCGCTCCAAAAAAATTAGTAATGTTTGAAAAGTTGTTTCCTACAAAAATTAAAATTAATGCTCTAGCTTTAGTTATTTTAAGTACGGGCTTTCAAAACTCAATCTACAGCACATGGATTGCGTAGATATATTTGAAATGTATTATCAGATATTTGTAATTCGTTTTGAGATTTAGCTCAGCTTGCCATAGTAATTATGTTTTGAGCTTTAGAAGAATATATTGTGTTTAATTTAATTTAGTTAATTTTGTAGCCCCACAATTTATTGTCATTGCTCAGAGTACTCAGTTTAGGGGCCTGAACACTAAGGGTACATGATGGGTCTTTATTGGGAGGTGGGTATGCACTCCAAACTTCTAGGCAGCAGCCATCACAAAAAAATCTCTACGCTAATGTAACTCACATTTTCCTCTTTAAAGGATAAATTTTAGCCATACAAAATTACAATAAAAAATACTCTTTATAATTTGAGTTTACAGTTACTTGGTCTATACTGTTTTGGCTTTCATCACTATTCTCCAGTCAAACTCCCTATTACTGTAAAATACATGCAATTTACAGAAATGGTTATAAATAAAACCACTGAAAAGTATTTGCTTTAACGTCAACGCTGTTATAAACTGTCAGGCATACTCAGAGAATACATGACTAAAGGTAGCACATTGTTAAATGTATCTATTTATATTGACATGTTTGATCTGCACAGCAAACAGGGGAAATCCAGAGAACCATCGATCCAGAGACATCAATAAGCATTGTGATTTTAACATGAAAAGAACAAGAAAAGATGACCTGCTGACAAATCTTGAAAAGAGACAAGGTAAAAAATGAGACATAAGAGGAGACAAGGAGATGCTTTCCTTAAACTTAGATGCTGCAAAATTGACTTCCATCATTTATTTTAAGACAAACCACAGCAGATGATCTTCTTAATGGGATAAAGAGTTAGTTACTGTGCCAAAACAGCTTTTTTTGCCAGTAAATCTCTCCAATTTTTCTATAACTGACACACACAAACATCATATTTATAACCTACATTACATATAATATTTAATTCATTTTTTTATTTAGAGCTGCCCTAATGATTGATTTAAAAAGCCTTAAATCACCTACAGAGTGGCATTCCTCCAACAATATTTAATTCTGTGTTACAGACACATCAGTTCTCTGGACTTTAATATCTTTATAGACATTATTATCTATCATCCTAATATCACAAATGGACAGTGATATTGAGAGAAGTGCAAAAAAGTGAGATAAATGAAAAATGATAGTTTCATGGAAAGAACATTTTAAACATTACTCCACAGTTGAGGCTGCAGCTCAAGGGTGATTTTACACAAGAAAAATTTTCCATAGATCAGAATTCTAGAATCCAAGATATTACGTCTCTCTTCTTTCTAAGAATTCTAAAACTTTTTTTAAAATCTAAGATAAAAGCAGAGCATGGAAAAGAACTATGTAAGCTATCAGACTAAAATTAACCATTGCTATAAAAATATAAATTGCATGTTTTGCAATTTTCTTAATCATAAGCATTTACATGTGAGAAGTGTTTTGATGGGAATGGGCATCAGCAGGTTTTAGCTGCTGTTTATTTAGCTTTTTTAAAATAATGCAAAATTACAGTGCTATTTTTACCTAAACTGTGTATCTAAAGGACATTAACCCTCAATGGGTCCTTGTTAGAAAGTTACGTTCCAGGTCCTTGGGGTTCAAATTGCACCCCTATTCGTTGGTATATATAATTCAATGGTACCAAGCTCAAATTCAATGAACTAAAGTTAAGATGCATTTATTAGGTAAGTGCATGATGCATACACAGCTTATGCAGTGAAATAGTGCAGTTAATGGGGTTGCGGCAGTTGGGGGCAACGGAGGGGACTGGTCACATAATGCACATTCCGTCTAGCCGACCCCCTCACTGCCGCGATGTAAGTGCCATTTTAATTCCAATGTTCTAATAAGATTGTAAAATATATATTATCACACCTTTTAGATGCAAACGTTTAAGATTTCTGCAAATGACATATCTAAAGTTATATGCATTTGTCACAAAGTACATTTGATTTATTGACAGAATGTGCTGGACAAGCAGGCCTAGAGCACTTATCACAGAATTTGCGTGTCTTCCTGTCAAACTCACGCGTGCACAGGTGACAACGTCCCTGTGTCTTCTTCATTTTAGCTGGTCTCTCAGTTTCTGCTTCTAGTTCTCCAGAGTCCAGCTCTAGAAGTTGAATTGCATCCATGATCGGTCTTCTGAGCTGGGCTGCATTGTCCAAACGTCTTTTAATCAGTGGCTCGACAAGAGACTCCCCGAGACTCACGATGAACTGGCGACGACGTATCGCTTTGGATGACTTGTTCCAATCAGGGTTATTGCACATCCAGATCACGAAACTGGCAATGGCAGCTGTGTCAAGCATGTTGAAGAACAGGACCATTGGCCACCTGTTGATTTTTCGTTTGCAAGAGTAGATGCAGGCCAAATGATCCATGTTATCTACGCGCTCTTAGTAGCATTATAATGAAGGATGATCTCTGGTTTTTGTTTCATACCATCAACAGCCTTGTCGTGATGCATTGTCGACAAAAGGATGACCGACTTTCCTTTTTTGGGGACATATGATACCAAAGTTTTGTTGCCATCAAATGCAAAGATCGAAGAAAATTCGTCTCTGTTTTTTGCTATCATGCTCAGAGGAATGTCTCATTTATTCTTGCGCATCGTTCATACATAGGTCATACCCTGTGTAAGCAATTCTTCTGTCAGTGCAACGCTTGTAAACAGGTTATCTCCCACTACATTACGACCACTTTTGTACCAAGGTGATACCATTGCTTTCACAACACGTGCACCCTGATCATGATCTCTGACTTCATTCGGTTGCCGCCAAGATAGACCTCTGCATTCAGTGGATAAGATGTGGCACTGTCACAGCACCACCACACCTTTATCCCATATTTGGCAGGCTTACTGGGAATGTACTGCCTAAATGGACATCGTCCTCTGAATGGGACTAGTTGTTCAACTCTGTTCAACGATGGTCGTTTATTTGAACCAGTCATCCTCCCAGCGTGAACGACTGTTGAACCGTCTGGGTAAAGTTGAAAGAACTGCATTGTAGGTCAGTGATAGATTATGTAAAAGGCCACCGCCTCTGTTCAACGACAGTCGTTCATTTGAATCAGTTGTCCTCCCAATCCACCTACAATACAGTTCTTTTAACTTTGCCAACCAATCAGTTAGAATTGAGAAAGCACTCTGGATGGAAACAAAGTCCAGCATAACTCTTTTTTAGGATAACCATGACCTGGATAGCTGAGAATCTCCACAGACTTCTGTCAAAAATTAAGTTTTTTTGGGGGTGCATATTGCACCCCCGATGAAAATATGCCAGCGATAATTGACATTAACACTTTTTCTATCATTTTATGCATGACCGTATGAAAAACTAGTGCACTTACAATGTCCTAGAGGATAACTGCTGAAATTTTAATAATAACATGGTAGTAGCCATAGAAATGGGCATGGGGTGCAAAACGCACCCCAAGGAACCATTGAGGGTTAATGTTAAGCTTGTAACTTTGAGCTGAACTCCTCCTTACACATCTTACACATGGTCCAGTAACCGCACATTGACTTTGACTCATTTAGCAGAGGATACACCTCACTTAAGGACTTGGTGCATGAACCTCTTCATTTTCTTTGAAGCCAGGAAGATCATCCACTTTTTTCCTCTCTGAAATCCTGCTAAACATCCTTAGAATGGAATCACTAGCTCCAAAACACACTCCTTTGAGCCATGCTGTATGAAAGTAATTGAGCCTAGTCTAGGAAATCACTTTAAGAAGGGAATCACAAAGGCAGAAAGAGTCGCAAATGTCTCTTCTATTCTGCCAAAGATGGTTAAGGGTGGCGGTATATTTAAAACAGACATCAGGAGACATCTTTATATATAATAGGCTACTATGCCTGTTCATTTGTCTCTCCAGGATTTTAAATCACCTGTAGCTTGCAAACCGTTTGACCTATTGACCTGAAATTTGGTACACATATACTACAAGATGTCTACTATCCACTTTCAGGATGACAATTGACCTCCAAGGTTATTCCTCTTTTTATTTTTGTTTTATTTTATTGTAGAATTAACTCTCGGCAGCGGTGCATGCGTACGGGCGCCGTTCTCATCCCTACCACCTTCTCACTGTCACTTCCCCTACCTCTTCATATCTTAAATTATTCTTGAGGCAGATTGAACACTTAAGTGCCAGCTTAAGTAATTGCAACATAAAGACAGTTTTAACACAAAAAAGATGTCTATGAAAGAAGAGAAGAACGCTAGGGTGGAGAAAAGAAGAGCTATTCAGGAAGCAGCAAGTGCTTCAATCTCTGAGCAAATGAAAGCTAAACGTACAGAGAAAGAGTATGAAAACTATTAATGCTCAAGTCAAGTGTATTCACTGCACGTTATCATGCAGTGTGCCGTTACTAGTGAGATATAAGTTCAGAACCAGGAAAGTTTCACTGTAAACCACAACTCTAAACACAATTTACATAAATAAAAATCAGAGGGTGAAGGATCAATAACCAGAAACACTAATCATAGAAGAAAGCATGCTAGAATATTTGGTTGTGTCCACAATTTTGGACAATTCCTCTATACTGTTGCAGCTGTGATGTCAAGCACCTCACACTTCCAGTCGTCTTCACATGGCAAAATGACAGCAACCACAAACAAAACCTTACAAGATGGAGACATTGACAAACAAACCAAATGTTATCATGAAAGACACAAAAAATCTAACCACTACAAAATAAACAAAAGTACAACAAAAACAAATAATATGTCGGTTCTCAATAATAATAATAATAATAATAAAACAGAATTAATACAAATTCCACTAAAACACAACACAAAGGAACACAAAAATATTTAAACAAAGCATAATCATAACACTTATGAAGTTGCTTCATGCACAGCAAAAAAAAAGCAAAAAAAAAAAGCAAAGCAATCTGTAAAAGGCATTGTTCCACCATAAAGGACCTAGCTGCATAAACAACAAATGCATTTCTCGACAAGCAAGATGAGCATCTTCCTTAAAGATTAGATATCATACAACTGCTTAATTTGTCCAGTGTCCAATGTGAGTACTGAGTCAGATGTTGACATTGGCTGCCAACCAATGCTCCTGTTTATTTTGACTAATCCTGATAATGTCAATATTCTTCCATATTTCAGCAGAAGCATCAACCATCCAGTTAAAGTATGGTAACCTTTGTCTCCCTTCGTTTTTTTTTTCTTTTATGCAACCTGTCAAGAAGTAATGTCTCTAATTTGTTCTTCCTCAGGTTGTGCCCTAGAATTTGGATCAGTCTTGTTGTAATTGTTCTCAATAGACATATTTGCACATTCAAGCTTTGTAAAACCTTATGACTGGAGAATCCCTCAACTTATGTGATACATAGAATTCTCCTCAGGAACCATATCTCTGCTACTTCCAATCAAGATTCCATCTTCGTGGTCTAGCTTTCACTTCCAAAGAGAACTGTCAAATAGATATAGAACTTTATATTAGGTGGCTTTTACATGGTATGTGCCAAGATGCATTAGAACTCAAAGTGGTTAGTTAAAAACCAGCTAAATACTTGCTTTCTTGTTATGTTTAATTTTTACTTTGTATTAAGCTTACAGTTAACCTTGTTAGGGAGAATTCTAATCTTCACAAGCTTATAACTAATTTAGAGCCTAATTGTGTAGCCCTCATTCAGCCACATCAGTTCATTGAAGAAAGGATGAATGGTAAAGTCATGCTAAAACTTGTATAATGAAACACTAAACGACAACACTTACAAAGTCAAGAAACTCCAGAAAACCTTAACGTGAACTAAGAACAGACTGTTCTCTTTCATATCTTTGTCTTGTATCTTGTCGTTTATGCTGATTTTCAAGCAATTATACAATTTAATGCTTGTGTGTATCAATACATTGTAGTACTCTGATTCTTAAAACAAGTTACTTTATTTACCATGGTATGAGTCTAGACAAGGCTAGGAATATTATAGAGGAAGGACAGAAAAAGTGGAACCTTACTGAACTGAATAGCCAATAGTTAATTAATTGATTGATACACAATTAATCATTTTCTCTTCTGCACAGCAGGTGTCCAATCATCGCACTTGATAAGCATCTTTTAGTGGCATTAAATCATTTCTTAACCTACAGCTGAAATTGTGATCTAACTGAACAGAAGGGAATGATGGTGGAAAGAAAATGACTTTAAAAAAGATGGTACAGAATCTGTAAATCAATTAGAAAACCTTCAGAGGTGAATAACGATGCAATTGTCTTCTTAATGAATTCTGCTGGTGTATCAATGTAGTTTGTAATACTCTACATTCCTTCAGAACCTTTGCCATTTATCTGTTGGGTGCATGGACTAGATTATGCTGTGGCTTACAGATATGTCCATATTTACAGCCTATTAGGAAAAAAAAGCAAACAAGACTCATATGCTGAAATGCAAGTTGATTATTTTTTTATTGATGACACATACACATACAGCAGGAGGGTGTTTCAGTCCCAGTAAATGTATCATCTGTATGGAGTTTGTACCATCACTTTATGTGAGTTTTTCAAGGTATTCTACAATCCCAAATATTAAATGAAAACTCTCAAATTGATGCAACACAAGTGAAGATGGAAATGTGCATATGTAAGAATCCACTGTAATAAATTAGTATTTTAACCAGGGTTGATACCTGTCTGGTAATCAAGAAGACAGGCTTCCTCCAACCATGTCACACCTATAATACAGCATTATATCATATTATTCGGGGTATCTAAGTGTTTTCCGTCTGTGAAGAAGAAAAAAGATGTAAACACTTGATGGTACTGTACATATGTGCAAACTTTAAAACGAGATATTTGTACAAAGTGAAATATTTGTTAATTGTTTCTTAAATAATATTACCTCACACTTCTTTGGTGTCAGCTGTCAGTAAATAACCTAATTTTGCAAAAATACTTGAAGTGTCTGAGATTTCTTCTGTATGCCATTTTGTTTGCAATGAATACCTGTGAAAAATATTGTAAAATATGAGTAAAGTGATAATCATATAATTTGCTCTAGGCACAAGGATCTGTGTGTTAGAAATTGCATGTTGGTTTATTATTTTTTTCATTATTTTATTTTGACTTGGAATGTTTAGTCTTTTGTATAGAATTAAATTAAATTATGCTTCATCTTTACACATCAGCATTATAATTGTTTTTGTTATTTAGACTTACAATTCATAGAAGATTTTCTTTTTTTTCAGTCAGAGCTTCAACATTTTTCTTCTGCATAGATTTTTCCTAAAAACACACATCATGTAAATGATTTGCTATGACATGTAAATAAATAAAAAACTACCATTAACTAAAAACTACTGAAAACCTATTTTTGAGTAAATGTAACTTTTTGGTAACTGTTTTGTACTTGAAATTAAATAATATGCTGCCAAATGTCTCTTAAAACTGTCAATCCTGACAAATGGGCTACTGTGAATGGCAGATATAGTATTTATGATTCACAGTTGATGGATTCCCTGAAAAAATAATAATCACTCTTCATACAATACTGGTTTAACATACTGCAGGAATCTATTAGAGGAAACTTAATTTGATCTACTACAAATCAAAATATTCATGTAATGTAGTAATAGCAGAAGTAATAGTATAAGTAGTATTGTCATGTGTACAGGGTATAGTGAAATTCTTGTTTGCATATCTGACCAACATGCAACAAGTACAGGAATATTGAGCTTTAGTGTCACTGTGTCACAATACTCCCTATCTAAGAATTTTTTCTAAGAATCTTTTTCTTAAAATCACTCATGTATTCTGTACTATTTAAAGTCAACTGTCTCAAAAGGGCATCAATTGTACTGGATGTACTGAAAAAAGTAGGTTATAGTTATCTGAGTTATAGATAAAGCTTTACAAATTAAAAACCTTTAAAACAAATAACAGTACTGTTATATTTTTTAGCTTTTGGTAAATACTTTAATGCAGTTCAGATATAGGAGTTTAATAATATATTAGTATTGCTCAATATTGAGACTTTAAGATGATACACCCACTGAACTGAGACTACAAACAGTATATGAAGTTTTGCTTTAATTTTAGTTGTAAGTTATTATCCAGAACTGTAATCAAAATTGTGATGTATTGATTGTGTCCCATTTCCTTCTTTGAGCTGGAGAAACCATTTAAATTGTTTACATCTTTGCTTAAAGAAATCATACATACGCTACTTTGGCTCGGAAATGCAAGGGATAGAAAACTTAAAGAAGTGTGGCAGACATGATTTGGCACACACACTGAAAGCAACTGGCAGTAATGGCGAACTGAAGGCCACTTTAAAGATACCACCTGTTTCCACTTTGATGTTAAACTGTCTTTTTCTGCTTATAATTCTCAAAAATCTACTGTGATTTAATATTGTTTAACAATAAATTGTGAAAACTTCCATTGGGTGAAAACCTTTTATAATACTGTTGTGGAGCATAACAACAACAACAACATTTATTTATATAGCACATTTTCATACAAACGTTTCCTCCCACCATCCAAAGACATGCAGGTTAGGTGGATTGGCGATTCTAAATTGGCCCTAGTGTATGCTTGGTGTGTGGGTGTGTTTGTATGTGTCCTGCGGTGGGTTGGCACCCTGCCCTGGATTGGTTCCTGCCTTGTGCCCTGTGTTGGCTGGGATTGGCTCCAGCAGACCCCCGTGACCCTGTATTCGGATTCAGCGGGTTAGAAAATGGATGGATGGATTTTTCAAAACATGGCAGGATCTTGGATGGATGGATTTTTCAAAACATGGCAGGATCTAATCAGTAATATTTTAAAATAAGTTCATAAAGCACAGAGAATTTTTTTTTTTTTTTAAATTAGGTATGTTTACAAGCCTTAAATTTAACGTTATTTGGCTTGCTCTCTCTCTCAGGGGTGGGGATCGATCTGTTCTTAACTCAATTTTTCTTTTTGTAAAATCTTGATTGCTTTGTATGGATTGTAATAAAATTAATAAAAATAAAAAAAAAAGAAAATGGATGGATGGATTTTCATACAAACAGTAGCTCAAAGTGCTTTACATAATAAAGAATAGAAAAATAAAAAGGCACAATAAGAAAATAAAATAAGTCAACATTAATTAACATAGAATAAGAGTAAGGTCCAATGGTCAGGGTGGACAGAAAAAACAAAAAAAAAACTCCAGACGGCTGGAGAAAAAAATAAAATCAGTAGGGATTCCAGACCATTAGACTGCCCAGTCCCCTCTGGGCATAAAAAGTGATTAATATCTAAAACATAGGTTGACATACATTTTGTTTGTCATCATCTGTGAAATTACCTTCATTCATGTACAATACTTATAATGAGCAAGGGAACTATACAAACCAGATTTTTCTACCCCAGAATTTCATTGATAACAAAATCACCATATGGGCCAGTTTTTATGACTTGTTTGTGACTTGTTTATTTGTGTGTCCCTACAGAAAATGCTAAACTGGGGAGTGGGCTATGCCTGAGTTTTATCTTTGGTGAGCAGCTCAGGAAATGTGTGGGAGGTATGCATGTGTGTGTGTGTGTGTGTCAGGAGCTACAGAGAGACAATGCTGTCTCTGCCATTTTCTATCCCGAAGAGAGCAGGCCAGATGATGACCTGAAAAGAGCTGATCAAAATAAGCTGACCAGAAATAAGCAAGTGTAACAACAAGTTTATTTGCTGACTGAAACTGTACAGTACATCTAGCAATATGAGGTTGTAATTGGTTAGTAATCAACACTCATTGTGTTCTGCTTCCTTATAATTTGTAAAAATGATCTATAATACATAATTAAATGTATAACACTTTGTCCTGCTCATTCTTTTACTCCATCTAATTGCCTGTGGTTATACTGTAGATGTAAAAGAGAAGGTGGGAGGAAGTTCTGAACAACACAACTTGACAGTGTAGTAAGAATATCAGATTTGAGACATTTTCTTAAGGTCTGCATAATAAATAGTATAAAGGGATTACACCACAAAGCAAACACATAAACTAATATGACACAATAAATAGAAAACTGTCAAAGATAGACCTTTGTACAAAGACATTCACGGGGAATATTTTTTTTAAAGCTGGTCATGAACCCAAAGATTTTACTGACTCCATATATTGCTTAATACACAGGTTGAATTGATTATATAAAGTGGCACATCATTGTACTTAATCAGTAAAAGATTTTTTTATATTTTAATAAATATGAACCAAAAGTAGTAATACATCATAAGTTTTCTGAATCACAGCTAAGAAATACAATAAAAAAGAAGTAAATGTTATGTTCAGAAATAAATGTATTTATGTTCACTTTACTCTTTTAGTCTTGACATGTCCACAGAATTTTCAGTCTGTAGCATTCACTCTTGAACCACTGCACTAATAGGGAGCTAATACATTGTCTCTTAGCACTTTTGGGCTAGTGAATGTAATGTGGTGGGATGCTGGATTCAAAACTTTACACCTTAAAAATGCATATTCTATGCCTGTTATCTTTAAAGATGAACAGGATTTTGATTGTGTAATCCTAGATTAGCTATGTCTTTCCAATGTCCTGTAGGTTTGTTGCTGGCTTCATAAATATGTCCCAGACAGTCTACTCTTCCTTTTGACTGTGTTATTTTAATCAGTTTTAAATACTGTAGATAGATACATTACAGTTTTTTTGTCTGTTCCTTTAGATGATTGGTTAGCTCTTTTCACAGGATACTCAGACCTTTCATTGATATTCAGAACATGCCCCCACTCTGTTTCACTTAATGCTGGCAGTGTTCTATTATTCATAACAACACCACCCTCATTATTCCATGGGTACTTGATATTTTTCATCAATTTGAGATGCTCTCTTGATATAAGATTAATTGGTCTAAATCAGCACTGCTCTCATTAAATGACCTTTTCTCTAAATATGACATCTCTTATTTCACTCCGGCAGTCCACAAATTCAAATATCTAGATAAGTACATTTACTTTAATTTCAACTCCATAACCACTTCTAATTACATGTAGAATCTATCCCAGATTAAAGAGACATTTTCAAATTGGGCATCATGACCATTGTCCTTCTTATTTTACATCAAGTCTGTTTTTTTAAATATTGCTCCATATTCTCAGTAGTTTTGTTATTGCCTTACAGGAAATCCAAGATTTTAAGAATGATGTGTTTAAGACCTTAGACTGTTCTGGTCTATTATCCTCCAGTTTATGGCAATATTTAGAGGTTAAAGGTGGATTTAAACAAAGAGCCCAATGTAAAGAACTTAGGTTGGAAAGGACTGAGACTGTAAGTTTGAACAAAATGTCAAAACGAGAAAGGGTGGAAGCAACTACTATAACTATAGAGGATCAGAGTGGGATTTCTATAATCCACAACAAAGTCAGACAGGGTGGTCTGTGGTTGGTGTTTTAGAGTCATTTCATGCAGCTTTATCAGCATGAAAATTCTTCTAAGAAAGATGACTACATCTGTGCATGTATCACCTGGCATATGCTCACCAGTAGTCCATAAACTACACTTTGAGAACCACAGTTTTACAGGGTTGAAACTAAGTATTATATTTATTTCAGTTTTAGACAACCTTTCTTCCTTTGCTGACACCTTTACGATAGATAGATAGATAGATAGATAGATAGATAGATAGATAGATAGATAGATAGATAGATAGATAGATAGATTAGATAGATATTAATCCCCAAGGGGAAATTCACATACTCTAGCAGCAGCATACTAATAAAAACAATATTAATTAAAGAGTGATAAAAATGCAGTGCAAGTTAAAAAATGCAAGATGGAGAGTGTGAGGCAGGTATAACATTCTATAATCTTGTATAGTGTTAACATTTACCCCACTGGGTGGAATTGAAGAGTCGCATAGTGTGGGGAGCAGTCTGTCACTGAAGCTGCTCCTCTGTCTGGAGATGATACTGTTCAGTGGATGCAGTGGATTCTCCATGATTGACAGGAGCCTGCTCAGCGCCCATTGCTCTGCCACAGATGTCAAACTGTCCAGATCCGTGCCTACAATAGAGCCTGCCTTCCTCACCAGTTTGTCCAGGTGTGAGGTGTCCCTCTTCTTTATGCTGCCTCTCCAGCACACCATCGCGTAGAAGAGGGTGCTCACCACAACTGTCTGATAGAACATCTGCAGCATCTTATTGCAGATGTTGAAGGATGCAAGCCTTCTAAGGAAGTATAGGTGGCTCTGTCCTATATTACACAGAGCATCAGTATTGGCAGTCCAGTCCAATTTATCATCCAGCTGCACTCCCAGGTATTTATAGGTCTGTAACCTCTGCACACAGTCACCTCTGATAATCATGGGATCTGGGAGGGGCCTAGGCCTCCTAAAATCCACCACCAGCTCCTCGGTTTTGCTGGTGTTCAGGTGTAGGTGGTTTGGGTCGCACCATTTAACAAAGTCCTTGATTAGGTTCCTATACTACTTCTCCTGCCCACTCCTGATCCAGCCCATGATAGCACTGTTGTCAGTGAACTTTTGCACATGGCAGGTCTCAGAGTTGTATTTGGTAGTCCGATGTATATAGGCTGAACAGGACCGGAGAAAGTACAGTCCCCTGCGGTGCTCCTGTGCTGCTGACCACAATGTCAGACCTGCAGTTCCCGAGACCCACATACTGAGGTCTGTCTGTAATATAGTCCACGATCCATGTCACCAGGTATGAATCTACTCCCATCTCTGTCAGCTTGTCACTTAGGATCTGTGGTTGGATGGTGTTGAAGGCGCTAGAGAAGTCCAGAAGCATAATTCTTACAGCACCACTACCTCTGTCCAATTGGGAAAGGAATCGGTGTAGCATATAGATGAAGGGATCCTCCGCCCCCACCTTCTCTTAGTATGCGAACTGCAGAGGGTCGAGGGTGTGGCAGACCTGTGGCCTCAGGTGGTGAAGCAGCAGCCACTCCATGGTCTTCATCACATGTGACGTTAGGGTTATAGGCTGGAAATTATTCAGCTCACCAGGACGTGATATCTTTGGGACTGGGGTGATGCAAGATGTTTTCCAAAGCCTCGGGACTCTCCACTGTTCCAGGCTCAGGTTGAAGATCCACTGTAGAGGACTCCCCAGCTCCAACGCACAGGCCTTCAGCAGTTGTGGCGATACTCCATCTGGACCCACTGCTTTGCTGGCACGAAGTCTCCTCAGCTCTCTGCTTACCTGGGCTGCTGTAATTGTGGGGGGAAACTCTCTCCTATGTTGGTATCAGCAGAAGGATGGGTGGAGGATGCAGTACTCTGAGGTGAGAGTGGGTTAGGGTGGTCAAACCTGTTAAAGGAGTTGTTCATCAGGTTTGCTCTCTCCATGTCTCTCTCGATGGTGGCACCCTGCTTCGAGCTGTGTTCCTTCTGCACGCACTTGAGCTCATGCTGATCACCACCTTTAAAAGCTCTTTTCTTCTGGTTCAAAAGGCCCTCGATGTCACTTGTAATCCATGGCTTGTTGTTGGCATAGCAGTGTACTGTTCTTACTGGAACTACAATTTCCATACAGATGTTGATGTAGTCAGCAGTGCAGTCAACAACCTCCTCAATGTTCTCACTATGTGACCCCTGCAGGATATGCCAGTCCGTAGTTCTAAGGCAGTCTCTCAGAGCCTACTCTGCCTCAGGGGACCACTTCCAGAATGAGTGTGTGGTTGTAGGTAGCTCCCTCACTCTTGGTTTGTAGTGAGGCTGAAGCAGAACCAGGTTATGATCTGCTTTCCCAGGCGCAGGCAGCGGGGTGGCGCTTTATGCATCCTTAACATTTGCATACAGTAAGTCAATAGTCCTATTTTCCTGGGTATTACAATCCACATACTGGGAGAAGGCAGGTAATGTTTTGTCCAGCGTCACATGGCTAAAGTCTCCAGAGATTAGCTCAAGCGCCTCAGGGTGCTATGTTTGTAGTTTAGTAAAAGAGGCATGGATGATGTCACACGCTATCTCCATGTCCGTCCAAGGAGGGATGCAAACAATAACAACAATGACATGTCCAAACTCTCTGGGCAAGTAATAGGGATGCAAACTGATGGCCAACAGTTCGATGTCCCTGCAGCAAGTGCAGATTTTGATGTTTACATGTCTAGGGTTGCACCGCCTTGTGTTCACATAGAGAGCGAGTGCTCCTCCTTTCCGCCTCCCGCAGGTATTTGCGTCTCTGTCCGGTCTAACTGTGCTAAACCCGGGTAGCTCCACGTTAGCATCTGGGATGCTAGTTGTTAGCCACATTTCACAAAAACACAACAAACTGCATTCTCTGAAGGTTCTGACATTGTTCACCAGCACAGCCAGTTCGTCGATCTTATATGGTAGTGAGTTCACATTTCCCAGGATCACAGAAGGCACTCGAAGGCTTGTATTGCCACTTCCTCGCTAGCCACTTAACCTTTAGCTTAGTGCCAGCTCTGCTGCCACAATTCGGCATTCTTAACTCGTTCGGTAAATAGGGAGCCACACTGGTGCAGGCCTTTGTTCTCAGCGCTAGAAGTTGACTACCTGAATAGGTGAGTCTCAGGGTGTAAAAATCCATGTCCAAGTAGTAAAAAGTGTCCAGGAAAACGAGTCCACATAAAAGAAAGTGGTAGGAGTGATCAGAGAGATAGAGAGAGGTAGAAAGATAAAGTCGTACATGGAGCTGCTGGAAAGGGTGCCACTCACAGCAGCACCTATTACTAGCAATATACTATATACTACTATACTACTAACAATAAACTTATACTACTATAGGTAGAGTTTTGGCACACTGTCTAATGAAAACAAGGTGTTAAAGAACTTGCTTTTTCATTTTTTTCTTTTTAAGTTCTTAAGATATCAGCTGGGTACTGCTAATAATTCTAGCTGACCATTATGGTCTCCCTTCACATTTATAGTCATCAACGTGGTTCTACCCTCCCTTATCTCGTTTTGAATATTTATCTGTTAAACCATTTGGGTCTGGAATATATCCCTTTACTGACATTCTCTGGACTCTATCTGTGACTGCTGCACAATTAGAATAAAGAACACATATAAGAGGGGCCAAAGCCAAATAGTCAGTCACACAAGGAGCTAAAGGCAGAGAGCCATAGCCAGTTTCTGACATCAGACGATTTCTGAAAATTACAATTTGAGAGTGTAGCTGGCAAAATTAAAATTTAAATAATTCAGCACAATGAAACTAGTGTATTATGCAAGTATAGTTTATGCAAATTTTGAAGAACATTTCAAATATTAATAAGTAGTAGCCCATTAAATGTAATCCACTACACTGAGTATTGTTCATAGATTGCGTACATAAATAGGGCCTATCCATAGCATTGGTTTTATATGCAGTTGCCTAAAGTATGTCACCTTGGCAGAGGCCCAGTGACAAAGTAACAGTGGTGCCATAGGAATCAAACACATTTAGCAATACAATTTTAGCAGGTGCAAAAGTAATAAGGGGACACAACCTTTCCCTGAATTAGAAACATCCAACACTGAAGCTATTGCAACATATACCCAAGTCATAGGTTTCAGTAAATGAATAGCTCATTATTTTTTTGCTTTTCCAATTTCTAAGAAACCAAATTACTTAAAGGAGATATTTGCTGTGCACACTGATAGAAAAAGACTTTTAAATGAGCTGTTTTGTTTGGTTAAGCAGTTGAGTGTTCGGATTGGCAGTACCCAAGCAATCGACCACAGAGCAGGACAGGAATTAAGGGCCAGCAGACCGACAGAGGCAAGATAAGACATCATCACCATTCACTTATCTCAACTTATATACAGTATCAAGTAAGTTATAATCATATCACAAGTTAACATCCTGACTTTACAGTTTCAAAAGTGTCTAAGCTATCTTAGTTTGACAGACAGATTATTTTTTATTTACTTTTGTCATTTTTATAGACACAGTGAGTATATATCATCTCTGCATATGTTTAAACCTCTTCCACCAGACTTTTGATAAATCCTGTCAAAGATTTATGATGCAAAACAGCAATGGCAGGTGGCAACGGATGAAGCAAATAATGTAAATGAAGGCCAGCACAGCTGTGTTGTTGTTAACACTGCTGCCTCAAAGTATTATAGCACTACGTATGACATAGGTTTTG
This sequence comes from Polypterus senegalus, assembly GCF_016835505.1. Lineage (NCBI taxonomy): Eukaryota > Metazoa > Chordata > Cladistia > Polypteriformes > Polypteridae > Polypterus > Polypterus senegalus. Next base: position 54,717,019 of record NC_053154.1, read on the forward strand.
CTGAGGGGTGGATTTCAGGTATGAACCCTACAAAAAATATTTTATTCTGATTGAGTGTAGAGTCAGAAATATGACTCCAATTGACAGATACTTTCTCACCCCTCCATTGAAATTAACTCCTGGCTCTGTCCTTGGTATAGGAATTCCAGTCCAGTCTTATCCCATGTGATTTTTTCAAATTTTCCTGTGTCTTTATTATTATGATTTTCTTCCAGAATGCCAAAGTTGTGCATTTTGACTACTCTAAATTGGTCTAGTATGAGGAACTGTGGGTGTGTACATGAGCATACTTTGTGATTGTTATATTTCAACGAGGGTTCCTCCTTTGGTTTGTGTTCAAATTTCCCCTTTTGCATCTTTTTTGTTCATGTTTCATTCTTCTGTTTATGCTAATATTTATATTTATGTTTATTATTTTCATTAGTCTGTCTTGTTTATTAGTTTTCTGTATTTTACTTCAATTTAGCCATGCTTGCATTACCATGCTCCTTGTGTTTTGTGCGTGGTTCCCCAAGAGGCATGGTCAAATGTCCATCTCTATCATGGGGCTGCCAAAGGCTAAGGGAAAAACTGTAGATTTTGGTACATTGCATGCTGTGGGTGTTGGTGAGTTCTCTGAGATTATTGCGTTGATTTGTTTTTCCTCAGCTTCCCTTTAGGATGGTGTTTTTGACAGTTGTTCACCAGTGGATTGCATATTGTGGTCTTTTGTGCTCCTTGGAGCTTTTGTGCTACACAGCATTTTTGATAATAGATCTTTTATTTTATAAAATTCTTCATTTGCCTTTTGTCATACAAGCCGAAGATTGACTGACCCCTCCTCTTGTTGGGACATATTCACAACGATAGCCTGATGATCTTCAGAGTATGTTCCTGCCTTGTATCTTTGGGATTAAACACATTTGAAAGTGGATAGGACTTAACACAGCCACAGGGGATGCACAAACCAGTGTGTTCCTTCGTGCCGGTCCCAAGCCCAGATAAATGGGGAGGGTTACGTCAGGAATGGCATCTGGTGTAAAATTTTGTCAAATCAATATGCGGACAAGAATTTTTTAGATGATCCGCAGTGGCAACCCCTAACAGGAGCAGCTGAAAGGAGGAGAAGAAGAAGAAGAAAGCGGATAGGACTTACTGTTGTCCATTTGTCATGCATTGAAGCTTGAAATACTTTAAAAAAATTGGTTATGTATGGTTTTCTTACCTAATGTGAAAATGGGAAAATGTAATTGAACTAGAGATTGAGTTTATTACTTTTGCAATTTTTCATTTGGAGGATTGTTTGGGGAAATTTGTATGTTTCTGGTGTGCCCAGCTCAGATGCATGTGAGGGTACAAAGATTATGAAGTGTTTGCTGTTGGTTGTTAGCCAAACCAATTTGTCATTGCTTTTGAGACTACTGTCATCTATGTTTGTAAACAAGCAAATATTCAGGGAATTGAAAGAGAGAAACTTGAACTAAAATCATCTCGATATACACATGATGTGATGCTTTATATTATGAAATTAGGTCTTTCCATGGTGTTAACTGCCATGGAATTCATTCATACAAATAAAAATATCTGTACTGTAACAGAAGTTAGTTAGCACATATTGCAGGCAGAATTAGTTGCTTACTTGCTATGAAACTATGGCTAAATAATTAATGTCATAACTATAGAGAGCATTCCAAGGCATTCGATGCATCTTTTACTTTGAAATATAAAAGCTTAACACAGAGGAATTTTGGATGAGATGGTAGTGCAATAAAAATGTCTTTAAATAAGATGTACTGTAATTCTAAAAATAATGATGTGAGTAGAAACAGATAATGTCCAACAGCTGATTCTAATTGTTCTCTGGTATAAAAGCTTCATCCAGGAAAGGCCTAGTCCTTTAGAAGTAAAGATGGGCCAGGAATCGCCAAATTTCCAATATATATATTTGAAAATCATTCAAAAGTTTAAAATGAATGTTTCTCAAAGAAAGACAGGAATTTGGGAATTTCACCCACAACAGTGAACAATATATTTTAAAGATTTCAATGAATCTGGAGAAACTTTGGTGCATAAATTGAAAATCTAATTGTAGTCTAAGCTGACTGCCTATGATCTCCGATCCCTTGGACATCACTGCATCAAGAACTGTCATTCATCAGTAAGTGATATACTGTATAACCACATGAGCTCAGGAGTACTTTGGAAAACTTTTATCACGTAACACAATATGTAAGAAATTCCATAAATGCTGGTTACAACTGTACTGTGCATCAGGGATAGACCATTACACAGAGAAATCATGTACTGTGGTTGGACAAATCATACTTCAGGACTTTTTTGGAAGAAATGCATGTTATGTCTTCAGACTAAGAAGAAAATGGCCATCTAGGCTGTTACCAGCTACAAGTGTAGAAGCTAGCATCTGCTGTGATGGTATAAGGTTGGGTCAGTGGCATGGGCAAGGTTAACTTCTGTAAAGGAACCATTAAAGCTAAAAAGTAATAAAGATTTTGGAGAAAAATACTGTATGGTGCTTTCAAGTTGACATCTCTGCTATGGATGCCCATGGATATTTCACCTATGAAAACCACATTATGCATGCATTAGAAAGGCATGGCCACATGGGAAGAGAGTGCGGGTGCTCAACTGGCCTGTCTGCAATCCTGACCTGTCCCCAGTTGAGAATGTGAACAGGATAAAATTACTCCAGAAAAACTTAATAAACCTGTATCTTCAGTATCTAAAAGTTTTTCAAGTGTTATAAGAAGGAAATGCTGTTACAAAGTGCTAAATTTTTTACTGTCCAAACTTTACCGATTATGTTGCAAGTGTCAAAATCTAAATTAGGCTAATGTTCCTTGCTTCATACCTGCTTGGGTGCCAGCATATCCACAGTGGCATCTCTTGCCAAGCTCTTGGTTAAAGTAAGAAACATCCAGCCTTTTTTCTGGCCCACTCATTACCACGGCCCCTCAGCCAGGTAAGGTACTGGGGCACATCCCGACAGGGACGTCAGCCCATGCATGCCATCCATTACATCTGGTATTAGTTAATTTATGTTAAATACTGAAAAGGAATTACAATTTAAAATTTTACCAGCAACTTAATAACAACATTTAACAAACACTTGAGTGCCAACCGCAACAGGAGTAAAAGCAACAATTTATGCTCATAGAGCAAAGCAGATAAAGTGAAATCCTCTGTCTTTTGCACAGACTAAAGTCATCGGAGACATTTAGCGCCTTTGTTGGTTGTTGTTTATTGTGGTCTTTAGAATTTATTTTTTCGTACTGCAGTTTTTGAATGATGTGTTTTTTAATTCTTGTAAACTTTCTTAAATTCAGTGATTGTCATGTGGATTAAAACTTACAGTGCATGATCAGATTTAGACACTGAGTCAACTATTGACTTGGGCTTGAACTTTGAATGTGTCATTAATCTTTAAATGGTTAGTACTTGATTAAAATATTAATGTTAAGAATTATGAAGCCATAAAATGTAGTTGCCACAACATGAGTGTTCTACTAGTGTACTAATACATATTTCTTACAAATTTAGTTATTTCAACTGGAATGTTTTGTGCGAAATGCAGAAATCTCTAAAGCAGGCTAATAGCAGAAATTCTTGTCAGATCTGTTTCACAAGCTTTCCTTGCAGAAGTTTCTTGCGTTCATGTGGGCATTGTTGGGTATATGTTTCATGGCATAAAATGCTCCCTGGTTTGAATCCACTGCTGTATGAATAACATAGGAGGCTAGAAAGAAATGCCTGTAGAAATTCAATTAATTTTAAAATAGCAATGCTCCATCCAGACATCTAAGAGGACTTCATATGTTTATAATGATAATTTGTCTAACTAAAGCATTAACTGCCATGAAATACATTCATGCAAATACGCAAATCCCTATCTTATGCTGTAAATGAAGTTCTTGTGTTTTTCTCAGTCTTTCACAATCCTAATAAACAACTCCAGCTTTTAGAGTTACCATTTAAATATTTGTGAGTACCACCAACATCTGCACATCTCCACCTGATTACTTGTCCCAATCACTGGTTCACAATTTGATGGAAAATCTACTTGTAATGGAGCAGCCCTTGTTACTCACATGCAGTGATAACAGGTGAACAACAACAACAACAACAACATTTATTTATATAGCACATTTTCATACAAACAGTAGCTCAAAGTGCTTTACATATTAAAGAATAGAAAAATGAAAGACATAAATTATAAAAAATAAATCAACATTAACATCGAATAAGAGTAAGGTTCAATGGCCAGGGGGGACAGAAAAACAAAAAAACTCCAGATGGCTGGAGAAAAATAAAATCTGTAGGGATTCCAGACCATGAGACCGCCCAGTCCCCTCTGGCCATTCTACCTAACATAAATGAAACAGTCCTCTTTGGATTTAGGATTCTCACGGAAGGGCAAAGAGACAGTTAATATATAAAGAACTTACAAATAATTAAAAGTTATTTTCTGAATAGGTCCAAAGTGTAGTTGTGAGGCTCTGGAACTGAACTTAGAAACAATAGTTAATCGATACAGCAATACCTTGAATGTAATTACAGCTCATTTTGTCTTCACTGCAGCAGTTACAAGGCAAGAAAAATGACAGTTAATTTTCAGTCCACTATACACTTTTACATTAACCAGACAAATCTGCATTAGCAGACAAAGTGATGGCCTACTGAGTTGTAAGAAGAAATTCAAGGGAATGCAGAAAAACAATGCAAACTTCCCTTATGGTGAATCCCAGTCCAGTCTTTACCAAAGGACTCCAAGTTGTGTGACAGCAAGGCTAATTACTTTGTTTATTAGTGATTTACTTTTGGCACAAATCCACTGCTATCACAGGCCTCAAATGCCCTTGACTTGGAATATTTTTACTGAATTCTGATTATTGTAAAGAGTAGGCTTATTAAAATCCACTATTTTCTCTTTTATTTTCACAGTGAAGCAACACTTCTTTGTGGAAGAAGCATTTGTATGTCCTGAGTTTGCTTTCTGGTTTTACAGTACATTTTGGAAGTTCCTTATACTGTTAAAATTTTATAAAATCAGAAACTATTTTTGTATAATACTTATAGAGCTTTTTTGTTTTTAGAATAAGCACTTACACATTTACCCATATATATATATATATATATATATATATATATATATATATATATATATATATATATATGTATATACTGTATAAAATAGATGTAAACTTTAATTAATTAATTGTAATTATCTCTGCATTGGTTATAGTAAATAAATATTTTGCTTATATACATACAGAGAAAAAATATATTATTAAATCATTTAGAGACAAGGCAATTCTACTTAGCAGTTATGCTGATTATGCAAATAAGAATTTTACTGTGCTCTGTGCATGTGCTAGTGAGTCCATATCTGGAGTACTGTGTGCAGCTCTGGTAAACATGGTAGGAGAAAGACATAGCATCTATAGAAGATGGCAAAAAAGAGCAACTATGTATTTCCAGGACTGGGAGGCATGTCTTATTCTAACAGGTCGAGAGAATTACACTTTTTTAGTCTTGAGTTGAGAAGGGAGTGTTTGGACCTATCCAGGTCTTTAAAATTCACAAGGGGGTTGATATACTGTAGTAGATTCAAAAAAGTACTTTAGGTAAATGTAGAATCACTACTCAAGGATGCTGGAAATTAAGGGGCAGCACATTTAAGAAAGAAGTGAAGAAGCATGTAAAGGGGACATGGGAGTAATAGAAAAGCTCAAAAGTATTTTATTAAAGAAGAAACCCTGACAATTTTTTAAAGGCATCTGGGCTTTCATGAGGTCAAATATACAGTAGTATTTCTGCAGAAGAAACATTTAAATAGCAGAGATCAATTCAAGTAGACAAGAGATTTGATTTGTCAAAAGTTTCATTCTGCTTATAACAAGAAGACATGAAAAGTGGGAATTTGGTTCCACAGAGTAATCTCCTTTGTAGCTAATGTAGCTACTCTCTAAAAAAAATGCTACCAAATCATTAGTGAGGCTCTGTTCTGTCAGAGTCTTGTTCCACTTTAGAATGCATAATTACTTTTACATTATATTATTCAAGTGGGGTGGGTTGAAATGCTTTGATATTAGTATTATATGGGATATAAGAACATCCCTCTTAGAGACTGGAGCGTGTTCATATTAGATATCTCAGTATATGATATTTAAGAGATGGGGGTTGTATCTACTTGAAGGTAAGTTACGGGTGGCATCATGGCACCCCTGATCTGGTGACTAATGGATAACTCTTTACTCATATTAATAGCTATTCACAAACTGAATATTTTGATAATAGTTTGTCTTTTCCTAAATATTGTAAATATTACGCAATGGTCATTTTATGACATGCTGCTATTATCCATCCATTCATTATCCAACCCTCTATATCCTAACTACAGGGTCACGGGGGTATGCTGGAGCCAATCCCACCCAACACAGGGCGCAAGGCAGGAAACAAACCCCGGGCAGGTTGCCAGTCCACCGCAGGGTGCGCACACACACCGACACACCAAGCACACACTAGGGGCAATTTAGAATCGCCAATGCACCTAACCTGCATGTCTTTGGACTGGGAGGAAACCAGAGCACCCGGAGGAAACCCACGCAGACACGGGGAGAACATGCAATCCCGGGTCTCCTAACTGCGAGGCAGCAGCACTATCCACTGCGCCACCGTTTCGCCCGGCAAACAGTGTAAAATATTTTTAAAACCTTAAGTAAATTTTTTTTTACAATATATACTTGGATATTTAATAGTATCCTTATTCAAAATTAAACAAGAGTTAATAAAAATTAAAAACAAAGTCTTATCATAACAGTATGGCACCAGCTCAATTCAAGAATTTAAAGCACCACAGAGATTAGTGAAGGGGTACAGAACACTACCAGCACTAAGTTGCCCACTTTTCAGGACATTTACAGCCTTTAAAGACTTACAAAGGCAAACAGTATAATTAGTCAGATGACGTGATGTATTAGATTTGGTAAATGGTAATAGAATAATATAAAAGGGAATGAATTGTATTAATGACGGCTCACTCGATGGATTGAGATATTTGTGCATCTCTGTGTGCAAATAAAGAATTATTCTACATTTTCACCTGGTCTCTGAGAATGGCTTTTTTTGAAAATTGGGGAAAGTTTTTTCCAAAACAACTGAGGCTACTTGGAAAGCTTGCTCCAGTTCTTTTTCTTCAGTAATCAACACTTATTGTTAGTTTAATAGCAATTAGGTCTTGCATCACTTGCTAAAAATAGGACACGGATATAATAAAACTCATTAAAACTGAGATTTAGCTCTATGCAGCTCTAGTGCATGCTCATTTTCTATTTCATCATTCTTTAACTTACATAGATTTTAATTCTTTGAAGACAGTACCATAAACGATTTCTGTTGACAATGTGTCTTAAAATGGAATTCTCTTGAAACATTATTTTTCTATTCACTTGTCAGATATTTTGTCAAGATGAACTGACCTAACTTTACCAGTTTCCCATTAATATCCAGGCAGTAATACAATATTGCCAGTATTTTCAGATTTTATTAAATAATGTCATGGTGTGCATATCTAGACTATATTAGGTTAGATAATTCTCTGTTAATATATCATGCAAGGATTGAAACAGATTTTTTCTTAATATGCACTCTTTAATAATATCTTTGAAAAACATGTTGCAGTGCCATGATGGGGCAGGCTGCTACAACATCCTTTAAACTAGAACTGTTAATAACATGTCTGGGCTGAGCTGTGCAATGAGGACACCTAACAGACAAGGCGTGGAGCAAATCAGTGCAAGTGCTTTAATTTTCACAAGGAGCAAACAATAATGTTCAAAAGTGCAGTGCATTCTTCAAAATTAATAAGCAAATAATCCAATAAAAAGTACAATAAAAACAGGTGCTCTTCCAGGATCATAAAAACAAAAATAAATTAACCCACCCATGCAGATATATCAGGTTCATTTCTCCATCATCTTGCCAGCCCAGTGCTTCTTCCTCCTTCCATCTCCCCAGCTCACCCTATCGGATGTTGCAACTGGCTGGAGATGCCAATAGCAGCGGCCCCTTTCACTGGCTCTCGTCCCAATTGCCTCCTTTGGCATCTGTCGGAACAGTTGGATCTTCACAAAATGTTGCATCTGTTGGAGTATGCAGGACCTCCATCTTCCTCTTGCCCCGTTCCTGGGGTCTAGCAGATCCCTAAGAGTACAGATCATGACTGACCTCTTGGAGGTCTGATTGCTTGCCCCCTCAGAGAACCACTGACTGCCTATCTCCTCACTACTGTGCTGGCATGCACACCTGACTCTGCCTCTGTTCTTTGCATTTTGTTCTACTTGTCTCCTGCTCAGGCTCCTTTAACATCTTTCGATGGGCAGAGATGCTGTGATCCCAGACCCCAGAGTGTTAGTGAGGCAAATGACTGCCACAAACGTCAACATGTGAATACCTGGCCAGCCAATTGTGCATCAACACCCATGAGCCCCTCAGCCATGCCACCACTCGCACTTACACCCTTAGAAGCTGGAAAGCACTGATTTTATTTCTAAAAAAACACTCAGTGACATGGAGACTCACATGTGCATCATTACCAATGCATCTTAAAATTGTACATTATGAACTGCTTTCCAAAATAAAATTATCCAAAATATATCAGAGATAAGATGCTAAACAGTAAACAATGTTATCTTGCAACATTTTGCCTCACTAGGTCATATATTTTGGAAATGTCCTAAATTAAAACAATTTAAGAGCAATAATCTTCAGTTTTCAGTAAAAATCAGATTGTCTTGGGCATTCATTTACTCCTAATCCTCAATGTCATAACATCAGATGGAATAAGATTAAGTAGTGATAAACTCACTGAGATTTCCTACACTGCACTATTAGCATGTTGGCTGATCTTGCTCAACAGAAAGAATACTAATGTAACTCCAATAATCCAATAGGAAAGTGACATTTTATCCATCCATCCAATATCCAACCCGCTATATCCTAACTACAGGGTCACGGGGGTCTGCTGGAGCCAATTCCAGTCAACACAGGGCGCAAGGCAGGAAACAAACCCCAGGCAGCCCACCGCAGGTGACATTTTATATTATTTAAAATTAGAAAAAATCCATTTTTCTTTGTGTGGATTGTTTTTTTCAGAATTTGCCTATACCTCTGTTCTGTTTTACTTCTGATAATTTAATTTATACTGATTGCGGAACTAATTTATAATTTTTTTTTGTTCTTTATTTCGCCTTATAATTATATAGGAATTTGTTAGTTTTCATATACCCCGTGGGGTCAGAGCGCAGGGTCAGCCATTGTACAGCACCCCTGGAGCAATTACAGGTTAAGGGTCTTGCTCAAGGGCCCAGCAGAGTAAGATCTCTTTTGGCAGTGACTCGAACCAGCAATCTTCTGGATACCAGCACAGATCCTTAGCCTCAGAGCCACCACTCCTAGCTCTCTGAAATAGGATGAGGTAGGGTTTTAGGTTTTGATCATATTACAACTTTAGAACTTTTAAGGAAATGTGTTAAATTGTATTTTTGAGTGGATTGTGCTTTACATATTGTGATATTTGCAGTTTTGTGTGTCTGTTTTATTATATCTTACTTATTGTAATTTACAGCACTAATAAAATATAATGACGTAATAAAAGCTGCAACAGCATGCAAAAAAAAAGTTATTCCCATGATGTAATGAAATGGAGGTAAGAGATCCAACATTTTGGCCAATGACAGATGATGCAGACAAACCATTGTGTCTTTTACCCTGTTTTTATTTTCAGCACTGGAATAAACTTTACCTTTTTTATAAAAAATTATTTATATATGAATGGTTGAGACATTGGGACAAGTTAATTACTGGCCAACCAAATGAGCTTGATGGATTAAATGATCTCCTCTCGTTTGTGAAACTCCTCATGTTCCCTTCACCCATACCAGAACATAAGAGTGTAGCACAAATCATAAATATGCAGTCAACATTAGGAAGGCTGTACTGTATATAAAATTAAAATATATTTATTCTGTGTAATCCTTCAATTTACAATCTTGCAAGCTTTACTTGATACAATGATAATAAACTGCTACTCTCCATTCATGAAGAGAGTCTTGGAATGTGGCTAATGATTTGAACTTTGAGTCACAGCCTTTCAAACACTGTGAGCACAATCAAGTCAGTTAGCCTATCTGAAAATGGAATATATATATATATATATATATATATATATAGTATATATATATATATATATATATATATATATATATACTGCTCAAAAGAATTAAAGGAACACTTTTTAATCAGAGTATAGCATAAAGTCAATGAAACTTATGGGATATTAATCTGGTCAGTTAAGTAGCAGAGGGGGTTGTTAATCAGTTTCAGCTGCTGTGGTGTTAATGAAATTAACAACAGATGCACTAGAGGGCAACAATGAGATGACCCCCAAAACAGGAATGGTTTAACAGGTGGAGGCCACTGACATTTTTCCCTCCTCATCTTTTCTTTTCTGACTGGTAGCATGAGGCGATACCTGGACCCTACAGAGGTTGCACAGGTAGTCCAACTTCTCCAGGATGGCACATCAATACGTGTCATTGTCAGAAGGTTTGCTGTGTCTCCCTGCACAGTCTCAAGGGCATGGAGGAGATTCTAGGAGACAAGCAGTTACTCTAGGAGAGCTGGAGAGGGCCATAGAAGGTCCATAACCCATCAGCAGGACCAGTATCTGCTCCTTTGGGCAAGGAGAAACAGGATGAGCACTGCCAGAGCCCTACAAAATGACCTCCAGCAGGCCACTGGTGTGAATGTCTCTGACCAAACAACCAGAAAGACTTCATGAGGGTGACCCAAGGGCCCCATGTCCTCTAATGGGCCCTGAGCTCACTGCCCAGCAGCATGCAGCTCGATTGGCATTCGCCATAGAATACCAGAATTGGCAGATGCACCACTGGTGCCCTGTGCTTTTTACAGATGAGAGCAGGTTCACCATAAGCACATGACAGAAGTGAAAGGGTCTGGAGAAGCCATGAGGAACATTATGCTGCCTGTAACATCATTCAGCATGAGCAGTTTGGTGGTGGGTTAATGATTGTCTGGGGAGGCATATCCATGGAGGGTCACACAGACCGCTACAGGCTTGACAAAGGTACCTTGGCTGCCATTAGGTATCAGGATGAAATCCTTGGACCCATTGTCAGACCCTATGCTGGTACAGTGGCTCCTGGTGCACGACAATTCCTGGCCTCATGTGGTGAGAGTATGCAGGCAGTTCCTGGAGGATGAAGGAATTGATACCATTGACTGGCCACCATACTTTCCTGACCTAAATCCAATAGAACACCTCTGGGACATTATGTTTTGGTCCATCCAATGCCACCAGGTTGCACCTCAGACTGTCCAGGAGCTCAGTGATGCCCTGGTACAGATCTGGGAGGAGATCCCCCACAACACCATCTGTCATCTCATTAGAAGCATGCACCGATGTTGTCAGGCATGTATACAAGAACACAGGGGCCATACAAAGTGCTGCGTACAATTTTGAGTTGCTGCAATTAAATTTAGGCAAAATGGACTAGCCTGCCACATAATTTTTTCACTCTGATTTTTGGGACGTCTTTGAATTCAGGGCTCTGTAGGTTGATCATTTTCATTTCCATCAAACGAGGTGGCATCCTTTCGTTCCTAACACATTACCCAGTCTATATCAGTATAGATATCCAGGAGGATTTCTTTTTCCCATTGAGATCTGATGTGTTTTCAAAGTGTTCCTTTAATTTTTTTAGCAGTTATATATATATATATATATATATATATATATATATATATATATATATATATATATATATATATATAATATGTTAAAAAAGGCATCTGGCAAATGTATGTAATAAACACTCCAACTACATGGTCATTTTTAAACCTGGCATGCTGCTGACCTCCTGCATCTACTCACTGTTTTCAGTTTACATTGAAATATAATAATTGAATATTACTGCTCTTTTTTATGCCACCTTAATTATTTTGTTCTCTATCATTTCGTTTACTTAGTATTTTTGAGTTTTCATGATATCAAAACTACTGCTACATTACAAAACAGAACTATTCATTCTCTATCCATCTGTTTCTTTTTGTTTTAATTGCAACTGATAATTTCAACAAATGTATTGTTCTATGTGTTTCATGCAGCTGTAGTTTTATTGTCATTTGGACTCTGTTTCATCTTTGACTGCTGAAAACTGAGTAATTTTCTTGTCATGGATGGCTTGATTGTCTCTGCTTTTTCGAAGCTTCCTAACTGCTGTCATTGACATAAACGTTCATTTACCTGTCTCTGCACATTTCATGTCGTTTCCATTTATTTTCTTTAAAACCTTTCTAACTGGATATTAAATGCAACAGTATGGTTGTCTAGATACTGCACAGCCTAGCAGAAATCATTATTTGTGTGCCCCATTTTGAGCTGTGTTGATAGTTTATATGTTTTTTTCTACTATTGAAAATGCATAATATTCTCAATGGACCTGATTAAATATTTCAAGGGAAACATGGTCCTTAAAATACTGTAGGACAATAAAAGAATAAAATGGCCAATTTTCACAATTGACCTCAAGCCAGCACTGATTTTGTATGGTGGCATCATAATCACCTCCACTCTGTATAGTGATATTTATTTAAGTGGGAACAGACAAGACAAAGGCAGTGAAGCAGCACTATGGCAATGTAAAAATTATATTCATTATGATTTTAAATTTGACGTAACAAAGAATTATTCACATATAATTCATACAGATTTTCACTGAGTTATGTCATATCCCAAACAAACTGAAAATAAAGGCTTAGTAATGATCTTGTGTATATGACTGTTTAATCCTGCCACTTACGCTCAAGGTGCTGTTATACAAAATAAAGACATACTCATTGGTACTGCTGCAAAATTTTGAAGATATTCACTTTAAATAAACATATTGGGAGGACTTACTTATAAATAAAATGGCTTCGGGGTACAGCAAGATGAAAAAGAAATGGTCATTCTAGTAAATGGAGCAAGAGAGTTAGTAACAATTACTTATATTTAAATTTGTCTGTAAACAAGAGTGATATTTGAAAAACTGGAAAAATGGAAACCAGGAAACATCTCACATTTAAAACACAATATATATTATTTAACACCATGCCTATTCAGACTAACTAAGGGTCAATGGGTGATTCTTGACTTACTCTGTAAAGATGAGTCAAAAATAGTGATAAGCAAAACATCCAAGTTTTGTTTTTCATATAAGTTTATAAAATTGCCAAGGAAATTAATTTTTGGTTGCAAGTTCATAACTACTGTATAAAACCCAAATGTCACTAAAATATGTCTCTATTTTGGTGTTCTTAAAGTCTTTTGGCATAGAAAATTAAGGATTTTGGTCCCTAACAGTTATTCTGCAGCAAAATGGCTGCTTCATCCTTCTGCCATTCACTAGTGCTACTACCTCAGCCCCTACCTGCCAAGGGTTCCTTCCATGTGGCTTACACCTGCTTCATGCACTGACTGCTAGAATATTTCTCCTGGCTGTGCCTTTTCCTTAGGGTCTCAGATAGCAATATCAGCACTTACACTGAACAATTTCATAAGCTGATCCAAGAAAACTTCCTTCCTGAGCCACACATCAAGGCTAATGGATTTTAGCAGCAAAGAAGTGCTTCTGAAGTAGCTGAAGGTAAGTGCAGTCTATCCACATACATCCACACACCACATTGGAATAAATTTCCCCATGCTTCTGCACATCATGAAGAAGGTCGCAGATAAAGCGAAAATATATATGATAACTTTGCAGATTTTATGTGTCACAAAGCACAATTTGTTTGGCAAAAAGCAACGTTCTAAGCTTGCATGAAAATAAAATTTTGCATGAATCGTTTTGCTTATCACTAGTCAATAATGATATTAAAATTGTCTGTTACAAGATTAATATGCAAAATATGACATAAGGGAAAGATAAGGACCATAAGGGATGAATTAAAGTGTAATAAATCTGTTAAATATTGAGTGACAATTAACACTCAAGGAAACAAAAATATATGAATTTAAAAACAAACAAAACATTTAAAATATATTCTATTTTTCATGTAATGCTATGACCTTGAAGTCTGATGGCTTTTAAAGTAGGAAAATGTTAATTGTATAATCTAAGAACAGAGAAAAAGAACCAAAGTGTCACTGCAGATGGCAAAAACTGGTAGATGCATGCATTCAGTGATGTAGGGGTGAAAACAGCAACATCTACTGGCAAACATTTAAACTGCCGATTATGAAGTAACATAAAACCCTAAGGAGTCTAAAATTGTGAACAAAAATATTTTTAATTACATTATGAAGGACAGCCGGGTCCCATGCCCGGCAGGGACGCCCCTGCTGCATATGTTCCGGGGGAGCCGCCATGGGCAGTCCAATACCTCCCCCGGGATGCTTGGTGGCAGCCTCCCTGGCCGACGGTGATTCCCAAACCGCCCACAGGGCTCCATGGGAGATGGAGTCCTCCACAGCTTGGTTGAGGCCCGGGGTGGCCGCTAGGGGGAGCTGTCTTCTTCCCACAGCCCAGCTGGACGAGTCTTCAGCCCCACCCGGTGGGCTATAAAAGGGCCCAGCCACCACCACTCGAAGAGCCAGAATTGGGAGGAAGGAGACGAAGCTTGTCTGGGAGGAGTGGTGGAACGAGATGGAGAATTGTTTGTGTTTGGTGTTGAGTGCTTTTGGGACTGTGTTTGGGCTGTGTGGCACGAGGGAGATGTGTCCCTCAGCTGAAGAAAATTAATAAGTTTAAAGTAAATAAAATTAAAGTCTTTGTACTTTTTATACGTGCTTCCGTGTCCATCTGTGTCGGGTCAGGCGCCTATATAGCGCCTTTGTTACAACATTCTATTTTTCACAGAACTCTTTACAGCAGTAAGAGGGACGTAACAGAGAAAAAGAGCCAACATGCCTTTAACTGTACTCTTTCCAGGTATTTTGTCACTCAGCACTTGTGAAACACAGTCACAAAACAGTTCCCCACAAAAAAAGTTTGTGATCTAATAAAATACTACGTTCGTAAATTGGACTAAAAATAATTATCAATTGCTTCTGGAGGTCCAATGGCTTAGTTACAGATGTCATTTAATTAGATTAGTTTCTTTCAGCTATCAGTCTGCTCTGTCCAAAATAAATAATTCACATTTACGAGTAATTAAACAAAAATGTATATGTTTTGCAGCCCATAGAAAATTAGCATCCCTTAACCTCATTATTTTCTTATTTCTTCCTATACGTTTTATTAAAGCATTCCATATGTAATTGTTACACACAAAGAATTTGGTCTGTAATGAATGAGCTTCTTCACTGTCTGCTATCTTGATATTTGTATCTGTAGCTATAAAATGTTAATTGGTTGCAGTTTAAAAAAGTGAAGGCTTTGGAATTTTGAGTTATAGGTGTAGCAGGTCCTCAATATGCTAACTAGCTGTGTAAGCCCTGTGTAAGGTCCTAGAAACTATTGAAATCATCAGAAAAAAAAAATGAAATATCGTGATGTAAGGTAATTAAAAGTTTCTTCTGAGATTTCGTTTTGTCGACGTGCTGGCCTCACTTGCTTATCCTCAGAGGTGGAGACCTTACCCTGACTCCACCTCTCACTTCTGGGCCGGACAGACACACAACTTCCATGCGTAGATGTTTATATATAAGATTGATGGGATACTAGGAAGAGTCTTCAAATACCCTAATATCTCCACGCTGTTTACTTTGTAATCTACGTATGTTGTTTTTCTTTCATTTTAATCTTTGTAAGACCAGATGTGTTATGAATGACACTACATTAAATAACGGATGACCGACGGCTCACGAAATACTTCACTGATATACACATTTGCATGTGAGCATTTTGCGATTGCATCTGAAGTAAATGTTCTCTAGTTTTGATATATTTTTTACTTATTTGATACTCTGATTGTATTTTCTTCAACCTTTTGAAAATCAATACATTTCAGCACAGTATATATTTGCATGCGGGATAGCATGACACTCCATATCCTTTGATTTTAAACTCATATTACAGTATAAATTTAAATTTATTTTTTTGGCAGACGCTTTTATCCAAAGCAACTTCCAAAAGAGGTAAACAAAAATATAACTTCATCTTAGTGGAGCCCTAATGGAACTGGTCATTTCAGGTAACTGCCAATTCTGATCTGACAATGATCTGTATCATTTAAAACACATCTGGACAGCAACTGCTCTTCATGGTAGATCTGCAAGAGATTCGACAAAGAGATGAGAAATCTGTCATCTTAAAGGCAAGCCAGAGTGACGCTTTTACCCAGAAGAGATGTCACAGGGATTGCTGGCATTTGGATGACAAGGCACACAGGCTCAGCCACCCTCATTAAATGGACAGAGCTTTGTGCTGTAGATGAGTAATAGGACTGTGCTAGGGTTTAAAAGAAATCCAGAGGTCACACCAGCAGTCATTCCCAGGACAATACGAAACTGAACTTGTCTATATAAACTAACTTTTATAACCAGGTATATGTATTTAATTCAATTGGATTTAATTCAGGTAGTTTTTTCACACTGTTGCATGGTTTATAAATCCTTTTGTAGAATTTCTGCATTTGAAATGCAATCTACGAGACAAAAATATAAAAATAAATGAATAAAAATCTGTATAGCAATGCAATTATGCCTTATGGGGTCTACTAGTTCCTTTCCATCAAAATGTTCAAAATAAACTGACATCCGCTGACTCTGTTTCGAAAAATAATTACTTAATCTGGGAGAACGTCTGATGGCTTGCAGCAACACACTTTTCTGATCCCAAACAAAAAAGCTTACTCGTAAGCCACCCATGCCTGAAGTGATGCTTAATTATGTTGCACAGATGGCAACACTATCTCATGCTGCAAGTAATTTGCTCAGAAAAGAACAATGTTTATTGTATGGGATGGAGGTGTAGCTATTTGATATTTTAGCATATAACTTTCTCTTTGTGTAATTGTAGATTTTTGTGTTCAATGCAAGTTGTCTCATTTATTATGCCTAACCGAAAAGAGCATCACCTTGTCTTACTACCAAAGCACCCTGACTTCACCTGCCACAGACACTTTACACTGTAAAGCAATTCTGTTCTCCCAGACCTTCTTAATTCAGTTCAGGATCACAGATACCTGTCACATGTTCTTGCAGTATCAGGCATAAGGTAGAAGGGATGGGGTGCCAGTCTTTGGCAGGGCAGTACAGGATAATGTACGTCCATGCTGTCTTTGGGATGCAGTGTCCCTCAGTTTCTACATGTTGGATTGTAGCATGTGCAGACACTGCTGCAGTGTTTATCTCTGCTGCCCTACAGCTCCAGAGCCCTGGGTTCATAGGCCCAAGCTATGTCTATATGCAATTTGCACATTCATCCTGTATCTCACCAGATTTCCTCCTGAGAAAAACAAAGAAAAACTTATGCTCTCCTCTCTGATACTTCAGAAATGTGCAATGCACAACACATTCATGGACACATCCAAATTGTACAAAATTAAAGTCAAGAATCAACTTAACTCTTTGAGGGCTGAATTTTTTTTCCAAAAAACAGTTTTCTGAAAAGCAATGGCTTCACACAGAAATGAACATAAAACGTCTGTTGCTGCCAGTTTGCCAAGAATGTGCGTCAGGCTTGCTGCCAGGCTGTCTTCGCGTGGCTGGGGCAGCGGCGGTGCACTGCAATCTGGATTCTACCTCTTATCAATATTAAGTGGCAGTCCTCCCAGGCGAACAGGGCCATAGGTTTGTTCCTCTTCTGTACCATGAATAGCTGGGGACCAATCAGCTGAGGCCGGAACCTCACATTCGTCTTCGATTGCTTGTATCAAAATCAGAGTCCGACAAGTCATAGTCCAGTTCAAAGAGAATAGGCAAAACGTCATCCCAGGAGTATTCTGCTTTACCCATCTGCTTTGATCTCTTGCCAGGTGTCAGGGCCATTTTTGCCATTGTTTGTGCATTGCTACTCATGGGAGTGCATGAAATCTCAGTCAAAACCAACAAAGCTAACTTTCCTTCTAGCATCGAGACTCCAACTAAAACATAACAGTTGGTTTTGTCGCAGTTTACAGCTGAGTACCATCGTCAGCCCCTCCTTTTGACAAAAGTCAACATCAACCCTGAAAGAGTTAAACTAAAGATGTTTGGGGTGCAAGAAAACAGAGTATGCATTCATCAGTTGATCTCCTGGATTTGCCTACTCAATTACACAACCATGGCATGCCTATCATGGCAGCATTAGGTAAATGTTGATCAGAGGGCACATATACAGTATTCACGCTCACTCCCATTCTGCAGCTTTAGAGTTTTTAACAGACCTGATATTCAGGAAGCAGTGGACCCAGAGAAACCTGATATTGTCACATGGAGAAAGTGTGAAGTTCACACAGATAGTGTCAAGGAAAGGACCCATTATACCCTGCAATCCTCTGTGCTTAGAATAATACTTCATCTGGGCTCAACTGAGCTATGATTCAATGACCAGACTACTAAACAACCCAGAAATACCTTGTCAAGAAATATTGCGATTTATTAAATATAATCTGTAAATCTTAAAAACTGGAAGAAAATCAAAAGCAGAAGGAAATATAAAAGATCAGCCTGAGCTGAGAATTTTAAAGTCTCTCAAAATGATCGGAAAAGAAATGTAGTGGCCTTCACTTGAATATGGGTCGTTTCCTGCAAAATTAACCAATTTTCCTGAAATCCCACACACTTCAATCTGAAAAAACTTGAAAACAATACCAGGAGTACCTATGCTATCCAGGAGACACTCTGCAGAATTATTGTGATGTAATCCAACATAAAGCCAGTTTTGTGAAGGGAGAGAGGTGTCAAATTTAACACGGTTTTATTTTTTCATCAATTTCACAAGATCATATCTCAAGAACTAAACCACCAAGCAGGCTCAAATTTTGCATTCAGGTACCCTTATAGGTACAGTATGTAACAAAATCAAAATGTTTGGTCCAGAACAGATCTTCAAAATGGAAAAAAAAATATGTAGCGTCTTTCGCTTTGCCTTGTTTAGGCTTTCAGAAAGCATACTTCTAACTGCTACAGCCTGCTGAAATTCTTTCCATGTTTACACACGGCTTTTCAGAAGGTTATAAACATACAAGAAACTGCATCATCATGCTTTGACCAACAGACTTTACAAATGTGAAAAAATCATGTTGGGCCTAATTTTTAGACCAGCTTAATAATAATAATAATAATAATAATCCATTCATCCATCTTCCAATCCGTTGAATCCAAACACAGGGTCACAGGGGTCTGCTGGAGCCAATCCCAGCCAACACAGGGCGCAAGGCAGGAACCAATCCCAGGCAGGGCGCCAACCCACCGCAGGACACACACACACACACCCCAAGCACACACTAGGGACAATTTAGAATCGGCAATCGACCTAACCTGCATGTCCTTGGACTGTGGGAGGAAACCGGTGTACCTGGAGGAAACCCACGCAGACACAGGGAGAACATGCAAACTCCACGCAGGGAGGACCCGGGAAGCGAACCTGGGTCTCCTAACTGCGTGGCAGCAGCGCTACCCACATTTTATTAACAACATTAATAAAATAAAAGCAAAGAGAACGGCAAATCTAAAAGCAATAAGGTACAGAGGTAGTAGCAAACATACAAAGATATCAGGCAGTGACAGTTGTGGAACTGTAAAATGCACAACTGCTATGCCATTTTGAAAAGATAAGTTCTGAGGGTAGTTTTAAAATGTGTTATTGGGTCTAATTTATGGATATGAGAGGGAAGAGAATTCCAGATTTGAGGGGCACTATGAGAGAATGCTTGAGGTCCCATAGAACTGAGTTTGATGTGTGGTACAGAAAGTAATACTGCAGATGAGGATCTGAGTGAGCGAGAGGAAGTGTACGTCTGTAGGAGAGGGAGGAGCAAGGTTGCTAAGTGCTTTAAATGTTCAGAGCAGTATTTTGTATTGTATTTGGTAGTTAACAGGAAGATGGTGAAGTTAAGAGAGAATGGTTGTGATATGCTCAGTGGATTTGGAAGAGGTTATTATCCTAGCAGCAGAATTTTGAATAAGTTGTAGGCGATGGATAAGTTTTTGTGGGATGCCAGATAGAACAGCATTACAGTAATCGATATGTGAGGTGACTAGGGCATTAACCAATAATTCAGTACTGTGTTGCGTAAGAAAAGGACGAAGTTTAGAAATTTTTCAGAGATGGAAGAAGGCAGTCCGTGAAACATTACTTATATGGGAAGAAAAAGAGAGAGTACTGTCTAGAATAATGCCCAGGCCTTTAACCTGGGAAGAGATGTTTGTGTTAATATTGTTAATAGAAGAATGGATAACCTTAGCAAGTGTGGATTTAGAACCAATGAGGACCACCTCAGTTTTATTGCTGTTTAATTGGAGAAAAGTGTGAGTCATCCTACATGGTCCTTTATTTCTTAAAAAACAACTTTTCTTATGTGAATATATTTTATTTTTATTTTTCATTCTGCACATGGGTTAAATTTATATTTGTCAGTAATGATAATCATCAAGTTCTTCATCACTAACGGGCATAGGATTAATGGAAAAAAATAAAATATCATTAAATACAACACTAGTTATAATGAAATGTCAACATGTTGGTATTGCAGCAGAAGAAATGTGACACATTTAATTTCTGTTAGAATCAAAATATCTTTGAGATCAATGGTACTGCCTCCCACTGACCGTTGTAGGTACACTAAACAGTGCAATGTCACACTGTAATGGCACCCAACAAATATTGTCTCGAGGTGGCCAATGAAAAGACTGTGCAGGATAGTTTGGAAGCATGAAACATATCAAGATGTCTAATTCTGCTTCACTCTTGTCACAAATCACCCCAATCTAACATTTTTCATCATGCATGCACCCAACATAGCCTCCAATAGGACACTGGCCTAATGTGAGGGATGGATCTGATCCATCAGGAGTGTGATTGTGAGAGGGCAGGATCTCAGCGGCTGCTTCAGTGGTGAATATTCGGACAGTCAATTGACTATCTTCACAAGACATCCAGCTGATTTTGAGGTTTCCATCTTCTGTAGGGACATAACAGTGGTACCAGACACTCTTTTGGCCATGGAGAATTGCATTTTCTGTTCAGCAACATGAGATAGGGTATCATTATTTGATATGAAAAAAGTTTGACATTTTTGATAACTTACTGAATGAAAACTCACTGATTACCATTATTGGGGCATTTAGCCTATGTTTAGGATGGAAAAATAAACATGAAAGATTTGCATACGAAAAATGAGGTTTGTGTTTTGAGAAAGAAGAGGCCATAATAAATGAAAAATATTTTAAAAATTATCTATATCTAAGTAAGCTAATAAAAGGAGTAATTTGTGGCACAGGAGTACAAAAATGCATACAATGCCAAAGTAAAATGATAAAGAAGATGTGATGCAAGTGCTTTAAAAATCCTTCTATATAAAAGCGGTCGGGATTGTCCTTCCGTCCCGTGAGTGCTACGCAGGCGCAGAGTTTCACACACGCCCCGTCCATTTTGCAATGCACGATGGGATTTGTAGTTTCGTTTGTCCAGGTAAAAGATGATTTTCTACTCCAGACTGTGCGATATCTTCTTCTTTCTTACTATATAAAAGCGGTCGGGATTGTCCTTCCGTCCCGTGAGTGGAAAGCGTAGCAGTATTCCGCTTATCACAGACTTACTACTTGCAGCTTGCGATGCAGCGACATGATGTGAGCAGAGTTCTGGTGCTCCCATCGTTCCCTTGCTTTTGTGCGCGATGCGCTGAAAAAATAGACAAAATGATGTCTCTGGAAATAATTAATGTTGATGGAGTACAAATGCCTCACCGCATAGTAAATATCAGGGGGGTTCAAAAGGGCGGCCTCAATATAGAAAAAAAGTTAAAATTTCATCACAAAAATAACAGAAACTACGAGTATTAAAGTAATACCGCTCAAATGCAATATAACCAAATTAATGAGTTTGTATAAAATATCAAATTGATCTACATATTGAATTGCCTTAAGAAGTGGTCAACTTAAAAGTCGGTTGCCTTAAAAGGTGGGTCAGCCTAGTTAGTGACATAAGATTTGTGTACCTAAAATGAGTTTTTATACCTTCAATAACTTATCCGAGAAGAGAGCATCATTTTAAAATTTGTTTTCTAATATTAATCTACTATTCTTTCTTCTTCTGTTCTGTTTCGTGTGAAAAGCATTCATCTTTGCCTGCATACTTACTGCTAAATGGCCCAATGTTCGTTTTAAGTGCTGTCAAGAAATAAATAGACATGCAGGGAAAGGATTTATTATTTATTCATTTGAAAAGGCAAAACATGAAGTTAATGAGTGGTGGAAGGAATTTAGTGACATTAATCTCCACTGAGACAGGTGCCTGCCAGGATTACTTGGACTCAAACCTGGATGCTTAACTCATTTTCTTTAAAGAAGCAAGACTCATCGATCCACAGACATGATTCACAAATGTAATAGAAATTACTATTCATTATCGGATCATCCATGGAACTGGAACTGTAACTGCTTATTTTGACTCAGCAGCACATTTTTCCAAAAATACTATTAATTAGCTGCAAATGCAAATTAATTTCTATGCTGTGGCAAAATTCCAAAATCTGGTCTTGCTATACTCAATAGCGATGAAAAGTGAAGAAGAAAATGCAAAGAAAGCCCACATGTTTAATGCTGATATCCAAGCTTTGCAAAGTGCAGTCAGAGAGTAAATAAGTATTTGTGTACATTTCTAAAGGCAGATAGTCATCCTATTGAGAAAGGTTATGCTAAGGTCACAAAATACACTAGAAACGTATTTGCTTGGAATATGCGATGAACAGCTAACGTTCATTTTTATGCTGAAAGTGGAAGATTTCTATAAAACAAAACATTTATTAAGATGCTAAAAAGTATGAGGATTTTGACAAGTGGGAAGTAAACAGTTGAGTTTTATTTTAACCTCACAGGCACTTTCACTTCATTTATGCTTTCTAAAACCTCATCCCAATGGGTGGTCCTGTTAGTTGCAAGGCAAGCAATACAAGTAAACCTTCAAATTTCCATACTCACAGCCAGTTGCCAAGCCAATTCAGCATCAGCACAAAGCCTGCCAGCCGCAACTAATGTGAAAAACACTTTCAATCATCATCTCTAAGACACTAGCCTGATGTTGGGCAGACTGAGGTCTACATTCAGCACTACTGCTGAAAACTATTAATGTTGGTTTAAAAGAAATCTTGGACAAGTTTATAGATATTTTTACAGCTGAAAAGTGTTTCTACTGACACCCTGCACAAACCATTGGCACCTTTCATAATGTGGTGGAATGGAAGATAAATTGAAAGGCAGATTGTTGATTAGATGTCAACACACTGAAGGTTCACCCAGTGGGGCTCTCAAATGCAGGCATAAACAGTACAAAGAAAGCTGGCATAGGAAATATGCTGCTAATGCAGCCTGTGAGTGATTCAACACACACACAATGCATAAAGTCCAGCCAGAGGCCATGCCCTTACGCAAGTATTGTAAATAAGTGAGTATCAAAACATTCAGGCCTATCAGAAAAAGACTTCTTATGTCTTATCTCATCATTGAAAAGACACTGTAAAAAAGAACATGTCTTATGGATATTTATAGTCTCAGAAAAGCCGGAAACATGACGGATTCATGCATTTCACAATTATTATCAGAAAACAAATCTCACCTTTGTATCAACAGCTAGAAACCTCATTAAAAGTAAATTTTCATTACCTACCATGCTGAAAGTATATTGTAATTATAGCTTGTTCTTGTTATTAGTATATATTCATTCATTTTTCTTCATCCTATTTCACCCCATCTTTTTTCACCCAATCTGTTTTTGAATTCATGAAATCAGAGTCGGATTTGTGAGGGGAAAAAACTTATCCCAACTGCATTGAGTGCAAGGTAGGAATCAACTCTGGATGGGAAACCAGTCCACTGAAGAACACATACACTCATTCATACTAGCTGTGAGGAAGAAATGCTAAGCACTGCAGTGCCATGCTGGGCTTGCAATGTAAATATGTTCCACAAAGTCCAAAGACTATCCCATCAGCAGTAGGTGTAAGGTAGGAGCCATTCCTAGACGTGGCATCAGTCCAATGCAGGAAACATTAATTTGTACTCTCATGCACACTCCTATTGGACTAATTTAGATTCACCAATCAACCTATCTCACATATCTTGAGCGTGTGGATGGGACAATTGGAAAAACCAAAGCACACAGGAGGAGAACATACAAACTCCATAGAGCCATTGACTATGCTGAAAGTATAAATAAATCCGAGTGTAACATCATACAGTTATTTTTTCCTTCTGATATTTGTCTGCACTGCCAAAGGAAGATGTAAACTTTCTAGTGATTAACTCTCTGTTGTACATTCATAATATATGTGTAAACATGATGTAATAACATTAAAAAATCACTTAATATAAGGTTGTGGTTTTTACTTAGACTGCCCACTGAGGAAGGCTAGTATTCTGCTAACTCAAATAGACAGACAGTATTTTTTGAAAGAGGAGGGACAAAAAATGAGCAATGGTCAAAGAAAACTAAACTCTATACATCATGGTCAAAAATGTATAGTGACCCACTCACTCGAAATGACCAAAGTAGTGTGAGGCCACTGAAATGTCCAAGAATAGTAGGACGGAATCACCGCCAGTCTGCCCAGAAGGGGTGCACAGAAAGTCAGCAAGACTTGCACCTAAGCCAAAATGCTCTTGTAAATAAAAGTTAAAAAACTTCCTAAACATCCTAATTATATCCAAAATGCCCAGCTAGGAAAGGGATGACCATAAACCCTTGGCTAGGAGATGAAAAGGGCAAACAAAGAATAGAACAGAATAGACAGAATTTCCCCAGGGGTAATCTAGCTTTTTAAAGTAGATAGATAGATAGATAGATAGATAGATAGATAGATAGATAGATAGATAGATAGATAGATAGATAGATAGATAGATAGATAGATAGATAGATAGATAGATAGATAGATAGATAGATAGATAGATAGATAGATAGATAGATAGATAGATAGATTTGGTTGCTCTATTGTCTGAACACACACACCAGAATGAATAAAAGTGAGGAAAATTAAAAAGAAAACTCCTAAGTGAGCAGTCACAGTCACAGTGAGGCATTATGCATGTGTATTGCTATAAAGGTGCCACAGTAGTGTTTCTTGACACATTTCTGCTGAATAAATTGTTGGCTGAAAGTACTCAACATTAGTGTGTCAGAGAGAGGATGTGCAGCATTGTTCTTAATGGCGCTCAGTTTTCTTTTAATTCACTGCTTCGCTACTATTTCTAGAGGGTCCACGGTGTGTCCCATAAATAAGCCTGCACTTTTAATTAGCTTGTTGATTTGGTGGGCCTTTCTTGAAGGGATGCTACCAGCTCAGCACACAACAGCATAGAAAATCACCCTGGACATCAAAGAGTTGTAGAATATATGAAGGGTGTCACTACTAGGGCTGGGTATTGGCACTGAAGTCCCAATTCGATTTGATTTCGATCTTGACTGAATTAATGTGTGCTGATATATTTGAAGTGTTAGCTTTTTTTTTAGAGATTACTTAACCATGTAAAGAGAACATTAATATAATGTGACAAATTTCAGTAACACTTTATTTGAGGGGTGTCTACACAGTAACTTCATAACATAAGCATAAGTATGGAATGATGTTTAAAAAGAAATACTTGATTAGTAATGAACAGTTAATATCAGTATCATGTGAAACAAAATATCATTGCACTTTTTATTTAAAAAAAACCTAAAACTTTTTCACTTACTGCACTCATACAAAATTCATCATAATTTTACTAATATATATATTGCCACATCAGAGTCACACATATCATGGGGTGCTCCTTGTTTTAATATAATGCAATGGAATCTGCTTTGTAAAACATCTATATCATCTTGTGATAAGAAGTCATGCAAAATCAGGCAAGATGTAATCAAGGTTGCCTCGAAAGCTTACATATTTTAATCTTTTTAGTTAGCCAATAAAATTTGTCATTTTGCTTGATTTCTCACTATATTCATAATAGCTAACACGGTACAACACCCTAGTACTATCATCTTGTGAATAATTTTATTATAAAATAATCAAATTTTGCCTCTTAAATAATAAATGTTATTCAATAAACCGTTCATGTGTCATTAATCTCCATGTAGATACCCTTCAACTAATCTGTTTGCCAAATTTATTCCCCTTCTGGACATTTAAAATAATGTTGAATTAGTCAAAATTAAAAGATACAGCAGGAAGACTCCTGTCTTTCTACTTATAATTCTACAACTTACACATGTCTTCACTTGTTCACTTGTAGCAGTCATATAAAGTCTCAAAAATGTGTCTTTACAGTTCCTCCTCAGACAAAAAAGGAAGCATTTTAAAACAAGGATCTAGAACTGATGCTTGTTGACAGTGGTGGTGGATGATTGGAACAGAAAAGAAAAAGAACTGGCCATCGTGACAAATAATGCGGCTAATATGATCCGTGGAGCTACTTCACATCGGTTGCTTTGCGCACACACTTACTTTAGTTCACAGCCTGCTCTGAAAATTTCAACAATTACCCGCTTGCTTTGCCAGGTTAGGCGCATTGCAAAATTTTTCGACCACAGCAATGTTTATTGGACCTGCACATTGGAAATTTTAGAAAGGTTTTTGGAACAAAAACATACATATAAGCAGCAAGGTTGCTCCTGGTGCCACTGGCATGCAGCACACATATCTGCAACACATCTGCCACAGGTGCTGAGTCATTTTGAATGTAGTGACATATGATTGTCATGTAGTAATCTGCTGCCCTGCATGTTCAGCTGTCACAAGTTAGGCTAGCTCCGCTGACCTGAGAGATGTGGCGATACTTTACTTAAGATCTTCATAAACTCTAGGTACAATAACTTCTCTTATTTGCTTTCTGCTTGGTATAGCATACCACAGTTCAAAATCCTGTATCATTTTTCAAAAGCCCTCGTTTTCAACAATGGTGTAGGGTCTCATATCTTTACAGATAAAAACTGCTGTATATTATTTTTGGGTATGAGGCAAATTGAATGGAAGCTTGGAGCTATCCACCATCTCCAGTGTAGATTGTTTAGGCTCTATTTGTTTGGATTTTGAATCAGATCAAGTTTACTGCTGATGCTGGGATAAATTATTTCTCTAATTTGTTGTGTTACAACAGTATTTAACTTCTGAGTTGCACAGCCTCCATATGGCTTTACTTTTATCCAGTTGTTTTTTACTGATGCACTGTTTGAATCCATACCAAGTTCACGCATCTTATTTAATTGTTGAAGGCGCCAATGAGATAGTCAGGCGCTTTTTCATTAGAAAGCCTTAGCATCTACTGAATTGGACACAAGAAACGTAAATAAGTAAAAATCTACATATATTAATTGAGCAGGACAGAGATTCACAATATTGATCTTGAGACTTTAAGAATTGATACTGAATCGTTTAATACGAAAAATAACAATTAATCAGAAAATCAATATTTTTACCCAGGCCTAGTCACTACCCACATTAAAGAAATGCAGTCTCCTCTGGAGTGCACCCAGAATACACCACCACTACATCTACTCCCTGAAAATTGACTTGACATTGCAGCAAAACTCAATAACCACTTCCTTGGATTCACTGATATTAAGTTACAGACAATTATTTCCTCATCAAGAAACAAAGTTCTCCACCTGACTCCTATACTCTATCTCATCCCTGTTATCAATACACCTCATTAGTGCAGAATCATATGAGAATTTCTGCAAGTGACATGACCTGGGGCCTCATGTATAAACGGTGCGTACGCACAGAAATGTTGCGTAAGAACTTTTCCACGTTCAAATCGCGATGTATAAAACCTACACTTGGCGTAAAGCCACGCACTTTTCCACGGTACCTCATGCCTTGTTGTACGTAAGTTCTCCGCTCGGTTTTGCAAACTGGCGGCACCCAGCGTCAAAGCAATGGTACTGTTCTTGTGTGATTACTCATTATTTTCATGACGCGGCTTTATAAATACACAGAAACTAACCGCATATTGTTTATTAGTGTAATGCATCTGATTGTAATTAACTCGTAACAATATAATGGTCCAGGGAACAGCCATAGTATTCCAAATGCCATAACTGCTTTAGTGTTGTTACTCTCACTTCTTCTTCTTCTTCTTCTTTCAGCTCCTCCCGTTAGGAGTTGCCACAGTGGATTATCTTTTTCCATATTTCTCTCACTGCACCACTCAGAGTATTTATATCACTGTATCTGAGTGTGAATCACAGCAGCAGCTGATCGGAAAGGGAATTATCGGTATACAGCTTCATGGACACGCTGTCTCTGCCACGGCAAAACGTTTCAAAGCCTTTCCTGTACGGACCTCGCGGTTCAAAACAGTTTAATCCCAAGAACTTTAAATGTAGTCAATCAATTGCTCCTTGTAGAACTGTTTGTACTTATAAGTACAATCACCCCACTGTAAACTTGCACTATAGTAATAATATCGCACAACCTGAGCCACTTTGTAAAGCGTATTTACATATGATGACGATATCATTTTTAAGGTGAAATGCAGCAAAATATGTTTGTTAAATTATACAGATAAAACTTTAACTTCATTTAAATAATCTATATTCTTCACTGGGAGTGTCTTTAAGGATAGAATAATTAAACATGTACTACGAAGATATTTCAATGTTCTTTAAACATTTTGAAGAATCGGCGCTAAGCTTACAGATGGCTTAACGTCTATTACAGAGCTGATTGTATGGCAATCGGTTACTTGGGGAAAGAAAAGCACTGACTGCAGTGACGGCTACGCCAATATATATTGAATATAAAACAGAAAGATAAAATAACAACACAGCTAAAAACGCAGCGACAAATTTCGGCAAAAGTTAAATGCTTGTGTCATGAGCACAAACGTTCTTTAACTCCTATCATCATGAAAATTACATCACGTATACATCTCAGTATTTTAGTTATTCAGAGAACTGTAATATCACGAATGTAATGGATTCTGTGTCCAGTTGGAGGAAGAGAGCCGGTTTAAGAAGCAAGTAGTGATTCACACACATAGAGCACATAGAAGATCAAATACAACACAAAGCATTTAACGTGCTATTTTAATTACGATGTGATTTTAGAAACTGGTTAATTAAACAATTTTAAGGTGAATTTTATGATGTTCTACTTTAATGACAAAATAAACTACGTGATTAAAGTGGAAATGTCGAGATTGAAGTGGACATTTCGTGCTTTTTCCCCACCATGTGGCTTTTTTCTCTGTACCCTAATAAGCTTTCATATGACACTCAGACAGTGGGCTTACAACTCGGCTTTCCACGGCAACTTTGATATGTGACTTCTTTTTATTTCCGGCACGGTGCGATTTTGTGGATGTGAGCTTTCATGTTTCTCCAACACGCTATGTCACTCGATCAACTTCATTTTGTTGATTATACCACGGCTTATTTGAACAAATAGTATGTTTTTCCTTTGCCTCCACTTGATATTCGCTGAAATTCTTATGTTTCCCCCGTGCTTTTCCCATTGTCTTTTCACAGAAGGCTGCGCTTAAGGGCGATTTATATTGATTTGCATATTCAAATAGGTGTAATTCTGGGAGGATTTGGGGCGTTACATAATGCGCGTGCACGAGCATTAATTTTCACGCTGATCGGGATTTATGTAGCGGAAGAACGTGGAAGTTGGAGTACGCACAGAATCCTGCATCTGGATTTTTCTGTGCGTAAGCACATTTCGGCTTTTGTGCTTACGCCATGTTATAGTGCGAGTTCTACGCACGGCGTTATACATGAGGCCCCTGGTGTTATACTGTGTTTATAGTCTGAGGTGTACAGTGTAAAATGTTCTTTGTGGTGCTACAGGATTACTCAAATCCGTATCAGAAACACAGACCTTGAGTCTCACAAACTGTGGTCTGCCCAAAAGATGTTCAATTAGCAAGAACATATAAATAATCTCTATAATTAAAAGATTTATTACAAAAACTACTCTGAATAATAAAGAAGGAATCAATAGCAGAAATGCACAAAAGGGCAATTCAGTAACAGGTAAAGTCCCAAAACATAATCCGAATAGAGTGGCCAAAAAAACAAAACAAGATGGTCAAAATCCAGTAACTTAGTAATAACGATAAGGGAAAAGTAAAGAGAATTCACCAACACAAAATTCATAGAATGTACCCCATTTAACTGCCCATATCCTCAGCCTTTATAGGGTTGGAATCAGTCCTAAGAGGGAGATGATCAGGTGGTCTCACCTCTTGAGGAACAACATACAAAATACAAAGAACTTGGTAGAACAGATTTTCAGACATGGAAAACCAAATAAATAAAACTGTCCAAAAATACATAAACATATTAAAATAATATTGGCATGAATGATAATAAATAAAGAATTAAAAATAAATTAAAAACACATGAAATTACAAAATTACTTGCAGTACACTGATTATGGTGATACACTAGCATTCAATCAATTTGGGATGGGTATAGGGATAGGGTCCAGAGCTACAAGTACTGCGAGTGAGTTACGGCACACTTCAAGCCCTGACTAGTGTTTCAGGAAGTTATTCAAAGACTTTGTTAGGAATTGGCTTCCGGTGTCGACCTTTTAACCTGTCAGCGATTTATGACAGTGATGATCTGTGAGCCCACACCACCCAGTGACTGAAAAGTCATGTCTTATGTCAGGCTCAGAAACCGCCGGCAGATGTAACTAAATTCAAAATTGCACTGGAATGGCACAAAATATTTTCAACATCCAAAAACAAATAATCAAAATTCCACTTTTTTGGAGTCCTCATAGTCCAAACTATTGTCAGAAGCAAAAACTTTCTAAGAGAAGGCTATAAAAATTTAAAAGCAAAACTTCTCTATCACCATCAGCTTCATGCCCTTGTTTTGAAATCCAGATGCTCCTAGGACAGTTAGCTCCTTCATCTTCCCCCAGTGAGCTGTACATGATGCATATCCTTTAATGGGGTGCCCAGGGGCATCCTAAAAACATGTCCAAACTGTCTCAATAGATCTTCTTGATCCACTTGATCTTGACAAGCCGTGATTCCTTTCCAAATTTGTCCCATATTGCTGGGCTCCTCACTCTGTCAACAAAATGACCACCTTGTACAGAGGATTTCATTTCATGCTTGGTGAAATAATAATATTCATAGAAATAATTAAAATTCCACTGGCAAGAAAAACTGCAGGTTAATTAAGCATTCTGTGTGCAAACAGTTTAATTAAGTCCACCATGTCTGTAGTAGTAGGGTGTTGTACTGTGTTAGCCATTGTTGACGCAATGGGAAGTCTTGCCTGAAGAAGGGTCCTGAGTTGTCTCAAAAGCTTGCATATTGTAATCTTTATAGTTAGCCAATAAAAGGTGTCATTTTGCTTAATTTCTTGTTAAGTCCACCCTATCCCTTCTGAAATACAATTACAAAAAAATATTGGAATGCACATTCACTCAAAATCCAAATCAGATAATACCAATGCACTGAACCCTAAACTCTACAGTTTATCGTAATGTTTTGAAACATTCTAGACATGAAATGGATTCAGTTTAAAGATACTCATTTTGAAATTTGTCTTTAGTCTCCAATAAAGTCTGACACAACTGTTGAACACAAGGCAGATGTTATGCTTTTTGCATTTCCATTTGTTTCCTACACAGAAAAATCAATGCTGCAATTAGCAGTGTTGCTAAATAAACAATTGTTTTCTAAATACGGAACAGGGGAAAAGAAAAACAACTTATAATTGAAAAATAGCACATCATTGCAATGCTGAGGCATGTATGTGTATGCTTGAAGAAAAAGTGAAACTTTCAAATATTATGAAAATGAGAAAGCATTAAGAACAGGCATATGTCAAATGATTTTTGTTTTGTTCATAAACTAGTGGATTTAATTAAAATGATCCAAAAGCCACACTCATAGTAACATTAATTTTAAATCTTTAAATTAATATTTAGATGGCTGCACAGTTAAGTGAATAATATTAAAAGAATTAAAAAAAATTGAGCCTATGATTTCAGTTGTTCAAGTCATGAGATCTCTTGCTTTCAAAAGCAAAGGATGTTTCGATGCTCACACAAGGCTTTATCAGTTTATCTAAACAGTGGAAAAAATGCTTGCATTTAAACCTCTGTGTGTGAGATCAACAGTCATGTGAGTTGTTGGAGTCACATGTCCGGAGGCAGTTT
Source organism: Polypterus senegalus (assembly GCF_016835505.1). NCBI lineage: Eukaryota > Metazoa > Chordata > Cladistia > Polypteriformes > Polypteridae > Polypterus > Polypterus senegalus. The sequence continues at coordinate 54,749,332 of NC_053154.1, forward strand.
TCCATTTGTCCTGAACAGAAGCAAGATGTGTGCCAATAATGTTCTGTGGCAGCTTCACCACTTCTGAGGAAATGTGAATAAAGCAGCCACCCTCTGCAGTCACAGACTACGCTGAGTTGTGTAAGTGTAGTACCAGGATGTCCTGCAGCCAGTAACTCAGCAGTGCACTTGTAAGCTTGTGAGCACAGATTGAGAAAAATGTGCTTTGGTGAGATGTCTAAGGAAATGAGAGGTTAGGCATGAAACTAAAAGAGGTGGGAATTCAGTACTCTGTGTGTTGATAAGTGCAAACTGGCTAACAGTCTGGTGCAAGAACCTTATCAGAATTATGTTATATTAAAGTGGTGTTCCTCAGGGGTTATTGGTAGAGCCACTGCTCTTTTTAAAGTATATATGGATAGGAATATAAATAACTAGGTAGTTCAGTTTGCCAGTGATACCAAACTATGTAGAATGGCAGGTAATGTGGAATCAGCATAATCTGAGGGATTTAGAGAAAAAATACAGGCTTTTTTAGATTTGTCGCAGATTAAATTTAATATGAGTAAATGTAAGATATTACCCGTTGGAAGTAAAAATGTGAAATTTGAATACACAATGGGAGGTGTGAAACTTGAAAGTCCACCTGATGAAAAGGACCTGGGAGTCATAGTGGACTCTAGGATTACTATCTACATCCAGACAGTGTGCTGAAGCCATTAAGAACAGTAACAGAATATTAGGTTATATAGAATTATGTGTGGAGTACAAGTCAAAGAAAATTAAACTTAAGATTTATAACACATTAGTGAATTCCCACCTGGAACACTGGGTGCAGTTTTAGTTTCCAGGTTACATAAAAAAACCTACCAACATTAGTGAAATTTTAGAGAAGAGTGACTAGCCTGGTTCCAAGTCACCAAGGTATGAGTTATGAGCAAAGACTATAGGAGTGGAACTTTTTCAGAGAAAATAAACAGAGATTAAGAGGTGACATGATCAAAGTGTTTAGAATTATGAAATGAATTAGTGCAGTGGACCCAGGCAGTTGAGTTCTTCAACAAGAAGACATTGTCAGAAATGGAAACTTGTTTAGGGTAAATTGTACACAGATGTTAGAAAGTCTTTCTTCACACAGAGACTCTTGGAAATAATTACTAAGTAGTGTGGTGGAGAGTGTTGAACTTTAGGTACAATCAAAATTTGACTTGTTATTTTGAAGAAATTAAGTTGAAAGGATTGCAAAGATTTCTTAGAATAAATTGACTATTTTCATCAAAATGTTTCTAATGTTCTAATGAAGTAACATCATTGTTGAGCTTCCTTGGCTATTAAAGTCAAAATGTGTTGTGCATGCTTCTGGTTCTCAGTGATGACCACTCCAAGAACTTTAAAGCTGCTCGCCCTCTCAACAGCAACCCCTTTGATGAAAATAGGTTTTATTGCTATTAAGAGAAAGATTATGATTCTTTTTTCTCAATAAGCCATCTCATCATTTTTGGTGATCAAGCCTATGATGGTAGTGCCATCAGCAAACCATGATGGGGTTGGACTGATAGTTGTAGATGAAGACAAAGCATTCTTCCCCACTGTGTGCCTGTGTTAATAGTCAATATACAGGAATTGATGCCAATAGTACACAAATTCATGGGTCTACCGGTTAGGAAGTCGACAATCCAGCTGCAAAACGTGCAGTAAGTCCAATATCTAGGAGCTTGGTGATCAGCATTGATGGTACAACAATATTAAATACTGAGGTGAAGTTTATAAACAGGACTCTGGTGTGATTTTTTTATCCAGGTGTGCTAGGATGATATAAAGTGGAAGGGATATGGCACCCTCTGTGGAACAATTGTAATGATATGCAAACTTGAGATGAGGAAAAATATTTTGGAATAGTTTTCTTAATGAGTTCAAGCACCAGTCTCTAAACAGCATTTCATCACGATAGGTGTGAGTGCCAACAGTCTGCCATCATTGATGGCACTTTTATTTTCTTTGGTACATATGACAATTGTTGCATTTTTGAAACAGATGGATACTACAGATTCTGTCATCACGATATTAAAGAAGTTATTGAAAAATGTCAACTATTTTAGTTGCTATAGTGTTTTAAAATTGCTTTTTTCCCTAAAGATATAAGGTTGCAAAGTAGAAGCCAGTTCTGCATGAAAACACCAAAAGGAATGGCAAGGGCTTCAAGAGACAGTTCTTGGATCTATACAGTAAAAGAAGAAGTCATAGCACACTGGCCAGAACAGAACCCTTCAAGAAACATATGGGAACAGAAATTGCAGCCAAGACACATGTTACAGGTGGCACTTGCCCTATTTAAGAGAGCACTTTCAAGATCTGTATTATTATTACAATAAAAGCCACACAGGCAGTAAAGGAGCCTTTCTGGATGCCTGGGGCCTCATGTACAACACCGTGCATAGAATTCGCACTATAACATGACGTAAGCACAAAAGTGGAAATGAGCTTACGCACAAAAAAATCCAGATGCATAAATCTGTGCGTTTGCCAACTTCCATGTTCTTCTGCTACATAAATCCCGGTCAGCATGAAAAGTAACGCACGTGCACACGCCTGCTGTCCAGCCCCGTCTCCTCCCAGAATTACACCTCTTTGAATATGCAAATCAATATAAATACCCATTAAGATCAGTCTTCTGTGAAAAGACAATGGCAAAAGTACGAGGGAAAATAGAAGAATTTCAGCGAATACCAAGTGGAGGCAAGGAAAAACTTACTATTTGTTGGTTTAAACAATGGTATGAACAAAAAAAGGACGTTGATCGAGTGACATAGCGTGTCAGTTAAAATTTGAAAGCTCAAGTTCACAAAGTTGCACAGTGCCCAAAATAAAAAAGAAGCTGTCACATATCAAAGTCGCCGTGAAAAGGTGAGTCGTAGCCCACCGTCTGAGTGTCATATGAAAGCTTATTATGGTACAGAAAAAAAAAATGAAATGTCAACTTTAATCTCGAAATTTCCACTTTAATCACATAGTTTATTTTGTCATTAAAGTAGAACATCATAACTTCATCTTAAAATCGTTTAATTTACTAGTTTCTCAAATCCCATCATAACTAAAGTAGCACATTAAATGCTTTGTTTTGTATGTGATCTTCTATGTGTGTCAATCACTACGTGCTTCCAGGTTTTCTCGCCCTCTGACAGGACACAGAATCCATTACATTCGTAATATTACAGCTCTCTGAATAATTAAAATACTGAGAAGTATACATGATATAATTTTCATGATGATAGGAGTTAAAGCATGTTATTAAACATGGGAACACTGTGGTGCAGTGATTGTTCATGTCTCATGCAAGATGCTTGTTGCGCCATGCATGACCTTCGATGAAATACTTTATTACAGAAGTACTGTCTCTTTCAAACGTACTAACCCCCAGTTCCTGTCCTTACTTTTCTTTCTCCAAATACCCAATCTCCACACAATCAGCTCTGTAATAGATGTTAAGCCATCTGTAAGCTTAGAACGCTGATTCTACTAAACTTTTAAGGAACATTGAAATATCTTCGTAATGTTAAATTATTCTATCCATCTATCCTTCCAGTGTCACACCAGCCACAGCAAGAATACAGTGCGAGACAGGAACAATCCATTAACGAAGTTCCAGCTCCTGGCTAGCGCTAGGCATCGTGTAGTTAAAGTTTTATCTGTATAATATAATAAACATACTTTGCTGCATTTCATCTTAAAAATGATATCGTCATCATCTATACTAATAAAAGGCAAAGCCCTCACTCACTCACTCACTCATTCACTCACTCTCTCACTCACTCACTCACTCACTCACTCACTCACTCACTCACTCACTCACTCACTCACTCACTCACTCACTAATTCTCCAACTTCCCGTGTAGGTAGAAGGCTGAAATTTGGCAGGCTCATTCCTTACAGCTTACTTACAAAAGTTGGACAGGTTTCATTTCGAAATTCTACGCCTAATGGTCATAACTGGAAGGTATTTTTCTCCATTAACTGTAATGGAGTAGAGCTGCAAAGACGTAGGGGGCGGAGTTTCGTGTGACATCATCACGCCTCCCACGTAATCAAGTGAACTGACTGTCAACGCAGTACGTAGAAAACCAGGAAGACCTGCAAAAAGCGCTTAAGAAAACATGCATTATATAATTGAGAAGGCAGCGAAACAATAAGAAGCGAGCGAGTGGCATATACTACCATATTCATGAGTGCTGCTACCTCGGAAAGAAAGCAAGGTGTAAACCTAAACTTTAAATTAAGTTCATAGACAGGCTACCGCTGGCGTTTCACATGCCCACAGGTAATGCGGGATACAAGTTTAATGAGAGGACGCAGGATATAAACGAGAGTTTTGATCACTTTGTAACTAAGTTAAAATTGTAGGTGAAGGGGTGTGCTTATGCAAATTCCTAGAGACTGTGTTTGTGGGGGATTGACAGTTAAGGCGGGTGGGGGAGTCACGTCATCATCTCCCCTCCCATTTACCTCAAGTTAATACACACGCTGTCTCTAGAGTTTCAACACACTGAATCCTCCAGGCACTACTTACAAAAGGTCACATTGACAAGCGTGTTACGCTATTTTTAAAATCTTTCCTTTTCTTAGCACAAGCACAGCTGAGAAGCTTCGATGCATGTGCTCCATAACGCGTTGAAAAATAATGCATTTAATCACACTTTGCATTACAAGCAAAGGGAGCTTTTGTCAATGCATGATTTCCTGGTACACCGATTACATTGATCAGCGCATCCCGATTCATTTTACCCTCGCACCACCTTAGTTTGAGAAGAAGTATGAAAAATATGAGGTTAACACAGAAAAACAGATCACCAATTCAAGCTTTATGAATAATCGATTCGCCATCAATAATTGTTTTGGTAAAGCCATCCTCCTTCCATTTTATAATTTTTCCGCCACTAGCCATGATTAAATGAACGGTAAAAAAGTAAGAGCGAAGCGAGGGTGACTTATTTAGGCAGGAATATATATGATAGCAACACTCATGACAATGTCAATCATGTTACGTTATTATTAAAATGTTTCCTTTTCTTTTTCATTACTTCTTTAACACACTACTTCTCCGCTGCGAGCGCGGTATTTTGCTATATATATAATATATGAATGACCTCCAAAGAGCGCTGAGACTTTTGATATCATGAACGTGTCTGCAAAACTGGGTCTCCTGCCCAGCAAAAGTCGAGCAGCCAGCGCGTGCATAGCTGTGCCGGCCTTTGAGACGCTGACTGCGCTTCTGCCTTAAGTCAAAGTGAGCACTTTTAATTTTTTTCATCCGCCCCCTGAGCTATAGCCCAGACAAGTGCAAACACGGGACCCCTTTTCTACACCACGGCAAAATAATATTAAGGCGATTCACACTTTCTTTTGCACGATACGATTATCAGGTCCTCAGCTCGGATTATGAACACACGCATACGAGTGGAGGACTCACAGTGCCATCACAGCCGATTAATGGCGGGACGTCTCACCAGTCTACACAAGACCCACGCGACTGTCGCCAAAAGGCGATCATAACGTCAGCGAACGCAACTCTCTATACTATATAAAAGAAAAAGGCAACTTTCCTTTCTTTACACCTTTTTCCTTTTATCCCAAACCAAAGCCTTTCTCTCTTAACACGGCAGAGGACACAAAAATAATTTTCTTTAATTGCCGGTAAGGCACATTACCAGAGGCACAAATTTGAACGTTCACATAGAAAATGTAATTTCTATACCACAGCCGTCGTGTAGCGCCTTTCAAAAGGGATCTACTACCGAGAGATGATCCATATACATTTTAGCTGCTGTTAGTTACTTACCTGTTTTGTTACACAGTCTTTAAAATGTAGTTTACCCGCAACCACTCCAGTAGTGCTCAATGTACCTGTACTTCTTAAAACGTATTAACTTATAGACTATATTTCATTATTTTTCCCTTGCACTCAGTGACCAAAGCTATACACACACATATACACACATACAAACATACACACAAGTATATGTATATATATATATACACACACACCCCTATCTAGATTATATATATATATATACACACACACACACACACACACACACACACACACACACACATACATACATACATACATACATACATACATACATAATTTGTGTGTGTAGATATGTATATAGATATGTAGATATGAAGATATGTATGTGTATATATGTATATATATATGTATGTATGTATGTATGTGTGTATGTGTGTGTGTATATATATATGACAGCAGCAATCCAAGCTGTGAGAAAACACTAAGAAGGAGGCGTGTCAGACGTCGTGGTACATTTTCTGATGCAGCTACCGAAAACAACTTTGTGACGCTGCCACCAAATACACAAAACAATTACTTTGACAATCATGTTACATTATTTTTAAAATGTTTCCTTTTCTTTTCATAACTTCTTTAACACATGACATCGCTGGCTGGTATTTTGCTATATATATATATATATATATATATATATAGATAGATAGAGATATATATAGATAGATAGATAGAGGTATATATATATAGATAGATAGATATATATATATATATAGATAGATAGATATATATATACTGTATATAGATACAGTATGAGAACAACATAGATAGATAGATAGATAGTATTGAGAACAACACTCATATCAATGACAAAACAATTACATTAACAACCATGTTACGTTATTTTTAAAATTTTTCCTTTTCTTTTTCGTACCTTCTTTAAAACACTACTTCTCCGCTGCGAAGCGCGGGTATTCTGCTAGTATGTAAATACGCGCTTTATAAAGTGGCTCAGGTTGTGCAATATTATAACTGTATCGCAAGTTTACAGTGAGGTGATTGTACTTATAAAAAACAGACAGTTCTACAAGGAGCACTCGATGGACTAATGTAGTGCGTTTAGAGTTCTTGGGATGAAACTGTTTCTGAACCGAGAGGTCAGTACAGGAAAGACTGAAGCTTTTTTCGGATGAGAGCAGTTCAATTAGCGAATGGCTGAGACAGCATGTGCTTGATGCTGTATAGCGATAATTCTCTTTCCGATCAGCTGCTGTACAACTGTGATTCACACTCAGATACAGTGATATAAATACTCCGAGGGGTGCAGTGAGAGTATTATGGAAAAAAGATGATCCGCTGTGGCAATCACTAACGGGAGCAGCTGAAAGAAGAAGAAGGTGCAGTGAGAATAACAATGCTAAAGCAGTTATGGTATTTGGAATAGTTTGACCATTCTGTGTACCATTCTATTGTTACAGGTTAATTACAATCAGATGCACTAAACTAATAATCAATAAGAGGTTAATTTCAGTATATTTATAAATCCGCGTCAGAGATGTGGATCTGAAAAAGAAAGGGAAAGCACACAGGAACAGTAGCACTGGTTTGACGCTGGGTGCCACCAGTCTGCAAAACTGAGTGGAGAACTTGCGTACGACAGGGTATGAGCTACCGTGGAAATGTGCGTGGCTTTATGCCAAGTTTAGGTTTTATACATCGCGATTTGAACGTGGAAATGTTCTTGCACAACATTTTTGTGTGTATACACCGTTTATACATGAGGCCCCGGTCCTTAAAATATAGATTGGAGAACCTAGGAACATAAAGGGTGGGATGCAAGTTTGTCATCGTAAATGAAAACTAAAACGTAGACGAAAATAATTTGGAAACTGAATTAAAATAACTAATAAAACGGAGATGAACGATATGAAACTATTATAATATCTGAAAAAGAATTGAAATAAATAGTCAATTGCAAAAAAATCCAGCTAATCTGTTTTTGACACAAAATGTCTTATGCACAGGATACACTGGATAACAATGGCCTTAAAGTTAATCAACATATATGAATAAATATTTTCTTTTCATGGAAATGTTTCTGCTGCTAGACTGACCAACCAAGTCCTCTCTAACTCCTTTACCACCGTCAATGAGATAACTTATGCACAGCTAGTCGCATGCACATAGTCATTACTGAGTTTACTGGTCTGAAGCTGAATACAGACTATTCAAGTCTAATGAACATTCATGCACATCAAGAAGAAAGTGATTTTTTGGTGTGACAGTAGTAAAGTTCTTCAGAAATGGACAGCGATAACATTATATATTCTAAATCTTGAGACTGATGATGACTTTGCTCAGCCAGTAAACTATGATGCTACTCCTGAGCATGTGTAGCACCACAGGCATACTGAGCATATTTCACAGCTGTCATTCACTGGACCTCCAGTATGCAAGACAGTTGTATCAGGTGCAGAATGTAATTGTGACCGAGCCCAACAAACAGACGTGCACAGCAACTCATGCAGCAGCACACACTGAAACCAAATTCCAGAACATGTCTCATGTCAATGATTAAAAGCTGTCAGCTTTCTTAGCACTTGTGTGTAATTCAAATGCCTGAAAATGAAATGACCAGTCAACAAAATATTTACATATGAAAAGCCTGAATAAATTTTCCCATCGAAACTGCCATGTCTAAAAAACTAAGTGATAAGCCATCCTTTAGAAAATTTGCTGCTTTGCTCAATTCCAAATTTAACATACAATGTGCTGCATCAATAAATGTTATTATGGGAGTGAGAAAAGTAAACTGCACAAGGGAGAGAGAAGTTTTCCTTTCCTTCGCATTTTTTGCAATAGTAGGCTGCTTTAGCCATTGGTTGTTTTATTTAATCCAGCTAAATGTGGATTGATAATTTGTATTTGGAAGTGTTCAGAACAAATGATCAAAAAATATAAACATCTTATGAAAGAGTTCATATTCAGTGTCTAGTTTAGTTTTTACTTGATTTTAACAAGACATAACTGTAAAGCTTTTTACTTTAGGCTTCTGTTAACATTAAAGAAGTACAATTCTGTCTGATTGTGACACAAAAGTAAACTCAATAGTATCCCTTCTATCATAATTACTAAAACTAAGAATAGAACTAATAAATATATAAAGATAAAATAGAAATATCTTTGTGAAATAAAAACTAAGCTAGAACTAAAAATACATTTTGACGACTAACTCGAACCAATCTGGATTACGTGGTAAAATCAGTAATAATATAGGAATAAAAACTAACATAAAAAGGCAAAACTATAATAACCTTGGTGGGATGACACATTCAATTTGTGAATCATCCTCTCACTTTGTATAAGAAACAAATTAACTCGTCCTCAAATGCAAAAATGTACAGTCAGGTGATTAGGGCTCATTGGCAAGAAAGGAGGTTGGCCTGAACTGGGGATGTGTGAAGGTGTTTGATTGTTTTTTTCTTATTATAATTAAACTTTTGGAGGGAAACAGGTTAGCTGTCTCACCACCTAATTAACAGACCTAGTCTACAATGTATAAATTACAAGTGATTAGAAGTTATTTTTTATTCTAGTATTATACTTATTCCTTCTGTATTTTCATTCCTATATGAGTGCAATGACCCACAAGTGTTAATTAAAATTAAAAACACACAGAAAAAATACTTGCTTGTAAATATAAAATCAAATAGTACACTACAGATATAGTTTACATAGCAGTAAACAGCCCAAACAGACCTACTTTTAGATCAACGGAGCTTGGCTGTTCTTCATGTGCTAGAAAAGCTTGATTTAAAACTCATACAAATGTGAAAATTAAAGTTTGCAAAGTTAACCTTAAAATAACAAACTGAAGAATGTGTGTACCTCACTGCACTCTCAAATGTTCAATATGTGAATTTCTTAATTGGATTTGTTTAATGCAGCAGAATCAGATAAATTATACAAATGAATTACATGAAATTTTGTTACATTTCATTAGAAAAAAATGTTTTTTGCACAGGTAAAATAACCTTGTTTTAAGAAACAAATGTAAGTTTTATCTTGTCGTGCCAGACACCCCATATGTACTAGTTTATTTTCTTTCTAAATCAGTTTTGTTTCAGTTGTAAAACAAATAAGAAGAATAATCTCCATAAGAAGAGTTCAGACCAGACAGGGCAATTGCTGCATTACCATTTCTCAATATAATCTCTTTTTACTTAACACGCCTACAATATTAAATCAGAAAAGCTAACCCAGAATAACACAAGTTCATGTTGAATATTTGAATCCTGTCATTAAACGCAAAGTAAGACATATCATTTGAAACTAAAATTCTCCTTGATTGAGCTGTACTCTGCATTATCAAAAGGTGACTGATCGTACCTGCTTTTGTAGCTCTTAAGTGCAATTTCAACTTGAATGGCAGCTAAACTTGCCTCCATTAAAATATTACTGAATATTAAATAGGTTATTTTAAAGCACCATTAATAAATCAAGACCATATTCATTCTACGCATGCATAGCTACTTGTTCAAATCCATGCTAAGACACAAAACAAAACCACTTCCTAGCACTCCAGTTCAGTCATATTATATCTAAATTTTAGAGTTTACATTTTTTGTGCAGTTGACAAAATCAACTTAATATGGTATACATCATTTCTTTATGCCACACAGTTCCATTGTTTTTGATGTTGAGTATTTTTTTTTGTCTTTTTTGTATACTTGTGCTCACAAAGTTTACCTATGTTTGGTCACTGATCATATATTTGTTTCTTCTTCTGTTCACCCCCAATACAAAAGTCTTCACAATAAAAAGATCATTTGTTTTTCTTACTAGGGTGACCAAATGTGTTCTTTTTACAGGACATGTCTTCATTTTGACACCAAAAAAATGCATCCAACCAGATTTTCCAAACAGCCTAAAATTTGACAATGCTTTCATGCTGACATTTTCTTTCTATATTTGACATGCATTCTTTGCATATTTGCATTGATTTGACCTTTCACTGAATGTTACGCTTTCTCACAAAGCACAATTTCACAACTACTCGACTACATCCAAACTGGCTTTAGTGGAGCTCTCTGCATCAATCCATTTCCTGATCCTGCTTAATCAAATTGTACACCTCCTAGTAGTGTGGCTAGCAGATTTTTTGAACTTGCATGCAGCATAACTTAGTGCTGTGAGTACATTAATAGGAAAGAATTTCAATGAATGACAGATTGATTCAGTAGACAGCTCTGTTCCATCACGATTAAACACTAAATTATTAAGAATAGAAGATGCCCAAATGGAAGTATAAGTCAGGTCAGGTCAGGTTGGGGAGCATGCACTGGTATAGTGTGTTGCTGCACCCACCACAAGATGAAACAGCTTGGGATCCTGGTTGGCAACCTTCCAGGCAGAAAGGAAGTTCAATCCCACCCTCCGGAAATTACCATCTATCTGCCATACCTAGGTGTTACGTGGGCATCCCCTTGCCCTAGTCCAGCCACTCGGGTCCTCAACAATGGCCATAGTGCCATAACTGACACTCCCTCACAATGCAGTTAATGTGCCTCATTCAGGACTCCATGAGCAACTGCTCATTCGACACAAAATCAAACCAGCGGTACCCAAGGTTTCTCCTAAGAGACACAGTACCAAGGGAGTCGAGTCTTCGTCTCAGGTCATTGGAACCATATAGCAACCATATAGCAAAACAGGAAGCACCAGGAACTCTAAAGACTTGGACATGCGTCCGTTTGCACAGATATTTTGAGAGTCACACAACTCTTTCCAGTGACCTCATTTCCACCCCAAGCTCTCCCAATCCGTCTATTGACTTCATAAGAAGAGTCACCAGAGACATGAATGTCCAACAAAGGTCACCAGTCCTATTCACTGAAATCTATAAAAAAACTAAAAAGTTTTGAAAGTCTTTAAAGTTTTACTGTCTGCCATGCTGCTTGGTAGCTTATTCAAAGTGTCTGTGCTTCTCTGTGTAAAGAAAACCTTCCTAAGGTTTGTGTGAAATTTACCCTTAACAAGTTTCCATCTGTGTCCCCTTATTATTGATTAACTCATTTTAAAATAACAGTCTCGATCCACTGTACTAATTCCCTTCATAATTTTAAACACTTGTCTGCTCTTAATCTCCTTTTGCTTAAACTGAAAAGGCTCAGCTCTTTAAATCTTTCCTCAGAATTCATCCCCTGTGGAATGACCACTCTTAACATTGGCCAATTCAGATAAGGTTCCTCGCACCATCACCCTCTGCTTCCTATTTCTGAGCCAATTTGGCACTCATCTAAAAACATTACCCTGAACTCCCATTTCTTTTAGTTTGATAACCAACCTCTCATGTGGCACCTTATCAAATGCTTTTTGAAAGTGCAGATAAATAATATCATAAGCTCCACTTTAATCATACCCTTTTGTTGCTTCCTCATAGAATCCCAACATGTTAGTAAAACATGATCCCACTATTATGAACACTATGCTGAATGTTCAGAAAAATTCATGTTCTTGCCATGTGCTGCCCAATCTTATCTATACTAATAAAAGGCAAAGCTCTCACTGACTGACTGACTGACTGACTGACTCGCTCACTCACTCATTACTAATTCTCCAACTTCCCGTGTAGGTGGAAGGCTGAAATTTGGCAGGCTCATTCCCTACAGCTTACTTACAAAAGTTAAGCAGGTTTCATTTCAAAATTGTACGCATAATGGTCATAACTGGAACCTAGTTTCGTCCATATACTGTATACGGCCATAGCCTGCAGGTCGGTCGCCGTGTGAGGCGGAGTTGCGTCCCGTGTCATCACGCCTCCCACGTAATTGAGTGCCTGTCCATATAAGGTAAATATTCGCAGGTGAAGGACTGTGCTTAGCATGTTCATAAGTGCAGCTACTGCGGAAATCAGCACGCCTCCCATGTAATTGACTGCCTGCCCATAGACACGCAGCCGCTAAATATTCACGACCCCACACTCGGTATACGAACAAGCCAGTTTCCCTTTCGGTTTGTACATGTTTAGTCTCTCCCTGTGCATTTCCTGTGCAGCGAGCAAGAGAGAGCGAGCGAGAAAGTGCGACACACACACACACACAGGCAGCGCGAGAGAGAGACAGGCACACACACACAGTCAGTGCAAGCACACACACACACAGGCAGCGGCGAGAGAGATAGCGTGACACACACACAGGCAGCGCGAGAGAGATAGCGTGACACACACACACACAGAGGCAGTGCGAAAGATGGACGCAGACACACAGGCAGCGCGAGAGAGAGCTGGACGCATTAAGGTAGGAAGGCAGTTAAAGAATGCACTGGTCTTGATTTTGTTTTCACTCCTGTTTCCAGCGATCTGTTCGTAGCGTGCATTGTTGCAATGTTATTTTTCTTGGTGGTTTATTAAATTACGGATTGTTTCAAATGTTCACTTTTTCCCTGTGCTTAAAACTCATTAAAAAAAGTGCTTTTAGCCAGCGGTTGGTAGCGCGAACTATTGCAGTGTTAGTTTTCTCTGTTGTTCAAGGTTTTCTCAGTGTTATTCAATGTTTTTACATTTAGTTTACTATTTGGTTTACGACCAGAGTTTTGGAACGAATTATGGTTGTGAACCGAGGTTACACTGTACCGGGAATGCCTGTTAAACATCTTAGATTCACGAGTAGCGATTTGGGTGGTGAGATGTCCATCGAGGTGATCACTGTAATATTTATAAGTCATTGAAATGTATTATTATCAGGCATGGTTTAGGCACCTATGTCATCAAAACGGCACCAGAAAAAGGGACCTCAAGGTTACTATTACGGAAGTTAATTTAGAGCACGGATGCCGTGAATGTCGGAGCTGTAAATAAAGTTCCCCTGCATACTTTAAAAGAAAGTCTTGCCATCATTTCATTTTTCACAATTTGTGAAAACAAGACATAGTGTCAGAATAGAGGACAGTCATGGATTTTGTTGGAGTTCCCTCGCCACGAATTGTCTGGGTTCCTCTTAACCTGCCGGGAGAATGGAAAACTTCCGACAGCACGTGGAGCTGATCTTTTCCGGCCCGCTAAAAGGCAAAGACAAGAGTGAGAAATGCAGCTACCTGCTCCTGTGGACTGGGGAAAAAGGAAAAGACATTTTTAACACATTGACTCTCACCCAGGAGGAAGCCAAGGTACTGAAAACTTATTATGACCACTTAGAGGCGTTTGTCATGCCTAAGACGAATATGATATTCGCGAGATACAAGTTTAATGAGAAGATGCAGGGTATAAATGAAACTTTTGATCACTTTGTAACGGAATTAAAATTGCTGGTGAAGGACTGTGCTTATGCAAACGAAGATGAGATGGTCAGGGATAGAATAGTGTTTGGCACAAACTCAGTGAAAGTGCGAGAGAAACTTTTAAGTGCCGGGTCTGAGCTAACATTAAATAAAGCCGTGAACATCGCAAGATCGCATGAGATAGCACAAGCACAGCTGAGAACCTTCGATGCATGAACTCCGAGCGGCTCACGTGAACTGACTGTGAACGCAGTACGCAGACAACAAGCAAGAGCTCCAAAGAGCACTGAACAAAAAACGCATTACACAATTGAGAAGGCAGCAAAAGAATATGAAGTGAGTGACGCATACAAGCATATTCATAAGTGCAGCTACTACGGAAACAAAGCGCATGGTGGAAAAAGTCAATGTCCAGCTAAAGGAAGACAGTGTAAAAAATGTGGTAAATTGAAGCACTTCGCTAAAGTTTGCAAGACTGGGAAAGGTAAAAGTGTGTGATGTCTCAGATAAAGAGGAAGACGAGCTGTTTATTGATGCAGTAAGAAAGGAACAACCCCCTGAAGCTGAACAAGCCTTTGTAGACATACCAATAGGAAAGCAAGGTGTGAAGCTTAAGTTTAAATTAAGTTCATAGACACGCTGCCGCTAAATATTCTCAGGCAAATCCACAACTTTATACCAGGAATGACTGTTAAACATCTTAGATTCACGAGTACCGATTTGGGTAGTGAACACTTCGATGAATGAAACCTGTTATCTTTACAACAGTTGACAAACACGGAATATAACTTGAACACAACACATTCTCCAAATACGAACCTGATTGAAAGAAATAATGATAATCAAATCCTTGATGACAGCAACACTCATAACAGTCACAAAACAATTACATTGACAATCATGTTACATTATTTTTAAAATGTTTCCTTTTCTTTTTCATAACTTCTTTAACACACTACTTTTCCACTGCGAAGCGCGGGTATTTTGCTGGTCCTTAATAATTCCTTTCATTTTTTTCCTATGATGCACATTAAACTTACTGGCCTATAGTTGTTTGGATCTGATTGGTCACTCTTTTTATATAAGGGTCTGTAGGTCCCAAAAAGACAAACATGCCACAGCCAGACATGGAAACAATCTTTTCTGGTATGGTGTTAATAGAAATAGTACCTAGTTGCTGTAAACCATAAAATGACCATTTAGTATACTAGACACATTTGTACTCCTTTAATGGCCTGCCCTAGTAATTCCCACTTGTTAAGTTGCTTTTATGGCAGCATCAGATTCTCTCTCTGTCAGCTGGCTTGCATACATTTGAATAGTTTCTGTTATACTAGTGCATAGTTCTTAGTTGGAGTAAAATCAGGTCTCGTGAGATAAACTTCACAGAGCACAGTGACAGATTTCAAACTTTTGCCTACACCTCCTCATTAGGCCCCATCATCCAGTCCCATGGTTTCTGTTATCAGTGTTATGCTTCTGATATTCAGCTGTACCTGTCATTCTCTCCAGGTTACCACATAATATCAGTTAGAATCTCTGCATGTTCACTGATATTGCAAACTGAATGAAGGAACACCATCTCCAGCTAATCCTGGCAAGTTGCCAGTCTTTTCGACTCTTCATCTCTGTTCAGTTTAGTGCATTATTGCTAACACTTTCCAAGTCAGTACCCTCCCTTGGGGTGGTGATCAATGACCATCTGTGCTTCGGGGATCATTTTTCAGTCATCTTTCAGTCTTGCAGATTTACTCTATACAATATCCACAAGATCAGACATTATCTGACAGAGTATGCTGCACAACTTCCAGTCCAAGCTTTGATCTTGTCACTTCTGGACTACTGCAACTCTCTGCTGGCAGGAGTACCAGCATGTGTCACCAAGATACTGTAGATGATTTGAAAATGCAGCAGCACATCTGATGTTCAACCAGCTAAGGTCTGGAAATGTCTCTCCTCATTTCAAATCATAATATTGGCTTCCTGTAATAGGATGTATTGAGTTGAAATGCTTGGTGCTTGTTTTCAAAGTTGTCAATAGGTCAGTACCTATACTGTATATGGGAAGACCCTTGTGTGGTGTTACACTCCTTCTCAACCACTCAGATCTGCTGATGAACAGCACCTGAAATTGCTACCTCTATGTATTAAATCTCAGTCCAGACATTTTCACATGTAGCTCCTGGCTGGGGAAATTAGCCACCCACCTCTATTGAAAATACTAACTTGCTCAATGTGTTTAAGAATAGTTTGAAGACTCTCTTGTTTGGTGAAATTTCTGTTTAACTGAGTATTGCCTTTTAGGTTTTAATAATCTGGAAATTGTAACTTGCTTATTTTCTGTTCTGAGGTCTATAGTTGTGATGATCAATTTTATAACCTTGTCCTGTAACACTTGTTTCCAAAAATCCTCACGTTAATCTTTACTTGATTATTTTGACCTCTTTTGTAAGTCAATTTGGATAAAAGTGTCTGCTAAGCAAAAACATATAAATGTAAATGTATGGGATATCAGGATAATGTTTATTTGTTTATTAGTTTTCAAAGTGCTTCATTAGACCTGACCATTTTTCCAATCAATGAATATTTCCTGAAACAAGAAAGGAAATAAAGGGTAGAGGAGGCTGTTCAACAGGATGAGGCAAGGCTACATCCCATAAAGCTGATGTGCACAGTGACTCAAGATTAAGCCAGACTAGGTTTCTTTGAGACCTCCCACAGTGACAACTATTTCAGCAAGAAATAAGAGCAGCAGTTTGGAAGGAAAGATCAAACAGGGAAGTTGCAACGAGACAAGTGTGGTGGACTAGATGGAAGAATACAGACTATAACAGGGGTGTCCAACTCCTGTCCTGGTAGGCCGCAGGTTTTCATTCTAACCCTTTTCCAAATCAGCAAGCAGTTTCATCTACTAATTAACTCCTTTTCTCTTCATTTTAAAAGCCCTGAATTTAAAGATTCAGTAATTTGAAATGGTTTGTTTCTTCATTAAATGGCAGCCAAACAGAAGTGAGATGTGAAACGAGCCATGCCAGATAAAATTCCTCATTCAGGTGGTGTATATAATAGTGCCCACTCCATCAAACCTTTAAATATGGTGT
Source organism: Polypterus senegalus (assembly GCF_016835505.1). Taxonomy (NCBI): domain Eukaryota; kingdom Metazoa; phylum Chordata; class Cladistia; order Polypteriformes; family Polypteridae; genus Polypterus; species Polypterus senegalus. The sequence continues at coordinate 54,766,489 of NC_053154.1, forward strand.
AAACCATAGTCTCCATTTTGTCCACTTTGTTCCATGAGAGACACCTTAGAACATATTCCGAGTAGCTTTCTCCAAAGCACTTGGTGAAGGACATTGCAGGTGACGTCACGGCCAAATCTTGAAGGCTGTCACCAAAACTTGTGCATGAATTACTACAACCAAGCATTCCCACCCCCCAAGCAAAAGATTGCCTTCACTAGAGCGGGAGAGTAGCCAAAAATCACAGGGAAAACATTTGTAGGTATCTTCGCTTTGCAAAGGGATTGGCAGTTGCTGATGGACCTTGAGAGATACCCCAAGTTTCACAGTCACACTGCCATCTCTTCCTTGCAACTAGATTTTATCATCTTGCCTAAGGCCACAAAACATATGGCAATGCTGGAGTTCTCTGTGGAAAAACATCTGGAAGAGGCCTCTGTGAAGAAGCTCATCAAATACACCAGACTAGTCAGGCAATGTCAGCAAGCAGGATGGACAGCCAGGTACCTTCCTGAGGAGGCTGGCAGCAGGGGCTTTGAAGCCTGTTCCTTAATCAAAGCCCTCAGTTTCCGGTCAAAGTAGGAGACGAGAGGAGGGGAGCCGTCTGCAAGACCACCGAAGAGAGGATCAAGAGAGGAGAGAGCTTGGGTCCGAGTAAACAGTGTGCCAATTGGACATAAGCTGGGTCACTTGGATGAGGATGTATGATGTCGAAAGACCCGGAACACTCAATAATTCCCAGGACATCACTGATGGTGTGTCCAGTAGCATCAATAGCTGTATTTGAGTACCCCTAATTTATGATCAATATAACAGCGTTTGGTTTTCCTCATATGTTTATAATTTTGCTATGTTTTTAAAAAAATAAAATAGAGCCTTATTTTTGTTTTTTGAATGTTTTGCCATTATGAAAGAGAAACAGCAAGCATGTGAGTATTTTAAAAGCTTAGGAGGAAGGTGAACTTAAAAGACATTTTGTTCAGAAAAAGTAATAAAGATTCATTACTTTGGAGGATTGTGTCGAATGTCAGTTAACCTTACGCCTTACCCTGTCCTCTTTTTTGAAAACTAAAATATGTTAACCCTGTTTCTCATCAGTTAATGTTCTCAATTTCGGAACAGCCCTAATAATAAACACTCTGGGAAAAAATAAGGATTTCAACCTGTGAGCTGATGATGACATCTGTTTGTTTAAATGTGACTATTTTATCGTTTATACTTATAGAGTATTATATAGCCCAAGTGTTTTCCCTGTTAGTTAATAGGGTATATAGTATACACTCACCTAAAGGATTATTAGGAACACCTGTTCAATTTCTCATTAATGCAAATATTGCTTCAATGCATTAGGGGTGTTGTCCTGGTCAAGACAATCTCCTGAACTCCAAACTGAATGGCAGAATGGGAAAGAAAGGTGATTTAAGCAATTTTGAGCGTGGCATGGTTGTTGGTGCCAGACGGGTCGGTTTGAGTATTTCACAATCTGCTCAGTTACTGGGATTTTCACGCACAACCATTTCTAGGGTTTACAAAGAATGGTGTGTAAAGGGAAAAACATCCAGTATGTGGCAGTCCTGTGGGCAAAAATGCCTTGTTGAGGCTAGAGGTCAGAGGAGAATGGGCCGACTGATTCAAGCTGATAGTATGCAGCAAAGCATTTGTGAAGCCACAATACGCACAACCTTGAGGCGGATGGGCTACAACAGCAGAAGTCCCCACCGGGTACCACTCATCTCCACTACAAATAGGAAAAAGAGGCTACAATTTGCACGAGCTCAAAATTGGACAGTTGAAGACTGGAAAAATGTTGCCTGGTCTGATGAGTCTCGATTTCTGTTGAGACATTCAAATGGTAGAGTCAGAATTTGGCGTGAACAGAATGAGAACATGGATCCATAATGCCTTGTTACCACTGTGCAGGCTGGCGGTGGTGGTGTAATGGTGTGGGGGATGTTTTCTTGGCACACTTTAGGCCCCTTAGTGCCAATTGGGCATCGTTTAAATGCCACGGGCTACCTGAGCATTGTTTCTGACCATGTCCATCCCTTCATGACCACCATGTACCCATACTCTGATGGCTACTTCCAGCAGGATAATGCACCATGTCACAAAGCTCGAATCATTTCAAATTGGTTTCTTGAACATGACAATGAGTTCACTGTACTAAAATGGTCCCCACAGTCACCAGATCTCAACCCAATAGAGCATCTTTGGGATGTGGTGGAACGGGAGCTCCGTGCCCTGGATGTGCATCCCACAAATCTCCATCAACTGCAAGATGCTATCCTATCAATATGGGCCAACATTTCTAAAGAATGCTTTCAGCACCTTGTTGAATCAATGCCACGTAGAATTAAAGCAGTTCTGAAGGCGAAAGGGGGTCAAGTATGGTGTTCCTAATAATCCTTTAGGTGAGTGTATTTTGTATATATTTTTATTATTTATTTATATTTTATTATTCACATTACTTTTCTACTGTGATGATAAAAGTTTTTGAATTAATTGAACACATTTTTGTTCTTTTTGTCTATTTATTATTTGTTTTTTATTTAATGGGAACATTAAATCATTTTGTCAGGTCTGTTTAATATTTGGTTTATTTAAGGACTCTGCCATTTTGCATGCATTTCATATGAATTTGGCCATTCTGCTAGTAGTTACTCCAGGCGATCACTGTCTATGCTATGTGTGACATTGGCATGCATTTTCAGACATCTGCTTATTGGATCAAAGATTCTTTTAAATAAAATTTACTAACATGAATTAAGGGTAAAAATCCCAAGTCTTTTACATTTAGATCTTTACATTTTAGATCGAGTTCTACTGTCAGCTCTGGCCCCAACTATGATTTTCCTGATCCCACTTGTTTAGTTTCTTGTTCACCTTGTAATCATTTCCCTTTTTGACCTTTCAAAGATGATAACATCTACAAAACATAAACACAACTGTGATATTATTAGCAAATTCATTTTCAGATTTTCTTATTTTTTATCATTTAGTGACAACTTCAATGCTATTTCTTGATTGCGTTTTGTGTGCAACTCAGGAAAGTTTCTCAACAAACAAAAGTATAATATGGCATACTAAAATTTTAAGTGGTGTAATTTATCTGAAACTGGGCAGGGAAATAGCAGAATTTGAATTGAATTAATATTATTTAGTTAATAAATGCAATAAACATTTCTGCATCCTGGACTCTTTTGACATCTGGGTTCCATCTACAATGCAAGAAAAATTACAATGTGTAAATAACTATACTGTAAAGCAAGGTTTAGTGCCAGGGCAACATTAATAGGAGGGTAAGCACAGCATTAAAGTTTGCATTATTGTCAATTCACAACAAATATGCCTGAGAGTAAATACCTAACAGATTACAGAAAACAGAACTTCACCATGTGCAACACAATGCTGCAGGATTGCACCGTAACAAGCCAAATTTACACTGTATCCTTCAAGTGGTGCCAGCAGTTGCTGCTTTCCATTTGCTTTGTCAATATTTGTTGCAAGTTCATTTGTGAATTTATTCTGTGTTTTGAATGAGTTCCTAACACACAGTGCCAAATAGTTTCCTATGTTGCATTTTGAGCTGCATTTTCTGGCTATATTTTTAATTTGCTGGGTGAAACTCAACCACAGGTATTGTGATACTGAAAAGATTGTTGCAGCAGGAAATTCACTCCAGTTTCACACTAGTAATATGCATAATATTGTTTTGTAAAATAAATTAAGTTATTAAATGAATCAAAATTTCATATACTTCCCATTCTAACTTTTGTACTGAAGAACAAATGTGGTAATTATTCAGTGTGTTTTTTATATGTTCTCTTGTGCTTCTGGTTTCACTAATAATTTAAAAGCATGCTGTTAGTGTGTTGATCACCTTAAGATTATGTGAGCGTGAGGGAATGTGGTTGGGAGTAAACCCAGGCAATGAACTGGTATCATATTCTGGTCTGCTAATAGTTATTAGGATAAACTGTCTCTGCAGCTCTAAATATAAAAAAAAAAACAAATATAGTAATACAAATCAGACAGCACATCATCTCTTCATACGATTTTTTTCCCCAAAGGCTTTGCAAGCCTTTTTTTGATATGATTGCAAGGTATATGGATTGTCAGAGGTGTTACTATCCATTCAAAACTACTGGGACTAAGCCAAATGGAACACTGGAGAAAGTCCTAAAATAAGCTAGAATGGACATGTCTGTCTGCATCTTGTACAGTTCCAGTCTCACTGGCCTAGAAGAAGAAACTCTCTGCCTACTACCACTCCAACATCTGTTTGCCTTCAAAAAGATTTTTGCAGCAGTCGGGCCTCCCCTCTGATGACTGGAAGAAGGAAGACTAGCTCCACATTTCCTTTCATGAAAAGGTAAAACACCAGTAGTGATTTTGCACATTGGCTACCTCTCAAACACCATCTCAGCAATAAACAGGCTATTAGCTATTTTAATCTGCAGCCTTTCTTCATTTTTGTTGTTTGCTTCTTCTTTAAATTTAAATATATGCATTATTCCAAATTGATTTTTTTAAATTGTATCACCATGTTTTAACCTCTGGCTAATTATTTGAAGGGATGCAGAAATTCAGATATAAAGATGGGGTGAAAGCCGTGTTTACTGTAATTCCTGCTTAGGTTTGAGGCTAAAAACGTACATCATGACACTCAAGTAAGGACAAGCTTAAAAGTAACCTTGAAAAAAATTACAAAAAGTAATATATTTACTCAACCAGAAAACTGAGAAATATTGCTACTGCTGATGGCGACCACAGTGAAAAATGTAACTGCTCTAGATAACAGATCATAAAGTGAGTTAGAGTTTTTATATGGCAAATTCTCTAGTGTGATGAAAACAGCATAACAGAAAATTAAGAGAGCTAGGTCAACTGTAGATCTTGTTCAGGTGAAACATTTCAAGTACATACTTACTGTAGCAATAAGACAATGTCTAATTAGTTCATAAAGAAAAATACATAGTGGCCATGTGATTGCCTCTCAGAATTTCAGCTAAACAAGATGAGGTAGCTACATCTGTGCTACTCTTCTTGCCAAACAGGTGCAAAACAGAGGAACTAAGCACTGCTATTAATGCCATGCCTGGCAAGGATTCAGCTCTTCATTTCACTTTTCTTCTTTTGCTGCTCTAATATTTGGAAACCCCAGGGACAATATGCCAAGTGTCTTAGGGTTGACTACTGTCTCCACACCTTTTCATTGTAGTAATATTATAATGTAGTCTAGTTGCCACAACATATAGAAGTCAGCAGTAGTATCATTGCACCTTTTTTACTTGCAAGTGCCCTCATCAGATACAGGGTTATCGTAAGACCAAGTTCTTAATAATTGTCTAACGTTTCACTGTGCTCCTTATAAGAAGAGATGTGTGTTTTGCTAATATTATGTATCAGAAGTTCAGCTTAGTTTATATTTTGCTTTATTAAAGGAATCAGTTGTGGCCTGCAGGTGGCACTGAGCTCCCCAAATCCAACACAGACAGATGCAAGGCACAAGTTCAGCACACCACATGGCTCTTATTTCGCTGTGGGAAATTCTTCCCAGTCATTTCCCACAATAAAGCACAGTATACAGGCTCCAATAGCAAAAATACAGCTCACAGCACTTTCTTTTCTTCTTCTCTTTCTATCTTTCTTTTTCTTTCTCTCTTTCTTTCCTCCGCCTCCACTTCTCCCAGCAAGCTTCATCCTCTTCCTTACAACTCTAGCTCCTGGAGTAGTGGCAGCTGGCTTATTTTATTCTGTGGCTGGTTAATGTGGCCTGAAAGCACTTTCAGGTGAGGCGAAATGTCGACAAAGTCGGGATCCGCAGTCCCTGCTGCACCCCCTGGCAGAACCCAACAGGTCTGTGCCGAACTCCAACTTTCTCAATGGGGGAAGGTACCACCAACTTTACCAGTCAAGATTCCAGCCCATCAATGCCCTCCATTACTATATATATTATACTAGCTGTGTAAGCCCGTGCTGTAAAAAGCACAGGGTCCTAGAAACTATTGAAATCATCAGAAAAAAAATTGAAATGTAGAGATGTCAGGTAATTGAAAGCAACTACTCTGGGCATCTCTCTCCTAGAAGGTTTCGTTTTGCTGTCGTGCTCACATTGCTTGTGCATTAGTAGCTAAGTGACTATCTTTCTTCAGATGTTTCCTTTTGCTGATGTGCTCACCTCGCTTCTGTATTAGCCGCTAAGCGAGTGACTCTTTATTCAGAGGTTTTGCTTTGCAAACGTGCTGGCCTCACTTGTGTATCCTCGGAGGTGAAGCCCTTACTCTGACTCCACCTCTCACTTACAGGCTGGACAGACACACACACTCCCACATGTAGACATTTATATATAGGATTTTTATATTGCCATGGCTGCAATGGCCATCTGAATGTTCACATTTATCTGGTGGAAAAAAAAAACTCATCCTTCTTTTTGTTGTCAAACCTTAATCAGAGGATTGTGCTAAATGTATAATCCATTTAGAAAAAAATCGGTCAATCACTGCATGCCTGACACTATCCTTGCTGCATATGAGCAGCGAGCTTTGGCAACATTCTTAAACAAGATCAAATGGCCTTTGTCATTAATTTACTTCAGGATGGCTAATTCTTTGTCAGGTAATCAGCTGTCTCTGTGGCATCCAGCAGTTTATACCATAGGAAGAAGGCTGTTGTAGTATAAAAAGAAATGCCATTGATGTTAAGAATTAATGCAATTTCAGTTCTTGATGGATTATGTGCTGTATAACTTAACAATACTCATTATTTTATTTTAATCAGTATTAACCATAGATTTCCTTTCATATTTATATTGTTTTAAATAACTGCTTTTAATCAATTTAGAGATATCTAGAAATAGAAATAGTAAAAAATGTTCGTCTAAGCTTCCTGCATGGCTTGATTCCAGGAAAATATTTGGCAAACAAGGTCACGGCAAAGACAGCACATTTGCTGCAAAAATGCTTCGATGAATTTTGCCGATCAACAGTTGTGACTAGTTTAAGAAGATATAAACTTAGTGAACTTCTTTACTTCATTATGTTTTGCTGCTCAGCATCTTATGATGTGAATTTTGTGTGTTATGATTTTAAGGTCAGATAGATATTTATACAAAAGGCAGCAATCTTTTGTAAAGAAAATTATTGAAAGAGGAAATAGAAACCTGTATTATATGCCATTTAGAATATTTGTAACACTGCATTTTGAGCAATACAACAATTCCGTGATAAGCAATAAATGAAGAAACTTATTTTTTGGTAAGCTGTACCTAATAAATCACCTCATATTACTGCATACAAATAATTAAAGAATGTATATGTATGTTTTTATTTATAATGATTCGTATAACATAAAATACAAATTAAAATACTTCAGATTGTCTTTTATTGTGTTCTTCCCTATAGCCCTAAATCCAATTTTATTTCAAAGGTGTTTTCTAAAACAAATAATAGATTCACAGCAGTTGAAGATTTTGATAAGAATCTATTATTGTCTCTCTCTGAAATGCTTAAAATGCTCTTTTGAGACAAACAATCTTTAAAGGGCTGAATGGCCTTTTAGTGCTCTTAACTTTCCATATATTTTTACATTCAGCAGGGGCCTCCTAGTCTGCACCATCAGACTTTCAACGCTTATTATCTCATTGAACTGAAAAAGCAAGTCCATCCATCTCTGAATGTCCAAAAGAGATTTTAATGAGCAATCCATTATTTTATATATTATCGAAAAAGCCAGCTCTACTGTACTCACACAAAATTATATTCTGCAGTGTTGAATGTCAGCAGCTGCATATAAAATTGGCAGTGTCATCCGCAGTACACTTAAATGGATTTATAAAATATTTTGGTCATGCTTAACTCAGCTGAACATCTATGATGCCTACTGTGTTGCTACAGTTCATCTGTCTGTGTTACCTTATTTATTTTATTTACTTATATGTTTATGACAATGGCTCCCTCATTTTTACTGAAAATAAAAAAAGTGCTTTTCTGATGGTAATCACAATGCATTTACATACAGTATACTGAATACAGGAGAAAAAACTAGATACAGAACTATTACTTACTACTATAATTATCTTTTAAAATACACTCATTATGGCCTTGTACTGCATTTTTAAAGAATGACTGACTTTCCTTTCAATAAGATGAATTCATATTAAACATGCCATGATCACCGATATACTGAGATATCTAACACATAAGTCCATTTAAAACTTATGAAAGATGAGGATCCAGCAATAAAATAAAATAAAATAGCAGACATAATGTGGAAATGAGCCCTAAAAGGAATGTCAGTCCAAGTTTTTGGACTACAAGACTATATGTCAAAATAAGTTCATGTCAAACATTTGAACAAATATAAATATCAATCAGTGGTCTCAAAGAACCTCAAATAATATAATGTAGTATCATCTTGTCAAGATAAACTTTTTTTCTATCCATGTTCCTGGTATTCCTAATAAATTGGTTCGTGTTAAACGTACCCTGCAGCTTTATCTATAATCCCTTCCATCCCTTAATACAATGGCTGGCATGGTGGCAGAACTGAATGCATTGTTCTAGGTTCCTGGCTTGTGTGGCCTCAGCACAGTGCTGGTTGTTCAACATGTAGTTCTCAAGACATGCTGCCAAGAAATTGAAAACTTTAAATGTCTTTTGTGGCCCACCATAGACTGGAGAACCATCCATGCATTTCTCTTGCATGTCCACTTTGTAATTTAAATACTAATGTCTATGTGTGTCCAGTCCCTATGGGAAACCTAATTAGTCTGTTTGGCTTTAATCTTTCTTCATAATTCATCCCCTGTAGCCCTGGAATCAGCCTAGTTGCTCTTCTCTGTACCATTTCTAGCGCTGCTATGTCCTTTATGTAGCCTGGAGACCAAAACTGCACACAATACTCGAGATGAGGCTGCACCAGTGCATTATAAAGCTGGAGCATAACTTCCTTGGACTTGTACTCTACACATTGTGCTATACAACCTAACATTCTGTTTGCTTTCTTAATGGCTTATGAGCACTATCTGGAAGAACTTCTCAGAAAAATGTGAGTTCAGAGTATTGCTTTTATACTGTCTGTATTGTTCGATTCCCCTTTACTATTCCTGATGCACTTCACCTCTTCCTTGACTGTTCTTTTACTACTAAAATACTGAAAAAATCTCTTTGGGTCATCTTTCGCCTTATCTGCTATATTCCTCCCTAACTGCCTTTTATCCTCTCTAATATCCTTCTTAATGGTTGTCCTCATGTTCTCATATGCCCTACGATTCACTTTGGAGTTATTAGTCTTATAAGCCTTATGCAGCTGTTTTTCCTTTTCAGCTTCTTTTTAAACTCTTTATTAACCCACTGTGGAGTTTTTAAAATTCATACTAATTCCATATTTACATATGTACCTGTCCTTCATTTCATGCAAAATGTTTTACACCTGTGCCACTGCTCTTCGTCTGTCTAAACAACTTAAAAGCTTATCCCAGTCTGTCCTCCTTAGACTTTGCCTCATCTGCTCACAAATTGCTCTACAAATGTTAAACTTAACAGTTTTAGACTTTGCATCTGCACTCTTTCAAAACACTGACAATTGTAATTTATTATGGTCACTAGAGCCTAGAGGTTCAATCCACTGTACACCCTCATTTATATCCTGATTATTACAAAACTAGCAAAATACCCACGCTTCGCAGCGGAGAAGTAGTGTGTTAAAGAAGTAATGATAAAGAAAAGGAAACATTTTGAAAATAACTGTCATATATATACACACACACACACATATAAACATATATATATACATATCCATACATATATACATATAAACAATTGTTGGGTAGTTAAAGTCTCCCATGACTATAATATCCCCCTGTAAACATGCCTTTTTAATATTATTTAAAAAATTTGTGATGAAATTACTTTCTGCATTGGGTAGTCTATAACACACTCCTAAAATAAGGCCTCTTTCACTAATGTTTTCCAGGCAAAGCCACATGTCCTCTCTAAGATGGGGCTCAAGGTCCAACTGAAAAGGAGTTGTATTTAAATTATGTGTGGCATAAGCAGCAGCCGTACCTCCTTTTCTGTCTATCCTTCCTAAAAAATGTGTATCCCTCTACTTATCTCTATCTTTGTTATTTAGCCAGGTTTCCAGTATTGCTATTATATCATAATTATGCTCCTAATTATACAAGTCTGACTCACTTGTTTTATTTATTGATACTTCTAGCATTAACACTAGAATTACCAGAGCCTACGAGAAAACTCGGAAATCCGGCCCACCTTAAATCCTTTCTCACCTCTCTGTCAGCGTCTTTTGTCCTGTAAATGTGTCGATAACAGCAAGCCGCCTGCTATCCCATCCCCCCGCCCACTGCCGCAGTTCAATTCGCAAAGAAGTATCTCAGTGCTCAGTGTTTATCTTTGAGTGAATTTCTGGAGCCTTAAAGGGTAAAAAAGTACATAGTCATTAGGAATACATACATTTCATGTGTGTTTAGTGTCATCAACAACCTTTGTAAAAACGTTGTTAACACAGAAACGTTTTTCATGTTTTAGTAATAACTGACAAAATGTAGACATGAAATGTATAATGTGTGAAGCCTGAAATACAAATATGAAATAAACACTTTCACAAAAAGTACAAGTATAATAAAACAAGTGCACTTTTATTTAAGAATTTAACTGAAGAAAAAAGAAAGCAGGTTACGGTGGGCGGTTGATATGACAGCTTGTGTGGTGCAATGCTAAGAACTGCAAGAGGTCACGGTTTTGATATCAACTGGTTCCCAAATTTACAATTTTGAGTAGTGAGCTGCTCTTATTGTGTATATCATACAATAAAAACATACATTTCATTTGCGTGTGTAAATCTTTATTTATTCTCTCACTCACGTTCAAGCTTCCACTCCCCCCCACTGATCTAACGATGTATTCAGATAAAGACGTGGTACAAACTCATTTTGTTATACCTCCTCTTTATTTGAAAACCGTGTCAGATCTTGTGCGCGAACAAGACTGGGAAAACTGTGGACGTGGATATGAGTAGTGTGCGTGACTGAGATTGACTGTGGATGTGAATTTTTTTTATTTGGATGGATGCTGGAGGTGCTGTAAGAGCGTGAATGTGAGTGAGAGAATAAAACTAAAGAAAAGATGCTAACTTTGGCAAGTACTATACATTTACAGCGGCTGTTACAGATGTAAATAAAATGTATGTTTTTATTGTATGATATTAACAATAACAGCAGCTCACTACTCAAAACGGTAAACTTGAGAAGCTGCTTGCATCCATTCCAGAAGCTCCTGATTGGGAGTCAGCAGTTCTTAGCATTGCAGCACGCACGCTGTCGTATCAACCGCCTACCGTAACCTGCTTGCTTTTTTCTTCGTTTATATTCTTGAATAAAAGTGCACTTGTTTTGTTATACTTGTACCTTTTATGAAAGTGTTTATTTGATATTTGTCCTTGGGTGGGTGTGTGTGGGAACTGTTAACATTTGAACGTGACGATTGTATATAAAAAAAAAACAAACGCAGTCTCGTCATGATTACAACTGCATGAAGGTATTTAAAGGAATATAATGTTGCATTAGTGCAACAACGTTTTCTGAAATGTACAATACAAGTCATAAAATGAATTATTCCAAATGTCATATACAGGCAGTCCCCGGTTTACGTATGAGATAGGGACTGTAGGTTTGTACTTAAGTTGAATTTGTATGTAAGTCGGAAAAGGTATATTATTTTAATAAATGGTATTGTTGACTGACTGTAACCAGGTGCTCTGCCAATGAATGATGGAGTTTTACCTCTCTCTGACATTTTTATTATTTCTACTTTATTTTCAATGGTGATGGTTTTTCTCTTCTTTACTGCATCACCAGCAAATGCATGAGATTTGTGTTTCATAGACATTCTTGAAGGGTGAAGACAAAAGGTTAAGATGAGCTCTTCTGCACAGCACTGTACACGCTATCACAGCAGGAAGGTACCTATCATCAACACGTCTGATGTACTGACAAGAGACAACTTCCTGCTATGTATGTAACAGGACAATCAGGCTTGCTATTGAGAATGAATGGGGGCGACGAGTGGCGGTTCATCACCAGCCCACCTCACAGTCATCTTCACTACAGTATGCTGCTTGAAGCATCTGTCCACAGAGTATGAACACAGTGCGGCGAAAGGCGTGCAGTGAATCACCAACCACCGCCCTCATTCAACAGACAGCCATCCGAGGCACACTACAGTGCTACCTCCCGTCGCACCATTCACCCTCAATGGCCTCCGTTCAGCCACAACAGGCTCACCGCTTTCAGCATCACCAGCCGCCCACTGATAATGAACGGGGCAGCCATGTGTGGTGGGTGGGCATTGAAATTGCTTGCCGCCGGGAGCTGTCCGAGGGACACTACACTGCATGAGCAGCGAAATCGCCCCCCTCCAGTCGCCATCCAGCCACCGCTTGCAGCATCCCCAGGCTAAAGATAATGGAGCGGCAGTTACTGAGGTGCATGCGTCGCAGCTGTGGCCCCATTCGTATGTCGTAGGTTGGATGTCTATAACCTGGGGACTACCTGTATACCCAAGTCTCTATTTTGGTCAGTGTGTCTTTGACATCATGGATCAGAAGGTGCATACTAATTCAGCGTGAGCAGGAACACTCAAGAATAAAACTGAATAAAAAAAATTCACATCCACAGTCAATCTCAGTCACGCACACTACTCACATCCACGTCCAGTTTTCCCAGTGTCATTCGCGCACAAGACCTGTTATACTTGTACCTTTTGTGAAAGTATTTATTTCATATTTGTATTTCAGGCTTCACACATTATACATTTCATGTCTACATTTTGTCAATTATTACTAAAACATGAAAAACGTTTCTGTCTTAACAACGTTTTTACAGAGATTGTTGATGACACTGAACACACATGAAATGTATGTATTCCAAATGACTATGTACTTTTTTACCCTATAAAGCTCCAGCACTTCACTTGAAGATAAGCACTGAGCACTGAGAAACTACTTTGTGAATTGAATTGCAGCGGTGGGCGGGGGGATGGGATAGCAGGCTGTTTGTTGCTTGCTGTTATCAACACATTTACAGGACAAAAGACGCTGATGGAAACGTGAGAAAGGATTTAAGGTGGGCTGGATTTACAAGTTTTCTCGTAGGCTCTGGTAATTCTAGTGTTAAGGCAAGCTATTTTTAATGTGTTACTCGTTTTACTTTTACGTTTACGTTTAAATGTTGAGTTAGAATTTACATAGCTGCACATTTTTATTTTTACACTATTGTTTGTTCCTTCATGTACAGTTCATGTACAGTACTAAACATACTATATAATAAAATCCTACTGTATTTGTGTGTGTGTTTGTGTGTATTGTCTGTCTGAGCAAGCTGATTGCTCAGTTTGGATTTAGTCCTACTGGTCTCTTTGGCTTTGGTGGCTCATTGGTGAGAATGATGACACAATACGTTAGGGGGGTGTTGTTCAATTCCTGTTTGTGACACTTTTTTATTATTTTTACAAAAAAGGAATTGAAATGAGGCATTTCAACAACAACAAAGCAAATAATATACTGAGCGACTGGTCACTACGGTAGTATATGCAAAAAATATAAATTCTTTTTTTACAGGGATAATGGAGTCCCACTGGCCATTGGTGGTAGTCAAAATACAGGAACTAGATGAAAATGTACCTCAAAATAAGAAAGTCTGAGAAGCAGGCTTTATAGTAAAGTGATTGAGATGGGAAACACCAGGCAAGATAGATTGAGACCCACAAGGATACTGGGGAAGTGTGTAGGATGAACACTGAAGAAAAGAGAGATTAACATTTTAAAAATGTATTCTATTACCTGTCTTAGACTATATATATTACACATTACCTGTCAGTCTAACAGTATCTGTGTCCTGAACAGTAAGAAGTTGGCATGGATGCCACTAGTATTAACTGGAAGCGTAGGTGGTGAAAATAAATATGTTATATATATGTAATAAACACATCTAGTGTTAAAGACAGTAAAAAGTATACACAATAGGAAAAAGCAACTGCAGTATAATTTAACACCCATGCTGAACTATGCAGAGTGTCTTGTGTCTTTTTAATTAACAATAGATGTTAATCTATTGTTAATAGATGTGCTGGATGTTAATTACCCAGCACCAGTCTCCTAATCATTATCAACAACCATTAAAGTTAAGCTGCATTTTATATGTAACTAGCAAAATACCCGCGCTTCGCAGTGGAGAAGTAGTGTGTTAAAGAAGTTATGAAAAAGAAAAAGAAACATTTTAAAAATAAGGTAACATGATTGTCAATGTAATTGTTTTGTCACTGTTATGAGTGTTGCTGTCATATATATATACACACACACACACACACACACACACACATATAAACATATATATATACACATATACATATATATACTGTATATCTACTGTACATATACACATATATACATATATATATATAGACATATACACTCACCCTCACCTAAAGGATTATTAGGAACACCTGTTCAATTTCTCATTAATGCAATTATCTAATCAACCAATCACATGGCAGTTGCTTCAATGCATTTAGGGGTGTGGTCCTGGTCAAGACAATCTCCTGAACTCCAAACTGAATGTCAGAATGGGAAAGAAAGGTGATTTAAGCAATTTTGAGCGTGGCATGGTTGTTGGTGCCAGATGGGCCAGTCTGAGTATTTCACAATCTGCTCAGTTACTGGGATTTTCACGCACAACCATTTCTAGGGTTTACAAAGAATGGTGTGAAGAGGGAAAAACATCCAGTTTGCGGCAGTCCTGTGGGCGAAAATGCCTTGTTGATGCTAGAGGTCAGAGGAGAATGGGCCGACTGATTCAAGCTGATAGAAGAGCAACTTTGACTGAAATAACCACTCGTTACAATCGAGATATGCAGCAAAGCATTTGTGAAGCCACAACACGCACAACCTTGAGGCGGATGGGCTACAACAGCAGAAGACCCCACCGAGTACCACTCATCTCCACTACAAATAGGAAAAAGAGGCTACAATTTGCACGAGCTCACCAAAATTGGACAGTTGAAGACTGGAAAAATGTTGCCTGGTCTGATGAGTCTCGATTTCTGTTGAGACATTGAAATGGTAGAGTCAGAATTTGGCGTAAACAGAATGAGAACATGGATCCATCATGCCTTGTTACCACTGTGCAGGCTGGTGGTGGTGGTGTAATGGTGTGAGGGATGTTTTCTTGGCACACTTTAGGCCCCTTAGTGCCAATTGGGCATCGTTTAAATGCCACGGGCTACCTGAGCATTGTTTCTGACCATGTCCATCCCTTCATGACCACCATGTACCCATCCTCTGATGGCTACTTCCAGCAGGATAATGCACCATGTCACAAAGCTCGAATCATTTCAAATTGGTTTCTTGAACATGACAATGAGTTCACTGTACTAAAATGGTCCCCACAGTCACCAGATCTCAACCCAATAGAGCATCTTTGGGATGTGGTGGAATGGGAGCTTCGTGCCCTGGATGTGCATCCCACAAATCTCCATTAACTGCAAGATGCTATCCTATCAATATGGGCCAACATTTCTAAAGAATGCTTTCAGCACCTTGTTGAATCAATGCCACGTAGAATTAAAGCAGTTCTGAAGGCGAAAGGGGGTCAAACACCGTATTAGTATGGTGTTCCTAATAATCCTTTAGGTGAGTGTACATATCTACATATATATATGTACACATATACATATACATATATACATATACACATACATACATACATACACATATATATATATATATATATACACACACAGACACATATATACATATATATATATATACATATCTACATATACTGCTCAAAAGAATTAAAGGAACACTTTTTAATCAGAGTATAGCATAAAGTCAATGAAACTTATGGGATATTAATCTGGTCAGTTAAGTAGCAGAGGGGGTTGTTAATCAGTTTCAGCTGCTGTGGTGTTAATGAAATTAACAACAGATGCACTAGAGGGGCAACAATGAGATGACCCCAAAACAGGAATGGTTTAACAGGTGGAGGCCACTGACATTTTTCCCTCCTCATCTTTTCTGACTGTTTCTTCACTAGTTTTGCATTTGGCTACAGTCGGTGTCACTACTGGTAGCATGAGGCGGTACCTGGACCCTACAGAGGTTGCACAGGTAGTCCAACTTCTCCAGGATGGCACATCAATACGTGTCATTGCCAGAAGGTTTGCTGTGTCTCCCTGCACAGTCTCAAGGGCATGGAGGAGATTCTAGGAGACAAGCAGTTACTCTAGGAGAGCTGGAGAGGGCCATAGAAGGTCCATAACCCATCAGCAGGACCAGTATCTGCTCCTTTGGGCAAGGAGAAACAGGATGAGCACTGCCAGAGCCCTACAAAATGACCTCCAGCAGGCCACTGGTGTGAATGTCTCTGACCAAACAACCAGAAAGACTTCATGAGGGTGACCCAAGGGCCCCATGTCCTCTAATGGGCCCTGAGCTCACTGCCCAGCAGCATGCAGCTCGATTGGCATTCGCCATAGAATACCAGAATTGGCAGATGCACCACTGGTGCCCTGTGCTTTTACAGATGAGAGCAGGTTCACCCTGAGCACGTGACAGAAGTGAAAGGGTCTGGAGAAGCCATGGAGAACATCATGCTGCCTGTAACATCATTCAGCATGAGCAGTTTGGTGGTGGGTTAATGATTGTCTGGGGAGGCATATCCATGGAGGGTCACACAGACCGCTACAGGCTTGACAAAGGCACCTTGGCTGCCATTAGGTATCAGGATGAAATCCTTGGACCCATTGTCAGACCCTATGCTGGTACAGTGGCTCCTGGTGCACGACCATTTCTGGCCTCATGTGGTGAGAGTATGCAGGCAGTTCCTGGAGGATGAAGGAATTGATACCATTGACTGGCCACCACACTTTCCTGACCTAAATCCAATAGAACACCTCTGGGACATTATGTTTTGGTCCATCCAATGCCACCAGGTTGCACCTCAGACTGTCCAGGAGCTCAGTGATGCCCTGGTCCAGATCTGGGAGGAGATCCCCCACAACACCATCTGTCATCTCATTAGAAGCATGCACCGATGTTGTCAGGCATGTATACAAGAACACAGGGGCCATACAAAGTGCTGCGTACAATTTTGAGTTGCTGCAATTAAATTTTGGCAAAATGGACTAGCCTGCCACATAATTTTTTCACTCTGATTTTTGGGGCGTCTTTGAATTCAGGGCTCTGTAGGTTGATCATTTTCAATTACCATCAAACGATGTAGCATCCTTTCGTTCCTAACACATTACCCAGTCTATATCAGTATTGATATCCAGGAGGATTTCTTTTTCCCATTGAGATCTGATGTGTTTTCAAAGTGTTCCTTTAATTTTTTTGAGCACTTTATATATGCATATCTACATATATACACATATATATATATATATTACATATCTACATATATATACAGTATATACACATACATACATACATACATACATACATACATACATACATACATAGACATATATATATATAAATATACAGTAATCCCTCGCTATATCTCGCTTCGACTTTCGTGGCTTCACTCTATCGCGGATTTTAAATGTAAGCACATCTAAATATATATCACGGATTTTTCGCTGGTTCCCCGCTTTCTGCGGACAATGGGTCTTTTAATTTAGGTTACATGCTTCCTCAGTTTGATTGCCCAGTTGATTTCATACAAGGGACGCTATTGGCGGATGGCTTAGAAGCTACCCAATCACAGCATGTATTACATATTAACTAAAACTCCTCAATGCTATAAGATATGCTCCCCGCGTGGCGCTTGTTTTGTTTGCTTCTCTCTGTCTCTCTCACTCTCTCTGCCTTTACACAGTGGCTGTTTGCCTAGAAGATAGGACGCTCCTCTACAAAATGCCGCTTTATCGCAGTACTTCTGTATACTTAAAAGCACGTATTGATTTTTTGATTGTTTGCTTTTCTTAGCGAGCGCTCTCTCTGACATTATCTGCTCTTCACAGTGCTCCTTTGAAGATAAGATCTGTTTGCATTCTTTTAATTGTGAGAAAGAACTGCCATCTCTGTCTTGTAATGAAGCACAGTTTAAACGTTTGACTAAAGGGTGTTATTTCATGTCTAGAGGGCTCTAATAATGTTAACAGTGTGGGAGAGTTTATAAGGGCTTAAAATATATAAAAATAACCATACAAACATATGGTTTCTACTTCGCGGATTTTCACCTCCCTCGAGGAGGGATTACTGTATATACATACATATCTACATATATATACTGTATGCTGTATATAGCAAAATCCCCACGCTTCGCAGCGGCAAAGTACTGCTTTAAAATTTTTATTAAGAAGAAAAGAAAACCTTTTTAAACTGAGGGGAAATATACCAATAACTATTTGTTAAGGATCTCTTTGTATACCACGTTGTCAGTTCAGCACTCCGGTTGTAATATGACCAAGCTGTGCGAGTTTACTCTTGAGAATGCAACGTATACTTGTCCAGGAGAAAAGCAATCTTGCCTCAAATCAATGGCAACCTTTTGTAGGGTCTATCCCTCAGACTTATTAATTGTCATTGCGAAGCAGAGCCTTACTGGAAATTGGAGGCATTTGAATTGAAATGGGAAATCAGAGGGTATAACAGGGATGCAAGGAATACATTCAGAGTGCAGAGAAACTCTAGAGACAGCGTGTGTATTAACTTGTAGATTTTTCTGTGAGTATTTGGTGGCAGCGTGACGAAGTTGCTTCCGCAAGACCACGTTAGCTGTGGAGCTCAGCTCGGAACGAAATGAAGTGAATGAATTGAGGTGAATGGGAGGAGAGATGATGAAGTGACTCCCCCACCCGCCTTAACTGTCAATCCCTCCACAAACACAGTCTCTCGGATTGTGATGTCCACGGCTTTATTTAATGTTTGCTCAGACCCGGCACTTAAAAGTTTCTCTCGCACTTTTGCTGAGTTTAAGCCAAACATTATTCTATCCCTGGCAATCTCAACTCTCCTTTATATAAATCAGTAAAGGAGAGAGGACTAAACATTAAGGAAAAAGAATGGCAAGACCGCGTCAGGTGCGGAGCTCAGCTCAGAGCGAAATGAAGTGAATGAAATGAGGTGAATGGGAGGGGAGAAGATGACATCACTCCCTCACCCGCCTTAACTGTCAGTCTTTCCACAAACAGTCTCCATAAGCACAGTCCTTCACCAGCAATTTTAACTTAGTTACAAAGTGATCAAAACTCTCGTTTATACCCTGCGTCCTCTCATTAAACTTGTATCTTGCGAAGATTGTGTTAGTCGTGGGCATGACAAACGCTAGCAGCAGCCTGTCTATGAACTTAATTTAAACTTTAGGTTTACACCGCGCTTTGTTTCTGAAATAGCTGCACTCATGAATATGCTTGTATGCGTCACTCTCTTCATATTCTTTTCCTACCTTCTCAATTGTGTAATGCGTTTTTTGAACAGGTTTGATTCATCAAAGTGAACACTCGTACTGCGTTCAGTCAGTTCACGTGAGCCGCTCTCTTGTCTGATCTAGCGATGTCAATGGCTTTATTTAATGTTAGCTAAGACCTGGCACTTAAAAGTTTCTCGCTACAGCAATTTTAACTCAGTTACAAAGTGATTCAAAGTCTCGTTTATACCTCCTGTCTTCTCATTAAACTTGTATCTCCCGAAAATGGTATTCGTCATAGGCATGACAAACGGCAGGGGGAGCGTGTCTATAAACTTAATTTAAACTTACGTTTTACACTGTGCTTTGTTTCCACAGTAGCTGCATTAATGAATATGCCTGTATGCATTTTTTCTTCAGCGGTCTTTGGAGCTCTTCCTTGTTTTCTACGTACTGCGTTCACAGTCAGTTCACGTGATTACGTGGGAAGCGTGATGATGCGACATGCAACTCCGCCTCCCTCGGCCATCGAGCTGCAGTCTATTACATTATACGGATAAAAATAGGTTCCAGTTATGACCATTACGCGTAGAATTTTGAAATGAAACCTGCCCAACTTTTGTAAGGAAGCTGTAAGGATTGAGCCTGCCAAATTTCAGCCTTCTACCTACACGGGAAGTTGGAGAATTAGTGATGAGTGAGTGAGTAAGTGGGTGAGTGAGTGAGTCAGTCAGTGAGGTCTTTGCCTTTTATTAGTACAGATAGAGCACTTACATGCAAGCAGGGGTCTAGTTCAAATTAATTCCTGTGTTACTCCTGTGTCATACTATGTTATGACAGACACGTCTATGTGCTCCCAATGTGACATTATGGTTTTACCACCAGACAAACAAATTTATGCCACAAAAGCCAACATATACAGCATGTACATCCTGCATATTCTTAAACCGGTTCTTGTTTTGCCTTTCATCTACTATAAAGCCAAATGCCTGACTACGGTAACAAAAAAACTCAAATATTTTATCATATCTTCTCTGTTGAGGTCTCAGTTACTGGGCTAAGTGGTCTATTTGTAAACTGTGAATACCTACACTTGAAAGACTAAAAAATAAATAACTTAATTACTGTCTTCAGTATTGCCTTTTTGTGTGATAGAGAATTCTTACCTGCCTCCCGCTGAATGAGTTTAATACAGTATACAACACTGTCAACATGAATGTCATTTCCAAATTGTTATAAAGTGCTCCCAACAAATGATTAACTGATTTTGTATTTTGCATGTATGCTTACTATATATGGTCTTTACTCCCATATACTGTACATTTTTTTTCTCACATTTAACAGATATGACTAAATTGCCAGACATGACCAGGTGGAAATGTTTGTATGCTAAGATGGGCTAGCAACTCTGCTTCATCCCATATGCTACTTGAACATTACATTACATTAGATTAGATTTGATAAAGCTTTATTAATCCCATTGAGAAATGCAAAAGCATACAGCAGCAGAAACATAAAAAACACAAATAGAGACTCACAGAACAGATAATACAACCAATTGATAGTGTGGAATATGGCCCGAAAACAGACAGGTAGACATGTTTAATTCACCCACACACGTTTATTCACAAGTCCTAATATTTACAAAAGTGCAACAAAACCCCAAACAACTCCCCCAAAAGTCCAGGCCTCTACTCAATGCCTTCTTCAGGCCGCCTCCACTCCTCTCCACCAGGCTCTGTCCTTCTCCTCACCCGACTCCAGCCAATGAATGGAGGGAGGCGGCCACTTTTATCCCCACCCGGATGTGCTCCTGGTGCCTCCCGATAATCTTCCACTGGCACTACCCAGTGTGGCGGAAGTACTGGCTGCACACTTGGAAGCACTCTGGCTGTCCCTGGTCTTCTTTCCCCCAGCACTTCTGGGTGTGGCGGAAGTGTTGAGGGCCAGGGCTCCTCAGGCATTTGGGCGCCCCCTGGCGGTGACCATGGGCCCCTATAGGGTTGAGCTTTGTTCTCATGGTCCACAAAGCCACTAGGGCAGTCGCCCCCACGTGGGCTGTAGGTAGGCGTAAGCCCTCGTCCAGTCTTCCTGGGCCTCCCGGCTAGGTACCACCCCCAGCCACTCGCCACAATAGATAGATAGATAGATAGATAGACAAATAGATAGATAGATCAATGTAATGAGTACAACTAAAGACATGCAGGTTAAGTGGATTGGCAATAGTAAATTGTCCCTAGAATATGGTTGGTATGTGTGTGTCAGTGTTTGCCCTGTGATGGACTGGCAACCTGTCCAGGGTTTGTTCCTGCCTTGTGCCTTAGCTGGGATAGGTTCCAGTATCCACGACCCTGTTCAGGACTAAGTGGGTTAGAAAATGACTCACTGACTGACAGTGGGCAAGAGAGAGCCCCTTTCGGTGCTTTTTAACACATGGTGGTGGAATGAGTCTTTGGCTACAAATGCTACAAGAGAGCACCTCCTGGAGGGAATGGTGGGGATTTTTCATGATTGCCTTCAATTTTACCATAATTGTTTTTTCCACAACAGCTTCCAGTGTGTCCAAGGTGTGAATTGTTTTGAAGAAGGGTTTTCCAATAAGTTTCTTCAGGCATTGTGCTTCTTTTGTGCTCAGGTTGCGCCGCCACGAGACTGCAGCGTAGAACAGCACACTGGCTACTATGCACTGGTAGAGCATTTCCAGCAGCTTGCTGCACACATCAAAAGACCTGAATCTCCATACCAAGTACAGTCTGCTCTGGCCCTCCTTGTACAGTCACAAGTTTTTTATGAACTTGCAGGTACTAGTACCTCTGCAGCAATTCTACATCCTCCCCCTGAATGGTGACTGGTCTTAAAGTCTTTTTGGCATGTCTACCACCAGCTCTTTCGTCTTGCTGATGTTGAGTTACAGGTTGTTGTCACACAGTCCCTAAGCCTCACAAACTGGGGGTGGTGCGGGTGCAGGGTGACGGTTTGGGGATTGGGTAGTTTCCTGAATATAGATTTGCTACATGTTATTTGAGCTTGTGGTGTGAAAATATCTATTATGAATGTCTCCAACTCCAAATTTAAAATTAAGACAACCCTTCTAAAGCCAGTCAAGCCAACCCTTCTATGTTAGTGTGGATGGAAACATCCGCTTTCAAAGAAGCCCAACAAAGCAAAAGTCAGACCAGTGGAAGGTAGACCTGTTTTTATGTGAAGCAACCAGTGATAATGCACTAAGATGCTTTGATTTAAGTCAAATGTTTTCCATCAGTATTTGAGATGAGATGGAAAATGTTAAGGAGCTGTAGTTTTGTTATGTTTTAATTGTAATTAGGCTGTAAGAACACTGTGGGCCCTAGCTGATCAAGGCTATATGAGGATCAGGGCTAATAAGAGATACTTTCACTGGACCATGAAGTGGAAAATAACAAGGCATATGTGGGGTGAGAATTTAAATTTAAATCTTGTGTATTAAATTAACACAGGGAAGCCTGGTATACACTATTTTGTTTAATTTTCAAATGAAAAACTTGATGTTGTTATCTGTTTTCATTAATCGTTTCATAAGGTAATGTAAAGGCCAACACCCTATTCCTCACTGAATGCAAAACTGTACAAATAAATAGCATTTGATGTTTACAGGCAGAAAACAATTTGCTCCAGGCTCATAACTAATGAAGAGAAGGTTAAAATTACATCTATATTTACCTCCATTAGCTAGTCAAAACTAGAAGAAACTCCAATAGACTGGTTGACATACTGGATTATTAGTCCTGAAGTGGTCATCTTTATGAAAATGACAATACTGAAAAATTCTAAAATGGCATTCTTTCATCACATGAAGCACTTCCCAGTAGTATTTCGGGAAACAGATTTGCTTTACTAACACTCCAGGATTTCTTTTCTCTTCCTTGTCAAAAGACTTTTAACCAAAAATATTAGGGAAAGAGGTCTTATTGGAGTGTCTAGATAGAATGTAAGCATATGATTTATATTGAAGGAATGTAAAGCCACTGAAAATGTTGTTAAAAATGAAGTACATATTGATGTAACACCAGAGTTTAATTTTAAACATTTAGAGTTGTTTTTCATGTTTTTCTGTATTGAAGCAAACACATTCTCTTTTATGCTGATTCATTTCAGAGATACACTGCACTGTTAACATTTGGTTTTTTTTTTTCTTCACTCAGCTAGAAAGGTTTTTTTTGGGGGTTACATGTTACTAACATCACTAAATTAAAACCTCCAATATTGATGTCCACATTCCTACTTTCACATAATATATATTGCATTACCTGTAAAAATATGACCTTAACATGAACTACTTCTTCTCGGTAATGTAAAATAATAAATTACTAGCCACAAATCTACATTACCCGAGGACTACTGGACCAAAACAAGAACTTTTATTCACATTTCTTCAAGGAGTCCAGTGATGAAGAATCAATTATCATAAAGGTCAAATTACCCTTGAGACACAATGAGCATGATTTTAATGTTCACTGTCTTTTGCAAAAGTCACCTGCCATAAATCTCTAGGAGGTTCTGTTTGATTTCATTTTTTAAGGTTATTTTATTTTTCTCTAAAATAATGGAAACGTCTACCTGTCCATCAACATAGCTTTCCATTTTCAAGGTTACAGCCTTCAAATTGAAATTGAATTATAACCATGGTCTTTTCATATGTCATTCTTGGCGTAACATGTTTAATCCTATTGAGAATGTGCATGAATCTGCCCTTTGAAGCCATTTCTAACTCATTTTTTTATTCCAAATCAAGCTCAGACCTGCCATTTCATATCTCTTTTATTTTCTCAAGTGAGTCATGATCAAAACCTAACGTTGGCTCAGCTGAGGTTGCTATAAAATGCTTCTCTTCATCATCCACATTTATTGTTCATTTAAGGCTGAAAATCAATATGTACCAGACAAGCCTTATTGGTTCTCCACTGTATGCTAGGATAGCTCTTAAAAATTAACAAGTCCCTTTATAGATTAGACTTTATTTGAAGAATGACTTTGGCTTAGCCATTGGGGTTATTATAGCATATGCGCCTCTGCTTGGGAGAATAATCTACCTTGATTAATGTTTCTGTAAAGAAATAGGCTAAAGTTTCTTGGAAAAAATCTCAAGAGAGGAATTATTCCTTATTTATTGTGTCCCACTAAACAATTTCACCTTCTGTCTATAGTAAATTCCTGCTCCCAGTAACTTCATGTAATATAAGACAGAAGGATATGTGACAGCATTAAAACACTGGACTAAAGTCAACATAAGAGCATGACACACATATCTTAAAACAACAGCTCACACTGCAAACATGTAACTGTATGATTAATTACATGTGATTAAAATAAATGGCCTTTAGGATTCTCAGAGTGTAGGTTTAGTTGGTTTAACCATAAATGGTTACAGTTCATGCCATCAGAAATTACTGCCAGATGGTTCACTTGGTGCTTCTCATTTTAATGTAATAAAAATAAAAAGCTGGTATATATTAAGGGAAAATATTTTATATTAAAGCAATGCTGTACTGTAGCTTTGGTTAAGGAGATACAAAATATAAAAGACAGTAATTTTAAATTTACATAACATATTTTCTCTATAGTACAGTAACACTCTCTTGGATTGATGACTGCCTCTGCAAAACCTGTTTTTGGAATTATGGTTAAAAGTGAGGTTGTAAAATCTAATACACAAAATTATGCATCGCAGTAACTTGTGAATTCTGTCTCTGCATAAAACTTGCACTCTGGTCTACCACAAATACTTCAATGTAGACTTATTTACTTTTGATTTTGGCTGGAGTTGAATTGCTTCATGCTTCTGCGTTCTATTACATGAATGTGAGATCTCCATTCACACAGCTTTAAGTCATATTTTCAGTTATCACTTTTTGAATCAACATTATAAACAATTTTTACATTTTGTATGATTTATGTGAGCTGACCTTTAACACTAATCAGAATACAACATATTAGTTGACATCCAATTTCCACATTGTTATATTCTTACATAAATGCTTCACGTAAGTGTTGGGGCATGGTGCGATCCTGAAAGTCAGAGAATTTTGTTTAATGAAAGCAGGATGGTGCTTGTGCTTGGTCAAGTACTGAGTGTCTTGTTTTATTACCTTCATTTTCCACACAAATATATATTTAGCACAGTATACTTAAATAATTTAGATAATTCAAGACATAAACAAGACAATTGATGGGAAACTGAAAAATAGCAGAAACAATAAGAAGCAGCAATTATCAAAAGACATATGGCAATGTATTTTTACAGTCCCAAAGAGCTGCACAAAGCTCAATGATCACCAGACAAGTGCCACGCACCATCAGTGTCACCATTGCATTACTGTCACTAGAGACCAGTATTCCATTTGCTGGAGGAACATGATGGAAGTGACTATGAAGTGAGACATGCACTGCCTTGTCTGGCATTAACCATCTTTAACATATGAGAGGAGAGTATCTATTTTGTAGACAGTCCAATTCCCAAAAAAATTCAAAAGGCAAATCTTACAAAACAAATTTTGTTCACTTGCATTGACTTCACCATATCTAAAATGAGGTTAATATGATGCTTTGCATACTGAAAAGGGCAATTTCAAGGATTTATTTACACATAAGCAGATCTGAAAAAGCAAAAAGTATAGAAAATAAAAATCTATAACACCACACACTGCTTTTGATTTTACATTTAAATTAATTAGGAAGACTGCTCAACTTTAGACAGTATTGTAGAAAATGAAGCATCGAACAATTTGCCTTTATAACTATGAAGCACACATTTTCAAAACCATTCATATGTAATGGTGTAAAAAAAGGATCAAATCATCAGCAATCAAATGTAAATCACTTATTTTATCTTTCTAATGTATGATTAGTTCCAAACATATCTGAATTCTGTAGAATGTGAACTTTATTTTTTCTTATCTCAAGAGATTATCTAGAGTTACAAAAATTCATTCATGTATGGGTTGCATTGATACAACACTCTTTAAGGCAAGATTGTGGAAAAGCTGGTAAGATTTGCTGACACAATCAAGGTGTATTAATTGCATAATAATAACAGCAGACAAAGAGGCTTTTTCTCTCCGAACACTTTCAGCCATATCTTATGGATTTTGGCCTGCTGATCATAAATATCACTCTAATATTTTCCTATCATACAATACAACTACAAGTGGAATATCTTTGGAGATCTAAAAGTAGTGACGCTGCTACTAGGAATGCATCTTGGATATACCAAACATTTCTGTTTCATTCGAATGGGACGTCCATGTTAAAATTCTTATTGCATAAATATTGATTTTCTTAATACACTTAACACTTACAGTACTTCAGCCAGTTTGAAGAAAAGATGTGCTGATCAACTGATGCATGTTCTTAAGAGACATTTGTAAGTCCTCCCTGAGGCAAGCCATCATACCTTCATGCTTCAAGGCCACTACTATCATACCATTGTCAAAGAAGTCACCAGCATCAGTGCTCAATGACTATCTCTCTATAGCACTCACCCCACCTCAGTACTTTGAAAGGCTGGTCAAGGACCATATAACATACAAGCTCCCTGCAGTGTTTCATCCACTTCAGTTTACATACTGTCCTAATCGCTCCATCGATGACAACATTCCATCTGACCATAGCCCATCTGGAAAAAAAGAATGGTTATGCACAGCTGTTCTTTATTGACATTAGCTCCACTTTTAGTACAGTTAATGCCTAGCACTTGGTAAGAAAACTTGACCCACTAGGCATCAACTGGATATTGGACTTCCTCACAGACAGACCCCAGACAGTGTTTGTTGGAAAAAATATCTCTGAGACCATCACCATGAACACTGGAGTCCACAGGGCTGTGTTCTGAGCCCTCTGTTGTTCACTTTGATGACTGTTGTGCCAGCCAAAACTTGAATCATATCATGAAATTCGCAAACAACACAATGGCGGCAGGCCTCATCAATAACAATGATGACTCGGCCTACAGAGATGAAGTGAACCAACTCATCCTCTAGTGTGACAACAACAAACTGTCACTGAACATCAGCAAGAAGAAGGAGATCATTGTTGACTTCAAGAGGATGCACACAGCACATACTCCACTTACTGTATAATACATAGCAACACTGTGGAGTCAGGAAGAAGCACCAAGTTCTTGGGGGTGCACATCACAGATGACCTGACATGGACTACAAACACTACCTCCCATGTCAAGAAGACACAGCAGCACATTCACTTTCTGAGATGAATGGGGAGTGTAAACCTATCCCCACTACTGTCCTCACAACATTCTGCAAAGGTGCTATAGAGAGCATCTTGACCAGCGGCCTCACAGGTCTGTATGGCAGCTGCACTGTTCTGGATCAGAAGTCCCTTCAGAGAGTAATGAGGATGGCAGAGGAAATCATCCATATCACCCTCCCATCTATACAAGATCTGTAATTGTCACGCTGCCCTAGAAGAGCCACCAAGATAATCAGAGAAACCACCCACCCAACCCAAGGACTGATCACACTTTTGCCCTCTGGCAAATGCTACCGGAGTATATGGTGCATGACCGCCAGACTCAGTAGGAGATTCTCCCCACAGACCATCACACTACTTAACTCCCTCTAACAACAAATATCATGCTGACCTATTGGGACTGTTAAATTCCTGAACACACATACAGACTGTTTGAACACATATATTCGGAAAATTATATCTCTTATGTCTACACATTATGTTAATGTTTTTCATCACTTGAACACTTTACAACTATTCACCAATGTGTCTATTGGATTATATATACTGTATATATATTCTGTCTGTCTATGCTGTCTGTTATGTCTATCTGCTGTTGTATAATGTGAACTTGTCTTTATGTTTGTGTTAGTGCATTGAGCCTAGAGAAATGCAATGTCATTTAGCTGTGCAATCATCGTATGATATGAATGACAATAAAGTAAATCCATCCATCCTTACAAACCTGCTCCATAAGCATTTGGTTCCAGGGCAGAAAAGTGTGGCAAATAAACCTCTTGTTAACCCAACAAAGATATTTTGCCT
Source organism: Polypterus senegalus (assembly GCF_016835505.1). Taxonomy (NCBI): domain Eukaryota; kingdom Metazoa; phylum Chordata; class Cladistia; order Polypteriformes; family Polypteridae; genus Polypterus; species Polypterus senegalus. Next base: position 54,794,948 of record NC_053154.1, read on the forward strand.
CCTTTTCATATAAAACTTTAAAGAAAGTGAAGAAAGGAAAAGGGTTTCGATATTTCAGATGGATGTTTTCACGAATAATTGATGCCAAGCCTAAGAAAGGCACTTTTGTTAGTCCTCAAAGCAGACACAACAAGGATGTTGTTGAGAATTTCTTGACTACTACAGAGGCCCAGCTGGTTGACAACATGCTTTAAGCATACAAAAACATGAAGTGCAGCAATGAAAATGAATCTTTAAGTGGAGTTAAGTATGATGAAGTAGACAAACATTTCAGTTACAAATAGAGTATTCTGCACTAATGGACATGGCTCCTAATAATAAATTACATATTAAAGCTACTCAGATCATGATCAAACCATGTACAGTATGTAGAAGATTTGAGCTTAAGAATATTTAAAAAGACACTTGGCTGATTCTGGGTCTATCCACTGATATTGTCTTTCCTAATGTGTGAACAGCAACCTTACCTTTATGTTCATCTTTAAATTGAATGTAATCATGATTAATCTCCTGATGAAACTGATAAGGTAGAGGTGAAAACTGTGCCCAGTCCCTGGCAATATTGCCATTGATCCTGTCAATTATAACAATGTAGTCTGTATGAGGGAGCTTATAGGTTTTACTAAATTCGAGAAAAATATGGCAGTAATAGAAAATGAGAGATAGAAAAATGGACTTGTACAATAATGGCTTCCTGTTGATAGACTGCAGTTTGAGTTGCCAATAGCAGAAGGAAGCCTTGTGTTACATAACTGGGACTGAAGACTGTGGAGTTAATGAATGATTAACCAATTGATATTCTCATATTTATAGTTATATTTAAGATGGTAGCTCTTAGGAATTTTAACCTCCTGAGGAAGTTACCATTGAAGTATTTTTTGTGTTTGGCGTTATATTTAATATAAATACACATACATTCAGGCTGCAATATAACACATGGCAGCTTTACCCTTCCTTATACAGTAGGGGAAATAAGTATTTAATCCCCTGCTGAATTTATAAGTTTGCTCACAAAGAAATGAACAGTCTCTAATTTTATGGTAGTTTCATTTTAATGGAGAGGGACAGAATATCAACCAAAAATCCAGGAAAAACATATTGCATAAAAGTTATAAATTGATTTGCATGTTATTGAGTGAAATAAATATTAGATCCCCTACAACCCAGCCAGAATTCTGGCTCCCACAGATAGGCTGTGTGCCCATGTTGGACACAAATTTCAATCAATCAATCAATCAATTACGGATACTCCTGATCTCAAATTGTGATGTGTATAAATCATACCTGTCCACAGAATCAATTTCTTCCTTCCTAACCTTTCCACCATGATGGACAAGACCAAAAAGCTGTCAAAGGACGTCAGGGACAAGATTGTAGACCTGCACAAGGCTGGAATGGGCTACAAGACCACCAGCAAGAAGCTTGGTGAGAAGGTGACAACTGTTGGTGAAATTATTTGGAAATGGAAGAAATATAAAATGACCAATCAATCGCCCTCGGTCTGGAGGTCCATGCAAGATCTTGCTTATGTGGTGAGGATGATCATGAGAAAAGTGAGGGATCAGCCCAAAACGACACGGGAGGAGCTTGTTAATGATCTGAAGGCAGTTGGGACCACAGTCACCAAGAACATCATTGGTAACACACTATGCTGTAATGGATTGAAATCTTGCAGAGCCGGCAAGGTCCCCTTGCTCAAGAAGGCATATGTACAGGCCTGTATGTTCACTGGCAAACTTAGACAGGCTGGACTTTTGGTTGATATTCTGTCTCTTTCCATTAAAATGAAACTACCATAAACAATACAGCCTGTTCATTTCTTAGTAAGTGAGCAAACTTACAAATTCAGCAGGGGATCAAATACTTGTTTCTCCCACTGTAACTAGTCACCTACTAGACTTGTATGATAATAGGTTTCTCTGAGAACATTTCAATATAGCTAGCTGTTTGTGACAGAGGTTTTTTTCTTTTTTTTAATTTTGTGTTTAGAAGGCTCAGGATGTACTGCAGGGAATTGTTGACACGTAACCCTTGAACTGACACCATCTGGTGGTTTAATAGTCTGTCTTTAAGATTCTACAATCTATTTAATCCAATCAAAGGTTAATGAGGGCCTGAGGCTATTCTGGCAATATCAGGCAAAATGCAAGAACCAGCCCTGGACAAGTTGCCAGTCCACCACTGGTCCTACTCACGTGGGGCCAAATTAGAGTCACCATTAAACTAGCACGCTAATATTTGGAGATGCGGGAGGAAATCTAGAGTACCTGGAGAAAAAGGCAGACATGAGTAGAATATGCAAACTCCACACAGGCAACAACAGATATGGGATTTAAACCCTATAGTCTAGATTCATGAAGCTGCAGCACTACCCACTGCTAAACAGACTTTCATTCACATAGGACCATAATCTTAAAAAGGCTGGAAGCCCAGAGATGCAGTGCTGACATTGTTTCTGGTATCGATCAGAAAGACAGACAGAAGCCCAATCTTCTAGCTAGGGATGATAGCCATTGTAAATAGATTGTACACTGCTCTGTAATTTACTTTTTAATCTTATGTGATTTCAACCCTTTTTACAGTACACCCATTGCTGTTAAATAAATCCTTTTGCTTTTAAGTGTGTAATCCGGCCCCACTTTTGTCAGGTACCTGAAAACCAACCATTTATATTAATGTGATTACCCAACAATGTTTTCATTACATGGGTGTTTTCTATCAGAAAGTCAGCACTGATTGGCTATTACATTAAACTTGCTGTTGGCCTTTGTAAGATACAGTTATGAGAGTGGTGTTAGCCATTGAGAATCACACACACTTTGGCTTAATTTATTTTGTTCTGAAAGAAGCAACAGAAGGCACTGCAATTCCAAAACTGTTATATATGTGGTGCCATTTATAACATAATCCCCTCCAGAAATCACATTCCCTCAATACTAAAATACATACACAGTGTACCGAAACGTAATATTGCTGCATCCTAATCTTTATCTGCCTGAAAAATGCCTGAGCACATTTTAAGCTCAAGGGCCCATATTATTGTCTTATCACTGCTGTCTAAATGATAAATATTACAATTTTAAAATGAATTTATCATATTTAATTTTGGAACACTCATGCTTCTGAATTGGATTAACCCGGTTGTGGAAATGGTGGATTGATGGATATTTTTATAATAACAGAGGAAGAAATACCATGATGAATTTTTAAAATACAGTATGTGCTGTAAATAATGAGCTTCGTTCAAACAATATAATTTATTAAAGCCTTCATGAGCAAAAGAAAGCAAAACGGAATTGAACAATTTATACATGCAACACTGATTACTTTTTAAAAAATTCCAGTAAAAACACTGAATTATATTTCCTTAAATGATTCTAATTTACCTATTCTAAATTAATAATCTTTTTATAAAACACAATTTCATTATATTGTGATTTTGTGAGGAATTAAGACAGTTGCTATCAACACCTGTTCAGTACTCATATAGGGTTAATGTGAATTCACTGGACGTTGCATCCCATTTAAGGTGCATTGGGTACAACTGGTAAGATTGACACAAATTCATGCTGGGCCAATTTAGAGTTTCCAGTTAACATAATATGGAAAGTTTGGGGATGCGCTCAATGATTCCAGTATAGAAGTAAATAACATGAATCTAAAATCCACTTAAATTATTTCATGGGTGCATGGCACAAGAGCTTGTCTATGTAGCATTGGATTCAAGGTACAAATCAAACCCTGGACAGGGCACCAATCCATCACACAGTACACTCTCTCATACACAGCCAGTTTTAACGCTTTAGCCTGACATGCATAGGAGATGCTTGTTGGTGCCAGTCAAAATTTCAGCTGGCCATTACCCTGTAAAAAATAAAAGACAGCTGAAGAAACAAGCAGGTGGCTGGATATTTGTGAAGATCGCCACTCTCATTGAGCAGCATCACATAATATGGTATTAATGCACTACAGTACATCAAAGTTTTCATCAATGAAAAAGTAAAACATCTGTCTCCAGCTGATCATTACATATTATACTTGCATTTAAAAAATATATTTTAAGAATTTAGGCAACAGTGTTAAATGATGTGATGCCTGAGTTCTTATGTAGATGAAATGTTTGCTAAAGTCAAAGAGGGGACATATTTTATGTGCCTTCATTCTTTTAACACTAGGTTTTCATTTTTTCAAATGTGCTTTTCTTTCAAACCACACTGATTTGTGCTTCCAACTATGTAATTTGCAATGATTTCAGGCACCACAATTTTTCATTTTTCTTTTTGCAGTAGTACTACTTATCAATAAAACTGTATGCATATCAAGTAGACATTTACCTCTAAATGATATTAATAATAAAAAAGCAAATACAAAAATAGGCACGGTATAAACTCTAAAATTCATTTTACAATCCCTGTGCACCAACCTGAATTAGCTCCTGCATTGACTGTGCTGCTGCTGCTATAAACTCTGGCTTCTGACCTTCTCTCTTGTAATCGACAGATCACCACACAGAAGCACAGCTTTAAAACCTCTGAAGCACTGTATCACAGCGCACCATTAAACATCCTAGCTCTGCCATCTAACAGTGAAGCTAAAGACCTCGCCGATGTGCTTTTGTCACCAGCTGCACAACCACAGAAGAAAGACCTGCCCACCGTTTCAAAGAGTTGTGCGCTATTTCAGGAACTTGGAAGTGGTCACTGGGGATAGTAATTTCAAAGGGAAGGCTACGTAAATAGAAATGACCAATTGCATCAACCAGTGATATGTCACCAGTTGTATGAACTGACATTCCATCACAAGTGGCAGGTGTGCCCAGAAAATTTGCAAGCCAGAAAAGTCTCAAACAGAATTCCAACTAGAACCACTTAAAAGAGCCAAGTAAAAAGCAGAAGATTCATTCTGGCACTTTTTCAAAAACGTTGTAGGGTCTCGTATCCTCACAGATAAAAACTGAAATAGATTCTGTTATTTTTTTGGGCAGGAGGTTTGGAGCTACCCATCTTCTCCAGTGTAGATTGTTTAAGCTCTACTCATTTTGATGTTGACTGAGGTTATGTTTATGGGCATCGTCATGATAAATGATTTCTAAAATTTGTTGTGTTATAGTAATACTTAGCTTCTGAGCTGCACAGCTAACATACTGTATGGCCTTGCTTTTATGCAGTTGTTCTTTACCGATGCAGTGTTTGAATCCTTAGGAAGTCCACACATCTGATGTAAGTGTCGAAGGCATCAATTAGATAATAAAGTGCTTTTTCCATAGAAAGCCTTAACAGGTGCATCAGCTGAGATCTACAGGATTGGGTGCCAAAAACGAAGATAAACAAAAATCTACAAATCAATCATTAATCAAGAAGCACAGATATTCACAAGGTCAGTCTTGAGACTTTAATAGTTTATATTGAATCGTTTAAACGAAAAATAATGATTAATTGGAAAATCAATATTTTTACCCTGACCTACAGGACACCATCCACTGTCTTATCGGAAGGATGTCTAGACACTGTCGGGAATGCACACAGGCATGTGGGGACCATACACACTACTGAGTAACATTATGAGTTGCAGGGGTGAAATTCACACAATTTAGATCAGCCTGTGACTCCCATTTTCGATTTTGATTTTTGGTGTGATGTTAATCAAGCCCTGAATGGGTTGGTAATTTTGGTTTCCATTGACTATTGTTACATCATTTTGTTCTCAACAAAGTACATAGTATTACTCAGTAAAAATTTTTCAATTTTGTTCATCTAGATCCAACAGAAAACATATCAAATGTTGAAAGTGAGACATTTTACCATTTCATGAAAATTATTTGCTCCTTTTTAATTTGATGGCCAAACACGACTCAAAAAAGTTGAGACGGAGGAAACAGCTGGAGGAACATTTTAAAACTAATTAGGATAACAGACAACAGGTCAGTAACATAATTGAGTATACAAAGAGCATCTTACAGAGTCTCTCAGAAGTAAAGATGGGTAGATGTTCATCAATCTGCAAAAAACTGCGTCTACAAATTGTGGAACAATTTCAGAATAATGTTGCTTATTGTAAAAGACTTGCAAAGACTTTGAATATCTCATCGTCTACGGTACATAATATCATTCAAAGATTCCAAGAATCTGGAGAAATCTGTGTGTGCAAGGAACAAGGCTGAAAATCAATATTGTATGCCCGTGATCTTCGCGCCCTGATTCTGTCATGGAAATCAATGTAAGGGCTTAGGAAGACATCCAGAAATCATTGTCTGTGAACACAGTTGACCGTGCCATTCACAAATGCAGGTTAAAGCTCTATCATGCAGAGCAGAAGCCATATGTGAACATGATTCAAAAATGCTTCTGTCTTCTCTGCGCCAAAGCTCATTTAAAATGGACTGAGGCAAAATGGAAAACAGTACTGTGGTCAGATAAATCAAAATTCAAAATTCTTTTTCAAGTAGAAAGAGCATCCAGCTTATCATTACTCTGTTTAAAAGCCTGCATCTCTGATGTTACTGTATGCGAGTGCATTAGTGCCCATGGAATTGGCAGCTTGCACATCTGCAAAGACACTGTCAGTGCTTAAACGTTAGTACAGGTATTAGAGTAAAATATGCTCCCATCCAGACAACATCTTTTTTAGGGAAAGCTTTGCATATTTCAGCAAGACAATGCTAAACCGCATACTGCAATTTTTACAACAACATGGGTTTGTGGTAGACAAGTCCCTGTTCTCAACTGGACAGCCTACAGTCCGGACCTTTCACCAACTGAAAACATTTAGTACATCACGAAATGAAAAATAGCTACACAGTGTTCAACATCGGCCCTGTCTCAGTTTTCTTGAAACGTGTTGCTGCCATCAAATTCATAATTACCTTATTCTTTACTTAAAATGGTACATTTTAAATTTTTTTTATTTGAAATGTTTAATATGCTGCGGTAGGCTGGCGCCCTGCCCAGGGTTTGTTTCCTGCCTTGCGCCCTGTGTTGGCTAGGATTGGGTCCAGCAGACCCCTGTGACCCTGTAGTTAGGATATAGCGGGTTGGATAATGGATGGATGGATGTATGTTTAATATGTTGATATTTGATATGTTTTTTATATTCTATTGTGAATAAAATATGGGTTTATGAGATTTGCAAATCATTGCATTCTGTATTTATTTACAAGTTTTTTTGGAATTGAAGAAGTTGTATACAGTATACAGTTTATATATACCTTTAACAATTTTAGAGAACCAGATTTGCATGCATGTTTACCAGCTAACATCATACAGCAGGTAGGCTGTCAGCCTGAAAAGAACACCAGACTACTGCAGCGATTTAAATCCATATAAAGTATATATTTAAATAAACTATGGTATTATTGCATTGTTTTTTCAATATTAAAGCAATCTGTTTTCCAAGAGCCTTGAACAGAAATCAAAACATGACAAAAGTCTCTGAAGAGCAGAAGATGTAACATTATGTTGATTTTATTTATTATGTCCCAATGCTCCAGATGAATGTCTTTTAACTCTGTCAGAGACTCAGAGACTCATTACATGTATTTAATGCATCTCTGCAAGGAAGTCCCAGTGCAGATCTGCAGGGCACATGCAAAATATGATTAGTGGATATGAAACAAGTCAACAGTCAGACTGGGGTTTTAAAAAGAAAGATGTCAGCAGAGTAGCCAGACAACAAATTACATTAGTTGAGAAGAGACATGACAAAATTTAACCCAGGCTCTCTGATGAGGCAGAATCTAAAATAACAGCTCATCTGGCACAATTTTCCAAGTTAAATGAGAAATTATACCAATTGATATAATTCTGTTGTCATATTTTGTTTTTTTTCATGAAGTCAACAAACAATTATTAGTTCAGTTAACTGCAGCAAGAAATCAAATTAAATTTCTTCATTGTAATGAAATTTGCTGCACACTCTTCTTATGCATGTTGTTAATGTGAACCACTCACTTTGCGAAACTGAATATTCTGTTTAGGGGATTGTAAGGATGCAATATTTATTTCAGCAATATTGGTGAAAAGACAGGAAGCAACACATTACATGGCGCACACACATGAATTCTCACTCTTACGCAGCCAAGTTAGCACCTGTAATTAACCTAACTGTATATTTTTGGAACATAGGAGGGAAACCAATTGCCAGGGAAAACGTTTATGAAACCTAAAAAATAAGCACAACCTGCATAAACAGTAATTGATTCCAATAATCAAATCCTGGGTGCCCAGGGCCAAGCAGCAACATTACTAAGCACAGAACCAAAGTGTTACCCAAGTTTGTCTTATGTTTCCTTACTTACATATTGTCTAGTTGGACTAAACAAGCTAAAGCATTTTTTTATAAACAAAATTAGGTGTTTAGTCTTTCCTGGTGAGAAAAAAAAATCTAAGAGACTGTTTAATACTGCTTTACATAACAGAATGAAAATACCATGAGAAAAGATGTCTGATGGTTTTTCTATAATTTTAATGCATATACTATAAATGAACCTATATTGCTGGTTTGCAATGCCTGTGTGCTTTATGAAAGTGTTTTGCGCTGGGGTACTCTATAAAAGGTGAAATATAAATGACAAGGATGTTAGGTTAATTTGTGACTCTAAGCATACCCAATATGACTGAGTTTAAGAGTGTGTTCTGTCATTGGACAATTCGCAAATCTGTAACAGGAAAGGGTTCAGATAATTAATGATTATTGATTGATTAAAATAAAAATCACACATAAAACCTTAAATATAATATAGAGCTGCCATTCATTTGAGAGTTAAAAACCAAATAATCAAAAAAATGCTGAATCATTTTCTTTTGCAGGGGATTTTAATTAAAAATGCCTTTATATTTTTCTTTATCAGAATAGAATTTAAAAAGCAATGTTGTAAACAAGGTGTCACTTGTGTCATCTGAAGGCTGAGAGGAATAATCAAAAGAATGGGACCAGGAGATGAAACACAGCCTAAGCTAGATCAAAGCCAAAAAGATGTTGATACAAATACTGTACCAAATCCTGAACAGAAAGTGAAAGTCAAAGTCAAAAGGGAAAACTATTAGATCAAAAACTTAAATTCAAAAAGTGATGTATACAAATTCTTTGTTTTTATCTCGAACAATGTGACAATGTGTTGTGGTGGACAGAACTGCGCCCCACCACTATAAACAGAAGTGACAGATTAACAATGGGGTTCTCAAAAAAGAGATGAAAAAAATTGAAGCACAGTAATGTAAAAATTATTACAAAAATATGTAACACTGTTTCCACAGGCAGCATACAATTAATCTGAGCATTCAGGGTGTCTCTTGGATATAAACCCCTAACCCCATGGAGAAAAATACATTTCCTTTGAAATAAATCTTTAAAATGCATTGCCCATAATTGGTTAACACTTTTAGCAAGACAGAAGATGTTAGACAATACGACAACAGTAAAATTAAGGTCTTTAAAGAAAGCAGGGTCAAATGAGTAGGCTTAGGTCATAAGGTCAAAAATCAGTGACAAAACTAAAACATGAGACAGAAGGCGATGTCAAAAAACAAGCAAACTGCAGCTGAAGATATCTTTCCCTAACTAGATTAATATACCAGCCATTAACAAAAGATTATACACTCACCTAAAGCATTATTAGGAACACCATACTAATACGGTGTTTGACCCCCTTTCGCCTTCAGAACTGCCTTAATTCTACATGGCATTGATTCAACAAGGTGCTGAAAGCATTCTTTAGAAATGTTGGCCCATATTGATAGGATAGCATCTTGCAGTTGATGGAGATTTGTGGGATGCACATCCAGGGCACGAAGCTCCCGTTCCACCACATCCCAAAGATGCTCTATTGGTTTGAGATCTGGTGACTGTGGGGGCCATTTTAGTACAGTGAACTCATTGTCATGTTCAAGAAACCAATTTGAAATGATTCGAGCTTTGTGACATGGTGCATTATCCTGCTGGAAGTAGCCATCAGAGGATGGGTACATGGTGGTCATGAAGGGATGGACATGGTCAGAAACAATGCTCAGGTAGCCCGTGGCATTTAAACGATGCCCAATTGGCACTAAGGGGCCTAAAGTGTGCCAAGAAAACATCCCCCACACCATTACACCACCACCAGCCTGCACAGTCGTAACAAGGCATGATGGATCCATGTTCTCATTCTGGTTTATGCCAAATTCTGACTCTACCATTTGAATGTCTCAACAGAAATCGAGACTCATCAGACCAGGCAACATTTTTCCAGTCTTCAACTGTCCAATTTTGGTGAGCCGGTGGGATCTTCTGCTGTTGTAGCCCATCCGCCTCAAGGTTGTGCGTGTTGTGGCTTCACAAATGCTTTGCTGCATACCTCGGTTGTAACAAGTGGTTATTTCAGTCAAAGTTGCTCTTCTATCAGCTTGAATCAGTCGGCCCATTCTCCTCTGACCTCTAGCATCAACAAGGCATTTTCACCCACAGGACTGCCGCATATTGGATGTTTTTCCCTTTTCACACCATTCTTTGTAAACCCTAGAAATGGTTGTGCGTGAAAATCCCAGTAACTGAGCAGATTGTGAAATACTCAGACCGGCCCGTCTGGCACCAACAACCATGCCACGCTCAAAATTGCTTAAATCACCTTTGTTTCCCATTCTGACATTCAGTTTGGAGTTCAGGAGATTGTCTTGACCAGGACCACACCCCTAAATGCATTGAAGCAACTGCAATGTGATTGGTTGATTAGATAATTGCATTAATGAGAAATTGAACAGGTGTTCCTAATAATCCTTTAGGTGAGTGTATACTATTATCCAAAGCTTAAATGCCATCTTATGTAGTAAAACTGCAATAATGTTATTGCTTACATGACCCCTGTGCCAGGTGCCTAAAAAGCCGCTCTAGCAGCTGTTAACAACATGATGTGTCCATCACAAAAAAATAAATAAATATTAAAACAAAATGAATTTATGGATTATCATAAAAATTAAACACGCAAAATGATTAACATGAATTTGGTTGATTATACATTTGTGGGCAGATAAAAAATAGAAGGCCATGAAGTATATTTATCAAGTATCTCAGAATTAGGAATCCTAGGAACTCCTAGGAACTGCATTAAAAGTCACACACATTTGCCCTACCTCAGTGTAGAATATAGGATGCATTTACGAAGAGTCCTAAATCTACTTATTTTGACGAGTGGGAGATGATGTTTGAGAATGAATGTTGTCAGAACTTCACAACACTCCAAGCTGCAAACTGGAACTCATGATGACATTTTGTTGTTTTACAATACAATACAGTTTATTTTTGTATAGCCCAAAATCACACAGGAAGTGCCGCAATGGGCTTTAACAGGCCCTGCCTTTTGCCTTGACTCTCTGAGAAGACAAGGAAAAACTCCCAAAAAAAACCTTGTAGGGAAAAATGGAAGAAACCTCGGGAAAGGCAGTTCAAAGAGAGACCCCTTTCCAGGTAGGTTGGGCTTGCAGTGGGTGTCAAAAGTAGGGGGTCAATACAATACAATATACAGAACAGAACAATTCCTTAAGACAGCATAATAATAAAAATTTTAGAAGTACGGTTTAACAGTAGATGATATGACATAATTAGGTTTGGATATTTTTAGAGTCCTGGAGACCTCATCCATCTAGCTGCCTCCCCATTTGGCCATGCCACGACTGAAACGTTGCTCCGATGAAAGGACCCCTCTTTCCCATGATTCCTGTGATCCTCCATCAGGGATGACTTTACCATAGGCAGGCAAACAACTTGGCAAATGGGCCGTGGCACCAAGTTTTCTGATACTAATGCTAAAACTGGACCACAAAGAGCACCAAGAAGGAAAGGCCTAGGCCCACACACTGAATTAGAATAAAACCTAATAATGGACACTTTTATTTAATAATGAATTCTCCAGGGAATGTTCCTGCCTTGTGCCCTATGCTTGCTCGGATAGGCTCCAGCTTCCTTGTGACCCTGCTCAGTAGAAAACGGGTTTAGAAAATGGATGGATGAATGATCTATATCTGCACTTTCAGATGAATCACCTTCCCACTATTATGCTAATGGAACACAAATTGTAAAGTAACAGTGTTATTGAAACTAGCCACAGCTTTTCCTGCACTGCTTCTGAAGTCGCATTCACTCTTCCAGCATCACAATCATCTTCCAGAGTCAAGTCCAGGGCCCCTGTCTTTGATACATCCTTATTTTCTGTGAATCTCTGTTTATCCTGTGCCATGGGGGTATCCCCTAGCCTTCTTGCACCTTCCTGGGCAATGTGCCTGGGTTTTGTGGAATGCAGCTTAGCATACCTGTGTGACACTTTGCTGCCAATCACCCATCCAACCCCATGAATCTTCAGAGGCTGAATGACTGCCTGTGTGTTGATACTGTGATATTGCTTGTGATTTACATATACCTGCTCATCCACACCTGGGGCAATGATTTTAATGAGCTTGCTGATATGCAGGAATGTAAATTGCTTTATCATTACCTTATGTGAAGCTGTGGGGAAATGTATAATTTGTGTATTATCTCATGTGTTGTAAGGGCTTTCAAACATTGGTACAAAATTCCTGTTGTTGACATATCTGATTTATCACTATTGCAAACCTGCATTTTACACGTAATGCTACACTTTCATTTCAGCTGAGTGCACATCACTTCGCTATGTAGATGGACAAATCACATAACTTACAAATTTGTTACAAATATTATTCCATCTCTGTCAAACTGACACCTTATGAGTTCATTATTGTCCTGTGCTCACAAAACATTGAGATTTTCCCTGGAATCTATGGGGCGATCTCTGCCTGAATGCCAAGTTCATCTCTCCTAAATACTGATCAAGCTAGGAGTACGTTCCTAAATTTGGAAAACTGATGAAATGCTTTTACTTATACTCCTAAGAGTAGGGCCAAATTTGCGTCATTCTGACATTTTCGACCCAGTTTGGATCATTTTCCTACTCTGAGACACTTGATAAATATAGACCTAAATTTCTTTTGTTGGTTCTTTTAGTGCTATAAATTTAGATATTGCAGTTAGCAGAATATGGTGTCTATAGTTCTCCAAAAGGATCAAAGCTATTGAAGCTGACATTGCTATATATCATTTAATAAAAAAAGGCAAAATGTAAAATATGATACAATGTAACATCAGGGTATATGTTCTCATAAAATTTCTTTACACGCAAACAAGTGTCAATTTTATTTGCATGAATATATAATAACAGATAAACAATTTTAGACAGTCCTCAAAGACCTGTTGTATATTTTTAGCTCTCCTTCTTGTTCAACATCTAGTAGATTGTTTGGGAACTGTGGACATTTCAAACGTATTTTGTATTTAACCTAACATGATTACACACTTTCAAAGGCTGAATATTATTTTATGTAAAAAAAAAAAAGTTTTGAGAAGTTAAAGTAATGATAAAATAATAATACTTAATGTAACAAAGTAATCTATAACTGTATTAAGAATTTAGTTTATTTTATGGTAATTGTGAGTTGAAAATAAACATTATGCTGTAGGCTTAATGAAACAAATCAAATGCATGAACATTTTACAAATGCATTCATTGTATTTCATTAATACTTTGTTGTTTGGAGACATTTTAAGTGTTTTTTTCATTTTATTGCAGTTTTTGAAATTTTAAATGAACAGTTTTAAGTAGTACTAGCCAACCCGCGGCGTACCATACGCCACATAATCAGGCTGTTTTTTTAATGATTTTTAAGCACAGGGAGAAAATTAACATTTGAAAAATCTGTAATGTAATAAATCAGCAAGAAAAGCAAAATTGTAACAATGCACGGAATGAACCAACACACAATCGTCCGTGACTGAAAACTGGCGGACCGTCCTCGTGCCTTCTCCTGCTAGACGGAGGGATGGGGGTGCATGGTGCAGAGTGTGGAACGGGAGGAGAGGAGAAGGACGTCCATTCAGCTCCGTCCGTCATGCTAGTCTGCTGATTTCTCGTTCAGTATGCACTGCCCGCTCATGTGCCCACCTCCAACTCATCACTTAAGTCATCGTCTTTACACAGTCCAGATGTACCTGTGACTGACGTAGACTTTTCATTGCTCTGTGCTGTTTTGGCTGCTTTTCTATATATAATCCACCAAGACACCCGACCACGGTAGTAGCGAGGTGGTACGGGGGTGTGTACAAAGGGTTGGGACGCAACCAGTGGGAGCGTATGAGTCGCACTTAGTGGGAATTCCACGGTTTGCAGCCCGAATGGGGTTCAATGGCTTACCCACGCCAGGTAGACACACGCTCAATGTCATGCATAATTATGTATTGAATGCTAAACAATTCTGGAAAGACACGGTTGTCTAAAATGGGTTGGTGTGAGAATACAACAGTAAGCGAATGAAAAGATGGAACTCTGAAGAGAGCAAAATACAACACAATAGTGAACCCGCGGCATAACAAACGCCGCACAATTATTTATTGATGGTTGAACACTTCTGGAAAGACACAGTTGTCTAAAAAGGGAGGGTTTGAGGATACAACAAAAAGTAAATGAAAATATGGAACTCTAGACTTTTCATTGCTCTGTGCGGTTTTGGCTGCCTTTCTATATATAATCCACTAAGACACCCGACCATGGTAGTAGCGAGGTGGGAGGGGGGTGTGAACAAAGTGCAGGAGCATCTAAGAAGACGCATGTTTGTCACGGATGCGAATTGCTGTATGTAGCATGTAAAACAGTTTGCGATGGTGCACACGGTAGTGCGTCGTAACCGAAAAAAGGTTTTTAAAGACTGCTTACTTCATTGTGCTTTAACCTCAGTTGTAAAGGAACGTCTTAAGGACCCCATGGGATACCCCTCGGTTTTGGCTGCTTTTCTATATATAATCCACCAAGATACCTGACCACGGTAGGAGGGGGGTGTGCACAAAGGGTAGGGACGTAATGAGTGGGAGCGTATGAGTCACACTTAGTGGGAATTCCACGTCTTGCAGCCCGAATGGGGTTCAACGGCTTACCCACGCCTCTCTGCGCTGGGCAGACACACGGTCAATGTCATGCATAATTATTTATTGAATACTAAACACTTCT
Organism: Polypterus senegalus; assembly: GCF_016835505.1. Classification (NCBI taxonomy): domain Eukaryota; kingdom Metazoa; phylum Chordata; class Cladistia; order Polypteriformes; family Polypteridae; genus Polypterus; species Polypterus senegalus. The sequence continues at coordinate 54,809,985 of NC_053154.1, forward strand.
GGAAAGACACGAATGTCTAAAATGGGTTGGTGTGAGAATACAACAGTAAGTGAATTAAAAGATGGAACTCTGGAGAGAGCAAAATACAAGACAATAGTGAACCCGTGGCATAACAAACGGCGCGTGGCTCAGACGTGCATGTGGACTCTTACCACAGACGAAAGGGACTAACTGGGTGGTCGGTGAAAAATCGTTTTTTAAAGACTGCTTACTTCATTGTGCTTTAACCTCAGTTGTAAAGGATTGTTTTAAGGATCCCATGAGATACCCCTCGCAAACCGTTTCACACGCTGCATATGGCAATTCACCTCCGCGAGAAACATGCTTCTATGAACAGTCAACGTAGCTCGGAGGTGCATGACATGCATATGACATTAACCTGACCTGCACTGCATGTGGCCTCTATGACAGACAAATATAAATGATGCCATTTTTTCTGTGTCGTCGCGTCCAAGTTGGTGGGCGTGGCCCTGCGAGTTGTCGTCGTATCCAATGGTCTTGGAGTTGGTGGACGTGCCTCCTTCCTGCGTGCGCCATAGGTGTCTCACTTGTCGGTGGCTTAGTGAATCCACGCCCCTTCCGGCGTGCTTTCCATGGTTGTCTTGCCTTAGTGATCCATGGTTGTCTTGCCTTACTGAATTATATAAAGATACTAAATAGAAAATAATGGTTTTTGAACTGACATTGGATTGGGAACATTGTTGAGAAAGCATGCCTGTTTTTCATTTTTATACAAAGGCCCAACTTTTCAGTATGAGAACACCTCAGAAGCCTTCTACTATTAACCTCTGCTTTAAAATACTTTTAAAAACAGCCTTTTTTTAGTCTTTTTTAGCTGATGTACTGGGCCTTGTATATAGGACATTTTACAAAAGAAATACCATCCCAAGGTGTTTTACAAATATATAATTTAACAATTATTCTAAACCTTTTTGGGCTCTGCTAAAAAATATGTTATCAACTGGTTTATGCTGTTTTTCTAAAACATGATTTAACTACAACATACAGTATACTTAATATTTGATATGCTGTACAATGACCCTGTATAACATACATTTGTCCAAGAATGTACTGAACTGTAAGTTATTGAACAGAATTTGAAACATTGCCTCTGAAAAACACAGGAAAGGTTGCACGAGTAATAATAACTGCGAGTAATTCTTTCATGTCTTCAATGTAGATGAATACACAAATATCAGGCAACTACAGCTGATGTAATCATTCTGAAAAATGCCACCTTTAGCATTATTTCTTGTAATGGAAAAACACTCAGAACCTTAGGAATCTACTTTGTTTTCCTAAATATTTTAATGTCAATTTTCTTCTAATGGTTTCTCCCATGGTGCTCATAGACAGCCCATTTCTTTGCCCTGTAATCACAATTTGAAAACGGTCACGCCCGAGTTAAACCATCTATATGTTTTTCTATTGACTGAAGTACCCTGTGTCAACAGTATTTCTTTTTCATCAAGGGTCTTCTTTAATTTTCTAGCACAGAGTAATGGTGGGAGAGCATGCCTAATGTTCTTTGTAACAACTAATTGATGCTGTTGATATTAATTGGCATAGAAATAGTAGCAAATGAATGTTGTTATCGATTAGTTGCCTTGTTACACATTACATACTTCACATCATTGACCTGAGGCTGAATCAATCTGTTGTTAGAATCTATGGAGACAGAACAACTCCATACTGCAATACAACTTTCAACTTTTTTTTTAGACTTGCAGCTACAACAGCTGAATCAAAGCTTAAAACCATAAAGAATTTGCAGGGGCAGCCAAAGAAATCCTTGTCTTGGTGTTTGAAATAGAAAATGCCATCTAATCAGCCATTATGGTTCTGATGCAATGTTAATCTATAACAGACTTTCAAGTTATTGCAGATCACATGATAATTACAGGGATAAAGTGCCTGCACTCATACTGTATAATGCAAAGATATAGCAAAATGTAAGTGATTTCTGAAACATTGTAAAATTATTCTTCAGTTATAACTATCATCTTTTTTACTAATGATAAGACAAAGTTGGCATGCAGTTGATTATTGGATATATCTACAAATTATTTGGTTTAGCTTGAATTGGATCCAGTTTTTGAGATCTGTACAACCATTGGAATTCCTGTGACTCACAGAATTGCTTGTTACGTTCTGTAATTTAGATTTTTATTTAACCCTTCAAAAAGTATGCATTTTTAAGAGAGTTTGCCCATAATTCCATTCAATGATTATGAAACAAATAGTCAAAGAAAATGCTGCTGTAGAGAGAAGGAATTGGAATTTGCTATAATAATTAGATATGGGTAATTGAGTACTAAAAATCAAAACAAAAATAAGGATTATTTCTAAAGGCAAGCTTTGCCAAATGAAATATCACTCTACTGGCCAACAAATTCTCTCTCAGAGGAAGTTAAGGAAGATTTCCGTTCTCATTACTTAAGCTCTGAATAATAAACCTCTCATGTATTCTACTACACAACAATGTCACTGCATTTGAGCGATGAAAGGAGATGTAGCCTAGGACTTTGCCTGTATTGAGGTGTAAAAGGTCGATTTTGCAATCAATGTCTAGAATTACAGTCTAAAAATAAAGACCATCACTTCCTTAAATTACACAATGCTCATTACTAGACCTTTGATGGTGTCTTGGGAAATGAGAACATATGACAGTTCAGCTGTTATTGACTCAGACTTTTCTTTCAGTTTTTATTTTTTAATGTCTATGGCTAAACAATAAGGAGTTACTTTTGAGACTCGTAAAAATGCTGTAGATGCAGGCATGATACAAAAACCTGCTGGTTCTAGGAAAAGCATTAAGCAATTTTTCAGACCTTTTTATCCTGTGTTGAAAAACGATAACCCTTCGGTATTCTGCATTTAAAATAAATAATGGTATGCAATGAATCTTACACTGGAACCTATTTCAAGTAAATGAAAAAAAAGATTGAAAGGAATTACACCAAAAACTTAAACTAAAATTGGTAAGCAATCGTTTGCATCAACTGAGGCTTCCCTGACAAGCTACAAGTTAGCTTTGAGACTCTTACATAGCAGGACATTGCAAATTGGTTTGTAACTTACTTTATTAGTCATTTGGCATGGCAGATCCTACCCAGATGTTCTCTGCTATAGATGTACTCAGCTCTGCAGACAGCTTTGACATCCCAGAAGGCTCTGCAGCGCTGCACCTAAAATTAGACCTTTAACTATAATTTCATTGATGTTGAGATTTAAACAGTTTGTTGTGTTTAATTTTGTTTTGTAACTTTTGGCAATGTAAGTGTGAGTTTGCCTACCACTACTGCCTGGTGTATGCGTCCTGGTATCAGGATCAAAAGAGCTAGGCTTAATTTGAATATTGCCATTTGTAGTGGTTGATGGATTATTTGAATGTATGGTGCTACCAGAAAAAGTAAAAAAAAAAACGGCTTTTGTTGATAAATCGAGGGTGTCTGTTTGCCACAATATAAAGTATTGTAGGGATATTCTTATCTAAAGATCTAAAGGTCTACCAGCCAGCTTCAGTTTTTAGTGGTTAGTTGAGTGGTTGAGTACAGAAAAACAAATTAGCCATGCCACTTTTGCCAGGTTGCACCATGATTAGACGTGTCTAAAAAAGGCAATGGCTTTTAAATGAACAGACATTTCTGGGCGCCTGAACTCTCAAATCATAATTCCAAGTGTCAAGTGAACCCATTCTGTGGGAAATATGTCTAATGAAATAGTTTTATGCATTCTAAAATCTGTATGTTCATGTACTTCTGTTTTAAAGCAGGCTAATATACAGTATAGCATGAACCTAAGCTCTAGAATGGTAGTATGGTATTCTTAAACCCATTTCTCAAGTCACTTCAATGACTTCTTTAAAGGATTAACATACTTCATGAATCTGTAATGTGCTTCAAGCTATACTAGTCTGTTTAACTAGAACATTATGAAACATTATGACAGAAATGAGATTATATGACATTTTAACTTCTTATATTTTGTTCTCTGATAAATATTTACATATAGAGTAAGAAGTTTTATTTCCTATGAACCAGATAATTACCAAAGACTTTTAAATTGTTTAACTATTTTGGGACTATATAATACCTCAGGGAGTTGGGATGTTTAAAAGATACCATACCAATTATATGTTCACTGATTGGTGTAAATTGAAATGATTTTGTTAATGTAAATTAATGTAAATAAACAAAACTGACAAAAGAAGCTGTCCTGTAAAGGTGAGCTTGCCATGGAGAACTTAGCTGTCCACATGGCGTAATAAAGGATGCCCATTTTTGGGATTCTTTTGAAACTCTGACTCGCGACTTCTCTTTATTTACAGAGTATTTTCCTTAACACTTCCAGTTAAGTTTAGTGATTATTTCTACAATCCTTCTTCTCACTTTCAAAGTTTTTTAGCCTCCACTTACCTTTCTGAACTTATTAAAGCTTTACACCAGGGTGTAAACTATGATATTTAAAAGGATTGTAGGAGGCAGACTCTTAACCGTTTTGGCCCTGATATCCTATTACTAATACATATACTGTATATGCAGCTGTTTTTGTAAAGCACAGGTTTGCAGCCGTTGGAACTGGATATGCAACTATTAGTGCAGACTGGAGAGACTGCCGTACAAACCACGAAACACGGAAGTGAAAATGGACGCTTCTGGACTGTCTGCACCACTTTCAATTTTATTTCCTCAAGAAGATTGAAATATTTGGCAGCTATTGTATAATAATAGTGATACTGTTTTGGATTTTTCATTTTTGAGCTTCCTAGATGCCCCAAAGGTAGAATATCTCACAAAATAATTTTTCCCATAAAAACAGAAAATCCAGGGCCTAAAGGGTTAAGATCTGGCAATCAATATTAGCCATGCATTTTTTAATACCTTCATTTAAATTAATAAGTTATTTTATCCTTGCAAACTGTTGAATTGATATTAAGGTTGATACCAATTGCTCAGTTATTATGCTTTTTAATTTACTTTATTGTTTTAATTACTATTGTGTTTTTGTTTGGTATTTACATTGGCATATGATCTGTCTTGGAGTGGATACTTTGTCACATATGATCTCGGTTTTGTATATCTTCTAATCAAATATAACTGACATTGTTAGCTTCTAGAGTAATCATTTTCAAAATGTTGCTGCTCTAGAAAGTTAGAATTAACACTGTAAATATATGTATAATCTATTAGTGTGTGCATTATGTGGTGGTTCACTCTTTAAGTTTAAACACTATGTTTTGTGTTTAAGTTGCATTTCACTTTTTTTAAATTATTCTATAACGTGCCGGACTGATTACATGTAAGTGTACTTAATAAGAATACATTCAGTTCAACTGAATATGCAGACTTTGTTTTGCATACTAGTACAATTTATACCAAATCAAAATGTGGAAACAAAATCTGATTTTATTATGCTCACTGCTGGTGGACTCAGGGTGTTGTTTGTACCTATATCTAAATTTTGTAATATTCATGTTTTTGTATTTCTTTTTAAAAATATTTGAAAATCCTACATTTAGTATACCAATAAATGGGTTCACTGGACCATTGCAATTTATTGTGATTTTTTTTTTTTTAATTAAATAGATAAGAAAGGCACTCTTATTTAGTCTGGAATGTCATCTAATGGGTGCTTATGACTTTTCATAATACTGCATAAAGTTCCACTTACAACAACCTATACCATAGATTTTTAGGTATTTTGACCAGATGAAATCCACCATTGTACCAACCTTCATAAGCCACTAATATTTTATAAGACTTCTCATGTATATAGTTTTAACAATACATGTTTGATTCATTAGATGTTTATGTCATTGTACATTCTCTTCCCTTATCCAAATCTGTTTTCGGGTTACCACAATTATTGTGAAGTTAGAAACTGGAAAAGCTTAATTGATCCCTTTGAATTACTAAACCAATTCTGAAAAAGATTAGCTGTAAACAGGGGTATTTTCTTATTTTAAACAAAAGTGAAAGCCACAAGCCCCAAACGCCAGTAAATATGTTCCACTCCAGCTAACCTGGTGTAATGTCCATTAGCTATTTTTGTTTAAGAATGCTAGAAACATATGCCTAGATTCCCAGGAGAGTCATACCAGCAGCTGGCAAATAAAGCACAGTGCTTTAACTTGTCTCTTTATATAAGTACTGTAATTCTTCTTACTGCTATCTTCAGAACGTGCAAAATCATTCTGGTTCAATAATGCCACTTGGGGTTATGTAAAGGTGAAATTCTTGCTTGGAGTGACCGAGGCAAAAGACAAAAGAAAAAAATCTAAAGTTTTTTCCACTATAATTTTATTTCCTTCATGATACCCATAATATAAATTGACTGTCATTTATATACCATCAACATGCAAAAAATGGAATGATAGCCTTGTATATCAGCTAGAATCAGAACTAAAAAAATTCATTCAGACAAACATATGCAGAAAATCCTTAGGATGGCTTTTGCATTGTAATGTTTTTAGTCCTGTAGGACTCACTTAAACGTACTGCAAGAATTTAACTTCTCTTCTTGCACAAGAAGCAAAATATCCTATATATGTCCAGGGATTTACCCTGACAATTTTTTTCCAGATGAATCTGTTTGTTTCATTCCATTACCTATATTTTTAGCAGCTTTTAACCTTCTACTGTACTTTCCCTGGTAAAAGAATAAGAATTGTGTTGTTTGAATTTTTCAAAATCTACCAAGTATATGAGATGAAAATGTTGATCCATACAGACAGATTAAATTGACAATAACTGTGGGGGTTCTTATTTGGGGTCAAAGAAGTCTCAGTCAATATTACTCACCATTTAGAGTTTTATTTATTTATCACTGACAGATAACAAAATGCTAGTTGTAAGAGCCAATCTTAGAAAGTTAATGGTGATAATAGTGAATTTACTAATGGTAAATTTACATAGGTGTTTACTTAACTTGAGAGGAAAGTTAATTCCATATAGTTACATAGTGAATGGAAGAGTCTTAAAGCTAACATGTAATGGAGCTTGCCTTTGTGAAGTAATAACAGAATGCTAGTCATTCAGTTCGTTAGTTAGGCAGAAACATGGACTTTTAGAAAGACTGTTAGAGTTGCTTGCAAACAGAAAGATACACCAGCATAAACAGTATAGAAGCATAAAGAAATGTAACAAAGTATTGTAAGCCTTAGTTAAAACATCATAGACAAAAAGTTTATCTTTTTTGTATGTAATATCAATCATCTTGTGTGGACTGTTTTTGCTTTGAATTTCACTAAAACTTTTAAAACAAAGACACTTGAACTATAGAAGTTTTTCGTATATGTATCCTACTCAATTCTTGAACATTTCTGTGAAGCTGAAGCTACAGAATTTCAGACAATAAATATGTCCAGGGATTTAGCATGACATGTTTTCCTTATTAATCCCTTTGTTTCATTTCATTACCTATATTTTTTTGTAGCTTTTAATCTCCTATTGTACATTCTCCAGCAAAAAAAAAAAAAAAAAGAATGGCATTGCCTGGATTTTTCTAAATCCACCAAATATGCAAGATCAAAATGTTGATCCATGCAGAGGGAGATGAATCTGACAAAATCTGTGGAGGTTTTTGATTGTAGTCAAAGAAGTTTCTGTTAAAATTATTCACCCTTAAAGTTTAACTGCTTATTAAAGACAGAAGAAAATGCTATTAGTTATATACGTAAAATATCTCAGGTATATATATATTGTCTAAATTTAGCAGTAAATGCACTTTAAAATAACATTAATAATATTTAAGCATACAAATTTAGTCTTTATACATAAACACTGTATAAACTTGATGTAGGTGTACTCAATACATTCTGACTCATCTCCTACACGATCAGGTACCTCCTTCACAGATGTCGCCCTGTGTTCTTATTTTTTGTTTGAAGGGAATCACATCAATACATAAACACTGCTAAATAATATAAATGGTGTAAAGTATATAGCTGCTCTTGAGTCATTGTCAAACCAAGAATAAATGTGATTGTGGCCAAATCATATTAAAATGCTGTTTTATTATAAATAAAGAACACAGGGCAGGGAAGGACAAATAATAAAAGCAATGAAGAACACAAAAATACTCAATGGAAAACAAAAAAACTGAATGCCTGTCTGGGCCTTTCCAAACTAAAAGGTCAACCAGTCTATTAGATGGAGTTGCTGGTCCTCTTTTCACCTCAGCACCATACAAGTACTTTCTCTTTTAATAATTTCCACAGTTATTCTGGTTTTTCGTTTTTTGTCTACAATTACCCAAAGTCTTTATGTAAAGGCTCCCTAGCCAGCAGTACTCAGGCCTGGAATTCCTTTTGCTATATGGAATACCTGGTGAAGCTCCTGGTTAAACATTCCTTGTGTCCCTGCATCCATGAGCCTTCCTTAAGCATTAAAGGCCATGTCAATATGGCATCTCTGTCGCTGCCTGTACAGTATTATTGATGGATAACAAGATTCCATTAATTTTCTTGCTGGAACTTAAGCCCTCAGTTGTGCTGGAGGTGTTGTCAGGTAACCCAGGATACAGCTCGGGCCATCTGCCCCTTAGAATTTTGAGTGGATAGGTAGCATAGGGCACAAGGTAGGAGCAAACCCAAGACAGGGTGCCAGTCCATTGCAGTGAAAATAAAAGTCAGTAAAATAATCTGTAACCAGTGAAAGAGTTAGAATGTCCTAACTTAACCTTAACAAGGTGTCAGTGATAAGCAGGTCATTTTGTGATATTTGGATCCCGATTTCATTCACATCTTGGCTGCCTTATAGGTTTCTACATAATTTTCACATATTTGAACATGTCAGCAGTCCACAAACATACTGTCACGTTAACCAAAGATGCTGCATTGACCTGAGTATATGTGTGTGAATGAGTGAGTGTCATAAATTATGTTGGTCTGAGTGAAATCTGGTTGTGTGGATAAGTATGGACCCCAGGAACCTTGCTGTCAAAAAAGTGAGCTCTGAAAATGGAAAGATGCCGTGTACTTTTTGTGCTGCATTTCTCAATTTACTAAAAGTAAGGAGATGTGATTTTTTTTTTGTTAGCTAAATGATTAAATGCTTAGCTGTACTTCATGTGCAGATTTATGGTATACATAAGGCAATTAATAATACTCAATTCTACATTGCTTTTTCAGACTCTTTACACAAACTTCAATATTGTGCTGGAGATTGATTATTTTGTCGTTTACACTTTCAGATTGAAGCGTTAACAAGAAGATTCTCTTCAAATTGGAAGTGTACATGAGAGGGTCATGCAGTGGACTGTTTCTTGCCTTGCGCCCACTAATCCTGAAGTAGGTTCTGTTCCACTTTGACCCGTGATTATATTGAGTGAGTTTAAGAATGTTAAATCATGTTAACCTTATGTTATTTAAGTCAACTTTTTTAAATGCCCAGAAATAAGTTCTGTCTAGACTTTTACAGCTAGACATCTAATGTGTGTCATAAAGAAATAACTGTGCTAAATCTATATCAGAAGAACATTTTCTGGGATGCTTGTTTTACATGCTTAAATAGGCCATTTTTCCCTCTGCAGGGCAAAATAATGAAAAGGAACTATTACTTAAGCATTTTCTGATGGGCATTCTTTGACATGGAGTCCCTTTTTTAATTTTGTTTTCTTCCATTAAATTCATTATTTTACTTTTTTTATTCAATATAGCGGCAGAGGATTTCATCCATCCATCCATTATCCAACCCACTATATCCTAACTACAGAGTCACGGGGGTCTGCTGGAGATAATCCCAGCCAACACAGGGCACAAGGCAAGAAACAAACCCCAGGCAGGGTGCCAGCCCAACACAGGGCAGAGGATTTGTTTCTTATTTTTTACATTAGTGATGATAAGGTGTTTAAGATACACTATTAGTATGGATCCCCATCAACCTTTAACTTCTTCCATCCTGTTTCTATACCCGCTTTTTCCCTTACAGGCTTGCAGCTACTACAGGACATCCCAGTGAAAGGTAGTAAGCAATGTCAATCACAGGGAATGCCATACCAAGTCAGAACGACAAATTAAATTACTGTTTTTCTAATAAAAAGTGCATTTTATGGAATCCTCAGTGAAGACATGAGGAGAATGTCTCAAAACAGATCAAACCTTGGTACCATAGTTGTGCAATAACAAGTGATTATTGCACCAGTGACCCTTTAAATATGCAGAGGTTTTTGAGAGAGAAAAACAAGAGAGCAAGCATAAGAGCAGCATCCTCAGATTGGGCTAAATGTCAAGTTAACTGTTACAACTTGTCTTACTTACTGTATAATTGCTTTAATGAGCTGTGTGTGGCACTGGATATTCTCTACCTGCAGATTTCCTATTAGAATTCAAACACAATTTGCAGTTAATTTCTTTTATTAGCATACTTGTGATTTCAGAAGCAGATCCTACAAATCAACACACAGAGGTGGGCTTTTTACATCCTAGATCATCAACTAGATAAGTGGATGAAGCAGTCCACTATGGTGGAAGTAGAAGGGATGAGGCTCATTGGCATGTTAAAGAAGCTGTGGTACGAGATGTTGTCAGATGTTATGAAAAAAATGGATCATGGAGAGTGGAGGAAAAAGATTTAAGGGGCAACTGGCTAACCTGGACACATTTGGAAAATGATACCGTTGATGGTGATAATGGTGATGATTTCTTCATCTGTTTACTCCAATTCACTGTTGCAGGAAAATTGAACTGACAACATCAGGCAGAAAGTAGGAACCAACCCTGAAACATCCTCTCACTTAACAAGAAAAACAGCATTTATTAATATGGCACCTTCTAATGCAAGATGTGTAGCTGAAACTGCTTTATAAGCAGTTAAGAAAAAATGTAATTCCAAAAGGAAAAATAATCAAATAAAATGAACTGCAAAAAATAATAAATAAATAAATAAAACAATGTTTAACACACACTAACTCATTCTGAACCATTTTGGGGTCAGCAAGTGAGAAGAACCTTGCAAAATCTCATGTGGACATGGGAACAGCATGCAAACTGCACACAAACAGCAACTGAGCTGAGATTTAAGCCCAAAGCTGCAACACCATGACATCAACTTTGACATATTTGACAAATACTTATTATTTAGAAAATAATAAATTAGGTGGTTTATTTAGGCAATTACAAATAATTCATATTTTATTTTGTAAACATAGTAAGCAAGATGCAGACTCCTTAGTAATTTACTTAAAAGACTATGCATGTCCAATATCTAGTCTAAATAAAATTAAAGATTACAAAATCATTAAAAGGTTCTTCCTCTGTCTGATACCAGCATGTAGAAATATATTTGAAGTGACTTGCTTTAGAAGGGAAGGTTTGTTACAGGAAAAACAAAGTAATCAATTTGTTTTTCTTTCAGGAGAAAAAAGGGAGTTTATGTACAGCTAATTGCGATGTCTATCATTGCATTGTTCCAGTGGTTGTAGTGTCTTCACCAGACTATCTATTTAAAAGAGAGTATTTTGTGTAAATGACTTGCTCATAAATGTAATTAAACTTAAGTACAAGAAAAGATTTATGTTCTGTTTACATTCAGGATGCATTCAACTCTTTCTTTATTGGAAAAGCAAGCTATTGCAGAAGGCTGCATTAAAAGTTTATTGGCAAAAACATGGGACTCCTTATGTAAATAATTATAAAAACTCAAAAGCTGCAAGCAACTTGACCAGGCCATGTAGCTTAGAAAAACATGATTAATTTATTGGCATTGCATTTCACCTCTCAAGGTAACAATAAACTGAATATCAAATATAATTAATGTTATACTTTTTTCCTGTATAATGATGTGATTTGAATTCAGTTACAAACTAATTTGATTTCAGGGATATGCAGCTATGGTAATTTAATTATGCATTTGTTTTCACTTTATATGTTCTTACCTTAAATATATCTAGCATCCATTCAGTTTCTAATCTGCTTATTCAGTTCAGGGTCGCAGGTGTATAATCAATGAGGCAAGGCGCTGACGACTTGGTGAAAAGAACAACAACTCTTTACTTTTTGTCGATTTCCATACAGCACACAGCATCATGTGTATTGCAGTTCCTGCCCCTAAAGCTGGAAATCATTGTCTGTGTCAGCAGCATTTTGTGTGAGATGAGAACCTGGCTTGAATGGGGTGTCAGCCCAATGCAGAAGTTACTCATTCACACCAGGAAAACGTATTATTGTTGATTAACTTAACATGTACAACTCTGGCAAAAAGAGAAAAAATCCCCCCCCCAAATCACATCGGAAAGCCGTGCATTCTTATTGAGTACGCCCTGGCAGGTATTAAACTCTAGAATTCTGCAACTGTGAGGCAACAGTATTAACCATTATGCTAAAATGATGTATATCTTATTTATACAACATAACTTTTCAGGGTTGTGGGAGGGTACACTCAATACTTGAAGCACCTGCCATATGACAGGGCACCACTCCATCAAAGGGTCCACTCAAGCACACATTCACAAAGGGACAATTTTGGAATTGCTAATTAACCAAACATACTCATCTTTGGGAATGGGAAAAGAAAAGTACCCAGAGAATAACACAACACCACTAAGAACACTCTTGTTTCCCAACCTGGTGGGCCATGGCGGCATTGTAGGTGGACCATGGCTGAACATGGACAAACCAAACACCTCACCCACTGCTCCAACAATGGCAGTTAATTAATAATGGCACTGGAACATGGCCAATCCTGAACACCCCCCCCCCCAACCCTAGCTGTGATGATAGTGGTAGATTCACCAGGGAAGAAAAGCATTCACGATAAAACATGATTCATCTAGCACTCTGCAATTTTGTTTGTCGCATAAGACCCCCTCCTTTGATGATCCCATTCAATTCACTGATGGGGGCCTGTCGCCTCTGATGACTGTGATAAATTCACATTTAGGTGGGTTGCAAACACACTGACATGTAAAAACTGGGTTGTGACACCATAAAGGTTGGGAAACATTGCTCTGCATGAACAATAACAGGACATGGGATTCGAGGATAGGACAGTTGTGCCCTTAACACTATAGAAGATCCTGTTTATCTTCATTACTTTTTTAGACTCACTTTGAAAAAGGGTGAAGAAAATGTTTTTTCAAAAATCATTTCTTCAATTCTGATTTGTTGAAATCAACATGACCACCAATTAAAATAACTACAATATCCAACAGGTTTATTAAAATGATTATTAATGTGAAACACAGTGCGGAGCATTCATCATCACACAACATGGCTGGACAGTACAATACCTTCATGTACTTAATTTTCATTGTAAGTCGGTGTAAGGGCAGACTTTATCAGAGTAAAAAAAGGAGTCCTTAATAGAAAATCAGAGATATGGATACAATGTACTGTATCATACAGATAATAAAGGCCTGCCACAATTACAATAACAGAACATAAATTCTACTCTGTAATCTTGATCAAAAAGTAATTGTCCAATATTTAGGAATTTTATTGAATGTATTAAATTGATATGGGAAATAAACATGTTGCCTTGTTGGTTATGTGTATTAGTGTGAGCTGTATGAAATAAATGTCACTGTAACGTGAAACTTGATCAGGGCACCAATGAAATGATAAGAGCTAAACACAGATAAGAAATACCAGTGAAAGCAAAACCCTTCAGTTATTAGTAATTTGTTCTAGATGTCAACCTTTACTGTAGTTAATATAAAAAAGTACTCCAATATCTCTGCGTACATCTCCTCCACATTCAGTCTACCAGCCTACAAGGACAGTGGTAGTTGTGCTTAATTCTAACTGCACAACTATCTAGCCAGTATAAATAACAAATATGGCACACCAGAAATTTATAAACATATGCCTTAATAATATCATTTTTGTCATTCATCTGTGAGAATTCTCTAGTGATAACATTTTCTTCCTCTCTGGCTTATTCCTTAATAATGACTGATGATCACCAGCCACAGCCACAAGATGCTTTGTGGATGATAATTGCTTACAAAAAAATGTATATTTCACAATGTTGTTGTTTTCTCCCCTTTTTGGATTATTACCCTTGTGCCAACATAATTAATTCAGTTGCAGATGACACCTACTCTAAATGGTGCCACAGAACCAGCATCCTCAGTGTTAATCCCACTCTCACTCTACAGTAGTTTGTGTAGAGTTTGTACATTCTCCCTGTGTCTGCATAAATGTTCTGTTAGAAGTTCTGGTTATCATTCGTCACTCCCAAAGGCATGCTTGGTGAGGCTAAATTGTCACTGTGTAAGTGCGTACATGTATGTGTGTGAGTGATTAGGCCCCAAGATGGACAGGCAACCCATTGGCACTTTAAGGCAAATGCAGCTGGGAAAGGCAACGGCCTTCAGCCTTGTGATTCTGCATTATATTAAATAGGTTTGAGTATGTCAAGTGTATATTATAATTGTAAAACAAATAAAATATTTTAAATAAGCCAAAGCAAAAATATTATTTGTATTACTTGACCAGTGACACTTATAAACAAGTGTTTTTTCCAGAAGAGGTTATATGCCATTAATATATATTTTTACAATTTACATAATTATTAGTATGCTGGCTTGTATGTATCAGTCATTCAACCAATTTTTATTTTAAATAAAGTGATTAACAGTATGCACCATCATAAGATACTTTGCATGGCTAAGAAGATTACAATATAAAGGCTCCAAAGAGAATTCTATTGTCTCCCAGTTATTTAACTATGTCACCTTACATTTGTACATTTCTAATATGGAACAAACTGCGTATGTAATCTTTATTAAATCTCTTATTGTGAGCTATACTATTTAGTCGAAATGCACCATTATGAAGTACAAAACACCAAAGCCATTTTACATTTATATTGTGCTTTAAAACTATTATGGAAAAGTCATGAAGTTGAAGTAACGACTCTTTAAAGAAAAAAGAAAAAGCATTAGATAGCACATTGAGACAAGTTAGCTATTATATATGCAAATGACCTTGATGGACTAAATGGTCTGCTCTCTTATGTAAAATGTCCTATATTGTGTAAAGAAACGCAGAACATAAATAGGCTTATATGTTGTTTACTTCCCTCTAAAGTTCCTAAATCACTTTAGGTAGCTTTCCGCCTCAGGCCTCAACATTTAAATTGGCTTTGATATTGAAGAGAAGATCCTAAGCCCATGTACTGTCTGATAGGAAAAGTATTAAAGACAGTTTGACAGTAATCTTAAAAATGATGACCAAAATGAAAAAAGGTGCAGTATGCTCTGGAAAAAGTGGAAGCTGAAGTTAATTATTTTTAGTCATAGCCCTTTGCAAATTTGTATTTCTAAGGGTCTGTTGTCTAAAAATAAGATGAATATAGTAGGCATGAGATAAGTCAATCTTAAAATGAATAATTTGATTTATTTTATATAACAAACTGCACAGGTTTGGTGAAATTTAGAAAAATACAGCAGGCTGTATTGGCACACACATACACACACACTCACAAGTATATTTACACTCATTGGCTACTTTTTTTAACTATTTAAGCTATTTAACCTATTTCGGACCCTCCTTTGCAGAAATATTCTAACTACTACAATACATATGAGTTCATTAGATATTTGGTCAAAGACAAATCTCTTGCAGGCTCTTACAAGGTTTTTCTGAACATGGCACTGAACATATTAAATGTAAATAATCTAATTACACACACAAAATGTAAAGAATTTTTATCAAGTCCTGTACAAAACGCCAGGGCAGGCAAAATTTTCAGTTTTTACTTACTTAAATAACACATTTAGTTATAATTCTGTGCTCAGTAGCTGTTGTAAATGTGCCTGTATACAATATCAATTTGGGAAAGGGGGAGCTCTGTGGCAGATGGTGTGCTGTTTTTTAGGAATCTCAGGACACTGGCTTAATGTGCTGCTTCACATTTGTTGTAGCAACTGGATCATTCCAACATTTACTTTGACTGGGCAGAAAATGTTTCTGAATGCCACTGAACTGAGGAAAGTTGTTACATTGAAACACGGAAAACTGGCACAAAGTACGCTGTACTTTGCAAGGACTAAACCTACACAACTTATTTTTTATCTCCTTGCCAGCAAGAACCTATATACGTGTAGTGAATAAGACAAACTATGAATCAATATCTGTGTTTATCTGTTTTGAATTCTACTGTACATGTGCTTTTAAGTTCAATAAACATCACTGAGTCACAACACTAACTCAATAACCTACTGTGGTATATGGCCGTCTTTTCATCCCGGCCAATACCCCCAGGCCGCCAGATGGAACCCTCCCTGCAGCATGAAGGTGCCCCGAATGCCAGCAGGGAATCATGGACAATGAAGTGTTTATTCACAGACCTGCTGGATACCATGGGGGCCGCCAGAGGACGCTGCAGGGAGGATCAAGGACTATTTTCCCTTAGCCCGGAAGTACATCCCAGTCAAGTGGACAGAAGAACTTACGTACTTCCAGGTTGAAGAAAAAGGAGTTTTCATCTGATCCGGAAGTGTTGCCAGTCGCATGGACAGAGAGAGAGAGATAAACACTTCCGGGTCAGGGACTTTAAAAGGACGATGGGAAATCCCAGCGTTGAGCTGAGTTGGGAGGAAGGCGTCTGATCTGAGGGTTGAAGTATCTGTCACACTACATAACCTCCTCCTGTTATTTACAACAGTAATTTACCCAGGAAGCAGAAGATAGATAGATAGATAGATAGATAGATAGATAGATAGATAGATAGATAGATAGATAGATAGATAGATAGATAGATAGATAGATAGATAGATAGATAGATAGATAGATAGATAAAATTCATATTACAGCTGCAACACAGAACACAAAATGCACACTGACATAGTGGAAACCATTAAAAATGAAGGACAAACCAATATGCAAGTGCAAGTCCCAGAGCTGCAGTAGACACACAATGTAAGCAATAGAAATTTAATAGACAGGTGGATAGAACTTCATATACCACATTGTTTAAGAAACAGAGAACTTAGGACTATGTGTTAGTTATACCTAGCTATAACATATAAGAAACATGCCAGATTATTTTCTCCATTCCAGATAGAATTAATATTTATTGCAATATAAAAGATGCAAGATTTACATGTAAGGTCCATTTGCTTTCCTAATAGGTAAATTGCCCCAGAATCGTATTTAGATACTTATATAAAAACTGTAAAGGCCTCCTCTTAAACTACATACCTTGTAAATTTGTCCAAGATTTTCTCATCACTTTTGCTTTCTGGTTTACATCTTTTATGTCCTTCGTAGTTTCAATAGTTGCACTTGAGGACTGGATTCAGTATTTAAAAGATGATTTTTTGCTGGATCAACTTTTGTGATATCTTTGAGAATTTTGTGGACCTGAATTAACTTTCTTTATAGACTTTTTCTGTTCAAGATTAAATATATTTGATTTCCTGTTTTTCCACATTAGGACATGCTCTTTAAAACAGAGAACATATACAGTGGCTCTTCTTTACTCTACATCTAAAACCACTATTTATTTTTTTTTGTGCAATGATATCCGTAACTTAACATGACACTGCAGACGTTCTCTCATCAGTCCATTATAGAACCTGAGCATAGCATCTCTTGATTTAGATTCAACATTTGTTTTCAAAGTTACCCAATATTCTATTAACCTTTTCACCTTATTCTGTGCAGTACCTGGAGGTTGAGAATATTGTGTCAATGAATGCCCCTAAAGAGTATGCGCTCTGCAGGTCATTGTCATTAGTCTGTATTTAGAATTCACTTTCCTTTTCCCAACGTGTGTATTATTTTGTACATGCTGACATTATACTGTATTTCACAAATATTTGACTAATGTTTTCTCCAAGTCATTATGAATTGTTTAACTGCTTCTCTCAGCATTTGCTACACATATAATTTTTGTTTCATTTGTAAATTTCTCAAGCTTAACAGATAAATTATAAATAATGGCCTAAGCACAGATTCCCAAGGGGCTACTCTGATAAACTCACCCCATGTCACATCTTCTACTCCTCTCTGTACTCTTTGTCTTTGGCTAATTAATCAGTGCAAAATCCAAGATTTGCAAATTACTTCTGATGTCAGATGTGAGGAATGTTTTAGCTAATAATCTGATTCTTTTAGTTTCATTACTGAAACATTAGATATTTTAATGTCATTTTTTATACTATTTTATTTTAATTCTGGTAAGGTCATTCTGAATGTCTGCTTTTCTATTGGCACTGCCCTTTTGTGAAGCTGTTTCTATGGGCACTACAGTTTTGTGTTCTTAGTTGGTATGATGCTACATCGTTGCTAGGCATGTGATGCATATGTCACATGGGATGTGTCATCATGGCCACCTATGCTATAAAAGTTGGTAATGTACAGTAACATGTATCTGAATTTCATGTCTCTTAAAGAGGAAAACTTTACAAGAGACTAAAACATGAAAAAAACAAATTTTGTTCTTTTTTTTTTTTACTCATGATTCTTGTTAGTTTTGTGGGGGAATGAAATAGCAATCTCTTTGTTATTGACCCTAGCAACGTCATTGCCAGACAACATAAAAATAATGTACGGAAGCCTCTGCCACCCTATCATGAAGCTTATATTCAATGTGACTTTCCAATCTGATCAGCCTAATGCCACCAGAATTAATCTTCCATGTGGAACTGTATGAAAGACTTTATGAAAGTCTCAGTAAATTATATTGTATGCTTAACTTTATCTAATACTTCTAAAGCCTGTTCAAAAGGTTCAACCAGATTGATTTTACAGAATCGCCAAAATCTATGCTAAGTATGATTTAAAATGTAGTTCTGATTAATCCTTGTTATAATTTACATGCTCTCACATGGAATGGAAGTAATGCTTATTGGTGTAAAATTTGGCAAATAACTTTTGGAAGTGCACTGAACCCTGTTACTAATGATTTGACATGATTTGCCATTGTCATAAATCTTGTTGTTCCTCACTTATGTATATGATTATGTTTATTCTCAAAGTTATATTCATAATATTTTCATGTAACTTATTTTTTATATGGGCAATGGCATTTTGTGGAATGGCTAAAAGGTGTAGCTATATTAATATACATATATATATATATATATATATATATATATATATATATATATATACATATATATATATATATATACAGTTGTACCTCGGTATACGTCTGCTTTGGAATAAGTCCAACTTGGTATACGTCCTGTTTGGACACAAACAGTTTTGCTTGGTATACAACCTTTGTTTGGAATACGACTTGCGTGCTAACCTTGTTTACCTCTGTCGAGACAAAGACACGACTGCCCACGAGCGACAGTGCGCCAGTTGCTAGCATTCAGTGAACAACCCGCGCTATAACTCTCTGTGAACTTTCACGTGTGTGATATAGCGGGTCCACAGCTCCTGTCAAAGTCCAGCTTTAAAATAAATAATCACCGCGTTCGCAGCTTGGTGAGGGGGCGTGGTGGTTATGTGGCTGAAGGTTGTCAGGGCGATTAGCGATGTGGGTGTTTCTCACCAAAGTGCACTTGTGAGGGACCGTCCGCATTCATGATTGTTCCTGGGGCTGCTTATCTTGATAAACAGAAGCGCGAGTCAGCTAGAAGGGGAGTAAAAAGAAAAAAAAGATGGGAGGTTGAGTGAGTGAGAGAGAGAGGACTGCTTATCTTGATTAACAGAAGCGCGAGGTGGCTTGAAGGGGAGTAAAAACAAAGAATGGACGCGAGAGAGAGAGAGAGAGAGCGCGCATGGATAAAGTGGCTGAAGCAGGCAGAGTGAAGGTCAGCTGGAAGTAGAGCGACTCCCCAGTTGGGAAGCAGGCACCGGGCTTCTTGTTTTTTTTTTTTTAAAGAATGCTTCCTGCTTTTAACTTCGTTGTTTTTAAGAAGACTTTTTTCTATTGTTTTTAACCTCCATGTTTCACTTCTGATTTTATGGATTATTTATTGGAACTTTGGAGACTGCACTTTAATTTGAACACTTTGTTTTGTTAATTGTTTTAATAAAAGCACTTTGCACTTTTTCACCATCCCCTTGCTTTGTTGTTACAGATGAGGTTAGCAGCGAGGCACATTACCGATGGTGTAGGATTCAAGGGCTCCCCGGCAGCAAATGGGAGCATACAGCAAACCTGCATTGTCACAACGTGATTTTGTGTTTTTTTCAAGTAAATTTGAATTGATTGTTGAAAAGTATGAAGGTGGCATGCGTATCCAGGACATGGCTGTTGCATACCGCTTGCCGAGAACGACGGTATCTACGATTGTGAAAAACAAAGATGTTATTAAAAAGTAAAGTGAGGTAAAATTTTCATTTATTTCATCTAATTGCTTTTGTATTTATGTATTTTAGTATTAAGCAGTGTTTAAATTATTTTATACAACCCCATCAATGTATAATATGCCAATAGCAATAGGATTTTTTTTCATGGGAACGGATTAATCATTTTCCCATTATTTCTTATGGGAAAAATTTGTTTGGTATATGTCCTGTTTGGTATAAGTCAAAGGGTCTGGAATGGATTAAGGACGTATACCAAGGGTCCACTGTATATTAAAGCCATGACACCATTTCCCAGAGGTGTTGGTGTGGCACGTGATGTGATTGGGGCGAAGAATATTTTGTCAGGGCACTGCAACTGTTTAAGATGGAGGCACACAGTACTTGCTGTCTTTTGGGGGACTTTCAGAAAAAAAACAAACTTAACGTGCTATTTAGAAAATGGATTATTACATAAACTTTTTAAATCTTTATATTTATTAACTTTTATTTTTTGCCTTCTGTCTTCTTCTTCTTCTTTACCTTATCTAGGGTTAACAGGGGTCTCTCTCTCTCTCTTCCATTGTATTCTATTTCTGGCCATCTCCTTATTTCACCAATCTTTTGCAGATTCTTAGCTACCACATATTTCCATATAGTTTTTGGACTCAATCTTCTTCTATCTCCTGGCAGCTCCATAATTAATACTGTACTTAGCATTATGTGTTCCCAATGTTTTTGAACTATGCATTATTGTTTGTTTCACTACCAACATTTTTGTTTCTGCAGCTATCATTTTGTCACAAAGTATTCTGCTACAGTTTTTCCAATAGTTCCATCCTGCACTACTTCTCTGCCACATCTGGCCTCCTGTCCCACTGTCCCTGAAAATTATTAATCCTAAATACCAAAGAGACTACAATTTTTCTAACTCATTTGTTCTAATTACATTCTTACCCATTCCATTATAGTTTCAGAGCATATTCTGAACTTTTTAGTTCTACTTATCTTTATCCAATGCCCCTCTAGAGCATTTCTCTATTTCCCTAATTGAATTTTCTTCTTTGGCATCTTTGCACAGCTCAAGATCATCTGCAAAATGATTGAGCATGGGAGCTCTTTTTACATTTCTTTGCTAATCTTTATATAATGTTACCATAAACAATGAGGGCCTCGGTGCCAAACCTTGATGCAATCCTCTCACTACAAGCTCTTTTTCCTGTTTCACACATGACTGCCATCCTAGCTTCAACACACATATTTACTCATGTAAGTTTTGTGGCACCACCACCTGACAGAGGTGCTGTGCAGCCACCTGTGATGCTCAAATAAAGCAGGTATCCCTGGTGACCACAAAGCCCACTGTGTCAACTCCCCTGGGACAAAGCCAAGAAAAAAAAATGAGGACTGGGTGGTCTTTTGGCATTGGAACTCCTGCAGATTTTGTTTTTTTCTTTTCAGTTGAACTGGAGGTATTTTTTTTCTTACCTCCCGGCAATCTGACCTTACAATCGTAATCATCTTTAGAGACTTAGAGTACAATATTATATACATTACATTTTCTACTTTTCTACTAATTATATATCTAGGTTATATAAGTTTGCATTGTTTTTTTTATTTCCTTTTCTTTATTATTCCTACTTAATTTAATTTGTTTTTCTGTTCTTGTTGCAATTTCTTTGACGTCCTGTAAAGTACTTTGAACTTCATCCTGTATTTGAAAATGTGCTATGGAAATAAATGATGCTGCTTTTGTTGTTACTACCCTTTTCAAACTCCACCAGATCTCTTCTCTTAATACTCCATCATAGGCTTTCTCACATTCTACAACAACCATTGCTCCATCTTTCCTTTTTCTATTTACAGAGAGATTCATTCGAAAGAGGCCCTGAATATTCTGTAATAACTCTCGCTAGGAGGAAGGAATCTAAACGAAGCAACGTGCAATGTGGTCCTCAGTATATGGAGCTTCAAACAAGCTGGGATGCCCCTGCGTCAGAGCGATGAGGTAGGAGCCGGAAAGCCATTGCGACATTTAACCTCCACTTGCAACTTCCGTGTGGATACCACCTGTACCCCTTCAGTCAGTCACTCAACTTGTCATCAGGGTGGTGGTGTACAGTATTGAGCAGTGCGTCTTCATGGTGTAAACCTATTGGGTCACCAATTCATTTCAGCGATGACAGAATCAACTGATTGTGAGTTAATGGAAGGTTACTTTCAGGAAGATGGAGCAACGTGTCACACATCAGCAACGAGTATGGCAGAAGAGTCCTTCTTTAGCAACAGGGCAATTTCAAAGGGGCTTTGGCCACTTTGGTCACTGGATCTGACACCACCAGACTTCTTCCTTTGGGGTGTGCTCAAAAGAGAAGTCTATCGGAACAAGCCTCTCACTGTGGAAGATTTAAAGGAAAACATCCAATGTGAAATTACTGCTATTACCCCCCGAGATGCTTGCTGATATGTTCAGAAACATGGAGCACCATGTCAAAATCTGTCTGGCAGAAAACGGAAACAACTTCCAGCATTGCATGTAATGGAACCGATTACACAGGTATATAGAGTATTTTTTATCCTAACGGGAGTTACAACAGAATATTCAAAGCCTCTTTCAAGTGAATCTCCCTGTATTTTCCCATTAGGGTATGCAATGCAAAGGTTGAATCTGTGCGCTGTGATGTGGTTTGGGCTTAATTTGTCAAAGCCCTTGTTTATGTCTAATGTACCAACTAACTAAATTGTTTTTATTGTTGTTTTGTTTTTATGTTTATTTCATGTTGCCTACAATATTTTGCATCATTTCTATTGCCATTTTGTGAGTTCATCATTACGATATGATTCCAAGTTTCCAGGGCATGTTTGCAGGGGTCACACCATCTGACTTTAGTAAAACAATGGTCGTCACGGGCATCCATTTGAGTTGCAGATACAAGTCTTATGTGTGATTTTTGTTTTTTCGTCTCTACTGTTGTTGAAAACCTTGCTATGATTTTTGGCCTTCATTTTGAGTTTGCTGAAAGTGAAATTTGACCTTTGGGCTATGAACTTTGCAAGTTTTTTTGACTATGTCTCATTCTCCTGATCCTTCTAACTAAATACTGTTTCCTACTTTCCCTAAATCAGTGTATTGTGATTCCTTTTTCAGTTTGAAGCTGGCTTTCTTCAACTTTCATCTAAATCTCTTGTCAATTAGCTTTTCCCATGCTTTAAAGGTATGAGGTAGTAGTGTAATACCTCATTGTAGTCTAGCATATCTTCCTTTTCCTTGTACAGTGGAAACTCGTTTCACGACCATAATTCGTTCCAAAACTCTGGTCGCAAACCGATTTGGTCGTGAACTGAAGTAATTTCCCCCATAGGATTGTATGTACTGTAAATACAATTAATCCGTTTCAGACCGTACAAACTGTATGTAAATATGTTGTTAAACATTTTTAAGCACAAATATAGTTATAGAATGCACAGTGTAATAGTAAACTAAATGTAAAAACATTGAATAACACTGAGAAAACCTTGAACAACAGAGACAACTAACACCGCAAGAGTTCGCGCTATAGCGCTACGAACCGCTTGCTATAAACAAATTTTTTAATGAGTTTTAAGCACAGGGAAAAAAATTAACATTTGAAAAATCCATAATTTAATAGACCACCAAGAAAAGCAACATTGCAACAAAGCACGCTACTTATGGAGGAATATTTCGGACAAAATGAAATAAATAAATAAATGCGTAAATAAATAAAAGTACTGTGAAATGTGAGCATAAATAAATAAAAGTGTCATGAAATGAGAGCCTTAATAAATAAATATGTCATGAAAGGAGAGCATAAATAAATAAATGTGTCACGAAATATGTTTTTCGTTGCTTATTTATTTATTTCATCCATCCATCCATCCATTTTCTAACCCGCTGAATCCGAACAGGGTCACGGGGGTCTGCTGGAGCCAATCCCAGCCAACACAGGGCACAAGGCAGGAACCAATCCTGGGCAGGGTGCCAACCCACCGCAGTATTTATTTCATTTTGTCCGTAACATTCCTGCAAACCGTCATGAAATACGACTTGAAATAAAACTGTCACTTTCACTCGTCAAAGTTGAGAGGGTGGTCTCTAACACGCCCTCTAGTTACTGATTGGTGAATCAATAGCACAAGAATTAATTAGAAGAATGCTTACTACTGCCGATGAAATGGATTCTACCAAAGATATTACGTATTTCAGAGAGAGAATTGAAGATTTATCAGAAGAAATTACAATATTGGCGGCCCTTTTAGAACTGAGTATTTGACCCTTGTTTTACGAGTATAAAGTCAGGTGCATATCCGCAGCTACTTTTTCAAACAACTGTACAGCTCTGATCAGTGGTAAAGTTGTTCAGTTCAAAATATTAGTTGGAGCTGCTTTGGACATTTCATGTCAAAGTACCTAAACTAATACAGCCGTTGCAGCTTACTGTATATCAAACTGGCTCATTCGCCTTGTGATCATCTTCTCCGATACACCATATAGATCTGCAATCTGTCGTACTTTTAAACCGCATAACAGAAGGTGTTCTATTGACTCAGCTGGAATGTCAAAGGTTGGACGTCCAGAGCAGGGAACTTTGTCACCTGAACTGGAGTGTAGTCGAGTCCATTCCACCTGTTCTTCGATAATTTCAAAAACAGTTTCATCTATATCGGAGTCTAAAAGGGCCGCCAACATTGTAATTTCTTCCGATAAATCTTCAATTCTCTCTCTGAAATACGTAATATCTTCGGCAAAATCCATTTCATCGGCAGTAGTAAGCATTTTTCTAATTAATTCTTGTGCTATCGATTCACCAATCAGTAACTAGAGGGCGTGTTAGACCCCACCCTCTCAACTTTGACGAGTGAAAGTGACAGTTTTATTTCAAGCCGTATTTCATGACGGTTTGCAGGAATGTTACGGTCAAAATGAAATAAATAAATAAGCAACGAAAAACATATTTCGTGACACATTTATTTGTTTATGCTCTCATTTCATGACATATTTATTTATTTATGCTCACATTTGACAGTACTTTTATTTATGTACGCATTTATTTATTTATTTCATTTTGTCCGAAATATTCCTCCATAGCTACTAACCGATCGCTGTAAACAGAAGTGAAGTGGAGGTTAAAGTCCAATTACAAAAAGTCTTCATTAAATACAACGAGGTTAAAAGAATGCTTGAATCTGTCTCTTTAAAAACAAGCCTGGTGCATTCTTTAACTGCCTTCTCGGCCTTATGCGTCCAGCTGTCTCTCTCTTGCACGCGCGCATGTGTGTGTGTGTGTGTGTGTCTCTCTCTCTCTCTCGTGTGTCTGTGTGTGTGTCTCTCTCTCTCTCACGCGCGTGTCTGTGTGTGTGTGTCTCTCTCGCGCATTTGTGTGTGTCTCTCTCTCTCTCTCTCGCGTGTGTCTGTGTGTGTGTCTCTCTCTCTCACGCGTGTCTGTGTGTCTTTCTCTCTCTCGCGTGTGTGTGTGTGTGTGTGTGTCTCTCTCTCTGTGTCTGTGTGTGTGTCTCTATCGCACGCATGTGTCTGTGTGTATATCTCTCTCGCAAGTGTGTCTGTGTGTGTCTCTCTCTCTCTCTCGCGCACGCGTGTGTGTGTGTCTCTTTCTTGCGCGTGTGTGTCTCTCTCTCGCGCATGTGTGTGTCTCTCTCTCGCGTGTGTGTGTCTTTCTTTCGCGTGTGTGTGTCTCACTTTCGCGCGTGTGTGTTTCTGTGTCTCTCATGCGAGTGTGTGTGTGTGTGTGTCTATCTCATGCGTGTGTGTCTCTCTTGCGTGCGTGTGTCTGTGTGTGTGTCTCTATTGCACGCATGTGTCTGTGTGTATATCTCTCTCACAAGTGTGTCTGTGTGTGTCTCTCTCTCGCTGCACAGGGAATGCACAGGGAGAGACTGAACACGTGCAGAAATCATCGGTGCGTACAAACCGAAAGGGAAACTGGCTTGTTTGTATGTCTGTGGTCGTGAACAGATGCAAAAGTTTGGCGAACTTTTTGGTCATAAACCGATTTGTACGTGTTCTGAGACGTTCATGAACCGAGGTTCCACTGTATATTGGTATGAAACAGCTGTGTTTCCATTCCTTCTGGTAAGGTTTTGAAAACAGCTGTAAGACCTGTGTTGTATGGAGCTGACATAAAGGCAGTAAAGGGAATGCAGGAGAAAAAGTTGGATGTGGCAGAAATGAGAATATTGAAATTTTGGTGTGGAGTTACAAAAAAGATCAGCATAAGAAATGAGACAATCAGAGATACAACAAAAGTGGGAAAGATATCTAAGAAAGTACAGGGTAGAACATTGAAGTGGAATAGACATGTGATGAGGAGAGGCAGTGAATATGTGAGCAAATGAGTGATGGTGACGGAAGTCCAGGGAAAGGGAAAGCACGGGAGGTCAAAGTAGAGGTGTATAATAAAGTACAAGAAGATCTGAAGGAATAGGGTTTGACTTGGTAGGAGGTGCAGGACCAAGCTGTTTGGATATGATTGATCAAGCACATTTAAGTTGTGAAACTAAAAAAAATAATATTGAAAATATATAAAGTGACTAAAAAAAGCTTGTTTTAAACGGCATGTTGTAACAGATTAAGATGCTTGCTCGCACCCTTGCACCCTCAGACACTAGGTAAAAGTCCAATAATGATATTTATTATATCAATAATGTGCACAAAGCACCCTCCACTCCCAAATACTCCAATAATAATAATAATAACAACAATAATAATAATAATCCTCCACTCTCCCAGACGCTTAGCCACCCTGCCTCCCAACTCAGCTCATCGTCTGGGAGCTCCCACAGTCCTTTTATATTCCCTGACCCGGAGGTGTTCCTTCCCAACAGTCCACAAGTCCTTATTCCTTCCGGGTCAGGGTAAATGATGTTTCTCACCTCGGAAGCCCGTCGCTCTTCCTATGACGAACTTCCGGGTCATAGGGCATGAAGAACTCTTCGGTCCTCCCTGCAGCTCCCTCTCGTGGCCCCCATGGCATCCAGCAGGGCGGTGCATAAAAACGACATGGTCCATAATGCCCTGCTGGTCTTATGGGGACCTCCATGCTGCAAGGAGGGCTCCACCTGGCGGCTTGGGGTATTGGCGGGTACATGGCGGCCATATCTTACAGTATTCCCCAGCGGGAATTATAAAGATTCGGAGCGGCCTGCCCCGAGAGGGAAGTCTTCCTCCAAGAGGACATTCCGGTTGAGCCTTGATTAATCTGAATATCTTGGTCCCTGGAGAACCTAGGGGGAATATTATTCCAGTTTGATATCTTGTCCCCCTCTCTCCAAGGACAGTATCGCCAAATGTGGCCCAACCTTCGGCACCCGTAGCACTGCCTCCGTCCTCCTGGTATTCTCCCCCTGAGGGACTGAAAACAATTAGGAAATGTTAGGTCCGCCTTGTTTTGCTGGGAGTGAAACCCCCGCCTCTAATGGTGCTTTCTCTCTTTCTTTGTCAGGAGACCCCCGTTTTATTTTCGGGATCTCCTGCTTGATCTGGGGCTTGTCCACAGTCTGAGTCTCTCTACTAGATGAAGAGAGACCCTTTACTGTCTGCACCCCTTTTACTTTATAAATTACCGGTGGCGGCGTCTTTAGGGCTGTCTCGCTCCGGGAGTCAGCACTGTGTAGCTGCCCCGGATCGATTAGCCCTTCCGCTGGCCACTCGGTTATCGTACGGCCTCTCTTGTAGGGCACGCATCCACTTGGCACCCGCTATGGATTAAACGCGGGCCCATGTCACTCTGCGTCCCTATTTCATTATATACGGTACCGGCTTTACCTACCTGTACCGCTAAATCAATTAAGACAGGTGGCTCCCGAGACAATCGCCGCAGGTACTCATTTAATTTGTTCATAGGCTTTTCAGCCGCTCCTCTCAAGTCTGCAACGATCGTCTGGATTGTTTGCACCACCTGTAAAAAACTGTGCACGGGCTGAAGCAACTTCTCCAGCTCGTGCACGTCCAAAAATGTATTCAATGCAACCAGAGGCACGCTCAAGCCATCATTAGCCTTACCCTCCGGCTGGGAGCCAATAAACACGGCCGCTCCTGGCACGTGCTTCGACAGGTCCCGCAAGGGAGCCTGGGATTTGGAGTTCTTTTTGGAGGACCGCGGTGCCGCTTTTGGCTGACTGCAATCAGTCTGCATCAATTTGTCGACAGACCGATCAGTCATTTCCCGGACCTCCTTACTTTTTTGTAGGGAGAGCGGTGCTTCGCTCATCTCCCTTTTCCCCTTCGGAAAAACCAAGTCCGTCTTTTCTTGGGTGAAGCCACAAACAGCTGAATATGGAACGTCACCTTCCTGGAATCCTTCGTGGTAGGTCACGTGTCCCTTGTCGGCACCCGTAATGCGGAAGTCCTTCGGGTTGCTCGTTTGCCTGAACGAGAGCGCGCCATCGCTTTCGGGTTTGTCTTCTGCCTCCCGCAGAGCCTTCGGATGGACATCTGGGAGGTATGTACATGGGACATCATGTGTTAAATTAAAAAGATTGTAAAGTACATTCCCAGCACATACCTCGTCGGAGACGTCTTCCTCCGGAAATCTCTCCCGAAACTCGTAGCTGCTCCATGGCTCGTCTTGAGCGTAGGCAATGCCGAGCTTTAGACCTCCGCTGTGACTGGCGCTCTGCTTTGTCTTCTTCCCCATTACGGACTTGAAAATAGGGATAGTGGTGTTTTTTCCTGTGTGTGTCGACGCTGTCTTCCCGGGGTATTCTGTCCACAATAATTTTTTTTTAAATACAGGTCCTCTGCCAAACTGACGGCCAGAGAATCCTGCCGGAGCTACGCCAATTGTAACAGATTAAGATGCTTGCTCGCACCCTTGCACCCTCAGACACCACGTCAGACACTAGGTAAAAGTCCAATAATGATATTTATTATATCAATAATGTGCACAAAGCACCCTCCACTCCCAAATACTCCAATAATAATAATAACAACAATAATAATAATCCTCCACTCTCCCAGACGCTTAGCCACCCTGCCTCCCAACTCAGCTCATCGTCTGGGAGCTCCCACAGTCCTTTTATATTCCCTGACCCGGAGGTGTTCCTTCCCAACAGTCCACAAGTCCTTATTCCTTCCGGGTCAGGGTAAATGATGTTTTTTCTCACCCCGGAAGCCCGTCGCTCTTCCTATGATGAACTTCCGGGTCATAGGGCATGAAGAACTCTTCGGTCCTCCCTGCAGCTCCCTCGTGGCCCCATGGCATCCAGCAGGGCGGTGCATAAAAACTACATGGTCCATAATGCCCTGCTGGTCTTCTGGGGACCTCCATGCTGCAAGGAGGGCTCCACCTGGCGGCTCAGGGGTATTGGCCGGGGTACATGGCCGGCCATATCTTACAATGTATATTTTATTATACCTACTTAACTTTTATCGACATTTATCTAACTCTATATTTATTGTTCTAGTATCAGAATGTAGTTTAAGTTAATTTGTTTTGGTTTCAACAGGTTTTTTTTATATTTTTGATTCTTTTTTTCACATCTTCACGCCCCCCTTTTTGTTGCTTTGCACCCCCCTAGGGGGGCCCGCCCCACAGGTTGAGAACCACTGCTATAAACCAAACAAGCAGAAATTTCTGATAATCATTTGAACTTTAATATCTGTTGTATTGGACATGCTTTGTCAGTTACATAGTGAGGACAATAAATGACTCCGTCACTGTATTACAGGTTACAAAAAGTTTTTGTGGGTAACACAGTTCCCACAAAGACCATTTGCTATTTCTTAACAACACACCATGAATCACAAAAGACCTAAAAGCCCTACTAAATAAGAAGTTCTTCATGTCTGAAGATTTGGAGTAAATCAAGTGGGTACAGTCAGAACTGAAGAAGCAGCTACATGAGAGGAAAGCTCACTACAGGGACAAACTGTTATAGTATGCAAGTTATAGCAGAACAACATGAAGGATTGCTGGCTAAAAGCAGACTGTAAAACCAGCACCGAATGGTAACAAGAACAGAGATAATGAGCTGAACCAGCTCTTCACCAGGTTTGAATTGTTCTTCTCAGTCCAGCCCTCCTCCTACATTGCTAGCCTCTGTGTGCAAGCTGAGGAGTTCCAGAATCCCAACTGCTATCTCTATTATGCATGAGCTTTCTCTACATGAACATCACACCTCTTTGGTCACCAGTCCCATTCCACTTCCTGGAATTTCCATCTTTACTAATCAAGTGAGGAGAGAGCTATGGACGAACAATCCTGTGGGGCCGTATGGAATCAGACCCAGGGATGCTAAAAACACATGCCAGCTAGCTTTGTGGGGTCCATCAGTACATTTTCTCCCCATCTCTGACTTTGCAGAAGCTTCCCTAGTTGTGGAAAACATCCTGTGTAGTCTCAGCACCAAAGAAAGGGCATTCCAGTGACCCGGGGTACTTTAGACAAGTTGCTCATACACATCATGAAGATCTTTGACGTGCTGGTCCTTAAACAGCTCCAGCCCATGGTTTCATAATATCATCATCCTCGGCAGTTTGCCTACCAGTCACATACAGGTGTGGAGGATGCTTTGATCTGATATATATAGGAAGTCACAGTGCTCTGGGAAAATTCCAATTAAATAGAAAATGGCAAACATTATCCACTTATATAAAAAGAGTAATTGGGCAGTTAAAAACAACTATAGGCCAGTAAGCTTAACAGGCATCAAAGCTAAATTAATTGAAGGAATTATTAAGGATAAAACTGAGCAACACATGGCAATAACAGGAGTTTTACTGAACAGTCAGCATAGGGTCAGATGAGCAAGGTCATGTTTTACTAACATGCTGGAATTCTATGAGGAAACAATGAAAGAATATGGAGTGGTGTATATAATAAAGCAACACATGAGAGGCTGGGTGTCAAACTAAAACAAGGTGTGAGATCCGGGTTTTGTGTGTAGATTGGTGCAGAATTGGCTAAAACACAGGGAGTAGAAGGTGATGGTGCAAGGAACCTCATTAGAATTGGCTGATGTTAAAAGTGGTGTTCCACAGGGGTCAGTCTAGGTCTGCTGCAGTTTTTTTAAATTTATAAATGACTTGGATAACAATATAATTAACAAGCTGGTTAAGTATGCAGATGATACCAACCTAGGTAGATTGTTAGATAATCTGTAATCCCTTGAATCATTAAATAGGGACTTGGACAGGATACAGGCTTGGGCAGATATGTGGCAGATATGATTTAATGTAAGTAAATATAATTACTTGGATACACAATGGAAGGACCGAAAATCGAAAGTACACCTTAATTTAGGAGTTGTAGTGGACTTATCACTATCAATCTCCAGACAGTTTTCAGAATAAATTAAGAAGGCTAACAGAATTTTAGGTTACATAGCACGATGTCCAAGGAGGTTATGCTAAAGCTTTATAATGCACTGATGAGGCCTCATTTGGAGTACTGTGTGCAGTTTTGGTCATCAGGTTGCAGAAAGGACATAGCAGCACGAGAAAATGTCCAAAGAAAAGTGGGCTGATTCCAGACCTGCAGAGGATGAGTTATGAGGAAAGATTAAAACGACTGAGCCTTTTTAGTTAAGGCAAAAGTAGATTAAAAGGTGATATGATTGAAGTGTTTAAAATTATTAAATGAATTAGTATAGTGGATTGAGATTGTTACTTTAAAATGTGTTCAACAAGATCATGGGGACACAGCTGGAAATGTGTTAAAAGTAAATTCCACACAAACAACAAAACGTTTTTTCTTCACACAGAGAACCATAGACACATGGAAGAAGCTGCCAAATATTATGGTATGGAGTGAGACTTTAGGAACCTTGAAAATTCAACTTCATGTTATTTAGGAGAAATTAAGTGAACAATACTGGACAACTTTGCTGGACTGAATGGCATGTTCTCAACTAAATCTGTCTCATGTACAGTACTAATATTCAAATTTACATGCTCCTCTTGGATAAAACCAGCACCAGTCAGAATAAAGTTGTTAACACTATTCTTCTTCAACTGGGGAAAAAGACTAAGACTATGTATCTTGATGCCCCCATAATCTCCTGGATCATTGATTATCTTATCAACAGACAGTAGTTTGTGAAACTCAGGTACTATGAGTCAGACATGGAGGTGTGCAGTACTGGGGTACCTCAGGGAGTTGTCCTGATTCCCCGCCTGTTTATTCTCTACACAACAGACCTCCAGTATAACATCAGAGCTTTCCATCTACAGAAGTTATTGGATGACTCCTCCATCAAAGGCTGCCTTAAAAATGGAGACGATTTAGAGTACAGAAGGATTGTGTAGGACTTCATCTTGTGGTGGAGGAAGAGCCACATGCAGCTCATCATCTGCAAGATAAGAGGTGGTGTTTTTCATGCATCTGCTGCTATATATGCATCTAAATTTCCCATTGGGATTAATAATGTTTATCTAATCTAATAAAATATGGGGCATTTAACTGATGAGGGTACGAAGAGATCATATAAAAAGAAGTGGAAGAATAAACTGGGATGCTGTAGAATGCATACAGATTTTACAGACATGGCCTCTAAAGTATACTTTCTAAAATATCCATTAGAAACACCTCACTGTAAGCAAGCTTTGAAGGGTAAATATAAAATAAAATAATAAAATCTGGAAATAATTTGGAAATATTTAGGATGCTCCTCGCCCTTCCAACAGAACACTGATAGTGGCATTCAAAAATGGACCTACATGGGCAGTAAGAAAGCACTATAAATTTCTACTAGAAGACTGCATGATTTTATTAATAGCACATTAATACACTGTTATCCTGGGGTTATTTATTTCTTTTTTTAATTTATTTAATCTCACTTCTGAAACCATGACATACTAATTAAAGGTAGCATGATTAGAGCTGTGGGATCATGTATTTGTGCTTCACATGTGAGGGAATCATTTATGTTATAATGGTTTACAAGAAAGAATCCTAGTATCATTCCTATTAACTTTATTATTTAATAGAAATTAACTTTATTTCTACCAAAAATCATAACATATTAGTTAATACAAATGTCAGGGCATAGTGCTGGGTAGAAAGAATTACGTTAGTAAACCTTCCTTACAGCACCAGTTATATATAAATACTTTGAGAGAAAATTCTAAGAACCCTTGGCATACAAAAGAAGTTAAGGCTTA
The DNA here is from genome assembly GCF_016835505.1 of Polypterus senegalus. Classification (NCBI taxonomy): domain Eukaryota; kingdom Metazoa; phylum Chordata; class Cladistia; order Polypteriformes; family Polypteridae; genus Polypterus; species Polypterus senegalus. Next base: position 54,843,317 of record NC_053154.1, read on the forward strand.
AAATAAAATAATTATGTTTCATGTTTTATATATTCAAAATAAATCTGTTCATCCAGTTTCTAACCTCCTCAGTTAGTTAATAGCAATGAGCTCCAGGAAACAACCCTAGCTAGGAAACATTTCCACTGCAGGACACACTCATGTATACGGTCACACTCCATCCTGCAGGACCAATTTAAAAGTTTATAGGGTTTATAGTGTGATTAGAGTAACCAGTAAAGCTATTTATATACAGTATATATACAGTGGACCCGAAGTCATTTCCCCCATAGGATTGTATGTAAATACAATTAATCCGTTCAAGACCGTATGAGCTGTATGTAAATAAAGATTTTAAAGCACAAAAATAGTTAATTATACCATAGAATGTACAGTGTAATAGTAAACTAAATGTAAAAACATTGAATAACACTGAGAAAACCTTGAACAGAGAAAACTAACATTGGAAGAGTTCACGCTATAGCCTTACAAACCGCTCTCTGTAAACACTTTTTTAATGAGTTTTAAGCACAGGGAAAAAAATGAACATTAGAAAAATCTGTTATTTATACAAAAACTAACCATAAACAACCAAGAAAACTAACCTTGCATGAGTTAAGTTCTGGCATGAAGGAAGTGAGGAGGAACTGGGTGAAGAGGAGATTACAGTTTTGAGGTAAAGTCTGTGACGGTGCAGGTTTGCTGCATGCTCCCATCTCGCTTCCGGAAGCCCATAAACCCATCACCGTTGGTAATGTTACCGATGAGCACGACAGTGAGGCACTACAATGGAGCAATCGGATGGTGCAAAAAGTGCTTTTATTAAAATCAACAAAACAACAATCAAAAACAAAGTCCAAATTAAATAATGTGCAATGCTTTCGGAATCCTTCAATAAATAAATGATCCCATAAAAACAGTGAAGTGGAGGTTAAAATCCAATAGAAAAAAGTCTTCATTAAATACGAAATTAAAACAATGCTCGAAGCAGTCTATTTAGAAACAAGCCCGGTGCATTCTTTAACTACCTTCTCGGCCTTACTGCCTTCTTAAACTGCCTTCTTGCGCTCTCTCGCTTGCTCTCTCTCACACTCTCTCTCTCTCTCTCTCACTCGCACGTTCTCTCTCTTGCTCACTCGCTGTAGAGGGAGAGACTAAACACGTGCGGAAATCATCGGCATGTATGAACCAGAAGGGGAAACTGGCTTGTTTGTCACCCGAGTGTGTGGTCATGAACAAATGCAAAAGTTTGACGAACTTTTTGGTTGTAACCTGATTTGTACGTGGTCTGAGACGTTCGTGACCCGAGGTGCCACTGTATAATATTTTTGGAATGAATACCAAAATCCAATGAGGATAATCCATGTAGATATATTCAAAGTCATCATAGGAAGTGTTCAGGCCAGGTAGTCAATCTCAGGACTGTGTAGCAGTACCATCATAAAAACATAAATTCAATGAACATACAACATACAAAAGAGTAAAGCATGCAAAAGTTTGGTCTGTCTCAGCTTCAATAAATTGACCATCAAAATATTTTGGTTTACTTTGTTGCTGTAAATGGTGTCAATAGTCAATGACCTTTTGATCTTGGCAAGAAAGAAATTTGGACCACTGTCAGTTTCCGACGTATAAAAAAGCAAATATTTGGCATTGGAAAATGCTTATACAAAGACTTAAATGTGTTCTTCTTGAATTAAAAAATATGCAATGCTAAGCTAATGTATTTTATTACATAAAGAAGAAAATAGCTTTTTTTACTAGGTATGTCCCATACTAAAGAAGCACAAGTTTCAACATATAAACCCAATTTAGCATACTAATGTACCTTATTTTATTGCCTTGAACCATACATTTTCTTGACTTACTATTAATATTTTATTCAGATTTGCAGGTCTATTCATATTGCATATCCAAAGAGAAGAAAACAGCAGCATTGTTCAATGCAAAGAAGCAGTGGTATGAATGAAAGATATTCACAGATAAAGCTGCCTTTAACATTAAGCTTACTGCATAGTTGATAGCTGTGTATTTAAAATACTGGGAGTTCTCTCATGTAAGACCACCTGCTGGCACATGCTTTGTGTTCGTCCAGCTGCATCCTTTCTCAATGTCATCAGGACAAGAAAATTCTATACTGCTAACACATTGTTCATTTTGTGTTATTTTGCATTGTGCATCCATTAGGTCAGATTATCTCGGGGCGTAACGTGAGCTACCACATCTATGTTGATGACACGCAACTGTATTTATCAATAGCACCTGATGACCCCGACTCACTTGATTCACTGACACAATGTCTTACTTGTGTTTCTGAATGGATGAGTAATAATTTTCTCAAACTAAATAAAGAGAACGCGGAAATTTTAGTGATTGGCAATAATGGATATATGGTTATTAGAAATAAACTTGATGCATTAGGATTAAAAGTCAAGACGGACTCAAGAATTTAGGAGTAACTATTGACTCTGGCCTGAATTTTAAGTTTTTTCACTTAAGAAATATAGAAAAAGTTAGACCTCTTATAACATTGCAAGAAAAATTAGTTCACACTTCTTTTTCAGTCGGCTAGATTACTGTAACGCACTCCTCTCAGGACTACCAAAAAAGACATTAATCAATTGCAACTAGTGCAGAAAGCAGCTGCTAGAATCTTAACTCGGTAAAGAAAATCCAAGCACATCACCCCAGTTTTGATGTCACTACATTGGTTACATGTGCCATTTAGAATTGACTTTAAAATACTACTTATAAATAAATATTATTTTGTCTTCTTTATAGTATTTTAATATATCCTGGCTTTGCAGAAAATTTTGCAGTTTATTTTTGATTAGTATTGCTTTATTTCAATTATTATTGTATTTCGCTGTTATTACTACACTATTGCATATAACTGTTCACTCTAGATGTGTGACTCAACAAATAATAGAATAGACTTTAACCCATATTCATCATATTCACAAACATTCCTCATCCTTTGGTAAGATACGAAACTTAAATTTATTTGAGTGGAAACAAAGGCATATCAAACAATAAGCAGCTAACTGTTTAAAGTTATTACTTAATCTGTCCTGTTTTGACATGATGCTGGGGATCTTCCATAAGCCTCTTGCATTTATTATGCATTTTGCAATAGCACAACATGCATTTTGTATGTGAACAGTATGTGTAAATATCCAGCCTCATTCTTTGTACTTGCGGTGGGCTGACGCCCTGCCAGAGATTTGTTCCGCCCTTGCGCCCTGTGTTGGCTGGGATTGGCTCCAGCAGACCCCCATGACCCTGTGTTAGGATATAGCAGGTTGGATAATGGATGGGTGGATGTATTCTTTGTACTAGTTATATGCCTAAAGTTGTTTTTTCCCATATGAAACATCATTTAGCTTCTTGGTGTGGACATAATTTTGTATCTACAGTAAAAAAATGGAGCTTTGCAACTCACCTAAACATGCACACTGCAGGATTAAGCTTGTGCCAATATAAAATTAGGTAACTTTCGGAATATATGTATCTGCATGAACAGATGAATCAATCAGATCTTCAGGCTGTATTGTATAAATGTCCTGAATTTTTAATTATTGATGCAACTCATTAATGGAAATGATATTTGACATTTCACTTAAGAATCTTTTACTTTTCTTAACAGCTGGTTCAGTTTGTGTTCAGCATTCGGTCAGAAGTACACCATAGCTTTGGCCCTGGCATCTAATTTCATGACAGAATGTGCTTTCATTTGTTTTATTTTATTTAAATCCAAAAAAAAAAAATCAACAGCACAAGAGATCTGGCAAGGCTGAGTGCTTATTTAAATTTGGATTATTCAAAACTATACTATTTTACATTTTTTTAAAATTCTAATATGTATATAGGACAGACAAGTTTATTATAAAATACCCCCAATTTCATCTTCTTAAAAATGAATTAATGTAATCTATATTAGATGGGTATGTGCATTCTACTTCACTTATAATGCTTTCTTTAATTACATTGTTTGTTCATTTGTTAATTCATTCTTTTACATTTCTTAACTCTTTCACATTTCAGTCAGACCTCATCAATGATGACAAAAATAAAGTTCCAGCAATGGTGACCCTGAAACAGATGATAAAACCCACAAAGTAAAGTCACAGTGCAGTCAGCTCATGCACATTTATTATAAAGTGCATAGAGTTACATGATAAAGGACTGACACAGTACCTAGAAAGAAGCCATGCCCGAAAACATAAGATTTGGATCCTTGAAGAAAAATGTGCAGCAGAATAAGGGCCGGTTAATACTTTACGCTCAGAACACATATGTACACGCATCATGGCTGCTATGCGTTCCCAGCATTCATTTGATGCGTCCTCTGAGCACATCTGAGTTGCAGTACCAACAAAAAGTCGGGCGGTGTAGTGTGATCAAGTTGGAACATGACGTTGGAGTCTCTTTTTACTATCTACATGTGACAGAAAGCCACTTTGCAAATCTTACAGGATCAATGTGTGTTCTTCGATATTTGATGAATGCCTCGATGTGGTAAATACAAACGTTGCATATTCCCCATACATTTTAAAGGTCTCACATATCATCTTCTGTGCCATCTTTTTTTTTTTTTGCATCTTTACATCAGCATCAGAATGTACGGTGGCGTATTTAAGCCACAGAGAAAAAAAAAAGTGAAAAGATGTATTTTATGAACACAGTGGAAATTTCAGCTTACATCTTGAAATGTCCACTTTAATCCCGTAGTTTATTTTATCATTGAAGTAGACTGTCATAAACGTCCTCTTAAAACTGAGCCAGTTGTTAATCACTACATACTTCTGGGGCTTCCTCTTGAAGTGACAGCAGCGGCAGGCAGCAATTGCCACATTTAGAATCCTTAAATTTATACTTGATATCACTTTCATGATGAAATGCATTAAACTATGTATATTGCATTTTACAGATAAATCGTTAACTTCATATAAATAATGAAAACTGTTAATAATTACACATGTGGGAGTGACACGGTGGTCCTGATGTTCCCTGCTAGGAGTTTGCATGTTTTCCTGGTGGGTTTCCATAGTGTGCTGCAGTTTCCTTCCAAAGACATGCAGATTTGGGGATTTGTTTATGCTAAAATAACACTAGTGTATGTGAGTGCTTATATTCACCTTGCGATCAGCTGATGCCCCATCCAGGGATTGTTCCTGCCTTGTGCCTGATGCTTACTGCAATGGGCGCATCCCTAGATCGATGGATTTAATCATTAAACATCCATCCTTTTCAGAGATATTGTGGCAAGGTATCCTCGGACTTTAAAGAGTGTTTCAGGCAATTCACAACACAGTGAAGCAGAACCTGTTCTCACCGTGATGATATCTCATACTGCCACCTTTTGGAATCCTCCAGATTTACTTAAAGCACATGCACAAGTATAAACAGTACAACGCTTGCAGTAGTGTCTGCTGGAGCACACATTGCATCACGTGAAGTATAAACCTAACTAGTTGTGCTTGCAACTCAGACTCCATCCTTTACAGTGGTGCGTTCTTAGTTGAATTTGTGCATATGTGCTTTTTACATAGTACATAAACATTCTGAGAGGGTAATACTGTATGTTACTCACATTTTGGCTATTTTTGAGTATTCAGTATATAATATATGAATTTGAGTAGCTGCTTGCCACTAAGGCTGTGGGTATGTGTAAGCAGGGTGCTTGGACTAAATGGGACAGGGTGGAGGACCATAACATCGCCTGAGGCAAGTTGTTGCAAGCAGAGCTCAAGTGCCAGAAGTTCCTAATACAGTTAATGGGTGATGTCCTTCCTGGAGTAAACCTCTTTTGCTGAGGAAAGACTGATTGGCAAGTGTGCCAACAGAGAGAGTCCAAGAAGCTCATTCTCAGCTGTTCTTTGAAGGGCTTGGTAGAAGGGCATTATCCTTGGTGCTGTGACCAGGTGCTCAGAACAGAAGCTGACATCACTGGTAGAGCCATAACCCAGAGCAAGCAATCAGCTCCAAGCAGAATTACCTTGTCCTTTGTTAAAGCAGGTGAGAAGCCAAGCAATCGCCAATAGAAGCTTTCTGAGAACAATCAAGGCAGTTCATGGTTGACCTGTGAAGAAGCCTCAACGTTCCTGAGATCTTCCCCGTAATCACACTTAGGCCAGACATAGTTCTGCTATTAGTGGCATCCAGGCAAGTGGTTATCCTTGAGCTGACAGTTCTCTGGAAATACTGGATAGAGGAGATGTACGAAAGGAAGAGAGACAGGTGTCATGGCTTGGTCAAGGAGAGACACTGTAAGAGGTGGCAGGGACAGTGTGAGTCCATAAAGGCAGAATGCAGAGGGTTTGCTGGACAGTCTCTCTGTAGGGCCTGGGCTCAGCAGGTGCCCTTGGAAGATGAGTCATCAAAAATATCACAGGAGAAGCTGAGAAGGCTTCACAATGGCTGTGGATAAAGAGGAGTGAAACATGGCAGAGCGCTTCTCAGACACACCCAACTGAGGGTGTATGATGTTAAGAAGACCTGAAACACCCTATCATCTCGGGAACATCACTGATGATATGTTTGAGAATACTTCAAGATGTAAAATTTAACATCTATATTTGTAGGCCTCCATTCATAATAGAAATTATCAAGCAACCTTACTGCCTTAGAAATGTTTTGGACCGCCACTTAATAAAATAAATATATTGTAATATTTACCTCAGACTTTGATTTCAAACTCAGGATTTTTGGAGGCTTGATTAATAGTAACACTCAAGCAATGTTAACATTATTGTATTGTAAGTAGCAATGTCTGTGGTACAAAAAGAGAAGTTTTAAAGAAATTACTTCACTATTTCCTTAAAGAGGCAGGTAGTTCATTAGACATATACAAATGAAAGATCTGTGTGTGTGTCTGTATGGAGCAGTCCACTCTGCTCACACTCAACCACAGAAACTAGATGGCACAGGCATACACGTCACTTCTCACTACAAAAGACCAATGCACAACAACAACATTGAGCCAATGACTCAGATGAAGAGACACAACACTGAAACGAACTCAATGCAGCAGCTCAACAAAATGCAAGTGTAACATCTCAACAACAGAGGGAATGTTTTCACTAAAACTTGGTCTTTCTGAAGGTATTTTCTCAAGAAAAAGATTAATCTGATCCATATGCCAAAGATACGGCTAAGATATGGTATCGCCAGTGTCTTCTTACAAACACCAGTGAGGTAGCAAGCACATGTGGGTCCACGTCCTTTGTCCTGGGTAATTCTAAAGAGTTAGTTGACGTCTCTCCAAGTTCATGAATAGTAAAACTGCAAGGGAGTCTTCGGGATTTTTTTGTCGTGAAAACCCCACACAGCTAGTAATATAATATCTTAGCCTTTTTTTAGATTTTATTTATGATTCATGTTGAGGCATTTGCCTTTCTCCTTTACAAGTTATGCTATCACATTGTAACAGCATGTTCTTTAGTTAGTAATCCACTGCACTTGTATATTTTAAAAGATTCCTTTAATCCTGTCTTTGAATCTTGATATTACGGCAATCTGAAATGAAAAATAATTTTTTAAAGTCTGGATTATATATTTTCTGTAGAATTACCTTCAGGCTGCTCAATGCTCAGCAATGAATTTTTGGAATGGCTCATTTTTTTTCTTTTTTACTCAAAGAAACCTATAGACATTTGTCAGCCTGCAGCTGAGGGAGCAAAATATAAAGTAATAGAATGTAATATGCAGTATGCCTGTAGATCTGGGCCACTTATGATTTTCTTTTTAACTTTATCTTATTAATGCTGTAAATATATAAAAATTTTATTCAATGAAATGGGAAGCTGGTTTATCAACAAAAATACCTACGAGTGCAAAAAGTTTTCATTATACTTTTTTTTTGCAATCAATTTTTTATTGATGTCAAAAACACATAAAAAGGCAACAAAAAAGATTTGTGTGTTTATAATAGTTCCATCCTTAAAGCTGACAATAACAGAAGAAACATGGACTAGAGAAAACCTGCTTTTAGCTCAGCCAGAGTTGCTAATGTGTTTAGTCTGAGACGGGGCTTTGAGTATGAAAGCCATAATCTGAAGAAAAGAAGGGAATGAGCCTTGATGGGAACTAGAAGGGAAAAATGATTTTGGTTACATTGGTGTTAGCAGTGGGGTTCATCTTCACCAATCAGTTTAAAATGAAAGTAGTAAACAGAGCAATTATGATGGCACATCTTACAGAAATAGCTGCAATGACTTCTGCCCAGATCACAGATCTCCTTGTTATCAAATTTGATAACATTGCCTTTTGTCTGGATTGAGCTGAGAATAGTAAACCCAGATTCACTCACTAGTAAGGCATTATGGGTGAGCTAATAATTGCATTTGTGACTAAAACCTATTTTGTTTGCTTGATGATTACCTTCCTGTGACTACTACTTCAAAGAAATGACACCTCACAAGCATATTGCATTTTTCATAAGAGCGGAATGGCAAACATTGAATTTACTTAGAAATAAATGAGGTAATTTAGAGCCTAACATTATACAGTACAGGGACTGATATCTATTTGACTCATCATCTGTTATCCAGTGAATTTATAATTAGTAACTCATTCTGTAAAATGCTTTAAAGTTTCTTGTTTAGTAAAACATCAATCTGGTTAAACCATTATTATTATTATTATACACTTTAATCAAACGTCCTGTGGTGAGGTGGTGCCCTGCCCAGGATTTGTCCCCGCCTTGCGCCCTGTTTTGGCTGGGATTGGCTCCAGCAGACCCCTGTAACCCTGTGTTAGGATATAGCGGGTTGGGAAATGACTGACTGACTGACTTTAATCAAACCAGTCATATTATTTTTTTAACCCTCTAAGATGGTTCCTGCTGATGTTGTAGGCATGCATGCTAGACCTATCTCTGCATAATCCTAAAATGAATCAAGCAGATTGGAAAGTAGATCAATGGATGGATGGTTTCTGTTAATTTTAACATTCCTCTTACTAATATTTAACGTCTAAAATGTGATGCAGTATCTTTCTTCCATTTACATTATAATATTACTAGGTTATTACAAGTGTTACCATTGTTCATTTATTTTGTTTTACAGTTTTACATCTTCCTTCTGCTTCATAAGTGGAATTGCTTGACATAATTTGAATTATAATGAGCATGTGTTAATCCCATCGAGGCCACAAAACACAAAAAAATCATGATGACTGATCCCCTGGGCGGGAACACAATTTTGAATTTAGTGAGCTTAATTTGTATATACCACATAGAAAGTTGGTTTCAGTTGTTTTACAGATTTAGTGACAATGCAAAATATAACTTATGTGCAATACAGATGTAATAACACAAATGTAAAAGTAATTTATACTCATTTTGTGAGCTAGATATTTCTTAATAGGAAATCAAACTTATTCCTGGAAACAACAGATGCAAGGCATAATGCATCAACTATGTGTCCAAGGTCCATTCATCATAATATAAAGCCATGCATCAAGATTTGGACTAAAGGAGAGTTTCCAGTCAAATTAACATAATATTTTAGACTAGAGAAGAAAGCCTTATGCAACAAAGGGATGACTGTTTGAACAACAACAGAACATACAAACTCCATTCAATTTCCTGAAAGCCTGAGAAGCGACTCTCTGTGCCTCCTCATCACCAGGCTACCATTTCAATCCCAGCAGTGATCTACTGTCTGATACTTAGCAGATCCCATAATATACCAACAGTGACTGTCAGCAAATAGTTATAGCTACAAATTATCTAGTCACTTTGATAAAGGCATTACCTAAATAAATAAAAATAAAGTATACCGAAGGACTTGCAGCAAAAGAAAAGAGGAAAACAGCAAATATAAAGTAATGAAAATATAAGTATAGAGATCTCCAACCTGTAAAGAAGGTCTATGTTTAACTCTGGCGTTCCTGTATCAAGTAAGTGATTATATTCCTTGTAGGTGATAAGCAGTAACTAGTCAATAGTTTTATAAGAAGATTGTCTCCAGCCGTAATGGTGTCACCAAAGGCATTTACAACCTTGTATATGTAAAATAACACTGATACCATATAGACCTGAAAGGTCTCAGAAACAGAATGAAATATCTCAGCAGATATATATGTAGCTGAGTTATTCTTTAAAGATTTAGCACAATCCCTTAGTTTTGCCCCAGTGTGTCCCTTATGGTTTCAATTCTAGAGACAAGTGAATGTGAGAATGTGTACATTCCCAAATTCATGTTATTATCTTCCTATTATAATTTAATACTTGTACTCTTGCATTGTGACTATCCATGGCTTTAAATTGAAATACAGTAGGTGAGTTCAGAAAATGAAAGGATGGCTTGATCCTTGGTTTGTATAGTACATAATTATATGTGTGTGCATATACTGCAGGACGCTAAGTTTTCATTTTTTTCTTTATTTTTACTTTCTACAACTTTTATCAACTTCACTTATGCTTTTTTTTTTAATTGAGGCTGCTCTGCCTGTCTGTCTAGAAAAGCAAGTGCAGTTCCATAATGACTTTAATTCATTTTGCCCATTTTATCTGTAATTGAGGACCAAGCCCCTCACAAGTACCAGTTTATTTTAATGTGAAAAATAACAGTAATATTTGACAGTTTTATGATTTGGATTAGATTAAAGATTTTAATATTAGGACATTTTCTTCCTAGTAATTTAGTCACGTAGTGTAAACTGTAAATACCACTGTTGGATCTTGCTAGATTTAATAAAATGATATAGCCACCTCATTGCAATAGTGCTTTCACTGCTATTCTGAATATATATAAAATGTTAGAATGTATACGTGACACGTGTAACACGACCCAAAAAGGTGGGCTACCTTGCCCACATAAATGGGATTCTGGTCCATCTAACAGGAAGCAGTGATGTGGAGGTGTACCCTTGCTGACAGGAAAAACAAAAGGTGACTGGCATGTAGCACTGCTGACTGGAAAAGAAATGAGGTGACCACTGTGCCCTGTCACAAAAAAAAAATTACAAACAATTGCTCTTTTAATCTTGATAATGGTCTTAATTAAGAGCTAATGATGTGACATGCATAACATGGCCTAATAACTGGAAGAGCCGGCTATCCTGTCCACAAACGGAAAAAAAAACTGTGTGGGCCTACTGCATTGTTGACAAGAAAATAACAGTGGCAACCCTGTTCACAGTGAAGCACATCGCACTGGCTACCTGATCATTCTCATCATAAACGCCAAAAGTCATTCACTACTGATGTTTAAGAGATAAGACAAAAATGAAAGATGATATACCAGCTTTATCAATAAAAATATGCTAACAATGATAACTTAATATAATACATAAAAGAAAACTCATGTACAGTCCCAGTTTCAAAAGCACGACCATATGTGAAGATGCTTCCTATTTATGGACTGCTTCCATTTATATGAAGTTATTTATTTATCAATTTATTTAACAATAATGTTTAACAATGTTTTAGAAAAATACACACATTTGCATGCTGTGAGCGTTCGACTGGATTGAATTGCTGTGCGGATTATGCAAAACAAGCAATGTGATTTTTTTTTTTTTTTATTTATTAATTTTATTACAATCAATACATAGCAATCAAGTTTTTACAAAAAAAAAGAATTATGCTAAGAACAGATCGATCCCCACCCTTGAGAGAGAGAGCAAGCCAAACGGTGTAAAATTTAAGGCTTTTAAAAATACCTAAATCAACAAATTCTCTGTGCTTTATAAAATCATTTCAAAATATTACTGATTAGATCCTGCCATGTTTTGAAAAAAGTCTGCACAGATCCTCTAACTGAGTATTTGATTTTTTCCAATTTTAAATAATATAACACATCAGTTTCCCACTGACTTAAAGAGGAGAGTTTGGGTTCTTCCAGTTTATCAGAATAAGTCTGCGTGCCAACAGTGTAGTGAATGCAATCACAATTAGTTTGTCTTTCTCCACTTTAAGACCCTCTGGAAGAACCCCAAACACAGCTGTTAATGGATTAGGAGGGATTGTGAGTCCAAGACTGTCTGAGAGGTAATTAAAAATTTTTGTCCAGAATAATGTTAATTTGGAGCAGGCCCAGAACATGTGACCTAGTGAGGCTGGGGCTTGGTTGCAGCGTTCGCAGGTTGGATCATGCCCTGGAAACATTTTGGAGAGTTTTAGTGAGACAGATGTGCTCGATATATAATTTTGAGTTGTATAATTGTATGCTTTGCATATGGAGCTTGAGTGAATTCTCTGCATTGCTACTTTCCACTCCTTTTCTGATATATTAATTGAGAGGTCATTTTCCCAGTGTCCTCTTGGATCTTTGAAAGGAAGGGATTGTAAAAGGATTTTATATATTGTAGAGATGGAGTCTAACTCCTTGAAATTGAGCAATAATTTTTCCAGCGTGGATGAGGGTGCAAGATGAGGAAAATCTGGAAGGTTCTGTTTAACAAAGTTCCTGATTTGAAGATAGTGAAAGAAATTTGTAGCTGGAATGTTAAATTTGGAATGTAATTGTTCATAGGATGCAAAGGCGTTGTCTATATAAAGATCTCTAAGCAAGTTAATTCCAAATTTTTCCAGATATTAAAACTGCATATGTTTGTGAGGGTTGAAAGAGGTGGTTCTTTTGCAGGGTGCCACAGAAAGAAGCTTCTCCGTCTTAAAATGCTTTCTACATTGGTTCCAGATTCTAAGTGAGTGGAGCACAATTGGGTTATTAGTGTATTGCCGATAACGTGTGTTTATTGGAGCACAAAGCAAGGAATACAAAGAAGTACTGCAGGATTTTACTTCTATTGCGGTCCATGCCTGTGTATGTTCTTCTATTTGTGTCCAGGTTCTTATCGACTGTATATTTGCGCCCAGTAATAAAACTGGAAGTTAGGTAGAGCCATGCCGCCTTCTGCCTTTTGTCTTTGTAGGGTCGCTCTTTTGATGCGTGGATGTTTAGAATTCCAAATAAATGAGGTTATTGTTGAATCTAATTGCTTAAAGAACGATTTATTAATGTATATTGGTATGTTTTGAAATAAAAAGGAGCTTAGGAAGAATATTCATCTTAACAGTGTTAATTCTTCCAGCTAGTGTGAGATGAAGGGTTGACCATCTATGCAAGTCTTGTTTAATTTTTTCCATACAGACGCGAAATTTTGTTGATAAAGAGCTTTATGTTTACTTGTGATGTTTACGAGGTATTTAAACTGTTCTGCAATGATAAAAGGAAGGGTGTCTAATCTAATATTATATGCTTGCGAATTCACGGAAAGAGTACACTTTTATTCAGATTAATTCTGAGACCAGAGAGCTTTTGAAATTCTGTGAGTGCTGCTAAGACTGCAGGCACAGAATTTTCTGGGTCCGATATATACAGTACCATGTCATCTGCATATAATGAGATTTTCTGTTCCAGTCCTTCTCTGCTAATCCCCTTTATCTGATCAGTATTTCGACAATGTATTGCCAGTGGTTCAATGGCAATTGCAAACAGCAGTGGTGACAAAGGGCATCCTTGTCTTGTGCCACGTTCTAGTTTAAAGTAGTCTGAGCAAATGTTATTGATGCAAACTGAAGCTTCTGGGTTAGTATACAGTAATTTAATCCATGCACAAATGTTGGGCCAAACCCAAACTTCTCCAAAATAGTAAAAGGTATTTCCATTCAATCATGTCGAATGCTTTTCTGCATCCAATGATAATAATATTTCTGGGGTGTTTGATTTAGTTGGTGAGTATATTACATTAAACAGGCGTCGAAGATTTGAAGATAAGTGTCGGCCCCTAATAAATCCAGTTTGGTCTTGTGATATTACTGAGGGAGCACTTTCTCCATCCTTCTAGCTATGATTTTAGAGAGTATTTTAACGTCGTTATTCAGAAGTGAAATTGGTCTGTATGATGCACATTGTAATAAGTCCTTATTTTGTTTTGGAAAGACAGTGATTAGTGCTTGGCGAAAGGTTTGTGGAAGAGATTGGTTATCTCTGGCTTCTGTAAATGTTGCTAATAGGAGGGGAGCTAGCTGAGCGGAGAATTTCTTGTAAAACTCTGCAGGGTAGCCGTCAGGGCCTGCTGCTTTTCCACCTTGGGTGACTTTATAGCATCCAGTAATTCTGATAATGACAGAGGTTTATCGAGCTCCTCCACACTAATAGCGTCAATTTGTGGTATCTGTAATTTATCCAGAAATGCATTAGATTGTATATTGTCTTCTTTAAACTCAGTAGTATATAGGGATTTATAGTAGTCTCTAAAAGTGTACATTATATTTTTGTGTTCGATGATTTTATCTCCGTTAGTGTTAGTAATTACGAGATTGCGTTGCACATCTTGCTTGTGAATTTGTTGCTAAAAGCTTATTAGCTTTCTCTCCATGTTCATAATAATGATGTCTGGATTTGTAAATTAGTTGTTCGGTTTCTTTAGTTGTCAAGAGGTTTAATTCTGAATGTAGAGCCTGCCTCCTCTTATGTAGAGTCTCGCTTGGTAGTCTGGCATGTTCTTCATCTATTTTAGTAATTTACTTTTTATCTCTGCTACTTTCTTCGCTCGGATTTATTTCTGTGGGAAAGATATGAGATAATCTGTCCTCTTAAGAAGGCCTTAAGAGTTTCCCAGAGTATTCCTGCAGAGATCTCAGGGGATGTATTTGTCTCTAGAAAGAATTCGATTTGTTTGGATATAAATTCAGTACAATTCTCGTCAGCTAATAGAAGCGGATTGAGGCGCCATCTGCGGGGTGAGTGTATGGGGCTTAGTAATTTCAGCTCCAAGATCATTGGAGCATGGTCTGAAATAACAATAGCATCGTATTTACAAGATTTAATCTTAGGCAAGAAGTTATTATCTATAAAGAAGTAATCAATCCTTGAGTAGCAATGATGTACTGGTGAGTAGAAAGAATATGTTCTTGAATTTGGGTTTAAAACCTCCAGGGATCTGATAAGTTGTGATCAGTTATAAACTTTTTAATTATCTTTGCGGTGTTAGTTGCCGTTCCCCCTGTGGAGGAAGTCTTATCTAAAAGTGGATTTAGAACACAATTAAAGTCCCCAGCCATTATAAGTTTATGAGTGTTCAGATTGGGAATGGATGCAAATAAATTTTGTATAAATTCCTTATCATCAACATTAGGTGCATAAACATTTATCAAAATCATTTTACAGTTAGATAAGTCTCCCATGACCATCACATATCTCCCTTCAGGATCCAATACTACATCTGATGCTACAAATGGTACTGTTCTATGTATGAGAATTCCCACACCTCTAGTTTTCTTTGTAAAACTAGAATGGAACATTTGGCCAGTCCAGTCTTTTTGCAGCCGGAACTGATCCTTACTTAGTAAGTGGGTTTCCTGTAAAAATACTATTTTAGCATTTAGACCTGTTAGGTGAGAAAGTACTTTCTTTCTCTTTAATTCGTGATTCAGGCCTTTAACATTCCAGCTTACGAAGTTAACTGTCCCATCATGGAGACACTGATTCTGAGTTTTTGGTGTCATATTATAGTCTTAACTGGAAGTGAAATAGTTTAGGTCTTAATTTCCTATTCCCCCAAGAGTTGTTTCCATGCAGCTTATTATTACGTTGATAGTTATAATTAAATGTGATTTTTTTAATGGACATTTTAAATTGTTTACTATTGTCCAGAGCTGGTCACTACTGGGATCCATTCTATCAAAAACTCTACTACAAAAACATGAGAATAGAATTTTTCCTACTAACTACATGGAGAAAGCAGCGCATTAAAACACATTTTTGGTGGGGTATTCCCTTAACACTACAGTTTTTCAGGCTTGTTTGCTAAAATGGGTGTACACAATTTCTTTGCGCCCAATTATGTTGTGACCTCCTCATGATTTTTGTCAGTTCTGGAACTTTGCAAGTCATAATTTTATCATTAACTTCATTATCATAAAATATGAATCTGCTGTTGACCTGCAAACAGTGTTTTTGTCTACCTATTCTTTCTTTACAGGTGTTGAGCAACAAGGTATCACTTGCTGTAAGGTTTCCACAAATTCTTGGAAGAGTTTGCATTTAGAGTCTTTTACAAAAAGGCAGGTGTTGTTTACGCGACAGTTAGTTGCTACTGCTTGGGCTTGTGCAGTAACAATTAGAGATTCCTTCTCTTCGTTTGTACTGTCAAACCTCACCTAAACAAATTCATGCATCTTTGGAATGCACTCTTATGTCTACATTCAGCTCCTATTAAACCAGAGGTTCCCAACCTTAGGTGCCTGCACCCCCAGGGGGAATGAGATGGCATTTCAGGTGGTGTGATAAAGAAGAAGACTGTATCACAATTCACCAAAACTAAATGAGGTGCATTGTCCGACTTTATCATGGCGCAATCAGTGTCTTGCAGTGTGTTGTCATTTGTAGGTCATCGATTAGTTAGTGCTCCTATTCTGTGATATAAAAAGAGGCAAGTGTTAGATCCACAGTTGTCACCTGTGAATGAGCCGCGTTCTCACGGGTTCCTTGCTACAGGTGGAGTATTCGTAAAGAGAATTTCTTTGCAAGCCCTGATGAAGAAATGTCACTAATTTCAAGATTAGATTGACATTTTTGGCAAAGGAGGACTGAATTGGATTCAACACCTGCTGCTTACACTTAGCCATTTCTCCTGATGACGGTCTTGGCAATAACGCGGCAATTTTAATTGTGTAGTGCATCTGTTTTTGAACTGCAGTGCAGGTGTTATTGGGGGACAAAGCTCATTGACTATGTTTCATTAGTTAGCGCTGTGTCGACACCCGTTGCTTCATGGGAGTCTCCAATCCCCCAAACCCTCAGTCACTGATTGTGTGTAATTTTCACGTGGCAGTTGATGCTGCACAGGATACTCCAACCCTCAGTTCATCTAGATCTTCTAGATCAATTTTTATATTAAATCTCCTTGCATGACTGTATGTGCTCTTTTCATTAGTATTATTATTATTATTAAATGTGTTTAAACTTTCCCAAAATACTGTAGTTTCCATAAGTAAAAACAAAATATTAAATAAGGAGTGAATCATCCCGGTTAAAAAGTATAGGCATTAAACAATATATAAATTAAGCAAACAGTTAATTTTCATAGTTAAAATTGTCAGCGGCGGTGTACTGGCGCCCTGCCCAGGGTTTGTTTCCTGCCTTGTGCACTGTGTTGGCTGGGATTGGCTCCAGCAGACCCCTGTGACCCTGTAGTTGGGATGCAGTGGGTTGGATAATGGATGGATGGATGGAAGATTGTCACTATAAGCATTATTTTAAAACTCTGAGTTATTGTAGTACTTGTGGAGGAGAGAATTTAATGTATGTAAATAAGCAGTTCTTTTAAAAGAACAAAACCAATTGTAAGGGTAAAAGGTAAAAAAAAAACTTCATGATTCAGCAGTTTTAGTTTATGTATTGAGCTCTGCATTGAAAATATGTTGCATTTAAAATGGTAAATTACAGTAATGCAATAGAGATGTCTTTATCATTTTAAACTCATTTTACTGGTGCTGCTGCTTTTCTTTTGAAATTTCTTATGAAATTTAAGCTGATGAAGACTTAAATAAAATACAATTTGAAGAAAAGTGGCCATAGGATCAGCTGCCTTCTGCATAGCTGTACTGTAACTAGTAAAGATGAGCTCAGACCATATCAGTGCAGCTTTGATGATTATTATTTATATACTCTAACAATGGCCCTCTATTAGAAAGCAGCCAGTGCCCAAGACGGTATTGCTGATAATGACACCTTTCATTTTGTACAGCAGATGGCCTGTCTGAAAGCTGTTATTTTAGGAGTTTCCATTAACATTGAGTTTAACAAAGGTCTAATTTATAAGATTTGTTACCTTAAAGCTCAATACAAAGGAAATGAAAGTGGCACATCTATTACTGCTTTTAGTACCTTTTTTTATTTTTTTTTCTTTAACATTTACTTTGGATAGCAAAAAACGTTTGAGTACTACATACTCCAGGGCTCACACCATAGTCACGCTACCAAGTCAGCATAACCGGCATAGAAAAAGTTCATATTACTTTCTCACCTTTGCTTCCTTGTAGACATAAGCTAATTAAAATCATGCGCTGGTGCACTGTATTTAGTAGGATCAGTAAAAATGCTAAACTACCTCACAGGCTGTGGCACAAAATACAATGGAGACAGCCTAGAAAGTACTGAAATGACTGAGTAAATATTCAGCTGCATTAGAGACATCTGTATGTCATCCAGTGTAGATTAGCAACAAACAGTGTTGGAAGTGTATTCCTAGAATCCTATAAAATTGAAGCCCCCAAGTAGCATTCTGTGTGCTTATAAATACATAGCCATTATCCTTCTGCTTTTTACTGACACACCAAAAAAGCAAACCGGAGGCAAAAATCAAGTAGGTCATAAATATACAATTTTTTCAGTATAGTATATTAGTCATCTTACCTTTTTCACAATATCTTCCTGTAAACCCAGAAGGACAGAGGCACATATTGGGGGAAATACATGTTCCTCCACTTCTACATCCATCTTCACAGAAAGCTAAGCACAAGAAATAAAATATAAACAAGCAAAGCATTAAAAAGAGGGATAAGGCCAAGGAAATTCCAAATGAATTTAACATTTTCTTAGCTTCTGCATTACGGTCTACAAAGTGTGTTTTGGTAACACGTTAGTTTAGGTACTGAAAAAAGGGATCTTTTACTCATTTACTCTTACGTAGCAAGCTCTTAGGAAAGGCTTCTTTTGGTCTACATAACACTTATAAAACATCAGCAGATCGGTTACTCATCTGCTTTATTCATTGATATTATAGTAAAATTATTTGTCACTATGAAGGACTCGCAGGTCTTATACCAGGGCCGGACTGGGAAGCTTATTGAGGCTGGGAATCCCAAGTCTAACTCAGGCCACACTACATACATCAGTTTTCTTGTACAGGCACAGAATTAAAAAAACAACAAACACCATTTTGTCTTGGAATTGTATATGAATGAAGAGACAGTCGATTCAGCTTTTACACATACATTTCACTCTTAAATATTAGACCCAAGACAACCTCTGAAAAAGTGTGGAACAACACTTCATAAAAGTAAACACTTAAACAAATAAATAAACTATGTAGTTGTATAATATCTATTATAGAAAAAAATCTTGGAAGGGGACGAAACGTGATTTTCTCAGATAAACACTTTCCCATCCCGCGAGACGAGTCTTTGTGCCAAGAGATTTAACCACGCCCGGGGCCGGAAATAAAAGACAAAGAGTAGATGATAAATTAAAACATCATAAAGAATTCTAAAACGTTGGCGCAGTACACATGCAGAGCAGGTTAGAGATAATGGAAGCACGAAAATTTGAAAGTATCAAAAAAAGGATAACAAGATTGTATTAGCGCAAACAAATGGAAATTATTACTCAGTGAAATAATGGAGCAGTGAAAAAAGATTAAATATATTGCTTGAATTTAAACTTTAATTCGGAGACTTTTAGATTGTCTAATTCGTGTTGCCATCAGGGAAAAAAAAGTAGTTATTCTTCCCAATGAAGAGGCGTATCCGTGAGAATTAAAAGAATTGTTGTTTGGTGAAAGTGAAATACCGCGAGAGAAAATTTCAAGCCCCGCGAGGTAAGAGCTTATCCAAGGAGATTTGAAAAAGTCCTGCCCACATAACCACGCACACGGTTCAATCATTTATTATTTGTGTGAATGCTATTGTCAGACTCATTTCTTGTAGAGAGAAAGAAACGATATTCACTCATGGACAGTTATTCGTCGTCACGATGTAATTCCAAACACGGCATCAAAATTCAATGCAATATTGATGAAAAGGTAAAAGCAAAAAGAGATCGAAAATAGATGGACATAGGTGATATGACAAAAGTATGTAGATATTGTATGGCTTTAAACATTAAGTCTGTGAATTGTAGATTGCCTAATTCGTGTTGCCATCAGGGAAAAGTCGTGTTTCTTCCCAATGAAGAGGCCTACCTGTGAAAATTAAAAGTTTTGTTGTTTGGAGAAAGTGAAATCCACATACGTGAGTGACAGAGATGTGAAGTTGCTGTCGCAAATCGCAGGCGGGGGCGGGGGGTTGGCAACAGAAGCGAGCAGGGGACGAAGCAACCCAGTTTATATTAAAATAAATGTGCAAAAACCACTGACACCACAAAAAGTAGTCGTTAGTGTAATCCACAGTGCATTGATTATGTTTGCAACTATCAGCCTGGAATCTGAACAGCCAAGCCTCTGTCAGTGTCTGGATGGTAATGCTGAATACTCTTACACAAGTTTGATGTGTTGGTCCAAAAAAGAACACTTTGAATTTTTTCAATAGACAAAAGACTCAAAAAATGTCTCAGTACTGCAAAATTCTGTCAGGCATTTTTTAAACAATGCACTTAGTAGACAAAAATCTATGAAACATTTTGTGTTGCCTGTTCAGTCACTCTCTTATCATAGCACTAAGGTTTAACTGTCAGAGTGCGAGGGACGCACTTTAAAAATATTAAAGTAAAAACAAGACACATTCATTAACAAATTATCATGAAATAAAGAACAACAGGTATATTTAAAAACACAAATCATTCCACTCACATATGTCTTTCATTATTAAAAAAATAAAATAAAACATTTCATGTAGCCTATTCAGTCACTCTGAGGGATTAAATAAATAAAAAAATGTTAAAAATGTGACCATACGCTACACTTCACTAAAATTTGAAACAAAAATAAAACAAAATAAAAACACAGTAACAAATACGAAAACCCATAGAACATCCAAATATAATTCAAAGTATATTATAAACTTTTAAAAAAATCTTCATATATAACTTTAATCGCAAAAGCACCAGATATACACACCTCTCATCATTGTGCTCCTGTATAACTGTCAGAGCATAAGACGCACGCAAAGTCAAAACTTGACTTGAACAAAAACAAGAAACCATCCAACCAGAAACCAGAAAAGGACCCCTTCTACGTTAAACCGAAAGGATTTGTGCCCACTACAGAGCAATAACACCTACTTGTTTTCCAGTATAATAGAATTATATAATTTCACCATTAGTTTATTTGATTGGTTGCTCTGAATGCCAGGCCATGCCAGGCAGCAGGCCACCGGGAAAGCTCCTGCTGATTGTAAACGTCAGTCCTGCTCCGTCTTATACTAAATTTGCAATATCAAGAGAAATTTGTCTCAGTTAAGCCACCTCAGACCACTCCAAAGTGAAGTTTTGTTAGAAAGACTAATTGCAGAGAAGAATAAATGCTTTACTGATGTTTTGTAAGTGTTATAAAGCCCCAAAGAAATGTTTGTTAATTTCTTGTTACACAAGGGTAAATGAGTAAGAAATGCATTTTTGCAGTACCTAAAGTAAAGAGTTACCAGTGCTCTTTTCAGTGAAATACAGAGAAAATTGACTTCTGTGTTAGGGAAATAAATCATTCAGTGGAAGAACCTAGTTATCTAGTTTATAGGCAACTCTATGGCCCCTTTACACCTGGGTTTTGTAGCTGGATTACATTTACATCTGGTATTAAAATGTGTCTCCTGTCTCAGCATTGTGTCTTGGATACAGATCTGATGTTACTCAAAATGCACAAAATTCAAATCAGCTTCCATAGCACATTTGCATTTTCACTGATGTTAAATGTGGTCACTATCCGTGTATGACCACCTTTGAATGTGATCTGTGAGCACCAAAAGTTTAAAGAAAAGAATATTTTGGGAATGAATACATTAGAAAAAAAGGATTTTGTATCCACAGACTTGGACAAGGAAGTACCTTTTAACCTGTCACAGTTACTGGGAGATCACAACCTCAGAGGATGCATCCCTAGCAATGCACGTCACTGTCTGAATGATGGGAGACACAAAGTGGCGTTGCCTATCACAAATCAAAATGAAATTGGGGAAAATAATTTACAAAAACTAAGTGTAGCTCTTATTATAAGAAGCAAACATCAGAAACAGATCCCTTGCCTTGAAAATCCCTATAAAGGACTACAAAATGGCAAAGAAAAATTGCTTAAATACATTAACATTTACAAAAAGTTAAAAACAAAAAGTGCAATTTATTGAACAATTGGGTCTAAATGATGTATTAATCAATTATGTACATCTTTTTAAATCTAAATAAAATAAATACAGAAAAATATGGGGTGGAGATATACAGTTTAATTTTTGTTAAAACATTTTGGTGAGTATTTAATGTTGAACAAAGAGAGTCAATGGTGAGCACTCATCCTGTGTTATCTCAGCTTTGGTTTATCATTCAGATCATTCTCCTTTCTGGCTACAAAGACCCAGGGTGCATCCATATCTTTCAAAACAATGCAAGGTCAGGCCTCACATGAAACAAAGGTGATTTCCACTGGCTGGAATGTTACCAGGTCTAATTAGAAAAAATTATACGCTCCACTTCCTCTCTCAACAGAATGAGAAAGCATGCATTACTAAACCGCTGCCTTTCTGGTGCCAGATCTGGTGGGTACTGTCACATCGAAAACTCTACTTGGCTCACAATTATTGTAAAAGATGGAAATGAGAGACAATATGATTCTACAACCAGAACTGATGTGAGTGATGGGCATCTAAGGGCATTATGCAGTCTTTTGAACAGCCAAAAAAGAGCAACAGAAGACAGGCAGATGTGTCATTATATTTAAATATCACAGCTCAGACAGCGTGAGGAGACCTTTAGCCAACAGAGGCTTGCATGCATGCAGTGAGAGGCTATTTACTTTGCAATGTAAATTTGTTGTATAGGTGAAATGGGCACCTAAAAGGTAAACAATACTAAAATATCAAAACACCAGGATGTCAATGCAGAGAAATGCCCTTTTGCAAATGCTACTCTAGTTTGCTCATTTCCATGTGGCCAATACGTTTAAAATATAATAGGAATAAATCCACATTGTATTGTACAATGCTTTTTGAAGGAGCATTAAATAAATAAATAAATACATAGTGCACAGCAAAAGCTATTATTCACTTTAATTTGTCTTGTTCCTCAGTTTAAGCATTTTTATCACCAGATAATTAGAAGCCTGATTGGTTCTGCACTAATAATCTGCACACTTAAAATTAATTACAGTTATATTGACTCAATTTATCTATTTCTATAATTATCATTTTACCTTCATCAGCAGAAACCCATGCTTGTCACACTAATGACATCAATTAACTGCACCGAGTTATATTCCCCTATTTCTTTCTGTCTAAATGTTAGAAACACCACAAATGAACATGTTTAATGGCACTGTGTTATTTCTTTTTTTTAATGTAGGACAACATGTGCAGTCAGAACAATTAAACAAAGTTAAGGTCACAGCGATTTAAGTTCAATTGAACAACTGATCCAGTTCAAGTTACTTTATTGTGACTAAATGAAATTCAAGTTCACTTTGAAAACTCTTTCACATATTGCATTATAATGGAATTCAGTGTGAAAGGTGTAAAAAATAAACGCTGCTTTATCGAAGAGAGTAATTCAAATAAGGCAGATATGGTATATTTACTAATGATAGCTAAAATGGTGCCATGATGATGCTCTTTAGCAGGGCTCAGTCTGAAGGAAGGAGAGCTTGGCACAAAGACAAACAGTTTTCAACAGAAGCAGCAATTCAGTGTAATTCATAAAATTATGTTTACAGTTATCTACTAGAAAAAAGAATTACATTTTTACGGAGTAGTATAATGCACAGCTGCATGAGTGTGAAGAAAGGAATACAACTATTTGCCTGTTGGAGTGGCAATTCACTTAAGATGGCAATGACTACACAGAACTAAAAGGACCACTGATGACTGTTGGACTGTCTAAAGAATGTTGCAATATTCCACCACAGGATGGGCTGTTGTTGTAACTTCAGCTGAGCGGACATGTCTCTTACTTTCCAGATGAACACTTAGCTATGGTGCCTTTCAATGTCTGAACTGATTTTTCAGAGAGTTACCGAACTACCTGCTGCCTGTGAGAATATAACTGTATATCATCTATGTAATTATTTATTTTTAGCTTTGTTTTTACTTTTCCATGGAGTAAGGGGAGTCCATATAGAAAGGGGATTGGCTTGACAAAGCACAAGGAAGTCCCCCCAAAAATCATTCAGGTCTGAGATTATCACACAAGCAATGAGGGTTTTCATACATTTGACACTGTGGGACCACAGAGGCCTGGATTTGTGCTGAATGCCTGGGATGGTTATTAGGCATGGGAGACAAAAACAAGCAAAACGTGAGGCAATATGGGCCAGACGCATGCATTGCTTCCCTGGAAACCCAGGGAGCAGGTGGCAGGGATACCTGGCTGTCTTCTGAAAAATACTGATGCCTTAAAGGGAATGTGAGAGCTGTCGCTTAGGGAGGCAGGGGTACCAGGCACCATTTAAAGCTTAAGACGGGTCACCTCTGACTCTGGAGGCAAATCTTGGATAAGGTTGTGATTTACATGGAACTTATGAACAGAGGCTTATGGAGTCTGGAGTTGGGAGGAACGTTGTGGTGAAGGCTCAACTGGTAGAAAGAAGAAAGGCGTAGATCATCAGAGACATGGAGAGAGAGAGAGAGAGAGAGAGAGAGAGAGAGAGAGAGAAAGCAAACACTTATTAGGTAAGTCTATTGGGGATTAAAATAGACTCAGAAATGAAAATATGCAGAGCAGAAATTAACAGGTTTAAAGGAATGCACAAAATTCCCTTTGTTTTCTGAAACTTTGCTTTCTTAATGTTCTTTTTCTGTTGTTTCACTTTGCTATGTATTTGTAACACCTCACATTATGAGAATTGTATATTAT
This sequence comes from Polypterus senegalus, assembly GCF_016835505.1. Classification (NCBI taxonomy): domain Eukaryota; kingdom Metazoa; phylum Chordata; class Cladistia; order Polypteriformes; family Polypteridae; genus Polypterus; species Polypterus senegalus. The sequence continues at coordinate 54,868,018 of NC_053154.1, forward strand.
AATTTTATTTAACATATTTAAAAGAAAGAAACAGCTTTCTGAAAGGACTTTTCCTGTAATGTTTAAAGAGTAAACCTTTACAAAGATGCGTTATTCCTTTTTGTGATAAACCAGCTTGTTATGGTAAGAACAGTTTAGCTATTGAAAATGTAAGTTGTCTGTTAATGCTTTTGTTTTTCCATAAGAATTACGTGGTTGTTTTGATAATTAGTTTAAGCAGACAGTGTAATAAACTCTACTATATTGTAAGTCTAATGTGTCTAAGTGTGTTTTTGTTAATGGGAGATAAGAAGTGGTTTAAATTAAATGTATTATGCAGAATTGCTACCATAATACTGCAATGGTTTCAAAAGCTGTTTCTAAGTTATACAAACATAAAGTGCAGTTGGTACCCATTTATAATGTCAGAAGTGTGAGCTAAAGAAGCTGATTTTGGAAACTTAATTTTAGTTTTATGAATTGTGGATAATGACAAAAAAAAAAAACGACTCTTATAAACCCCGTTTCTAAGTTACACAAACACGCCTCACTATAGCCTCCTCACTTTGAAAGTACTTTTTGGAGATAAGAAATTTAATTGTAAACAAGGCAAACTTGTCTTGGAGACAAGATGATCACATCATACCTAGATGAGCTTTGTAAGATCAGTAAAAGAGCTAATTAGAGAAGAAAGGAGGAGGAAGGAAAATCAAGGCAGGAATATCCTGAGTTACTGCTGACACTTCAAGCAACACAAGAAATGGGCCACCTGGAAGGACTAAATACTGTATCTAGCAGTACCAGGATACATAGTGCTCACATGTTATTTTTCTTTTGTTTATGGTACCATCTATTTGAATCCTGCTTAATAACTGTGTAACGTTCTCCCCTGCCTGTCCTGGTACTCCATCTAATTGCCTCGGGTTACAGATTTGAAAGAAAAGGGGAAGTATTGAACTACAACTGCAGTCAATCCTGACAGTTTGATAAGAGTATTAGATGCAGGGCATTCTTTCAAAGTCTACATAATGAGAAGTCAAGCAAAATGACACCTTTTATTGGCTAACTAAAAAGATTACAATATGCAAGTTCTCGAGGCAACTCAGGCCCCTTCTTCAGGCAAGATGTAATACAGAAACTGGTGTTCCCTGTGTTTATAGAGACAGAAGAGACACCAGGACAAATACAACATTGGAAAACCTTTAAGTGAGACATCTTAAATGTAAAAATTAATAGACCTCTTCAGGCTAAGATTCATTAAGCAAGAGAGCAGAACAATGTATAGTCGAGACCTTTTGATAAGACAACAGTCCAACAAAATCTTTTGAAGTTTCTGATAAGTTTTCCAATACAATGTGGGTCTGCAGACAGGTTGTCTGGGGCAGTCCAAAAGATGCAAACAATCCTCATATCTGGTCATAAAACTCTTGTCTCTATTTAAACCATGTTGTAATGTGTTCAATTTTAGCATGAGTTTAACTTCCCATTCTTTTCTCTCATTCTGTTTTCTGAAGTTCCCCATAAGCACTGTGACTTTAAAGTTCCTCTCACGGTGTCAATGTTCTGTTGAAGTGGGCCGCTACAGGAACATCTGTGTTGTCATGCTTGATGTGGAACCATTGTAAGTTCATTCTCTGGCGGAGTGTTTGTCCATTTTCTCCCACAAAGAGTGCAGACCAAATTAGATGATCTGCAGAAAAATGATCCCTTTATGCAATGTTCAAGTCGTCAGTGTGGTATAATTACACGGTCTGTATTATAAATGTGAGCACACGTTTTACATCTTTTCTGAAGGCAGGAAGATGTGCCATTTTTTGTTGGAAAACTTTGGACAATTAGTTGCTACAGGTTTGGCAGTTGTCTGTATGTCAGGAGAGGAGGTTCTGGAAATATATTTTTCAGTCTTTCATCATTGTGTAGCATTGACTGAAGTTCTTCTATAATTTTTTGAAGTGCTTCAAGATGTGGGTTATAGGTGACAACAAGGGGAATGTGATTCTTGTGGTCTTTGTTTTCCTATTCCAGAAGGTTGTCTTTGAGTGTGGAAGTGGCTCTTCTTATTTGAGTATCTGTTGTTTTGGGGAGTATATCCTGATAAAATCTTGTCTAAGCTCCGGCAGTTGTTTATCCTGGTCTGTCAGGTCTGTGCAAATATGGTTGTATCATATTCCTTGGCTGAATATAATGGAGCACTTTATATTCTTGGGGTGGAAGCTGTCACTTCTCAGGTAGGTCCGTCTGTCTGTCGGTTTGTGAAAAACAGAAGTTACAAGGGAGTTCTTTCAGTTGAACAGTGGTAAGAAGCACCTCATTCATTTTTATAATGAATATAATTCTTTTCACCCCAACATAAAGCTGAAGCTGAATTATTCAAAAACAGAAGTCAGCTTCCTTGACACCAATGGGAATGGGAAGTCAAACTCATGCTAAAATGTAACACATTACAACATGGTTTAAATAAAGAGAAGAGTTATATGGCCAGATATGAAGATTGTTTGCATCTCTTGGACTGACACAAACAACCTGTCTATAGACCAACCTTGTATTAAAAGACTCAAAAGACTTTGCTGGACAGTTATCTTATCCAAAGATCTTGCCTATACATTGTTCTCCTCTCTTGCTTAATGAATCTTAGACTGAAGAGGTCTATTAATTTTTTACATTTAAGATGTCCCACTTAAAGGTTTTCCAATGTTGTATCTGTCCTGGTGTCAATATAAACACAGGGAACTCCCATTTCTGTATTACTTCTTGCCTGAAGAAGGGGCCTGAGTTGCCTCAAAAGCTTGCATATTGTAATCTTTTTAGTTAGCCAATAAAAGGTGTAATTTTGCTTGACTTCTCACTACATTTACTAAATGTACTTAAAGTCTACATAATAAACAGTATAAAAGTTAACAGGGACACAATAGGATCCCACTATGACAAAACAATGGGTAAGTGGGTGAAAAGGCAAAACCCATATAGTTAGACCCAAAGTGGCAGTAAGATTTGTGTTTTGTGCTCTCCCTATTACCATGAAAATAGAGGGCTTCCACAAGGGTCCTTTTCTATCAGAACAATTAGTGGAGCTACTGCCTCATAGCCCATAAGAGAGCTCGTGTGGAATTTTTGCTCGGCATCCCAGTATTTTCTCCTGTGTCTTAAGTGATGGTGTGCTAGGTTAACTGGATACTGTGAATGGGACCAGTTCTTGACAAGACATTGCATTCATGTTCCCCGTGATGGACTGGTCTCCTTTACAACGTTGGTTAGTACAATGCGTCTACTGCTGCCAGAATAGACTCCTACTACCCACAACCCTGAATTTAACTAAATGGATTCAAACATGTGTGGTTCCTTATTTGATTTTTTTATTTCTGAAAAAGACATGCTCACAGTTGGAAATGAAAATGGAAAATTCAAAAGACATACTGTAAGGTACTCTATAGTGTAATACACTATAGAGCACTTTATCATTTTTATCATTTTCAAAGGAAACAACAACACACGCTGCTGAACTTCTGAATTAAAAAACTAAATCTATAAAGAGAAAAATATAGCACTTCGAAGTAAGCAAAGGCAACCATTAGTGGAGGTCAAAATATCTGACATGAGCAAATAAATTCAGCAAAGTGGGCTAGATAAGTAGTTATAAGGTCACATTCACAGAAATTTAACAATTTAAAAACAAGACACAAATGGAGTTTACTATTCAATTCAGCTATGAGCATTTTCTGTAATTACTAATTTTAAAACAAAGTCACATGTACTATAGGGCTCTGTCCTACAGTTAGGCTTGTGTAGTTTTGCTGCATCTTTGTCAGATAAGAATATATGGCTCAGACAAATACACTTTATTTTAAAGTCTGCCTTTTTTTCCTTCAGTAAGACTACTTCAGTATTTGTTGCACTACTGCAACAAATTGGCACATAATGTACTCAAAGATAAGTGGAACATGATGAATTTGCAAATAAAAAAGGAGTAGGAAGCGTTGTAAGATTTGTTACTTTGAAAAAAATAAACATGGAAATGGGCCATGAATAAATGAAGAGGCACCTTTGGGCCAAAGCAATAGCAAGATTGGACAATTTTTATATTCACATTACTTTGAAATACGGTCTTGGCATCATCATTTTACTTTAGACATATATAATTTGTAAGGAATACAATAAAGATACCCTTCTGATAAAGTGAACCCTAAGAAAAGAAGCTAATTAGGAGGTCTCTTGTTTGGTATCTTCATTAAGTAAAATCAATATTTAATTATTTAATTCAGTTACCAATGTATATGTTGTAAGCACAATACAACCTACTATAAGTGAACTATTATTTGAGAAAAAGAAAAGAAGGCTAAATTAAATATGACACTAAGTTATGTGTAATTCTCATAACTAAGAAATAATTATTTCTTGCAGTATCTTCATCATTTCATATACCATTCCTGCACAGTGTTGTGAATAAGGCACTGAACCTACAGAAAAAAGACATAAGGATGGTACAAATCCTGGATGGGCTACCAGTACAGATGTATGCACTGTCACAGACAACATGGGATGGCTGGCATCAATGGTTCCTGGATGCTTTATGACAGAGGGACATGGATGGATGGGCATGCTGCCCAATTTGGTTGCTGGTAATGCTTCCCCACCAGTAGGCTTTGATCGAGGAAGGACAGAGGGAGACTGCCTCCCTGGACAATGTATTTCCCTGATACTGTAGGTGGTAGCATTCCCCTGGTGGAGCTCCCCTTTGTGCCCCTGCTAGGGTACTTGGATGCTGCCAAGGGAAGCTGTCAGGAGAAGACTTCCTAAATAGGAAAGCTTTACGTCACCCAAAGTGCTTCCTGGTTTAAATGCTATTATACCAGAGGTACTCCTGGGTCCGACATAAAAGGATCCGCTTCACCTCACCCAGGCAAGTCGGAATAGGGAGAGGACCAGGAAAACACTTGCCTGGCAGTAGTCTATATTAGAGAAAAGGAAGGAAGGATTGTATTGTTGTGATGTGCTGTACTGGGTTCACTAAAAAGCCAGTTAAAAATACACTATCATATCATAAGGTTTGGGGCTTCGAAACGCACCCTAGTGGCCACAACACACTCACACTTTCTCATACTAAAAGTCAGCCTGATGTGAAAGTTTTTAAGAGGTGTAAGGAAACTAGAAAATCTAGAGAAAATCAAAATGGAAAAGAAGAGAACTTGGAAACTCCAAAAAGACTATGACTTGAACCAGGAAGCAATTCCAAGAAACTGTAGCAATGAGTTGACATACAAACCACTTTTACACTATTTTGAGGCACCATACCAGAAAAAAGTTACATGAATTGCACAACTCTATTGAATTGTGGGCACACATTTTGGATTCAGCACAACTTGATTTGCTGACACACACGCACATTGGATTGCAGGCACATATATTGGTTTTGCTACAATACAGCTGTTAGTTTGTCAATGCACATGTTGGTTTGCTGCCACACACATTGGATTCAGCTCACACTTGCTCAGGATTCATTACAGATCAGTCAGCTTGCTGGTGTTGGCATTGGATTCAGGAAAACTCTATTGGTTTGTGAATGCACATGTTGGTCTGCTAGCACACATATTGGATTGATGGTGCACACTTTCAGCTAGCACACGCATTATATTTAGACAAATGTATCATTTTACAGGGGCACCTAGTGGTTTGCTGGCGCACGTACTGGATTCAGTACTGCTCACCTGGTTAACTTGTGCATTAATTGGATTGCAGGTTCACTAATTGGATTCAATACAGTTTGAATGGTTGGCATATGCACTCATTGGATTGAACTGACACATGCACTGGATTCACGTCACCTCAATCTGTTTACTGATGCACGCACTGAACTCAGCACAACTGGAAAGTAATGTTACGCCGGTCAGCTTTTGACAGCCAATATGTGTATAAACACAATAAAGGAAAAGAATTATGAAATGGAAACATTTAGTATATATAAAATAGTTATGAACAATGCGGCACATTAACTGTCTGACACACTAACACTACTTTCAGCCAACAAATTATTCAACAGAAGTGTACCAAGAAACATTACTGGGGCTCTTTTATACCAACAGCAATACATCTGTAAAATGCCTCACTGTGACTGTGACAGCCAAGTCAGAACTTGGCTTTCTTTTTATTTTTCTTGCTATACGGTCTTTCTGGAGTGTGTTCAGACCAAAATGTGTGTGTTTATTTATTTATGAAGTATTGATAACAACAACAACAACAATTTATTTCTTGTACAGCCTAAAATGACACACTGACTCAATGAACATGCCACATGTTTTGACAGCCGTCCTGCCTCGACTACCTAAGAATATAAGAGAAAACTCCCCCAAAAAATCTTGTAGGAAAAAAAAAATCTTCAGAAAGGCAATTCTTAGAGAGAGAGAGAGACCCCCTTCCAGGTAGGTTGGGCATTCAATGGGTGTCAAAAAATGGAGTAAACACAAGGCCCCAAGACAGAACACAAGTAGTCCTCATCACAGAGCTAGACGGCCAATCTATCATTGCCACCTCAGAAATATAAAACAATAGCAGAAGCTACTTTGTTCTTGAACAGCATTCCTCACCAAGTTTGTATTGATAGTACAGGATTTTGTTATTAGAGGGACTGACACAACGCTTAGCTTTTATGACAGTTAGTTTTTCTTATAGTATGTTACCTTTCTGGTGAATAGGTGGGGGACCAATGCAAATTTATAGATTTAGGTGCAAAGCTGAGGAACAGAATTGGCAAGTTGGTAGTCTCTGAAGTTCTGCCTTCTGCCAATCCAGGAAAGACTGGGGAGATTACTTTTAATATGTGCTTTAAATCTTGGTCTAGGATAGAGTGGTAGAGGTTTATAGTGCATTGGGGTCCTTTTGGAACAATTGGACGTGTACTGTCAGGAGGGGCTGCACAGTAACCAGAGAGAGAGAGAGAGAGAGAGAGAGAGAGAGAGAGAGAGAATGATATGCATATGCATAGGTTAATCAACTTTGAATTTACTAGTCAGCAGCAATACACTCAAATAAAACCAGTAATATGCTAAAACTGCTTAATTCTAAAAGTATTAAACATAAACAAAACATAAAGTATTTAGGAAAAACAGACCAAATCGAAAAGCTGGGGGGACATTTTCATTAGGCAGATTTAAATATGATAGGACAGGGGCCTATAATAGGAGTGTGTTAGAAACCCTTAGCACAGGTAACAATGCTGATAGGCAACTTTTAATTAAGATCAAAAACCAAGGTTATAGGGAATGCTACAGTAATGTAGGACTTCAAATATTAACTGAGAAAAAACATACAGTAATGGAGCACAGGAAGTCATTTTAAAAGATTCAATCAGTGATTCTTTTTTCTTTTTTAAAACTATATACAGTATGCTGAAAGAGAAGCTTTTCTTAATTTATTTTGTAAAAACTCAGGAAAGAATTCAGATGACCTTAATAAATAATTGTCACCATGTTTGCTATACTGTATATTTTAAAAATAAAAGTGCTTAATTTAATTTTAGTATGTTGCATTTTGAACAAATGTTACAAAGCCTTAAACAGAGAAACTGGGCCAAACGTTTAAGACTGAAGATGAGTGAGAATCAAAGCAGTAGGTATAAGAGTAGGTCAAGTTCATTCTTACATTTGTAAAAAGCAGGACATTTATGAGAAACCACAGTGGGTGAATAAGGCGCTCACACAGAAGTTGCAAAATAAAATTTAAAAAAAACACACACACAAGATCATTATTATCATTAATCTTCTGAGGATAGGGCAATGTTTGAAAAGGGCAATTACAGAGAAAGAAACTGCAAAGAAAATAAAAAAAATGGATCCAAAATGCTTATTTTAATATTTTAGTAATAGTAGAATGGTCAAGATAGAGATGGTATATTACGAACAGTAAAGGCACAATCAAAAATATTAAAATATTACATGCTGCAAATTTAATATTTTTCTGAAGTTTTCATTTGTGAAGAAATTGATATTTCCCAGTAGCTACTTGTTGTTCTTCTTCTTGTGTGTCTTATTTGATACGAAGGTTAGCAACCACTGCTTTCCAATTCAAGCTTACCTTCTGCTTCTATTTGTATCACTCCCGATTCTTTCAATGGTGGCCATTGATTTAAATCATCACCCCATGTTTTTGTTTGTTGTCATTTGTCTCTGATTCCATCTGTTCTTCCTTTGATCACCAGTTGCACCATATCCCACCTGAGCCACTCAAATTCTATATGTCCCTTTAATCTGTTGTTTCTTCTCATCATCTAATCCTCCTCACTCTTTCCTTCACCTATCCTCTTCATCACTTCTTCATTTGTCACTTTCTCTGCACAGATAATTTAATTATCCTTCTGTAGCACCACATCCTAAATCTTTTTAGCTTCTAAATAGCTGCTTTTTCATATGCCCATGCATTGCTACCATAACCTAACATTGGGAATATATATTTTCTCAGATTTTTTTTTTAAGGCTAATACTCAGATTCCTTCTTGGGAATTTTTTTTCAGTCCTAGAAGCAGTCCTTTGCTTTACCTAGTCTCTTTTTATCTCGATCAAGCAGTCCTGTTGCTCAGTAATCCAGTTTCCAAGGTATTTATATTCCTTCACCAGATCTAACTGCTGACCTTCCAATATTATATTTATCTATGGTGTTTACTTCTTGCTAATGACCATTCATTTCCATTGCATACTTCATACACATTGTGTAGATCCCTTCTTTTATCTACTGCAAGTCCTTCTATTTTGATGCTAGTATTAAAGTATTATTCAGAGTGGCGGACGGCTGGGGATCTAGCCCTGGGAATTATCAAATGTTGCTGCATCATATTGAAAAGCTAATCAGGCCACTCCAAGTAACTACAAGCCAGCAAGGAGATGATGTATCAGGAGAGAATGAATAGAAGCAAATTTTAAAGAAAAGACTGAGATCAAGTGTGTAAATACAAATCAACATGAGTGAGGCAGGGGAGACCATTTACCATTAATATACTGTGAATCTATGAGAACAGATCACAGTGGCACATGCATTATTTCTATGTCCATTTTCCATCACGTGTGTCAGCACATGAAACAAATGTATGCACCAGTAATCTGATGCGTGTGCCAGCAAACCAATATGTACTCCTAGTAAAGTTGTGGTGAAGTAAAAATCAATATACATACAGGCAACTGATACATACATAAGAATTTCAATATAGCAGCATTAAAAACATTTGAGTTTTTTCCTCAGACAGTGCCTCATACATTGTGCTGCCCTGCGTATTATTATAATATTTTATATTTCAATTATGGTAAATGATTTTTAATAATTTCTCAGAGTTTCTCTCCTGCACACAAATTACAACATGCAAACACAAACATAAACAATTAAAAAGTACATTATACTTAAACACAATATATTACACTATATACAAATGTATAAAACTATGTACTACATGTTAACTTGACCAGCATTATGAGTATATGTTGTAGGAGATGATCCATGTGAAACAAAAATAAATAAAAGTAAAGTTAAAAATAACAAAATGGGCTGTACCCAATTAGGAGAACTTAAATTACAGAATGAAGTTAATCTTGCTACCTTTCAGGGCCTGCCTAAATGAGATTTAAATTGTCGTGTTAAGCATTGAGGTGGAACACTCATCACTGCCTACTAGTATCCTGGAGGAGAACTGATGCTTCCATAAAGGCTGGATCGCTCTTTTGCTCTCATCTTGTTACCCCTGGCAATGTACCCATGGGTCATGTAGCATGCCGACAGGATGTATCGTTCCCAGTGATTCCTATATTCACACACTTGCATGTGCACATTTTTTGCAATGCTTTGACATCAATAAAAAATTGATACTAAAAAAAAACTGATCTTTGCCATCTGTGTGGAACAAGCTGGGCACCCCTCATTAGTGAAAGAAAGAAAAAAATCTCAGAAATCAGGATTTATGCCACAATATTTAAATGTAGCTTTGTCCATCTTCCATTCTGGATGTAGAACTAGCAATGACAACCAAGTATGGCAAAGCTGATTAATTTGCTCAAACACTTTTTTTAATTTGCCTATTTCGTAGTTGCATTTTAGTTCTCCTCCTAATAGACTACACATGCATAGAATTATCATATTAGTCATGTATTTGTAATGTATCATTACTCATCTCTACTTTTTTCTGCTTTCTTTAAGGTTTTTCTGTGGTGGCAGTTTGGCCCAATATTATTGAGTCACTGTGCAGCCACCTGTGATGCTAGAATGAAGGTGGGTGCCACAGTTGTCCATGAGACCCACTGCGCCTCTTAATCCTCTGGGACAAAGCCTGGAAGCAAAGAGGAACGGCTTATGAACATTTATTTTAGTTAGAATGCCTAGTGGAGGAACCTCTGCAAATTCTGTGGCTTTCTCCAGCTTCTCAGCTCTGAAGTTTGTTTTCTCTGACTTCCTTCCAGCCTTCTTTCCTTATTGTTGTACTCGTCTTCAGAAACTTAGAATACAATTAAATATATAAAAGGAGTCTACCTTTCTAATTATAAATTAATTTTAATTTTTATTGACTTGTTATTTATTCATTATTATTCTTATCTAATTTAATCTGATTTTGTTTTCTTGCATCTGTTTCTTTGATGCCATGTAAATCACTTTGAGCTACATCCTGTGCATGAAAATGTACAGACAGAAATGTTGGTGGTGGTGGCAATGTTTTTGGCTGTTTCCTCAAAAATGTGACATTTTTACTCCTCTATTCATGTCTGGAATTATGTTTACAAAGCAGCAGAAATGTTAAAAGAAGCACAGATTTTTTGGGGTGGTATTTTGATAGACATCATCTTCCTTTTACATATCACATTTCATTTACTGAGGCACATACTTTCATATGTTGAAAAGGTTTAGTTGCTCAAGTATTTGTTCATTCTGTTTTCCATACTGATTAGCTGCATTTGGAGAACTGATCCAAGGACCTTGTTCATTATGGCAGTACCTCTTAGGAGAATTCTTATGGGATTTGTCTGCTAAGTCAAAGATGAAGATGGCCCAGGAAAGGTAATATTGCTCATAAAATCAGGGTAGTGACTTTTACAGAATTCTATTATCTGCCTAACACTGTGTCCTTGTACACCTATAATTTTTTTAAATGTATTATTAATTTTTATTCCTGTTGTTTGCATCTTTTACCATTTTCTCAGTGATGTCATCACTTAAGCATGGGAAAGGTGCTATATAAAGAAAATGTATTATAACTATTATTATCGCCAATTTTTGTGCATTTTGTATGGGTTCCGCTGTTTTGTGTGGTTGCTTCTATGGGAGCCGTGAAGCTTTTAATCACAAGGAAGCACATGGTTTCCAGGCACATGATGCACATGCCACATGAAACATGACATTATGGTTGCCATAATATATAAGGTGATGGAATACATTTCAAAAATTCTGACCATTGAGCAATTAAAGGTTATACTGCCACAATCAGCAAGGCAGTGTGTTAAAAATCAGTAAACCTTCGACATATTATTGAAATAATTTTTTTTGCTTTTACTGTTTTTTTTTTCTGTTCATTTCTTCTGAATATTCTTCACACCTTATATTTAAGGAACATGACCATATGTGTATTTTGGGTTAATTCTTTAGTTTGAGAAAAATCTCAATATTTTTGTTATTTAACATACACTCACCTAAAGGATTATTAGGAACACCTGTTCAATTTTTCATTAATGCAATTATCTAATCAACCAATCACAAGGAAGTTGCTTCAATGCATTTAGGGGTGTGGTCCTGGTCAAGACAATCTCCTGAACTCCAAACTGAATGTCAGAATGGGTAAGAAAGGTGATTTAAGCAATTTTGAGTGTGGCATGGTTGTTGGTGCCAGATGGGCCGGTCTGAGTATTTCACAATCTGCTCAGTTACTGCGATTTTCACACACAACCATTTCTAGGGTTTACAAAGAATGGTGTGAAAAGGGAAAAACATTCAGTATGCGTCAGTCCTGTGGGCGAAAATGCCTTGTTGATGCTAGAGGTCAGAGGAGAATGGGCCGACTGATTCAAGCTGATAGAAGAGCAACTGTGACTGAAATAACCACTCGTTACAACCGAGGTATGCAGCAAAGCATTTGTGAAGCCACAACATGCACAACCTTGAGGCGGATGGGCTACAACAGCAGAAGACCCCACCGGGTACCACTCATCTCCACTACAAATAGGAAAAAGAGGCTACAATTTGCACAAGCTCACCAAAATTGGACAGTTGAAGACTGAAAAAATGTTGCCTGGTCTGATGAGTCTCGATTTCTGTTGAGACATTGAAATGGTAGAGTCAGAATTTGGCGTGAACAGAATGAGAACATGGATCCATCATGCCTTGTTACCACTGTGCAGGCTGGTGGTGGTGGTATAATGGTGTGGGGGATGTTTTCTTGGCACACTTTAGGCCCCTTAGTGCCAATTGGGCATCGTTTAAATGCCACGGGCTACCTGAGCATTGTTTCTGACCATGTCCATCCCTTCATGACCACCATGTACCCATCCTCTGATGGCTACTTCCAGCAGGATAATGCACCATGTCACAAAGCTCGAATCATTTCAAATTGGTTTCTTGAACATGACAATGAGTTCACTGTACTAAAATGGCCTCCACAGTCACCAGATGTCAACCCAATAGAGCATCTTAGGGATGTGGTGGAACGGAAGCTTCATGCCCTGGATGTGCAGCCTACAAATCTCCATCAACTGCAAGATGCTATCCTATCAATATGGGCCAACATTTCTAAAGAATGCTTTCAGCACCTTATTGAATCAATGCCACGTAGAATTAAAGCCGTTCTGAAGGCAAAAGGGGGTCAAACACCGTATTAGTATGGTGTTCCTAATAATCCTTTAGGTGAGTGTATGTTTCCATTGCTACATTACTACGGAATGTCTCCCAAGAGGTACTTCTGCTATAAATTAGAGAAAATGCATAGTCTATCTGAGATTATGGATTTAAACCCTGAATGTCAGTCCTCAAATAGTTAGAAAAGCTGGTTTACGACTTTAAGTTTGATTCATAGCCTTAGTGATTTGATTCTGGTGATGTTCTTTTAATTTCGTACCGATTCCTGGGAATCTTTGTTTTAACTTTGTTGACAGTTTCAGCCCTCTGGATTGTATTTTTAATTACAATACTTGTTATACTGTTTTTGTTCCAGTTTCTCTAAAATGCCCACATGTCCTGCTCAGTCTTTAGCCACATCTTTGCAGTTACTCAGTTTTATCACAAATATTCACACACCAAACTATTTTCATCAAAACCTGGAGGAATCAGGAATGCAAGCTTCAACCTTTATATGGTTGTGCCAATGCAATTAGTACTCCCAGGTTAATTGCGGGAATGACTGTTGTAGCAATGGCTGATACTATTATTACAAAATGACAGGCCCAGAAGCAAACAAATATTGTCACAGAATAATGCTAAAAATGTACAAGTCTCTCAGGACAGCAGCTAGACAAAATAATCAAACTCCATTGGTTAAAAAAAACAACAGTTTAGCCATATAGAAGTCCCCAAAGCAATCCCAGAAAAGGCACCCAAATGAATAAAAAACAATCACCAGAGCTGAGCAAGTATGTTCTGTAGTCCATGTCAACTGCTTCGAGTATTCTGACTGGCATAACACAGTGAACTGAATAATGGAACAAAGGGGGGCAAGGCCAGAATTCATTGCTGATAATTCAAAGTGGGGGTCAAATTAGAAGGACAAATAATCACTTACCTAAGTCAAATCACTAATGTTGCAAAACAGAGCCAGAAACAAGAAGAAATGGGTGTGAGACCCATAAAAGACCTCTAAAGCATGACAAGAATTTCACTGGTCTGCCCAGAAGAGGCTCTCTCCAAGTCAGCTAGCCCCAAATCACACCTATAACCTTCAGCTAAAGTAATTCCAAAAAATGGAAGGCTGGCTTTAAAATTCAAAAAGTAACTTTAGGCAAACTCTGAAGTCAAATTCTGATTTAAAAAGACAGGTTCCATAATTAGTCTCTTTAAAATAAGATTTTATTGAAATAAATCAAAAATAGAAAAAAAAAATGCTCAAAAGAGACGAAATAAGCAAGCATGGGGTTAAAAAGACAATCCAAAGCAAACAAGTCATAATACATGGCCCTCAGTGCAAATTTCAGAATCAAGCATAGAAATCACAAAAAAGGCATATCTAAATAATCAATTATAGTCACAATGACGCCATTCAATGACCTACCGCAAGATCTCTCTTTCTGAGTGAAGACCCAGCAGCAGTAACATCAGGGTGGCCCTGCCTTCAGGAGCTCCACCCAGTGAACACATGGAATGTATGCCACTTTAAAGAAACTGCACACGTTAAACAAATAATGAGAAAAACTCACAGAAATAACATTGTGACAAAGGCGCTATATGAGCGCCGACCCGGCACAGACTGACACCAGAGACACACATAGAATAAATAAACTTATTTTTTTTCACCTGGAGGCCACGTCTTTCCTGTGTCTCTCAGGCACAACACAGTCTCACAAACACACAAAAGCACAAACACAAATCTCCTCTAAATCCTCCACTCCTCCCTGGCAGCTTTGTCTCCCTCCTCCCGACTGCTGGCTCTTTTTATAAGGCACCCAGAAGTGCTCCAGGTGCTTGATTACCCATTTCCGGCTGCACTTTCGGGTGTGGCGAAAACTGTGCCCATAAGGGCTCAGCAGCTCCTGCTGCAGCACCCCCTGGTGACACCTGTGGATCCCAACAGGGTTGCACCAATCTCCAACTCCCATGAAGCCCTGCGGGAGTCTGATGCACCATTGCAACCCAGGGGGGTTGCCATCTAGCATCCTGGGGGAGGTATTGAGAAACCCATGCTTGCTCCCCCAGAACATATACTGAAGTGGTGTCCCGGTCGGGCATGGGCCCTGGCCGTCCGCCACAACATAAACTAATCTCTTCATATGCCAGTAATATTCTGTTCTTTCTTGGTAAGATCCCTTCTGATCTACCTCGCATACTTAGTTTATTTGGTTCATTTAAAATCCTCCCTGGCTATAAAATTAACTGAGCAAAGTCTGCTCACCTTCCATTAAACTTCCCAAAACGAAAGTGTGTTTTTCCGTCATTTGACCCTTTAGCTAACTCTGCATCAACATTTCTCCTTTTCTGCAGGACATTACAGCATCTAATTACCGTTGTATTTTTATAGTGTCAAGAAATTCTTTTCCTTAAGTTCTTTTCATTCTAAAATGAATGTAGACCTTTGTTTTAACTTTGTTAGTGCATGCTCCCTCTATCATCTTGATAAAATATTGGTTAGACATTAGATCTGTTTTGATTTCCTTTCTATAGAATGGTAAGAAACCTTCCACTTTTATTTTCTGAGATTGTGATGTCTCTGCCACACCTAGAGATATACCACTAGGCGCTTACCCTCTGACCAATGTGGAACTAATTAAATCCTTTCACAAATCTGCCATCCTGGTTCCCTATTGAATCTAACCTGGTGTCCCCTAGATCCCCCTCCGTTCTTCCCTTTACTGCCCTAAAATTAAATTCACACCTCTTTACTTCAAGTCCCTCAGATGTGTATGCTCTGCACAGCCATACTCCATCTTTCAGAACCCTGCCCATTGTATTGGTGTTAGGTCCATCTCTTTTCAGCCATAGTTTGATTGGGGCATTAGGATGTTTTCTGAAATTTATAATCACTTTGGATTTGGAACATCCCAGTTACTGAGGTCCAGGTTTTCTGTTTCTATTTCTTTCATCTTTTTCTATCTTCGAATCAGATAGCTCCTTAAGGCAAGCAGGGTCCCAATATCCCCAATATCCAATATCCCAAACTCTTTATAAATTTCCATGCTTATTATCTCCAAACACTATGCCAGTATAATCCCCATGTGCAAGTTAGCATAACACATCTGCTAGACCTTTGTCTTTATTTTCAGTATGGCAGTGTGACCTCCTTTCTTCTCCCCTCAACTTGCAGAAAGTGATCCAAACCAATATTGAACTTACCCTTTAACAATATCTCAGCATTTTCCAAAAACCCCAATTATCTGCAGACACAATTGAAATCTGTACTTTGCCTGTATCTCATCCCTCATGAACTTTATACTGTGCATTCTCCCATCCCATTTGTCACTTGTGTCCTTTAAATGTCCCTGGCACTTATCTTTATAGGTTTTTTGACTTTACTCCAGTTTCAGATTTTTGGACAAATGTTTCCAATTTCCTATATAATACTCTGTTAATATTCTCCTTTTACCTCATATATTTCTTCTACTGGAACTCTCTTCTCTTACCTTGATGTCTCTCCATCAGAAGTTGTTCTATTCTGTCTCTGCAGCACCTCAGCTAAGCTAATCTTAGCATCTTACTGGAAATTGTCTAACTCACGTTTTGTCAGTTTCTGGAAATACTTTCTTAAATCTAACCTTACTTGAACTCTTGATGGCACAGATTAATGAATAATCTGGCTCCAAAAAAAAAAAGTGGCATCCTGCTGTGCATTTGATTCAGAGCTGGTTGGTGAATGGTCCAAGCCATGCCATTAAACTTAATTCTCCTCTTTTCTTACAGTTTTTTACAATCAGTTTTACACTAGTTTCAGAGCCTTGTCATGATCATGTATCAGGATCAACTGTGGCCTCAATCATCCGAACCTTCTACAATGAAAACCCCTGAGGTCCCTGAAAGGCCGACTTATATATTGTGACCAATTGTTCTGAGCTTTGGTTCTCTGAGGCATGTTCATTCACTGAGAAAACACACTTTCAAACAGCAGGTGGATACAAAGGAAAAAGACGCTTCTTTCAAATAACTTAACTTAAAGATTAACTTCAGACAGTAAAGTTCTAAAACTGCTTCTAAAAGTTCTAAAAGCTTCAAAAATGTTTACGATTCAGTAAAAAAAAAAGAAAAAAATTGTGAGAAACTAGGTGTACAGCCACAGTGAAAAGATTGTGATAATAAAAACAGAAGATGAAAAAAGAGAGTTTGTCAAAATCACATGAAGAACAAACCAAAATAGCAAACCCTGATACGTAAAGCATTCTTGAACTCAAAAACACATGCCCAAGTGTTACTCCATGAAATATTTTTTTGCCAGATAACACTGTCAATGTATGTGTTTGTGAATCTGAAACATTGAACTCCCATCTTAAATGACCTTATGGGAAAAACAGCTTCCAGAGGACATATGGTGGTTTGCTAAAAAAGAATTGAAATTACATGGAGAAAAAGTCAAAACAGAGGTGCCTGTGATAAACAAAATGGAGACAAAATAATAATAATAATAATAATAATAATAAAAATAATAATAATAATACATTTTATTTAAAAGTGCCTTTTAAAATACCAGGGACACTGAAGGTTAGTATAACATATTAAAGCATATCATTAAACAGTCCAATATGTATACATAGTTGACAAAATTAAGGTTTAACTTTAAACTTAAAAAAAGAAAGTGAGTTATAAATAAAAAAGCTCCAAAGCCAGTGTATTCCATAACCATGACCCTGATACACTAAAAGTTCTATCACCAATTGTATGCAATGTGCACAGTGCGATGGTTAACAGCATAGAATTGGAAGAGCAAAGTGAGAGTGTGATGGAAAGTGAGTGGAACATGTGGGTTCAATAAGAAAAACAGATAAAATGGGACCACACTATGAAAAATCTTTAAAAGTTGGAGAAGTTTATATTCAATGTGAAGAGGACAGGTGACCAACGTAACTTTTGAAGTGTAGAAGTAATATCCTCACAAGGATTTAAATGTGAATCATCCATTGCCACTGAATTTTGGATATACTGTAGTCTATTAAGGCTCCACGCAGGGATACCACATAACACTGCTTTGCAATAATTAAGTTGCAAGGCAACAAAAGCATGGATAAGGGACTCCACGCCAGTATCCAAAGGAAAAGGCCACAATCTTAACATTTGCTTAAGATGGAATATGACATGCTTGAATATCGTGTCATCGGACTTGCGGCCATGTGTCTTGGACACTCAGGTGAAGAGAAGGACAGAGCTGTCAACTGATCACCACCTGGTGGTGAGTTGGCTTCAATGGTGGGGGAGGATGCTGGTCAGGCCTGGTAGGCCCAAACGTGTTGTGAGGGTCAACTGGGAATGTCTGGTAGAGTCCCCTGTCAGAAGTAGCTTCAACTCCCACCTCCGGCAGAACTTCGACCACGTCCCGAGTGAGGGGGGGGACATTAAGTCCGAATGGGCCAAGTTCCGTGCCTCTATTGTTGAGGCGGCTGACCGGAGATGTGGCCGTAAGGTGGTTGGTGCCTGTCGTGGCAGCAATCCCCGAACCTGTTGGTGGACACCGGCGGTGAGGGATGCCGTCAAACTGAAGAAGGAGTCCTACGGACCCTTTTGTCTTGTGGGACTCTAGAGGCAGCTAATAGGTACCGGCAGGCCAAGCGGAATGCAGCTTCGGTGCTGGCTGAGGCAAAAACTTGAATTTGAGGAGGCCATGGAGAACGAATTTCGGACAGCTTCGAGGAGATTCTGGTCCAACGTCCGGCGTCTCAGGAGGGGGAAGCAGTGCAGTGTCAACAACGTATATGGTGGGGATGGTGCACTGCTGACCTTGACTCGGGACATTGTGGGTTGGCGGGGGGAGTACTTTGAAGACCTCCCCAATCCCACTAACATACCTGCCAATGAGGAAGCAGAGCCTGGGGACTCCAAGGTAGGCTCCCCCATCTCTGGGGCTGAGGTCACTGAGGTGGTCAAAAAACTCCTTGGTGGCAGGGCCTCGGGGGTGGATGAGTTACGCCCAGAGTTCCTCAAGGCTCTGGATGTTGTAGGACTGACTGCAACATCACATGGGTATCAGGGACAGTGCTTCTGAATTGGCAGACTGGGGTATTGGTCCTCCTCTTTAAAAAGGGGGACTGGAGGGTGTGTTCCAACTACAGAGGGATCACATTCCTCAGCCTCCCTGGAAAAGTCTATTCGGGGGTTCTGGAGAGGAGGGTCCGTCGGATAGTTGAACCTTGGATTCAGGAGGAACAGTGTGGTTTTTGTCCTGGTTGCGGAACAGTGGACCAGCTCTACACCTTTAGCAGAATCCTGGAGGGTGCATGGGAGTTTGCCCAACGAGTCTACATGTGTTTTGTGGACATGGAAAAGGCGTTCGACCATGTCCCTCGGGGAATCCTGTGGGGGGTGCTTCGGGAGTATGGGGTACCGGACCCCCTGATAAAACCTATTTTGGTCCCTGTACAACCAGTGTCAGAGCTTGGTCCGGCAATTGGCAGTAAGTCGAGCTGGTTTCCAGTGAAAGTTGGACACTGCCAGGGCTGCCCTTTGTCACTGATTCTGTTCATAACTTTTATGGACAGAATTTCTAGGCGCAGCCAGAGTGTTGAGGGGGTCCGGTTTGGTGGACTCAGGATTGGGTCACTGCTTTTTGCAGATGATGTTGTCCTGTTTGCTTAATCAGGTCGTGATCTTCAGCGCTCTCTGAATTGGTTTGCAGCTGAGTGTGAAGCGGCTGGGAGGGGAATCAGCACCTCCAAATCCGAGACCATGGTCCTTAGCCGGAAAAGTGTGAAGTGCCCTCTCAGGGTTGGGGGAGAGATCCTGCCCCAAGTGGAGAAGTTCAAGTATCTCGGGGTCTTGTTCACAAGCTCAGAAGAGCTAGAAGAAGTGGCCGGGGAGAGGGAAGTCTGGGACTCTCTGCTCAAGCTGCTACCCCCACGACCCAACCTCGGATAAGCGGAAGAGGATGGATGGATGGATGGATGGATGGATGGATGGATGGAATATGACATTAAAAATATAAAATATTCAACACTAGAAAAATGAAAAAGTACCAAAATGAAGATTATATCAAAAACCTCCTTATCATGATCACACCAAGAAACAACCAAATAATTTATAGAAAGATTGTTGTTCATAATTTTGCTGATTGCTTGTGCAAATTTTTCTCTCACAGAAAGCCATCTTTAAATTTCTACCACTTATTACAAAACTTTAATCAGCCTCAGTTACAGGGAAGGTTATGCTAACGCACTTCTTCAGGCTTACATGAAGTTTTGTTAAAGTTTCTTTATGCTGTTGTACAGCCATCAAAAAACACTTCAGTCATCTTTATATTTGCCATAAAATGTTTACTTTTATTACATACATGAGATAAACACTTAATAAAATGAACTTGGACATGTATCATAAATAAATAAAAGAAAGGAAAATGTGTTCTGCAATAAAGCCCTGTCTTATACCATCAGGAACATTTGTGCTTCTCATGATAGCTGTCAAGAGTTTAAGGATTTTAAAAATGTAATTCTTTCCAGTTATGCAAACCCTTTCAAGAATGCATACATTATCTGTGCTAAAACCATTTCTGTACAGAGCCATGTAAATATTTAAAGATAAATGAGATTGGCTATTTGCTCACTAAATGTAAGTATTTAGGTGAGGGGGGCATTGTGATGTCCTTTCAAGATGCCACTGGTGCAGTTAAGGTGTGCTTATTATATCAATGACAAAAAAGGGGAGCTTTACAAATAAATAAAATAAAACCAAAGCCACAGCCACAGCTAACCAACTGCGTCTATCTTTTTGAACACAATCTACCAGGTGGTGTGGCTTAGCCTACTGGAAACCCTCCACATTTCACACCAATGCCTTCCCTCTCCTTGAACTTCTGCTTTATTCTCTTTCTTTTGCATGTCTTCCTTCCATCAAAAAGCCTTTGTTCCAGCTCTCCACTTTATTCTGTATGCCTCAAGGATAAGAAAGTTTTGAAATTGTTCAATGAACATGACAGCGAATTCAGTATAATGTTTTGGCATCACTAGTCACTAAACCTCAACTCAATCAAGTATCTAGGGTTGAGACAGAATGAGCTGTGAACAGTAGAAGTCCGTCATCCGGTACTTTTAAACACTTCGAGACACACTGGAGGTGGGATGGCTAGCATTCTTCTGCCACCCTTATGGCATCCTGTTTAGCTTATGACCTGAAGAACTCCAAGTGCGCAAAAATAAGATGGTTATTCAACTCAACATTAATAATCTTATCAAATAGTGAACTGTGTGTATATTTTCTACCGAGAATCCTTCCGTTGCTTTTACTTTAGTTTCTTGATCTAAATGTCAGTGTTGCATAATTCCTCGAGGTAAACAAAGATCTCAATTCATGCACATCTTCTAGGTCTTTTTCTGAAGACATATCTGATGTTATTTTTAAACTTAATAAGGCTCAGTGGAATAATGTTATATTCTAAATTGATGCATTTCTACTCAAGCACAACAGTTTCTGAGCTTTTCCCAAAATATTGTGACATTGATCCTAATAACATTTAAGGATTCCTGAGCGTTCATCATCCTTTATGATATATGTGAAATATATATATATACAGATATGTTCCAGTTTATTATGCAAAGCTGCACATTTACAGATAAAAACCTAAAAACAACTAAATATATAAAAAAGTGTATGATGCATCAAAAAGGAACCTGTTTATATACTGCTATGTTCATAAAAATGTTAAGTAATGCATCTATCCATTTAATTCCAAAGGGAACCGCGGTCTGGCAGGAACGAACTTAGAATGACCAGGCAGTCCACTGCTGAGGTATCATATTATCACATGCGCAGCAGGATAACAGAACTGGCAGCAACATACCGTTAAAGCTCTGGTCCTAAAGTCTCATATTAGCTCTTTCACTAAGCATCACATGGTAAGCTTTTTTTATCACTATGACTTTTCTATGCATTGCAATTTAAATGAACAAAAACTGAAAAATTCATGTTTGCTTAACTTTTGTCTTAAGTAATAGTTAGAATCATTCAATAAATATGTATTATCATTCCTATTATGTGACATCACAAAGAGAGTAAAGATTACAATTCCTAATGAAACATACAAATTAATCGTACTCAAAGTGAATGTAGCAAATACACGGACATTAAAAGTGAAAAAAAGCAGCACTAAGATATACCTGGATGAGCCTGGAAATACAGTATACAGTACCTGTTAACAGCATATAGTATCAAAAGGAATTCTGAGTACAGTTACAATAACAAGCTACTGTTTGATACACTATACAGTACATGACAAGCTAATCAAAAGGACAGAAACTTTAGTCTAAGACTTTCAAAGCTGTCAACCCAGTTACTATAAATATTGCATCTCTAGTACATGAAGAGTAAAGAGAGAAGTTGCTGAAAACTTGGTTTACAAAACTAGGTATTATGGCTCGGCATTACATTAAGATATTCATTTAACTTTTAGGTCTCTAATCTAAGGCCTTCATCACTAACCAAATTATGGCATACCTATTACTGTTGACCTTGAACTTGGTTTGACATTTGCTAGTGACTTTGCCAGTTGTCTTAATGATTCCTTTACAGTACGTGAAGCTGTTCATTTTACTATGCAAACTGTCGTTATCAGTCCTGTTCATATAGCTCACTCATAGTAATTGCTTGTTGGGGTGCCAACTCTGTAGAGCACTCTACCGACCCTACAAACCTATGTTTAAATGCAGGATGATGTATTACAGTATTACAAATATTAAAGTGCATAACTGTATTCTTCAAAAACAAAGCAACATATTGCATTAACTCATGTGAAAACAATTACTGTACCTGGATTGTTCTTAATCTTAAATCATCAGGTACATACAGTATTACTTGGGCTACATTACTTACATAGCTAATACACCTTAAACAGAGGGATCCATAATGTGTTTATTGTTTGTGATGATACCTTATTTAACAAAACAAATGAAAAGTACAGTATCTGGAAAGACAGGAAATGTATGCTAAATACATTTAGCATAATTCCTCAGGACACATAATAAAATAAGTTACTGTTTTTTTTTTTTCTACAAGAAATCAGGAAAATGAAATTTACAGGACTGATTGTTCTAATAATTACACTGTCCATTTATGGACAATAAAAAAGCAATTTTAAAAAAGTTAGAGAGTGACACATATTAAAAGGTAAAAAGAGCTGCAGACATGACTTGATGGCTCCACCTTATGATTTCTTTTCTTCAATAGGTTTATACAGTTGCAGTTTTGTATTTCATGATACACTCAGGTCAGTGAAGGATATTCATGCGCTCAGGTTTATGCTTACATCTACACTTCAACGTCTGAAAAGTTTTATATAAGCAGTGATGTGCTGTATATTTTCCACTGAATTGGAAAAGTGAATATTGTACATTTTCCACTTACAAATAAAGTATTTTGTAACATGGTCTAAATATTTATATCTATTTTTGTGCAAAAATACTTCATAACATAACATATGCTGTGATCTGCTTTAGAACTCAGTTTTAAAGTTTTGCACTTTTAATTATTATTAATTTTATTTGTTTTCGACAATATTACAATATTTTTCTAGTCATTCATGTGAAGACCTAAAATAAAGGTGAATTATATACAGCAAGCTGAACATTTCAAATTTGGCAACACGCTGTTTTGCTTTCACCATGAAAGAAATCATCTTCAACATGATCACATAGGAGATGTAACTTTCATATGTACTGCTTGTTTGTTGGCATACATTTTTCTCTTATTCTCATCCTTGCATTTTGTATCCTGAATTTTGCATCGGATGCCTGTGAACCTTTGTATCTTCCTGCTGCTCAGTTGCTCTGACTTGAGTGTCTCCTGTGATGTGCTTGATCCTCAGCAGCTGTCACTGCTCCACTTTTTCCTTCTTCCTATTACAGAGTTCTTCATCAGGTTTGGAGATCAATAACCCCATTACCTGACACTTTGCAAAGTGCAAGCTTAGAAGAACATGTGCCGTAAATATAATGTGTTTCTATGCACTGTTGACGATTGTTCCACAAAACACATTTGGTAGTTAGTGACTGTTTATTCTCAGTCGGCATCAGAATGTCCATGTGCTGCTGTCCTGACAGTCATGATGAGTCGGACACTGTGATGAAGAAAAGTCTTCAGGGCAACTATTTGATACAGTGGTGGAGCCTACAGGTTCAAAATCATCCAACTCATTATCTTGACCTCTGTCATTATCATCAAAATTGTCATCTTGAAACAAATCTAGTTGTTTCAAAACACCAGCAGCTTTATACCTTTTTTGTAATGACATAACTAAAGACTCTCCATTTAAAGCACTATTTTTCACAAGCTTCTCATTCCACTAGATAGCAGCCATATAGTTGATAATTGAGACATGGCAACAATGCTCACCAACAAGCTAGCTGTGTCTACCGTGGCTGTATACTGACATATGAGTTATATCATACATTGCACTTTGATAGGCTCAATGAAATATAACAACTCGTACCACGCATTCAAATTGTTAATCACTTTATGTAATGTGCTTGACATTCAGAAGATGGCCCCACTCTTTTGCATGTTCTTCCTATTGTGGTGTTTAATATTGCATAATTGGCTTCTGTGATTTGCCTGATGATCAGCAAATGTTGGTGCCCTTCTTTTTTTTTCTTTCTAACATTAAAAAAATCTAACATTTTCTCGATCACTTTGCTGTTGAAAACCCATAGCCAGAGGTCACTTTGCTGAGGTTGCTGCTACCTCAAATTTTTTGAATTTCCAGAAGATCATAAGCTTTTAATTAAGACCAAGATCAAGGTTCTTGCCCGAGCAGTTTGTGAGTAATCCCATAACAGACAGATAAAACTTTAGCATTTTAAAATATATAGATTATGATTGGGTGGCGCAGTGATGCAGTGGTAGCGCTTCTGCCTCGCAGTTAGGAGACGCGGGTTCACTTCCCGGGTCTTCCCTTCGTGAAGTTTGTATGTTCTCCCCGTGTCTGCGTGGGTTTCCTCCGGGTGCTCTGGTTTCCTCCCACAGTCCAAAGACATGCAGGTTAGGTAGATTGGAGATTCTAAATTGGCCCTAGTGTGTGCTTGGTGTTTGGGTGTGTCCTGCGGTGGGTTGGCACCCTGCCCGGGATTGGTTCATGCCCTGTGTTGGCTAGGATTGGCTCCAGCAGACCCCCGTGACCCTGTGTTCGGATTCAGCGGGTTGGAAAATGGATGGATAGATTATGATTGAAATGTCATCCGGTGATACCTCATTGTTCAAAATCGCCTCCTTCACTGGCATTTTGTGTGCTTTCTTCTCACTTCTTGTGTTATCACGTCATTTAAAGATGGTGAACTGAAGTTTCCAGTAATTATGTACTGAATTGAAGAATTAACCTTTTTTCTTTTTTTTTTTTTTTTGCATTATTAGTTAGGGAAATGATATTAGATTAAGGTCTGGGCATTTTCTCGCAGTTAGGAGACCCAGGTTCGCTTCCCGGGTCTTTCCCGTGTGGAGTTTGCATGTTCTCCCCGTGTCTGAGTGGATTTTCTCTGGGTGCTCTGGTTTCCTCCCACAGTCCAAAGACATGCAGGTTATGTGCATTGGCGATTCTAAATTGTCCCTAGTGTGCACTTGGTTTGTGTGTGTGTATGTGTGTGCCCTGCCCAGGGTTTGTTTCCTGCTTTGCGACCTGTATCGGCTGGGATTGGCTCCTGCAGACCCCCGTGACCCTGTAGTTAGGATATAGCGGGTTGAATAATGGATGGATGGACTGGACATTTTTGACTCACAATTCTTAAACAATGTTTAGAAGCTTTGGCTACTATTTCTTTTTATAATGCTTCTTTTGTTTCCAAATCCTGCATGTTAAGCAACTCTTCTTTATCTCTCTCCATGAAAGAGGTTCTGTTTCCTTGTCTTTCTTTTATTATTTGCAGTTTCCCTCTGCCCCAAATTGTAACATAACATAACATAACATAACAGAACATGATTAATCACATTCAAATTTTCTTTAAATGTATTACTTTCATGCATTCGTTTGCAAATAGGCTTTTTCCAGTTGACCTTAAAATGAAGTTCTTTTTTGTCTACCTGTTCATGACTTTTTGTTACTTTACCCTTTGCTTCAAACATGTGATATGTGAGTATCCAGAATTGTATGATGAATTCTTTTAAATTCACTAATTCCTTCTCAACTGTGTCCACATTTTAAAGGATAAGTATTTTTCAAATAAAAGTTATTTCTTCTCTATCACGCTATATACTATTAATTTGCCACATAAAATTTTGTTCTAAAGAGAAACATTTTTCATAAGTTAAAAAAGCACCCAGCCTGTTCTTGCATTTTATGAATGCGTTGATGCCAGGATTTAAATATGAAAACAAAAGCCTTAAGGTTTACCAAATACATCCACTTTGAAGTAGAAAAGGTTTTAATTTAGGAAAACATGCCTTCTGCATTTCTGAGGCAGGCTTGTGACAACAAAAGTAAACTGAGGGTATTACATTTTATCACAAATTATTGGCACAATTTTCTTCAATTAAGGATATGTTTCCTGTTCGCTTGCCTTCTCACAGTGGCTATCATGGGGGGAGTTTTGACATTTTCCACATGTGCCAAATTTCCATAGCTTTAGGCTGCATATTATTCTACCTTTGTCTCTGTAGTGCCAGTTGTCAGGGGCAGAGCTGTCAGAATGACATGAAATCATCTGATCTGAGTAGGCATTCATCGTGATTCAAAAATTGCACCAGCAGAGGCATACTTAAATAAAAATATTAGTTTAGTATGCCATGTCTATTCAAATCTTATTTTTTAATAGGCAATGCTGACACACATACCAACTCATATGCAGATAAAGTGGTTTTATGACAGACGAACACTCATATCATATAATAATTATTTTCCTAAATGGTGTCTGCTTTTCATCTGTTACATTCTGTGGTGTTATTTTGCATAGCCTATGAAGTGAGATTCACTCCAAGCAGCAGTATGGGGCATGTTGTTGAAGCCTGCACATAAAAGTTTCAATTTACTTTGTATTCATAACAATAAATCTGATCTAAACTGATTATACTACATTGCATTTTTTTAGAAGCCTTAGATTTTTCACAGAGTCAAGGCCACCAGCACATTTATACCACATTCACAGAGCTAAACTTTTTTTGGTATGTTAAGTGCATGCAGAATAAAAAAACACTACTGAGAAAATGAAAAAGGCAAACAACAAGGATACAGATTGAAAAGGCACAATTCAAATGTTATACCACATGCCGAGTCACCCTTGCTGAGGAGATGGTAACAGAAGACCTGAGAACAATGTTTTTGAGTGAATGAACATAATTGGTACGTTTCACTATTGCTTCCTGAAAGAATGTTGATCAAGCCCATACTATGATGAGGTAGTTCTAAGTTGTGACATGTGCCAATTTTAAATAAGTCTTTAATGATTTTTATCACACATAGTGAAAGACTGATTTTCAGTGTTTACTGCCTAGTGCCTACTGAATACATTTCAACTTTCAATAATGACAATACCGTAAGTGCAACTTGAAGACACCTTTTCCAAGTAAAAGCATGCCCATGGGGCTGAAAGTTTGCTGCAGAGGAAGACGATCGGCGAGATGAAGTATATAGCTAGTCTGCTTTTAAACTGATTGAATCTCACAAATTATTATTTTTTTCTTTATTAAACAACATGGATATGCTGTATAGCAATAAATATGCAGTCTCAAGGCATAAATCAGCACTCTGTAATATTCTTGTTTGAAAAAAAAGCTTTTGTTTTCACATTTTTACCTCAACCACCATTTTAAAAAATATAGTATACTATTTTTTTCAATTTACAAAAAATGCTTTACTTTAGAACATATTTTTATGTGGAAAATGAATATATGGCATCACCCCTAACGGGAGCAGGAGAAAGAAGAAGAAGAAGAAAATGAATAATTTTGACTTGAAAAATACTAAACTTATCCTTTACCATTTGTTCCAGTTTATTTTATTTGAATTGTGCTCTTCTTATTTTAAATGTAACATTCTTGCTTTCTGTGGAGTCATTCTGACAAAATACTATATCCTGTATTTTACAGTCACTGTGTCTTAAAATGCTGCGGTGGGCTGGTGCCCTGCCCAGGGTTTGTTTCCTGCCTTGCGCCCTGTGTTGGCTGGGATTGGCTCCAGCTGAACCCCGTGAACCTGTAGTTAGGATATTGCAGGTTGGATAATGAATACATGGATGGATGTACCTTAAAATGCAATAACATCTAAATTGTGTCTGGCAGAAAACTTGGTCCTACCTCAACATAGGCCCAATCATGTACACACCAGCACAGGGCCAACATACAGCTGCCAATAAATCTAAAACACAATATTTTTTGAAATCTGGGAGGAAAGTCAGAGTACCTGGAGAAATGTTTAAACTTCACAGAGATTAACAACCGGGTGCAGAATGCATTCTGTTATTGATTGTCTGTGTTTATAGCAAACAGATTTTGCATAATTTGTTTGAAATTATTATTTCACTTATTCTGTCACTATTCTATTGTCTCTTTTTGAAACATGCCCCTTGGAATAATTGAAGGATACTTTTGTCCATTTTTAAGTTTGGAAAACATTACTTTCTGGTTGTGGCTTTTCAGTTCTGAGAGTCAATTGCAAATGTATATATGACAAATGATTATTTTTAAATTAACTATTCCAAAGTATCTTAAATTAATATTTTGTAACAACCAACCAGAATTGTATTACAAGAGTCTGAAAATGTTATGTTTGCATTTTTTATATTGCTGTAAATATAAATAGATAAATTAGTCTTGAATCAATATGTGTAGTCTTGAAATCCATATGGAACTCTGGTGCATCTTAAGCATGCCATATTTTTGCCAAGACAAATTAAGATTATTTAAGAAGGAATGAAAGTTTTAGCTTCTGAAAAAGATTTCAAAATTCATAATGGTGATGGGGAATGTGTACTGTGAAAAAACAAATGACATCTACACTACCATTAATGATAGCAAACCCCATGGAGTTCACTTCAACCATGAGTTTAGCGAAATCACCAGAAATATTCAGTAACTTCGCTGAACTATGTGAAATGCATTGAAGTCAATGAGGCAGGAGAAACTGAACTAGATTTGAGTTATAATGGTGCAATGGTCTTTTGTTTCCCAGAAGACCAGGGAAGCATTTGATCCAATTACGATGGCCATAAATGTGATATGTGAACTGACTAAAATATAGATCATTAAGCTAACAGGTTTCCAGTCTTAGAGCACACATTGGCCACACCATGATGTGGCAACGTGGGACTGGCTTGGTCCATTGTTTGAAGTCGCAGCTCTGGGTTAATTTGCAATGTTTTTTTTTTGTTGTTTGTTTCTGATGTATTTGTGCAGCTCCCTTTCACTTTTTTCATCAAAGAAGAAACAGCTTGAAAATAGTAATACATCTTTCATTATCATCATCATCATCATTATTATTATTATCATTATTTTTTCACAGGTTCTCATTTGGATTTTTTAAGGCTTGTTTTGGGATCATAGCTGAGCAGATGGCTAATTATGAATGCAAAGTTATACATTTGGTGTCAGTACTCCTTATGATCAGCTAATATACATCCTCAAATAAAAACACCAATTTTTTTTTTTAAACATATGTGGGATGGAAATCCAGCTAGAGTACTGACACACGCATGCATGAAGCACGTTGGCAATAATCTTACAGTAGGCATGTGTGAAGTTCTGTGTGTTGCTGCTACAGCTCTGTGATGTCATTCTGATCTCATTAAACATCACGGGGTACTGGAAAAAAAAATGTTTACCTACGAGAGGTGCATCACCAAATCACCAGAGAACACACCATATTCAAACCAAAGTCAAACACTGACTACCATATAATATCTAGCAGTAGCCTAAAAATACAAGGGAGTTTGTGGGATTCCCCATGGCCATATTCATATGAGGAGCAATTTAGATTTGTAGTTTTATCAGTTTAACAGCATTGGTACCTGTTGATTACAAGTAATAGAATAATAAAAAATATTTGCTGTCTCTGCCCTAAATGTACCTTCAATGCCTTATCTCTCTATTTGTGTGTGTCTGAATGTCTCTTCACAGATGTTCCCTTTCTTGAGCGCATTCACATAAAGCCTGTCATTATTTTTAAGGTGCCTTTATTCCCTCCTGTTCAGTTTTATATGTTGTCTTTGAAGGCAGCTCTCTCAGTGTGCCTCTTATGCCTTTACTAACATGTCTTCATTGGTAGTCCTTCTCTTAAATGTGTTCCTGTAAAGCCAGCTTCTCAGATTATTTTCAAGGCTTTAAACTTTTCTCAGATTATTTTCAAGGCTTTAAACTTTATGTCTTCAAAAGAGACTCTCTCAGCGTGCCTCCTGCGCCCTTAACCCTTCTTGTGCATATCACACTGGCACGTTCTCTTACATGGTGACACCAAAGTCAAACTGACCAATCAAACAAAGCCAAACTGACCAATCAGATTGCTCTCAGGGACAGAATACGCATACTGCTCTGTTTTACTGTAGTAAAATAAGGGAGTCATGGTATTGTAATCTATTTCAAGTAAGTGCTATTTGCAGTTTAATCTAATTTGTGAACATCTTTCAATGGCACAGAGTAACACTAAAGGTTTCATTTTCTTTCACATAATGGTAATCTTGTCTTTTTTTTATTACTGAAATATTTTTCATTGCATCTAAACTGAATAGCTGGAATGTGGATGTTAGAGGTGCAGGCTGTAGTGCCAGAGAGATGTTGAATGAAAATACCAAATGGTATAAGCAAAGCTAATAAATTGGTTGTAAAAAGAAGAGTAAGAAGAAAAAAAACAGACAATGTAAAAGAAATATGAAGATAGTGTCATGTTGGAATAGTGCATTCCAGAAAGATTGCTCCCTCCCTAATTTTCTCCTTATGGTTGCATCTTGCCTGAAGAAAGGGCCTGAGTTGCCTCGAAAGCTACAATATTGTAATCTTTTTAGTTAGCCAATAAAAGGTGTCATTTTGCTTGACTTTTCACTACTAATGGTTGCTTAATTGTATTTATATCTATTTTTCTGTATATCTATTTTTTTATCTGTTTAGGATTGTGAAGAACTAGTCTGTAGAACAAGTACACTAAAGGTAGCATGTTATAATTATTGTAAGAAGCAAGATATACAGTAGTTGATTTGGATTAATATTGGGAGGACAAGAGAAAGGAACTGTTTCCCCATCTTCAAAAGAACTGCAAGTCACTCAACAGTAATAAAATAGATGTTATTATGCTTCTTGTAGGTATGTACCAACAGGGCATAGTGAAGAGGTGCTTACAATTTTGTAAGGCATAGATCGGTTTAGTAGCAGAAATAAAAACAGAATAATTCTGACCAAAAAATAATTCAAAAAAATTGATTTAGTTTAAAATGTACCTAATATATGCAAATCAAAGTAATGCAATATTCTGTATAAGACTGTAAAAATCCTTCCCAAGTAACTGTAATATGGAAGCCTACAAATCAGAGTAAAGAAAAAATTAAAAACGGTTTCTGAGATAATCATAGTTACAGTTGTAAAAATAGAACCCTTTTTTGTATTGATTGCTAGATATTGTTAGGAAGCAATCTAACAAGCTAACCATGGTTCCATTTTAACTTATGCAGAAGTAAATAGCCAAAATAATCTTCACTTTTCTTTAATGCACAGGAGATCTGGCAATATCCTTATTCCTGCTCAAACCTGAAATATTCGATAATTAGTGAACACAGCACCTGGCCACACACTGTACATTGTACAAGAAGCACTGTATTAATAAAAAATAATATTTTAAAGGGTTGTTCAGTGTCTTGCTGTTGCTAGTAAATTTTATGTTTAGTGGATATGAGGATGTATTTTAAAAAGTTTTGATTCTTTTTTCTGCTTTCTCACCCCATTTATTAAAATCATAAAACACAGTTTTTGAGTATTTATAGATGAGCTAAAATACATTAAAACACATACTCAGGAGGCTGACATGACAAAACCCCAAGAAATATGTTTTATTTTACAGTATCTGAGCATACCAGGGTGATCTTAACCCTTTCAGACCTAAGGTGTAGCCTACAAGATATTTTCATTATGTTCATTTTGTGCCCTTATCAAATATACATTGGCTTGAGATGTCAAGAAGGTTTAACATGTAAATGTAGGGAAACCAGACATTATGAAGTTATACATTGCTTCTCTTAACATTGTTTTTCCTGCGGTGACAGTTATACTTTTTTTTCATTCTCAAGGGCAATTTGTACTACTAATATTGCTTAATTCTGTACATGATCATTACCAAAAACCTCCACAGCTACTACAACATTTGAAATGCTTTAGCCAGACAGCAAAGAGCAGAAACAGTGTATATTGTGGCAGCACAATGACACCTTGACATTGGCTTCAGTCCTGATGCAGATCTATTGTAAGTTACTTTTATCTGTCTTTACTTATGTATGTTTTTTACATTTTTATCTATCCTTTCATTTTGTTCCTGTGTTTAGAGAACTTGAATTAGTACTTGTCAGGGGAAAGGCTGGCATTGCGTATATAGACATTCTAGACAGAGCTGGTTTTAACATTTGTTGTGCACTTAAGAGATGAATATCAGCTATTATTTAGTATTCTTTTAGACACTAATATGATAAATTATGTAATGCCCTTTATATATTCTACTCTTGGTTCTGTGTGTGTTACATTCTGGAATGGGATGGTGCTGGAAAAATCTGGGCATGGATTTATAAACATAATGTCTGAGTCTTTGTTTTGAGATTCTTTTTATTCAGTTTCTTTCATTTTGTACAAATTTACTGCTATTGCAATAAAAATGTAACAACTTATTTTCCATTTTTGTTTTTGCTTTGATTTTGCACATGATTTACTCTATTTTATAATGATGTCCATATTTTGTTGTAGCATATTAAGCTGTGTTTTCACTTCTGTTATTATATATTGAATCTCAGCTTTCCATTCAAAAGGACAAAGCTATTTCCAACGGGATAAATGAAAAAGAACCCAAAAAGCTCAACAAGTTCACCAGTCCTGTTCACTTAGATTCTTTATAATAACACCAACCCGAGATTTGAAAATCTTTAACGAACTAATCTTTATTGCACTACTCAGTGATTCCATGTGTCTATGGTGTTTTGTGTGAAGAGAAACTCTAATATTCATGCAAAATTTACTCTGATTAAGTTTCCATCTGTGTCCCACTTTGTTGTTGAAAAATGTATTTTAATGTACCAGGAGTTCTCCACTGTACTAACTCTCTTCATAATTTTAAACATTTCAGTCAAGTCACCACATACTCTCCACTTGACTTAACTCTTGTTTCTGGAAGGAGCCTAGTTGCTGTTCTGTGGAGTTTCTGTAGGACTGCCAAATGTTTTTGTAACATGAAGATCAAAACTGCACACTGTACGCTGGGTGAGGCCTCACTAGTGAGTTATAAAGCTTAAGTGTAACCTCCCTTGACTCAATGTTGTAACATCCTAGTAGCCTTCTTGATTGCCCCTGTACACTTTCTTGATGTAGATGATGATTAGTCCACTATACTATTGTGCAGCATACCAGTACTGAAATGGTACCGAAATATTTACATACTATACTAGCATTATGTTAATTTCAGTACCAGAAGTAAATTGTTGTGTGCAGGCACTCTATAGTATCACATGATCACACAGTTGAGCAACTGCTCATATTTATATATTGTCAGACACACAACTGTAGGGCATGCCTTACATGTATTGGATTGTGTGGGATTGGTTAAGAATATGAAGAAGAAGTTGAATCTAACACCTTTACTAAAACAATTTCCCTAGAGTGGAGGAGGACTTATCTGACGGACACTGCCATCACTTCTGCCATCATCTGTCCTCTGCCACCTCCGCTTCCATAAAAACCATCTAACCACTGAAAATGTCATCAGTTACAACCAGGAGCTCAAGGTGGATGGAAGTCTCTGAGATGAGCTGCCATTTTTTCACCTTAAATGACATTAAAAAACACTTCAATCTCAAATCACCATGATGGACAACAGAGGTCCTATGACACTCTTTGCTGTAATATTTGTACAACTTTTTGCTCTAATCATGAAAGTGACAACCCCTCGAGCTGCCCCAAAAGCTGTTGGGAGGCACATGCATGTGTAGGCCTCAGGATCAAATAATTTTGGTACCAGTACTGAGATGTAAAAACTAGTATCAGTAACATACAATGTGACTTAAATCACATCACTTTACTTCTCTTCATACTGGGAAACTTGAATACTTATTCAGTATTAACAAATTTGAAGCCGGAGCTCTTCTATGGTACGCCTATTGCAGGAGCCATAAAGTACTGTTTCTCTCAAGTTCTATGTGGAGAAGAGTCTCCAACAGACAAGTAGTTAACATAAGAATGGAACGAAAATGATGATCACAAAAATAAACTAAGGAAGTTATGGAAACACCTGGGGCCTCATGTATAGAATTCACACTAAAACATGGTGTATAGATCCATCCATTTTCCAACCCGCTGAATCTGAACACAGGGTCACGGGGTTCTGCTGGACAAAACTAGAAATGTGCATGCGCACAAAAAAATCCAGATGCATAAAACTGTGCGTTTGCCAAGTTCCATGCACTTGCCCTTTATAAATCCCAATGAATGTGAAATTTAACGCATGTGCATGTGCCTATAGCCCCACCTCAGCTCCTCCCAAAATTCCACATATTTGAATATGCAAACCAATATAAATAGCTCCTTCCCTTCAGTGTTTTCGTGAAAAAGACAACGGCAAAAGCATGTGGAAAAAAGAAGTATTTCAGTGAATGCGAAGTGGAGGCAAGGAAAAACATACTATTTGTTGGTTTAAGCAGTGGTATAAGCAACAAAAGGAAGTTGATGGAGTGGTGCAGCATGGCGGAGACACGCAAAAATTCAAGTTCAGCAAGTCGCACAGTGCTCGAAATAAAAATGAAGTGGTCAGATATCAAAGTTGCAGCTCACAGTCTATTTATTTTGTTTCAAACAATATTACAAAAGCTGACCCCTGTGCTGAGGACACAATGATGGTGCTCTTGTGCCCAGCACATCTTTGGGCTCTGGCTGTACACACACCTCTGCCTCGGAAATCATTGGGCGACTATCTGGCTGTGCGCTGACAGATGCTGTTTCACGATATGAGTCACAATATGCAATAGTGGGTGCTGTAAAAGATATGGCCAATGAACTAAGGAATATAAGGTTAGTATTATGTGATATTGACCACAAATTAAATGAATTGGTTAAAAAATAAATGCTGGATTTGATTACCTGTTTTTACATTCTGCTAATTGCATTCAAAAGAAGTTACAACGCTGTCTGATTTGGTGGGTCAGGGTCAGGTTCAGGTTCATCATAACGAATCTCTTAAATCGATAAAACCAGCAACTACTTGCTGCATCCAAATTTATAAATAAGGAAGAAAAACTGAGCCAATTTTGTCAATGCATGTTATCAAAATAACAAGGAAAAAATGTGAAAAAAATCAGAGAATGCCATCAGTGTGACATACAGAGAATCAAGAAACTTTTAGTTAAAAAAAGTTAGGATAAACCCAAAGATGAGCCTCATATCTTGGTGATTCCACTAATCACCTTCAACCTAAAGCAAAGCTCATGATCTACTGCACTCTTTCTGCTTTATTAAAATATATAATATAATAAATGTAAACATACAAGAAAACTGAGATTTAGGTTCCAGCAGAGTTTTGACCCATGCTTAATTATTTTTAAACTAAACCCAGACCTGCAAATCAAAGTTTATCTGCTCTGAGTAACCACTGAGCATTGGTCATTTCTGGATCCACAGCATGATTTCACCAAGATGTGCAGTATATCCATGACCCCTTTTGTTCTCTTAAAAAAGACCTGCAAAGCATTTAATCAATAAAATTTAAATAATTAGTCTTTAGAGGTTTACAGAGCTAACAGTCCATGTCAAATCAACATCTGAAGAAAACACAAAGAATGTTTGACCAAAGAGACTTGACCAAAGCTATCAAAGATCCACATATCTCTTTAACAGCACTTGATGATAACATACCCAACTAGCTGCAGTCCGCCTTTTCATGGATGTCAGTTTATGACGCCTGGACATTAAATCTCATAAAAATGATCAAAGCTAAATTTAAAAAATTATTAGGATGCTATTCATTTTCCAGCTTTCATTTATCTGTGTCTTTAGTTTAGGGTAGCTTACAGCTGAAAAGTGATTACATGTATGAAGAATGTGGTGAAAAGACAGCAATCACAGAAGACATTTTCCTCCGGAGTAACAACAAATAGTAACATGCAGGAAACCTTTACATCTTGACACTATCAAATGAAAGGGGAGTTCAGCTGAACTTTGAAACTGCACCATCAGAAGCATTTTGGTCTTTTCCTTTGGCTGTCATCTAATATTGATGGGAACAAGCTAAATTTAGCCAAGATCACGGCTACGCAGAGCCACGCAAATCAAAGATAAAACATCAACACATATAGCCACTTTAACTTTGCATCCTTTAGAGGCAGCCAAAAAAATAAAATCCACATTACCTGCCAAACTTTAAACTCACACTTGCACTCACTGAAAAGATCAAGAAAATTGGAAGGATAGATGTATTTTTATAACAACGACTGTGAAAAAACAGCAACCGATAGAAAAGTATACCTTTGAAAAATATAAATATACATGTAACATTATCTCAGTCTGATTAATGCAACAAATAGACCATCAGTGTTCTTTATCTAAAAATAGTAATTAAGTGACTTGACAAATATTATATAAAAATTGTGTAAAATATAAAAGGAATATTACCAAGTATCATCCCGAAGTTGGAAGTTGTTGTAACAATGCACTCTCTAAGGAAAGAATAACATATTCATTGAATAACACACATATATCTTATTATTTGTTCAAATAAAAATAAAAAAACAAAATTACAAAAATCAGGCTGTTTAGTTATTCCGTTGGGTGCAACTGTTCTGCATTTACATATTTATTTGGTTTCCCTCTGTAGAAGAACAGTAACAACATTGCCACCCTTTGCTGGTGGTTAATCAACTTCCAAAATCAAAAATGTAAGTTGCTGTGCTATTCAAATAATTTGTTAGTGATGTTCAGTATGGGGAAGTTCCTCTGGGATGCTTATAATGATGCAACACATTACAAAACAGAACCATTCCCGTATAAATTTTAGTTTGTGAAGTAATTATTCTTTGACTTTTATTTAATTTTTTTCCACATGTTTTATTCAAACAAGTGTTAATAAAATGGGAACTTGCAGGCACAGATATAATAAAATTAGCTGCTCATTTGTTACCTCACTTTCTATTTATATCTCACTGAAACTGCCATCTAGTGAAATAAAAAGGGACCAAATCATCTTAACAAGCAAGCTCCCTAAAAGGAAGTGAAAAAATAAAATGTGTAAAGACTGACTTGAGTCATATGCATTAAAAGCTGAGACTTCACCTAACTCACGAATTGCATAAAGTTTAATGCCTGGCAGCATGGTGGCACAGTAGTTAGCTTTATTACCTAACAGATTCAATGTGCCAAGTTTAAATCACCATCATTGTCAGTGCAGAGTTTTTTAATCCAGCCACAGGGGATGCAAAAACCAGCAAGCCTGGAGAAATGGAGAGGGTTATGTCAGGAAGGGCATCCGGTGTAAAATTTTGGCAAATCAATATGCGGAGATGATCCGCTGTGGCAACCCCTAATGGGAGCAGCCAAAAGAAGAAGACGATTGTCAGTGCAGAGTTTCTGTTGGTGTCCTGTGGAGTTTTCTTCAGTTGCA
The DNA here is from genome assembly GCF_016835505.1 of Polypterus senegalus. Lineage (NCBI taxonomy): Eukaryota > Metazoa > Chordata > Cladistia > Polypteriformes > Polypteridae > Polypterus > Polypterus senegalus. The sequence goes on from NC_053154.1 coordinate 54,905,576, forward strand.
CTGGATTTCTCCCATATTTAAAAATACTTCAGTTCATCAATAACTATAAATTAGCTCTCTATCAATGAGGGCTTGATAGTGATCTGCGATGTAATAATGATCCATCTAGGGCTGCCTCATGCTTCATGATCCCGAATTGAATTATGGTGATTTTAAACTGTCATGTTATAGTAGTTTAAACCTGCATTGCTGGTGCCCATAACTGCTGGCCTGCATGCAAGGAAGCTGAGAAAGATGCTCACTGTTATGCTACAAGTCTTTGTCGTTAGCTAAGCAGTCAGATCTGCCTTGGGACTTTTTATGCAGTTCATATGCTGTTTGTAATCTGAAACTTTATAGAGTTTGTGCCCCAGCCATGACATCTTTGGGGGAATAATAAAGAAATACCCTGGGCTCTGGTGATTCGTCAGTGTCCTATCTGATTTGGTTCCTGCCTTGTGTCTGATGTTGTCAAAACAGGCTATGGTTCTCAGAACCCTACATGTGGGGTAAGCAGGATCAGGAAATGGATGGATGGATGGCAGCTTAATTTGAGTGCACACAGAGAACTGAGATACGCACCTCATTAGGTTGTATGAGTAAATAACAGCCATGATTGACTTTGCATTTAGATATTTGTTTTTAATGAAAGTTACAGCTACAGTGTTCCTCTATAATCAAGTTTGAAAATTTATATTTAAAACTCATATTCTTAAAGAACTTATATCATTCAGTCTGAAAGAGAAACCAAAGGCAAATGAATCCTGTTTCCCACTCTCGGTCTCCCATAACAGGTAGCTGCCAGATTCTATCAGGATGGGCGACTTAACATCCTGCCCACCTCCCAAGCACTCTACAAGAGTACCCAATTCTCACTGGCATTTCCCTCTCTCCCCCTAACTGGGGACACTGCTGCCACTTGTAAGCCCCTCATGACCTTTCTCTCTCTCATCTGCTTAGTCAGCAATACTCTAGAGCAGTGGTTCTCAACCTTTTTGATCTTGGGACCCAGTTTTTGTTCAGTGATGAGCCTTTAATAACAATAATTTTAATGTATGTTAGCCAACATTTTTTCCTAAATCGCACACATTAACAAATAAAAGTAAACATACACTGTGCAAAAAAATTAAGGGAACACTTAAATCACACACTGGATCTTGATTAACAAAATATTTCTTTAGAAAATCTTTACTGAGTAATACTGTGTAATTCATTGAGAACAAAATGATGTAATAATGATCAAAGGAAAAAAAATCACCAAGCCACTGAGGGCTACATTCAACATCACACTGAAAATCAAAGTCAAATATTGAAATCACAGGCTAAGCCAATCTGTAAGAATTTCAGCATGGCAACTCATAACGTGACTCAGTAGTGTCTATGGCCCCCACATGCCTTCCTGACAATGCTTGGGCGCACTCCAGACAGTGTCCTGGGGAATGTCCCCCCAAACCAGCCAGCCATCGTCCAAACTGCTATATCCGAACACAAGGTCACAGGGGTCTGCTGGAGCCAATCCCAGACAGCACAGGGTGCAAGGAACGAACAAACCCCAGGCAGGGCGCCAGCCCACCGCAGGGCACACACACACTAGGGACAATTTTAGGATTGCCAATGCACCTAAACTGCATGTCTTTGGACTGTGGGAGGAAACCAATGCAGACACAGGGAGAACATGCAAATTCCACGCAGGGAGGACCCGGGAAGTGAACCCAGGTTTCTTTACTGTGAGGCAGCAGCGCTACCACTGCACCACTGTGCCACCCTGGCTGATTTATTGATGTATTTTTTAACTTAAGCTGATGTGCATCCAGTGACTTACATTTGGGTGGTGGCCCCCCAAGTTGTGCTCTAAAGTCTTACAGAAATCTCTTGTGTCATCTTCCTGATTGGGTCACGCTTGCCACTAGTGGTACTAACTGTTATACCTTTGGAGCATTAAGCTTAACATGAATTGCCAAGTCTTTTCTAGGTAGATATCAGTGTTTCTAGGTAAGACTCACTCTACCTGTGCCACCTTATGATGCACCTGCAACCTGTAACCTCTTGGCAGTTTGGTGCTCCTACGCATTATATTTAAACTCTTTAATCTGTTTCAGAGAATTTCAGCTCACCACTTTTAAAAGAAGATGTGAACTCCCACACAAAGAACATTTAAAAGCATTAAAATCTAGTATATTAACCTCTTAATTTTTTTTACCTTGAGTTAAATTTATCCTTGTAATTAAGTACAAAGATGTGAGTTAAAGTACTAAGACCAGAAGGAGTAAAGTTTAATGGAAAGTGATACAGAGGCACCTACTGTGGGGTCTTTTAAACCAATGTTGCTGTTAAATAATGCAGCTATTGACCAAAAATCAGTAATCAGTATGTCATTGTGCCTGGCTTATGCATATACAACTTCCACAAGTGATAAGTATTATCATGACACTGTTGTTACAGGGATACCATATGAAGGAATACCAGAGGAACTGACTCAAATGCTACAGGAGTAACAAATCTGTGTGTGGTTAATCTACTACACGGATGCCACTAACAAGGAAAAGGGATCATGGACAAATCTTTATGCACCCAAAATATATTAAAAACTGTCTCTCATCCTCTATGATATTGTCTGCTGAACTCGGTGGTATAGACAAACAGACACATAAGGACTTCTACAGAGAAAGATCCTAACCATGACATCAATAATGGCTTCTAGCAGCTTACTAGAGCTTTTCTTAATATTTAAATGACAAAAGTAAAAGCATCCTGTAACATTTTGGCAAAGAAGTGAAAATTAAAAGATAGAAGATTCTCATCCTGTAATTCTGGTTTAGATAGAAGTATTTTTTGTCAGAACATTACATTTTGAACATTTATTAAAAACAATATGCAAACTTTGAACTGTACATTAAAAAGAAAAAGTACACACAAATAAGTCATAATAAAGTGGGACTGATTGACAATGAGGTTGCTGGTAGAAAAAAAAATGAGAGTGCAAAAGACTAATAGCCTGCAAAGTCCATGCGAGGAGATAATTAAGGATGAAATGACAGAAAAATCAGTGGAAAGCAAAGCCCAATATAAATATCAAAAATCAAAGAAACATGAAAAAATGCCTATATCTATATGTATATAAGCTGATTTTTTCACAAATCCATAAGCTTTGACACAACAGAGAGGGCAGGGTGGGGAGATAAAATGTATATTTGAAAAGTACTGTTAGTGTGCACTCTGGCCTAGGATGTTTTGTCATATTATTACCTTTTCGGTATTATTCTTAGCGGTGGGACAATGTGAATATTCACAAGAGGTGTACAATTAATTGTAAAGTTATGCTTATGCATTGCTTGAAAGAGACATCATTCAGAATTGATAGCCTTCATCCATCCATCCATCCATTTGTTGAACCAGTTTAATCAAACTGTATAGCTACATGGGGCCAGAGCACCAAGTAAGCTTAAACTGACCATCTCTTTTCTATTTTACTTAACAGAAAGGATGCTGCCAATTTATCTTATCTTGTAGTAAGCCACTTTCCCAATATATAATACTGGAAATACTGCTCAAAATATGCAACAAGGTATTAAAAGAATTAATAATTACCCTCTGCCATGAAGTTGATGGATTTTTTTTATGCCTAAATAAGGTTTTGACACTTTTTGCATTTTTATTGAAAATCAAACACCTGATTTTCCATTCCTATTGAAGGTTTACTCATGACACAAGCCTGAAGACAGAGTTTGCTACACTCACTCACGCATAATTAGAAACAGCACATAACTAAATCACAGAGGAAACAATACATGTCAATTTAACACAACTTGCCTGTGCAAGTCAAAGATACCCGTATAGATTTAGTGTATGTGGCAAAGGAATACTGAAGAGAATCTTAATTATACGTAGCACCTAATTAATACACAGAGGAGGGCACTCAAACTCTAGTGAAAGCCAGGTTATTGATTAGATTAGGCAAAGTATGTTTGTCATAAATCAAAACAGAAACCTGAGATTTTAGTTTCCAAATTCATTATTCAAGCTAAATTTTAGTAATTTGAAAAAAAAAACATTTACGGAGTGTCAAAAGCATGAAATGGTAATTAAGTGTAACAAAATTAACAGTAATGGTGCTATATGTTTAAATAAAGTAGTAATTCATAACAAAATGCACATATGCAACAAACCCAGAGGGAAGAAGGACTTGAGACTAAACGATTAAAACTTAAGTTAGAGGCAAATGTCTGAGGCTGGGAGATTAATAAAACTTTAATAAAATATGTTAATGCATTTTTTGAAACCGTCATCTGTTGGTCTATCATGAACTTTGCCACTATTCCTGCATCTTTAGGAGATCTGACAAATAATGTGTAACTTAATCTGGCAATGAAAATAGTCAAGGCAAATCTAAACATTCAGCATTGAGAAGGAGACACTCTGTTCAGGCCCAGTGCTAAAGGGATGTTTCTACAGAATTGTAATATGGATACATTGTTTAGCCTCTCCTCACTTTCTTCTCATTCTGAAAGGTCCACCTTGTTCAGGTGAAAGGGAGGGTATGCAATGTGCTCAAGTAAAAAATCTTATAAGTAGTTTTAGTGTCTTGTAATTTTTGGATGCTCTGTAGGTTTGTCATTTCTGGAATCATCACATGTGATTAGGTTATAAAACAAACTCTTCAGCCTGCAAAATGCATATTGACAAGCCACAGTCCTTCTAAGAAAATGCCATTTAGACAGATGAAAACAAAACAATAACTTTTTGGTACATCACACCAATTCTGTCTTCAAAGTAAAATAAATAAATAAGAGAAATACCATTCCCACCATGAAACATAGAGGAGGTTCCATGCTATTTTGTGGTTGCTTTGCTGTTATTCGAATCAGTACAGACCACAATTAAATATGAAGTCTATCAGGGCATTTTGGTGTGACACGTATGGCCCAGTGTCAGAAAGCTGTGTCTTCATTATCCGCCAGATGGATAACAAACTGAAAATACCTCAAAAAGAATGTGGCAAAGAACAAAATATTACACCATTCTTCATTACCTTTAAGATCGGCCAGGATGGATGGGTGATTGGCAGCAAAAGGGAAGCTCAGCTCTGCAATTCATGAACCCCTGGAATATTCATGTTACACTTTACAAGCCCAGGATGGTTCAAGACAGCAGGCAGAGACTCCTGGGGCAACCTTGCAAAAGATAATGGGACACCACAGAGAAAGAGACACGAATCTGCAAATCTGGAAGAACCAGGAACACTGGAAGAGTGAAGTTATTTTCAGAAACAGCACCAGAACAGCCATGGCTAGTTTCAGTAACTGTTACTTTATGAGGCGTTTCCTGGGGCCATAACAACAGGAAGGCGATTCTTCTGAATGACAACTACAGATCATGCATTGTTGTTTGGTGTATGATTTATTCTTTACATCTTGATGGTCATTACAATACAGTCTGCACATATAGTCACTTTTGTGTTGACACTGTAATATTGTTTGGGATTCATAAAATGCTCACCCACATTTTAATTTCATCTGACAGCAAATGGCTTCTTTGCATAGATGGAATTATCACGTGATGCACAAGATTTGTTATGAATACTATACTATCAGTATCTTCTTATGAGTTCATTTCCTGTCTAGCATTTCCACCAGAACAGTTGTGGCTAGTTTCAGTAACTGTTACTTTATGAGGAATTTCCTGTGGCCATAACAGCGGGTAGGTGATTCTTCTGAGTGTAAAGCTGTGGATCATTCATTGTCAAATAAACACATCTGTCGATCATTCATTGTCCCGTTACCGGGTTTAACTGTCATTTGATGTGTACTTTGGTCTTTTCGTCTTGGAGGTCTTTACAATAAATTTTGCATCCATGTCCACCTGTAAGTTGTTTGTGATTCACATATACATGCTCATTCACACTTTCATTTTGGTTGGCAGCACTTGGTGTCTTCACATAGATTGAGTAATCACATGATGCACAAAAGCTTGCTATAAGTATTATATCATCAAAATCTTTTTAGGAGTTCATTGTTGTCCAGCATTACCAAAACATTTAGTCTTTTCTGATATGTATGTGCCAATCTTTGCCTAAATGCCATCCTCTGGCATTTCCTAGTAAATTAGGTGAGCTCATGAGATCTCCTAAATCTCAGTGAAGCTAGAAATTAAATACTAAAGTAGGAAAGCTGATAAAATGCTTTCACTCCTACGCTTAAGAGTATGACCAAATTTGCATCACCCTGAGATTTTTGAACCATTTAGGACCGTTATCCGACAGTGAGATGCTTGATAAATATGGGTATTGATCTGAATTCCATTGAACAACCGTGGAAAGTGCTGAAAGTCATACTTGGGAGAAGGCACCTTTCAAACCCAAGAGAACTAAAGAAGAGTAAGCCAAATGACCAGTTGTAAAATTCAGAAAATGTATTCAGAACCACAGAAAGCTCTTGATGGCAGCTATTCTCTACAAAGACTGCATCAAATATTAGGTCAAGGGTACAAATATTTTTGTCCATGCCATTTTCATGTGCTTAATTATTTTAGAATAACATCCATGGTAATAAATCAAAAGCAAAGTTTCTGTCCTGTTAAATGTGATGTAAAGAATTGTGGATACTAAATACTTTTGTCAGTTTCAGCATAGTTCAGAGACAACTGTGAGTTTTTTTTTCTTTTAAGAAAGCCATATCTGTACAAATATATTAATAAATACATTACTTTTGCCTACCCTTTGCTCTTGTGGTTTACATGTTATACTCTATTAACTCCTGAGTGCTTCTTACATTTTTTAAAATACTGTATAGCTTATGTGCCACAGAAGAAAATTCATGTACACTGCTTACAAATGAGTCTTGGAATAAGTTGCAGGAGTTTATAGGCCACTGACAAAACTGCTTTAATAGTGGTGCCAAATTGATGATTGTAGTGAAGAACTCCTTTTTTAGATCAATATATTTTTTGCACTTTAGGTCATTTTTCTTTTATTGGATGCTAATACCATGACTGACACCTTCCAACCCGAAATTATTAGCCATATGCATAAAGTTAATCTTAGCATCCAGTGTTTACATGGGCCCTTGCTATATGACAGGCAGGGCATTTCAATTTTTAATCAAACTAAACCCTAAATTCAATATTGAACTTCTGAGTGCACTAGACATAGATTAGCTTGTCCTTTTAACTGGTAATGATTTTATTTGGATCAAACAAGGCAATTCCAACTCAATCTTTGAATGGTTCAATAGCTTAGAAGTGGTCACTTAGACAATGATTGATGCTTCATCTTGGCTTATAGGACTTATTGAGAATGAGTAGGAAAACTCTTGAAATAATACAGTTTTAGAAACAAAAAATAATAATTTTTTGAAGAAGCCTAGTTTAAATAAATATGGTTCATGACAACTTAAAACTTAGTTTAAAGTATGTGCTTGGATGTTAAATATGGGGTTTGTTCAAATATAGAAACCTTCATTTTTAAACAAGTACGGGTTGCAAAGGCTATAGTTGTAGTCAGACATAAGTGAATTTTCTTATCTGCAATTTCATTACAATGGTGCATGACGGACATTTTAAATCACTGTCTTCTTCGGAAACTAGGGGCTGATGTTATATTTTAGATAAGAAAAAGTTTAGAGCTTACGACTAAGATCAATTTTATAAGAATAATTGCAAATGCCTATCTGCAACAATCTAATTCAAGGCCAGAATATTGGAATAAGTCTGCCCAACTAAATCTAAATATATACAAGGGAAAAATGCAATGTCAGAGAGAAAGTGGATTTTAAGATGTATTTTGCACATGGCAAACAGAAGGAAAGAAATGCATAGTCTTGGGTCTTGCATTACTGATTATATCTACAAAAGAATCCAATAAGGGCAGAAAGTAAGCTTCAAGCCTTAGAAAAGAAACATTTGATATACCCCCTCACTCTTTGCTATTGGGTTTTAAATATGAAAATTCTGATCTTATATTTTCTAAACTTTTTAATAAAATATGTGATCCGCTTAGTTCAAATCGGTTATGTATTATCCCTTCTCCACATTAATGGAACATCATAAAGAGCATGCAACACTGTTTTAGTGCTCTTGATCAGGGCACATGCTACACATTCAGATATACTTTACACCTCTGTGTCAAAGTACAAGCATCAACAAAAAGTGCTCCAACAGCAGATTGTTAGGAAAAGCTGGATTTACACTTGGCTTATAACGGAAAAAAACAACTTGCACAGCCAAATCATGATTAACAACCTAATTAGAACTCTAGAATTAAACAGAAATTAAGAGGTAGAGAGCAAGCTGCTTAGAAGATCAGCACTCAGCAACAACATTGCAGCAAATCTATAAATGCACAAGCTTTATCAGAATTGGTTCATACGCACACTCCTTTGTGTGCAGAGTGTATGGAGCTAAAAAAACACTGTGCAGTTGTTTCAGTTAGCAACAGGGATTTAGTCTCAAGCCACAATCTGTTTTGAGCAGCCATGGAAAAGCAATATCTTTCGCAAGTAAAAAGTCAGAAGCACAATAATTTGAGAAATAGGAAACCAATATTATTGATTGCACCTAACCAGCAAACCTTGAGAAAACTGAAGGCTATCATTTTAAACAGCTAAGTGTGAAGCACCAGAGGTTTAACGTAGCATTGCTGAAACACCATAAAGGAATCTTTCTGTGACCATGACATTCCCCTCATGAATACAGCTATGCTTATTCATAATCCAGAATACTGAAAACCCCCGATGAAAAGTGCACGACATGTTGTAATCACCATGTATGATTAATGCACTGAGTATTGAACATCTTCTATTCATTTAAAATCTGCATACAATTTCAATTAGGGATTTATTAATGTCTGGAATTTTAAAGAGGGTGCATAATATTAATTTTGGCATCCATTAGAAATCAAAGTGAGTTGAACAAATATGGAAAGAGCCGTATAATTAGGCCTATTTTAAACAATGTCCTTTTGTTAAGCTGTCATTTTAGTAAGTATCATTTGTACACCACAGTGGTTATCATGGTGGTCTCAAAGCTCCAGGACACTGCATTCCAATCCTGGCTTTGTCACAGTCTCTGTGGAATTTGCATATTCTCCCTCTTTACAGATTTTTTTTAAAGGTACTGACATTAAGTTAATTAACTGGTATGATTTAGCACGGGTCTGTGCCCTGCAATGGCTTGTTGTCAAGCCCAAGGCTAGCTCCCACCTTGAATGATTGCTGCTTGAATTAGTTCCCTGAGATCTCAAACTGGAATAAGCTGGTTTGATAATGGATTGCCTCCATCTTTATTGTGTTAGTTTGAGGGTAAATCAAAAGTAAATGCAATTTGAAAAATACCTTGTAAATGCAATGGATAGAAACAGATGAAATACAACATGTTTGTGGTGGCTTATGGGTAGTTCCAATGCGTGCAGTGTTCTTCTGTTAGTTTAGTTGAAGCCAAAGTAAAATGAACATAGATGCTGCGGGATTGCACCACTGTTGAACAACAGGACACAGTGAGATTTCTTTGGACAGAGGGAGTGAAACCTACTGAATTTCATTGAAGGATGTTGTCTTGTGCAGATCAGTAAGCTGTCTGTGTACCCATCTTGCACAAACTTTATGGTACCCCAAGGCATTGTGCACTATGGCACGTGGAGATCCATAGCTGATATAAAAAATGTGCAGAAACAGCGAACAATGTAATCCATTGGTCTTCTTTGATGAAGGCATTTGCCATGTCAATATTGGCTTGTGTGCGTGATGTTAATGGTCACCCAGATCGACCTTCATTAGCTACACTTGTTCTTTTCATGTTAAACCTTTCCAACCATTCATAATTTTTTCATTGAGTCATGCTGTTTTCACTTCCATACTGAGCCAATATCCTTCAGTGAATTTCAGCAAGTTTCACTCTCTCTGCCTAAAGAATTCGAACTCCATTGTTCAACAATGTGGAATCCCACAGCACAGTGTCTATGTTCATTTGATCTTGTCTTCAACTAGACTAATGACTGAGTGCTGAATTGTGCATGTTCAAACTACTCGCAAGCCATCGCGAATGTTTTGTGTTGTATCAGCTTCTATCAGTTTCAGTTATTGCTTAATTTTAACTTTTTGTTTTACCCTTTACACTACAAAGCAATTAGCTTTGATTACAATTAATACATGTAACAGGAGAAAGGTAAGACCATGCCCTAGTTTGGAAACCAGTTCAACATTTCAACAAACATAGACTCAGGATGGAGTTTATATACAAAATAAATGTGCATTGGAGATGTTGTTGCGCTTAATGATGAAAGAAGCCTGGGAAGTAAGCATTATCAGGACATAAAAAAGGCTAAAGCAGAGCGAGGAACATCACTTAAATGAATAAATTAGCAGACGCCCATCCAGTAGCTGATAACACATAGGCTTATTAGCCTACAGTATGTATGGCCAGATTATCTGAGTAAGGATTGAGGTCGAGGAATGTATGGGTCACTGGGGGCACACTACAATGACAGAAATATCAATGAACATTTCAAGTAATCTCTAAATAATTCAGAGAAACATAAACATTCTTCTTTAATATTTCATTCATTAGTCAGTTCTGAAGTAATAAAGTATACTTTTACATATATAAATTGTATTTTGTAATACTTTAAAAAAGTTTCCAATTTTATTTTGAAATATCTCAAATGCATTTCAACACATTATAGAAACAATTTTGTCCCAAATGGTACAGACTAAATACACAAGCCAGAAATAGAAACTTTATAACCTGTAAAAAAAGGAAGCTGAAAAACCTTTTATATGGCCAAACAAGAATGACATTCAAGTAAATAATCTTCTGCTCGCTTCGCTCGCCCACCCCCGGGGTTGGTTTATACAATTACTGTTAACAAAGACTGTTAGTTTCACAGAAATTGTTACATATGCATTATTTTCACTTTTATTTTAAAACTTTTGTAAAAACAATACTTTATTTCCGGCCCCAGGTGTGGTTACATCTCTTTCTCGCAGGATGCTTTTGGGTCTCTTTTCTCGGCACTACTCTTTCTTCTTCTTTCGTTGCCGTTTCATCTAGAACGTATTGTCCTTATACGTTTTATATGTGCTGAGAGCACAGGATCTGTGTGTGCTACGTGCCTTTACACAACTGAGTGTTATTTGATGTTGTTTGCGTCTCGCGGGTCTTTTAAGTGTCTTCCGAGAACTTCCGAAAGATCATGTATCGTCGCCCTGATTTTCCTTTCCAGGATTTTTTTTTATAATAGAGAGATGTTAAAGTAAGAAATTATAGCAACCCCATATAACATATCAACAAATTGACCAACGCTGTAAATTCACCACTTGTGGTCCTGTGCTGGCCTAAGGTTTTAAAATGTTGACCTTTCTCATTCATTAATCAACTTTTGGTGTCCCCAGTTTAGCTTTCAGTCTCCTACTATCTAGATATCTCACTTAACCCATTAAAATATAGGAATTTAAACAGAAAGTCATTCTGAGATATCTTGAAATGCATTTCATGTATTTCAAGTGAACATGAAGCTATTTGAAATGCATTAAAAGCATCTAAAAATAATCTCAGGGAATCTTAAAATATAAATCGAGATATCTGTAAATGTTAACACGGTTTGCCATTCCAACTATTTGATGCAAAACTTTCAATAAGAATAGAAATTTGAAAACACAAAAACAGCAAACCTCAACTAGAACAACTAGAAAGTACCAATAAAGAGAGATTAGTCATCTTAAAATATGTGAATAATTTATTACATTTATAGTACTACTCACAACATTAAAAATATCTTAATAAGGATTATCAGCCATTAAGCAGGGCCCCTATATATTTCATGTTTGTCACAGAGTGCTGCTACAATTTAGATACATTTCTGTATTAATTGATTTTACAGATATTAAAATTAAGATTTTCAGAAATACAAAAACCCGAATAAATAATTTGTCCTTAATATATTTAATATTACCTATGTAGAGCATTTTAATGATCAAATAAGGAAAGATACATAAGTCAAAGCTCATTACTGCATATTTGTTAAGAAGAAGCACACGTAATCATGACATAATAAGTACTTTTCTTGGAATGTTTACTTCGTTACCAAATTCTTGTCAGGTAGCTTCAGTGAAGACCTCACTAAGGCACATCACAAAGCACAACAATCTTCTTTTGATATCTTTATGTATAATGAAAGAAAGGTCATTGTTTTAAGGTTGCTTGACAATAGGCTCAACAACTGAAGAGGAGCTAGGCTTCGGCGTTACACACACAGTGGATATAACACTAACGTTTACTTGAAATTCATTTACTTTTATTTATTTGGCTGACGCCTTTATCCAAAGCGACTTACAAAATTTGAGATACACTTGGCTAGATTTCTTTTCTTTTTCCAATTGTAGCACAGGCAGGTGAAGTGACTCAGGGTCACACAGTATCAGTGGCGGAATCTGAACCCACAGCCTCAAGTTTTGAAGTTCAAAGCCTTAATTACTGCACCACAATGCACACAGTTAATAAAGAATGAATTAAGTAAAGGTTTTGTCAAGATACACAAACGCCTACAAGAAAACTATAGCACCATTCTTGTCAGTTAAGCCACATGATCAAAGGATAAAGCCAATGTATCAGAAACAAGAAACAAATTGGAACTCTCGAATAACAAAGTTTGAGAGACTTCAGAGTTACTAAACAAAATGCACAGGACCTTGTAAGACCATGTAAATATACAGCACAGAAGCAAGGAAAAAATAGTAAAACCAGAGCCTTTCACTTTTGACCAATTTACTTATTGTTTTCTACATTCTAACTTATATATACATGTATATTAGCTGTGTAAGCCCGTGCTGTAAAAAGCCCGGGCTCCTAGAAACTATTGAAATCATCAAAAAAAACTGAAATGCAGAGTCGGTGGTTTGGTTTTGTGGATGTGCTCGCCACCCCTTGTCTATCAGGGGCTAAGAGAGTTTCACTTTCATTTGTAATTCCTCGGATTTCTTTCATCTTCATGCTGTAGCCTTGTACTTCGTTCTTCCGACTCGTTAACTTGGGGTCGCCTTGCCGGCTCTTTGAGGGTTCATGCTGTAGTCTCGCACTTTCGGGCCACCTCACACTTCTGGGCCAAACAGACAAACACACACACTTCCACACGTAGACCTTTATATATAAGATATTCATCCACCTTATTATTGTAACAAACATGCAAAATATCTCTTTGCATTGAGAAAATACTGTATCTATTTTTTATTAGAAAAAACTACAACCAGCACAGGAACAAGTACAATGAAGCTACTTAATGTCAATCATGCATAGCATGGCATCTGTATTTGTCAGAGAGTCAGGTGGTCCACTGTAGTGCTAATATCCAAGTCACAAATAATCAGTCTGCCAGGTTGTTTAACTGCCTGATCATTCTGGGTAGCAGTAAGGTTGCATGATGTCTGGTGTAAGAGCAAGGTACAACAAGACAGAAGTGGTGTGTTAGTGGCAGAGCTTCTGGGCACCCAGTCGTGATGATGAAACTTTGTGATCAAGTCTGCCAAATCTGTGGGCACTGCACCTAAAACAAGAGAGTCCAGCTAGCATAGACTAGCTGCAAATTGCTGGTGGGCTAGTGGTTGAATACACTGCTTTCCAGTGGCATTAGGGTAATCTTCATATAAGGTAGACACCCAGAGGGCTCATCTCTGAATGGAGTGAAGAAAGATCAAAATGCAGCATTTGACTGAACAATATTTCTGTATGCTATCAGCCCAGAAGAAGAAGGTAACACTCAATTTATTCAAGAATGTCCTTTCTGCAGCATGAAGAATGTGGCATACCTCGATGTAGGCAGAGGTAAACATTTAGCACTACCTCTGATTCATAAATGTCAAACCGAGCTTAACACTAGACAGGAAACACATGACATGCATGCAAATGATGTTGATTTACTTGACAGTCGTCATTATGATGCTGATCTTATCAAAACCTCAATCTTAACCATAGTGTAACCAGGTGTATTACCCTTAAAGTTGCTGTAGATTGACAACTGTCACTACCAGCATGCAGCAAGCAAGGGGTACTTGTTACGTTCAGAGGGTGCAGCCGAGGCATTGCCCTGTGCTAGTAGCTAAGGATCTGATGTGACCTCCCTTAGACAGGGGGCTTAAGATTAACACCGGCAAGAGACAGAATGGTCTCCTTAAGCAGCATACCACCCTGGGCAGCAAGCAAAGGTAGGTTTGTCTCAGTGTCAAGGGTTTTGAATAAAATACACCAAAACTCTGCCCATTCAACCATCATTGAAAGGCCTTCATTTAGTAGGTTGGCAAAGCCATGACAGACAGCCTTAGGTGGGATCATTTGACAGAAGTTGGAAAGTTGGAGTCATCTGCAACAAGACTAAGCAGATACTTCACCTGGTATAAGAGGCTGTTATTAAACACCACATTAGAAGTGGGAAAACCCAGAAAAAGCTGTTGCTACACATATATGGTAATTGATTGTCGATGATTAATGAGGATATTTCTAAGCCACCTATAAAGGTGTCCTTCAATCTTGCTTAGAGTGAGCTTAGCCATTAGGCTTCAATACCACCAAACCGATGTCCAATGCAATTAATTCACATGAACAGAGTGATGGCTCAATTTGCATATCACCCCTTTAATGACACACTAGTAATAATGGGTTCATTTTAATCTTGGTGGAAACTGAACACTAGTAGCTTACATGCACTTCAGCATAACTAAATGGACCATTTTGGCGGGAAGCATGATAAGCAGTAAGGGTCTGATTGTTGTGTGTTTTCTGCCAAAGACACTATGTATGATCCTTGCATATCCATGCATCAAAATGTGTATGCCTGAAAAAAAAACATGCACAGTTTGCTTGAAGTCTCACTGTCTTACATGGAATGAATTGTGAGATGGAAACATGCACCAGTGATGACCAGCATGACCACATTTCACTACCTAACAACCCTCTGAACACTTCACTCCAGTAAACAAATTTGTTCTACAGTGATCTCAAGCAAAGGTTTGCTGACATATTGCAATGGCCCGAGTTTCTAACACCCATTATGGTCTGCAACTCTATGTCACTGCTGGGTAAATCAGTGTAAAGATGATCAATCACTGACTGCAATGATTCAATGATTAAAGTCGGCTGAACATCAAGCTAATGGAAGCCAGATATAGAGGTGAATCTCATGATGAGTGTTGAAATCACCACATATGATGTGACACAGGTAGGATGAGACACTCTGCACAACTGTTTGGCACAATCAGGCTCTGTAAAGATGGATGAATCATTGTCCAGAAGTCAACAAACATGGCCTAAGGAGCAACAACCTTGGTTATTTAAACTCAAGTGAAGCCTCAACAGTTCATTGCTTCACATTGCCAAAGTTACTCTGGACATAAACTACTATTCTATCACAATGGAAACCTTGGTTAGTCCAGAGCAGGTTGAAGCTTTAAACGGAGGTATTTGAATGAAACAGCCAGGAAGGTCTTAAGTGATGTTCTCCACTCCATGCAGAACCTCAAACTTTGATCAGAGGTTGTAGATGTAAAATGAATTCAGGCATAGGCAAGTATGGTGGGTGCAAGGGAGTGAGTGATCATCATAAGCAGCTGGGACATGGCAATCATCACATTTACCCAGCTCTGTCATAAATTCTGTGAATATTACACGGTCTGTGGTTATCAGTTTGTTTTGTCTTAAGTTATTTTTTATTAATTTACCTAAACCTAAATCAGCTAGTCCTCAATAGGCGGGAGACGGTTTGCTGGTGCACAAAGGTGAGTAGAGGCTGAAGCCCAGAGGTCACCTATCATTAAGGTACCAATATACTGTAGCTGTCACATTTTTAGTCATTTCATTGAACTTTGATATTTCTTGATTTGATACCCTTTCTGCATTTTTGACTTTGCCCAGTTGCTCAGCAAATTCTCAAGTCTATTATAAATTTGGAAATGATTTACTTCATAATGCAACAAAAAGGAGAATCTAACAAACCACAAGTGCTATCTTGTAGATTTATGGGATATCTCAACAGTTTATACGTAAAATGATGTTCTTTTTGGTTTAGCAGCTGTAAGCACTTTAAATGCAACGAAAGTACTTTAATCACAATACAAACTTCTTTACACTGTTAACTAATTACCTGATGAACTGAAAATATCAGTGGGGTGGTTTCTGGAAGACTTTCATGTAAGAAATTTCTAATTAATCTAATGAATTATTCTTGTTCTTTTAAAAAAGTATTTGACCTTAATTTATAGCATTGACATACACACCAATATAATCCTTCTGAAATAAAAAATTGAAAGAATTAAAATTAAACATTCAGCTGATTATTTTTATACATAATCATTATTTTTAAAACTTTTATTAGTAGCAACTAAATCACTTTTTTAAATAATGTAACCAATTTTCTACGATAATATAATGTAACATTCAAAAATACGCAATCTAATTTAGGGTCATGGTGGCCAGTAAATTGCAGGACCCACTACCTCACAGACCCATCACAGAATAGTCATTTAATTCACCATACAGGTCTTTCAGGTCACTGGAGGAAAATCTGAGTGCCTGGAGAAACTCATGCAGACAAAGGGAGAGCATACAAAATCAAGATGGGTAGTGACCAGACATCAGATCTATAAGGAAGCAATCATCACCACTGTGTCACAGGCTCTATAATTTAAAAAACAGCATGATTTTACAATTTAATAAGAAAAAATGATAGCTTACATGTATTTGAAAATCATAAATATTCTAAATAATAAATGTTTTAATAATTTTTTAGGTTAACAGTTGCTTTGTTGGTGGTTTTCATATTTGCTCTTTAAAATTACCTTCCTGAATTTCATTATTAAAATCCACAAATCAATCAACCATCTGTAATTCTTTTTTGTTTGTTTTAGTTTGTTCTTCACCTGGCTATACAATCATTAAATGGGATTTACTAGCAGCAACCTTTCATAATATTTACATAATATTTTTATAATATACACCTTCTGACTTTAATGAATGAAGACATAAATATGTTCAAGTGTGAGAAGTATGCTCTGGTCATCTTATATTATAAAGAACTATTGAACATGTATAATAACAGATATTACACACTAACCTAAACATTAGCTGAACTAAATGACATAAATCACTGTCAAAAAATCAAAATTGCAATATTTTTCAAATTTTAAAATGTCAATAAAAAGATATTAATGTTAAATAAGTTTAAGTAAACTGCTGAAGGGTCACATGGCAGTGTGATGGCAGCACAGCTGCATCTCAACAAGTGAGATTGGGGTTTGCCAAATGGGTGCTTCCAGTGTGGAGTTTGCATGTGGGTCCGTGTGAATTTCTCTGGGTGCACCAGCTTCCTCTCAAAGTTCAAAGACATGCAGGTTAGGCGAAAAGGCAATGCCAGCGAGTGTGTGTGTTCACGCTACGATGGACAGGTGTCCTGTCCAGGCATTGTCCCTGCCTTATGCCTGATGATAAACAGGTTAGGGAAATGAATGAATAAATGAAAGAAAAAAATGACAGGTGTTTCTGAAATATTAACAAACTCAGAATTAATGCCAAAGAAGCCTTAATGCAACATAAAGCCCTGTACTTGCCAAAAGCAGGAGAAAAAAAAAGAAGTATGCTCCAGGTTCTCCTTCCAATTATACACACTGAGAGCCTTGGGTCTGATAGAATTTTATACCCAAATCCAGGGCCACTTCCAGTCCCACCAGGGCACTCAACATTCATCCAAGATGGCTCAGTAATCTCTACAAATTCCAGATGACTATCACTTATATGTTGAGTAGGCTGTAAATTAAAGACCCACTGAAGGTATTTAGTAATCAAAAAGAAGGGTCTATGTAATTCATCAAGCATTCAAATGGAATTATGGTGAGTCCTATTGTTGAGGTAAAGCAATGGTTCCCGCTTTGATTTTCAAGAAAGTTCTAAATCACAGAATAAAGGCATCTTCTTAAATATTTGAGCTGGTGTAACTTTTATATTATTTTATATTAAACTGTCCATTTTGATTGTGTTAATATCTTGGATGGGATGTACAGTCTTTAACCTATCTTCCACTTTCATTATGAGAGGGCAAGAGGACAACCCTGAAGTACTGTCACATAGGCTCCAATTCCAAATCCCTGTGCTTTCCAGTCCTGCAACATTGTTGTAATTCATGAAAAAATATGGGCGTGTTGTTTCAGTGATTTGAATTATTAGGTTGTTGAGTTTTTTTTGTTTTTGTTCTATCAATGATGTCATTAAAGCGCCATTTTAAGTAAATACCTCTTCTGTGTGCTCATAGATGTTGGCAACTACACTTGTCACTGGTCACAATTCTGACAGTAGCCCTGCATGTGATGTTGTGATTACATAATCTATTTATGCGCGTATGTTGGTGTTGTGATAATGGGAGAATCTAAGATTTCATAGGAGTAAAATCAAAATGCTTTGCAACTTCTTGTGATGGGCAGACACACTGCCTTGGGTTGGATCCTGTATTGCCCCTGTGACCTTGACTCAGATTAAGCCGGTTTTAAAGTGGATGGATAGACAAAAAACTAAGGCAAAAGAAGTAAACTTTTTTAGTGCGGATGTTGACTTCTGTTGACACACACGGTTGAGGGAGATAATCAGCTGTAAATGTCAACAAAAGTCGCCATTATGTTATAGGTAGATTCTCTTTGCTAGGAGGAATGACTTGACTTCAAATCCCTGCATTTGTGTGAGTAGTATAGAGTAAGTAACATTTAGAATGGCAACGACATCTGATGAGGCAGCGAAGCGAGTACGCATAACAAAATACTCACTGGATGAAAATTTGCGTATATTTTATTATTTTGAATTGGACTCTGACTTGTTCGACTCCAATTGTGGTGCTAGTGGTCTGAAGGTCGAGATCTAAAACAAAAGTGAGGTACCAACATCAGCTGTTCAGTCTCCAGCTAATCATCTGCTGCTGCCCCTGCAATCGTGAGGCCACTGCCACAGCAACCATAAACCTCTAACATGGGGCGACAGGGCATATTTATGTTGATTCATGTGAGAAACTATTTCTTTCTGTGCTTTTTAGAAAACACAGTTTTTTGGAAAAATATTCAGCTCTGGGAGAAAAGGGAAAAAAAATCAGACCTGAAAGAGTTAATTAGCAGCAAAAACTGGTTACTAATTAATAAGATGGTTAGAGTTCGACACACCAGCCTAAAATCCTTTAAGGCTCTGTGTTAGATACACTTCAACAATAAAATAAAAAAATATATACTCTGAAAAAATGCACAATATTTTGCAGACGATACTAAAATAGAAAGCAAAAAATAAACAAATAAAAATTGAAAAGTAAGCAACACATACCACCACCCAGAGCTCTCTGGAGGTCAGTCCCCATCCCACCCTCCACACATGTATTTAATATAAATGTTTAAATATTTTAATAAAGCAATACACATAATTGTAATTTTTACTCACAATGAAATCTAAAAGCAGGAGACTCAGAAAGATATAACGCTGGCAAGAAGAAGGTATAGAAGTTGGTAAGGGAAGATTGTGCTGGAAAAGATGATGGAACATCACATTTTATAGATGGTGAAAAAGGAAACCTACAACTGATGGCAGATGATGTAAAAAGAATGTGGAAGTTATTTTGAAAAACAACTGAAATAAAACAAAATAATTCCACAGTTACTAATTTATGACCCAGTTTGCAGACCAGAATAAGATATCTCTTTAGAAGAAGTGAAGAGGGTGATTGGAAAGATAATCAAAATATTTTCAGATAATGGAGCGGAATGGATAACGAGAGTGTTCCTAGCAGTATGGAGAGAAATACCTGAAAAATAAAGAATCCCTATTTGTACCAGCATTTAAGAATGTGTCAGTTACAGGAGGGTGAAAGTTCTGACACACAGCTTCAAGATTCTGAAAAAAAGCGTAGAGGAAGGAATATGAATAATAGTGGCACAAAAATTAATGGAAGAACAATCTGGACTACACAGAGGAAGAAGCACAAGTATTTTGGTGGTAACATCTGATTGCAAACCAAAGAAATTGAGAGAGGAAGTAACTTGGAACATATTAAGGTAGATGAATTATTTTAAATATCCTGGAAGTTGGGTTGAAAAAGACAGGGAAATAACAAGAGAAATACTTGGGGTGGCTGACAGAAGGTGCGATGAAGAAATCTGAGAGGAGGTGAAATTAAGGAGTATTAGAGACAGCATTTAAAAGTTAATGCTGAGGTGGTGTGTGCATGTACATAAAATGGAGGATGATAATTTGGTTAAATGGAGATTGCAGTAGAAATCAGAACGAAAAAGAGCAAGAGGAACACCAATGCTGAGATAAATAGATGGCATCAAGGAAGATACCCAAAAGATAGATGAACACTTAGCAACAAACAGACTTGCATGGACAGCAGCAATAAGATAATCTCAGTGAAAAAGGATGCTTGTTGAGACAGCTTTGTTGAAAATAGTTATCTATCTATAATATTCATTACAAAAAAATAGTAAAGTTTTTTGGAAATAATAATGGAGTGCCAACTCCACCAAATCAGGGGACTGGTAGAGCAAAAAAAAAAAAAAAGATATTTCATTTTTAATTTACCGGCATCTTTAATATGGGCCCACACAATATAGCAGGTGTCTACCATTGACTAAAACGGTAAGCAGTCATTTCTCACTTATGTTACTATATATCAGGATGGGGCTTAGGCTGCTATCCTGATCTTACCTTGTGTGTACAGTTTAACCTGATGCCTGCCATTCCAGTCTGTTACTAAACATGATAATCGTGTTGCAGTTACATGAAGGCAGGAGCCTGTGACAGAAAGCTGTTTTTGTTTTTAGTGTTACGTTGTAATTCGACCTAGTTCCTTTTTATTTTTTTTTATATTTTTTAGATACTGTTTTGCTGTTTCTGTGTTGATATCTTTGCCTAGCTACTATCACCTTTAATTGTTTTTGATCCATTTTGTCTGGTTTTGGTTGCTTTTGCATATAATGCAAAAAGCAACTACTGCAATTGCCTTGTTTCTCAGTTTGACTGTCTGTTCACACGAAACAACTCATCTCCCGTTGGACCAATTTTGTTGAAATTTGTCATAGTAGTTAAGTTTAATTAAAATATCTTGCACAGAGTGCACTATACAAAGTTTTAAAAATCTCAAAACCTTCCATTGAAAACTATTAAACAAATTTTTATATTAAAACAGAGGGGACTGGGCGGTATCATGGTCTGGAATCCCTACAGATTTTATTTCTTCTCCAGCCGTCTGGAGTTTTTTTGTTTTTTCTGTCCCCCCTGGCCATTGAACCTTACTCTTATTCGATGTTAATGTTGATTTATTTTTTATAATTATGTCTTTCATTTTTCTATTCTTTAATATGTAAAGCACTTTGAGCTACTGTTTGTATGAAAATGTGCTATATAAATAAATGTTGTTGTTGTTGTTGTTGAAAACAGAGAAACATGTTTTACACCTTCAGTTATGGATTAGTTTACTGTTTCAAATGTACCATGATCGGATCACTCCAACTTGTACAAACTCCATTTCCAAAAAAGTTGGGTCACTTTCTAAAAATGCAATAAAAACTAAAATCTGTAATTTGGTAATTCACTTGAACTGTTATTTAACAGGCAAAAGTACAAAGAAACAATTTTCTTTTGTGTTTTCAAACAAAATTGATGTATGGCTTCCTCTTCACATAATACAGTTTCAGGGAGAATTTCTTAATAGAGAGGTGGAATGTGTTAAACGACAGTGATTTCCCAAAGTACTCCTGAACCCATGTTTCTATGTCAGTCATGGTAGCATGGTGGTTTCTAATGCAATACCACCTAAAGCCTCGAAGGTCATGCACATGCAGCAGTGGTTTCCGCCATTAGCCTTTCTGCTGACTCCCTGAATCTTTTCACCATGTTATTAACTTTAGATGGTAACAGACCTAAATTCTTTGCTATCTTGAGCTGAGAAACATTGTTTTTAAATTGACAGATAATTCTCTCACAAGGTTCAGAACAAAGTGGTGAGCCACAACCCTGTATATTTGGTATATTTTCTCCTTTTACGTATCCAACATCCACACCTGATGACAAAAGAGAACCCCAATACCAGTTACTTAAATGCTTGGAGATGCATAAGCCAGTTCACTCTTCTGGTGATTGAGGTAAGTTAACTGTAATAGTTAATAAAGGAACTATAATAGAATAGGAATTATGTAAACATTGCTCTGCAAGCACCGGGAGAACAAATCTGTACTCAATAAAATATTAAATGATGTAATTTTTACATCACTTAAAAGTAGTATGCAGTAATGTAGTAATAAATGTAATTGCATTCTATTATCCATCCATCCATCCATTTTCCAACCCGCTGAATCCGAACACAGGGTAATGGGGGTCTGCTGGAGCCAATCCCAGCCAACACAGGGCACAAGGCAGGAACCAATCCCGGGCAGGGTGCCAACCCAACGCACCATTCTATTATCACTGTTCATTTTGAATATAACTCACTTTAACTAAAATGTGATAAATGATATTTTGATGAAGTAATTTAAAAATCAGCTAAGTTCCTGAATGTATCTGAATGTTATACCAAATGTACAATTTTAAAATTGTTTTTTATTTGCAATACTTTTGGACTTTGTCAATCAGTGGTATAATTAGAATATCCAATAAAAATGACCATGTTCAATGAGATAAGCTACATAAAGGTCAATATTCATAAGTAAGTTTTATGGCATTAAAAGAATAACACCATTAACCTCTTTAATCTGGGTGGAGTGAACAACTAGCCAAGTGGTTTAAAAATATATATCTGTGAAGTATTATTTAATAATTTAGTTGTTAAGTAACAAAAAACTTTGAATACTCAAGATTACCAAGCATAATATATTATATATTAATTCTCCTCGTCTTACAAGTTAATGCATCTGCTGCGTTTTTGCAATCAATATCATATGGGCCTTGTCCCTCCAATAGATCTTGGGCCAACCAGAATACAAGATTTTAAATTTAGACTGTTAAAGGTCTAAATTAGTGAAAAGTAACCAATTGTTTAATTAGTTAATTAATAATAGTTTAATCTTTGCCATTAATCAAATTGCAGGTTGCTATAAAGCTAACCCTAATTTCTTTAAAGTACTAATATCCTGTATGCAATGCAGACATTCAGCCATTTTAAAGCTTGGATGCCTGTAGTTTCTTCACAAAGAACACTAAAGTAATTTTCAGAATGAGCCTTTTCTCAGTATTGTACAGTAGATCTAATATCCAATGCTAACATATCAATCATTTCTTACAATTTTCTTCCCTGGAGATACAATGAGTATTTGTACCACTGTTTTTATGTTTAAGAATAAACAACTCCTTCCTGTGCAATCCTTGAGCAAATTTTTAAATACTGTAATTTGTAGTGACACATTCTTTGTTAACCAATATATAGACCAGGGGTGCCCAATGCGTCGAGATCAGAAAGGGAGCGCAGGTAGATCACGTTGCATTCAAAAAAAAATTTTTTTAAATGTTAGTCTATCACATATCCTCTCTATGGCAATCGCCACTTGATTGACATACAGGGCGGCCAGTCTGAGATCTCTTTTCTTCTAACATACTGGTCATCGCACACGCACAATCAAACGAGCAAGCTACTGCAAAACTTCGGCTATCTAAGTGATCTAGTTAATCTTTCAACTTATATTGTCACGCTTGTGTCACAGATTTGCACAGAGACACAGGTGGTTGTAGAAAACAGGAATTTTATTCAAACACTGCAAACAAACATTTGTTTCTTTTTCAAAAGCTTAAACGTGCTCCATGACATGTCAGAGATCACAGTTCCGCTAGGAGCAGAGAATGTCAGAGAGAGAGAGAGATAAAAGCAAACAATCAATTCCAAAACTGACAGGCGCTGCACAAGGCTTTCAAGTTAGCGGAGTATCACGCGAGGCTTGTATTACGCGTTATAGCGCAAGTGAGAAGGTAAGGAGCAATGTGAGGTTGTCTGTGTTTCAGGGGTTGGGGTTTTCCCAGGGGCGTCTGTATCTTCTTAGGGTGCGATCAGCCCTCCAGCTCACAATATCGACTAAAGAAGGGATTTAAAAAAAATGTGTTGGTTATGGGCTGAATGCGGAATTGGAAGACGATTTTTTTCTCTCACAATGTCACAATTGAAGTGCGTTTGTCTGATCCGTCAATCTATCATTGCTATTCCAAAGAAGGAAAATGTGGAAAGGCACTTTCGAACTGTTCATAAAAACTACGAAACTGACTTCCTTCCAAAAAACGATCTGAGAAAGAGAAAGGAGAGGGAACTAAAATCGCAGTTAATCGGATAACCATAATTTTTCACTCGGCTGAATTCAAAAGCAAAGGCAGACACACCGAAACATCCTTCTGGGTGAGTCACTCGATCATTAAGCATAAGAAGTCCTTCCAAGATGGAGAGATGATAAATGATGCCTTTGTTGAGGCAGATGGCTAGGGAGAAATTCCTGTTGAGATTTCAAGACCCCTGGCTGGAGAAAAAGGAGTTTCTCCTTGTCATTAAACATGCAGAATACAAGCAACTTAATAACAATCAATGGCCGCTAGACTTGGCATTTTTTTTCCGATCTGACCAACATGTTGAATGAGCTTAATTTACAGCTGCAACAAAAAGAGAAAACCATGGTCAATGTGATTAGCTCAGTTAATGCTTTCAAACGAAAAATGCAACATCTGTCCTCAAAGCTGCAGCGCCTTGATTTGGGGAAGATGCAAAACCTTGCGTCAGAGCTGGAGATGCAATGGAAGGCATGTTTAAATTTTTAATGTAGGTAGATCATTTTGACCTGGTCATTTTAAAAGTAGCTTGCAAGCCGAAAAAGTGTGGGTCCCCCTGATATAGACTTTAAAGTTCCCAACTCTTCACAAGTTATTCAAAACTGAAATTGATTTTTCTGTTTTGCCCTATGCCAGTCTGCACTAAGATGGGTTTTTCCTTTATAACTACACAAGAATGAGTATGTATTTTACTTTGTTCATTATCAACTAAGTCTTGTGCACAAATACCCAAGTTACTTACTTGATGGTGAGTTGTTTCTTTGACTACTTCATACACATGACACACAAAGTTCCATTATATCTCACCACTAACCAATGCAGTGTAGTGTAGTTTAATATGTAGTATTTAATGGAAAGGGTATCTTTAAGAAAAAGAAAGTATCTCACCAGGTGGACCAGCCTCGACAGTGTCTCTGTGAGAAACCAACAATTTTGTCATAGATTTGGTATCTTCCGAAGTATGCCTGGAGTTTAATCTCATTTAAAAACATTAAATGGTGCCATTTTCTGAGATAAATGTTTACTCACTATAGGTTGATAGAGTTTTTAATAAGAACAAATCAGTGATTTAGATAAGATTTGTTTTTAGGTGTTTAACTTCAGTCACTACAAACTGGAGGTTCACAGCCTATATTAGCAATAATGTTCAGCATCCATTCTAAACCTCTTTGCAAGTTACATTAGCAGTAAAGTCTTCCTCTTTTAAAGGGGGAATTCTGATTTTCAGGGTTTTCCTTAACGCTTTTGCCATAGTTTCTGCTCCTTTCTAAGCAGACTTCTCTTTTTTTGTAACTCACTTTTAAATGTGTGGCCCTAACTCCTTTTCTTTATAGCTTACACATTCCTAGCCAGGTTCTTCCCTACACAACTACAGCATGTTCCGGGACCCACTTGGAGTCACTTTCTCCACCGAGCACCCTTAAGCCCACCCACACCAAAACCGATGCCTTGGCCGGGTATTCTTCTTTTAAATTCTGTAATGGACAGTTCTGGAATATATTTCTCCCAGCCCCATGCAATCACTCTGTCTCTCCTCCTAATTTAACCACTCTGTCGAATTGCATACATAATAGGGAACACACCTTGAAAGGAGAAGAGTACACACCAGAGCTGTTCATTCGGCAGGGTGAAGAATGGATGGCTAAACTAAAATACAGCACTGCTGCAGTTGGGTCGGTTGTTAAATCAACTGGATGACATACATGGTGAAAAGGCCGTAGGGGAAGCACTGATGTTAATAATAAAGCCATGCAAAACAACCACCATGCAATTACTGTGGGCCACCAGCTCCACTGGCTCCGGTTTTGTTCTGCCAGCACTATCTATACAGGGCGGTCCAGATCTAATTATGCAGATCCAGATCGTCTAGATAATTTATGCAGGGACGATTCAAGTTCGGCACAAAGACAATTCTTCATGTCGTAAGTTTGCACACTTCTAGATGGTCCGGGATTTTTCGGGTGATTTTCTATGTAATAATAACGTAATACCTTATAGCATAATGAAAATTGCATAGTTAGATCTGGACCACCCTATAGTTATGCCCTGTCGTCAGTTAACTTTTTCACTTCATGCCAGTTTTAGGACTTTCTTTTGAAAAAAATATATTTCCCTGCTTTCACATTTCCTGGGTCTGTAGTACTGTACTCAGCCCATATCATACACTCCCTTAAAACAATATTGGGTCAGTACTCTCCCTCTTCATCCATAGTTCAGCATCTTTGTCACAAGGCCATGTTTTGGACTGCCTCTGAAGGGTGAGGTTAGACAGTACATTACAGTACCGGCAATCAAAACCTATCTATATGTAACCCTAGATACATGTCATTGAACTGAAAAGATTTTAATAATAGAGAAGTGAAAAAAGAAATAGCAAATGCTGCTCTTCTAGTCAATAGGAATAGGATGAAAATTATGTCACTTGACTTCTTCAATTAAAGGAAGACACAGAAAGAAGAAATAGTGATTGCAATACATTATTATAAATGTCATCTTATTAGGTTCAAAAATGAACATTAATAGAGACTGCACACAGTTAATAAGAGGACAAGTTTTCCTAGGAAAATACATAACACGAAAACCTGGACAGGCTATTGAAATTACAGATTCTGCTTAATTAGAATATTTCTTTTACCTCACACGTTTGACTTTGAAATCTGGACAACCTGAAAAAAGGTCTCAAAAGAAACAGATACTTTTGAAGTTTAATGTTTCAGAATATTATTTCCCAACCCACATACAATGGAAGCTAAAGAAGTCAATCATTTTTAAGTAAGTTTAATTTAGACAGAGTTGCATCCTGGAACTATCAGTAAAAAGCTGAAATTGGTCTCTGTTGTTGTGGAGCTTCCTGCATTGCAGGATGAAGGCCAAGAATGAAGAATAAAAGAAGACAGATGAGGTAGAGGTCCAAGTAAACCTACGGCATTCTACACTGCGTGTGCTTTGTCAGCAAACTGACACAGGCAATTTTTGAGAGAACCAGAAGAAGCATGAGAAGAGGGTCAGAACTGGGAGGTCAAAAGAACAGCAATAAGACCAAGGCGTGAATTAAAATCAAGGCCAAAAGGTGAAGAAGGATGTCTGAACCAAAAAGCAATAAACGAGGGACTATTGTAGCAAGCGGTTTAAAGGAGGTTTAGAATTTGCAGGCCGGATGAGGAAGTGCATCTGCAGCCAAACTTAAAACCTTTCATGCTGATCTGAAATGATCACCAATGAATCATGACTTCCGAGGGCATGACCCCTGGCAACATGGGATACAAACCCAATGACAGGTTAGGAAAATAGTGTCAGTCATTAAGAATTCAACATGGTGGACAAAACAATTAAAAAATGATACGAATCCTAAAATATTAGTGGAATCAAAAAAGAATTGGCAAAAAAGTGCAAGAGTGCAAGATCAAGCATAACTGTGCACAAAAAGTACCGGATGTTCTGGTTTATTTAGGGCCGATATCAATCACCTATATCATGTTACTAGATCGGACAATTCCCATACTGATTTTTTTTTCTTAATCTCTTAAAAAAAATTGACACTAAGCTCATGCCTAAGCAGACACAGAGAAGACTTGAGTTCTACAAAGAATATTAAAGTGTTAACTTTGGTATTTTTATAATTAAACTATAGACCACAGGTGTTGCCTGTTCATTTATTATTAACAAAATGAAAATCTATAAGCTATTGTTCAGTGAACATACAATTACTAAAATAAAAAAATACATACATTCTAAACTAATGAAGTATGTAGAGAAAATATTTATCCATACTACACGCCATAGGAGTGGACCGGTGGCACAGTGGTAGCACTGCTGCATCGCAGTAAGAATGTCAGGGTTTGTATCTTGGGTTCTCTCTGTGTGGAGTTTGCATGTTCTCTCCATGTCTTTACGGGTTTCTTTGGGGTTCTCCAGTTTCTTCCCACAATCCAAAGACATGCAAGTTAGGTGAACTGGAGATGCTAAATTGGCCCTATTGTATATTTGGTGTTTGGGTGTGTGTGTGTGTGTATTTGCCTTGTGATGGGCTGGCACCCTGTTCAGGGTTTGTTCCTGCCTTGCACCCTATTCTAGCTGGGATAGACTCCAGCACCCCTGCAACCCTAGTCTGGATTATGCGGGTTAGACACTGACATGACATGATTACCATTTTAATTATACAGTACTTATTTCTTGGCAAAACTTATACTATATGACACTTGCCAACAAAAAATAAACACAGTTCAAACCTTAAAAAAAGCTGCAAATCTATCAAATGTTCATAAGATGTTTATCGAGAAGAAACAAGGCTAACATGATTAACAAATTTAAAGTAAGTAAAATAGACAAATTTTGCTGCTAAACTAGCCAGTCTATTGTTTACTAAGCAGCAGTTTCGCTCACAGTCCAAAATTAGACAAGTCAGTCAGTCATTATCTAACCCGCTATATCCTAACTACAGGGTCACGAGGGTCTGCTGGAGCCAATCCCAGCCAACACAGGGCACAAAGCAGGAACAAACCCCGAGCAGTGAGTCAACCCAACGCAGGGCACACACACACACACACCCACACCAAGCACACACCAGTGACAATTTAGGATCACCAGTGCACCTAACCTGCATGTCTTTGGACTGTGGGAGGAAACTGGAGCACCTGGAGGAAACCCACGCAGACATGGGGAGAACGTGCAAACTCCATGCTGGGAGGACCCGGGAAGTAAACCCAGGTCTCCTTACTGCGAGGCAGCAGCGCTACCACTGCACCACCGTGCAGCCCTAAATTAGACAAGTGTTAATTTTAATTAAAGGACAAAATAACATAGGTCTGAATTCATTAAAGTAGATTTTCTTACCATTTCTCTAATTTCACAGGGCAACACGACCAATTCCTTTTACTCAGTTTACTACTCCACTTTGTAAAGACTAAAATTCTGGTATTCACTCTCTCTGGTAAAGTCTGCCTTATTGCATTCTGCTTACAGGAAGTTCACAGCACAAAGATGTGTGCTTGCTCAGCTACCATAATACCTCACATAAAGTATCACTACAAATAAATTACTATAAAACTTCAAAAATCAGATGCTGAAAAACTCAGATTGGCCAATTTACCAATCACCAGTTGAACCAGTTATAGTGAAAATTGGCCAATTTGGATTGGCAGTCAATCGATTGGAACATCGCTAACAAAAAGCTATAAAATATCACAAAACCCATAGCAGTTTGCAGGATCTGAATAACTTCTGGCTTAATTTCCATTGAGTTAAAAAAAACCTTTTGGATTAAAAGCTATCTCAACTCTAATCCTTTGATTTCACCTTGTAAGAAATGTTCAGACTCTGGGCTTTTAATTTGATATGTCACAAAAAAATGAATCCTCCAAAAAAAAAAAAAGCTGAAACCGAAACACTTCTTAGAAAGGATGTGAAGTGCACAGGAAGGTACTGATGTTTGGAAAAGCTAAATGTAAAAAGCATCTCTAAGGGTAACACACGCAGTGAAACTCAACTTGCTGGTGGGAAAATGTTGTGATACAAAAGAAGGAAAAAAAAGACAAAAAGAGGGAGAGAGAGAGAGAGGAGGAGATGAGCCCAGGAGTGAGATATGGCCTATTAATGGCTTCAATGGCGGAGTGCCACATGGGATGCACTGTGTACTTGTGTGCTTCAGGTAAGTTAAAGAAGGTTATCCATGTATTGACCTCGAGCAGCTGCCACAGGGGAATAGTAATCCTATAATTTATACCTGGCTCGCCAGGACCTGAAGTGTATAGAGAGCTGCACAAAAGAGCGTTTGGGCTAAATTAATCCAGGCCATGAACCTCAAGCTGCTAGAAGAGAGTACAGAATCCATAGAGGAAGCTGCTGGGGCCTGCTGTATACTGCAAGAGCATACCACTCAGAGTCTGGAGCACCAGGCTCCAAACAGGAATTCTAGAGGTCAGGTATACAGGGGGAGTTAGGGTTACTGTTGGGTGCTTGAAAGGGTAAGCATTAACTGGATACATGAGTTCAGAAAATCAATAAATGGATAGTTCAAACTATATATATGACAGCTTTCTGACTCCTAAAATCTCATAGTAAAGGACACTTTGGTGTTTCCTTAATTTTTTTTAATTTCTTGTCAAACACAGGTGGGCTAGATATTCCCACAGAAAAAGGAGAAGGTGAAAGACATCCGCCCTGTAACCAGCTCTGAAAGATTGCTAAATGCCCCAAAATATTTTTACACATCTTAGAGAGCCACCAGGGAGAGAGACATGTGACAGTAACCCAAATGAATGCATATTTAATCAAGTCTGTGATCCAAAAGCAAGGCAAAAAAGGAGGAGGTTATACACAGAAATGTAGCAGATTACACTGCCAAATTCAAAAGGGTAAAATCAAAAACAATATTAAAGAATAGACAAAAAAGGCCATTAACAGGAATCCAATCTAAAATCAAATAACTAAGGAAAACTGAAGAATTCAATCATAAGGGCAAAAACTGAAAAGCACACAACACTAGAAAACAAATCAGTAGAAGAAGTACAGAATTTGTCTGTTGCAAAAAAAAAATATATATATATATACTTTATATATATACATATATATATATATATAAACACTTGAGCAACACGACTATCCAATGTTTCACCTTTTAAAGTCTTTGCCCCTACATCATGTGGCAGCTCCATAATGAAGCTTGCTATGAAACTGACAGATGGGAGGGGCATGGTGCTGAAAAGAAGGACAGACTAGAGGCAGGGATATAGCCCATTTCTGACAGTGTGAGTATCTAGTACTAATAATTACTTTATAAAAGATAATCTAATCTGTCTATTCTTTGGCAAATACCATGAAAACCTCAAAATAAAGAAACTTCATACAATAAAACAGTGAACATTTTCACAACCCAAACTGGTATGTTTTTAAAATGACAGCTTAATAATTGGTGGTCTTACATGAGAAAACTATGCAAATGTTTTTTCATTACCTGAAAACTCCATCCTTAAACAAAACTGTCCATCACAGGGTACATAGTCACAGACATTCTGAGACATCATCTTTTACTCTTACAGGGTCAAATTAGATTTGCCAGTCTACCTAACAGCATGCTGCAGACTATGAGAGGAAATCTACAAAACACTGGAAAATCTTGCAAATGCTCTACCTCACGGTGTGACAGGCAGCCACAGTATTTGAATTTTGTGTCCAGCATGGGCTACAGGCAAATGATGATAGTGGGCTAACCACAAAAAAAATAAATAAATAAATAATAATAATAATAATAATAATAATAATAATAATAATAATAAAGTAAAATAGCATAAGGCAATGACAATTTGATGCTGCAAAATACAAAAATAAAAGCATCAGCTTTTAAATATGGTGTGTGTCAGATGAAACTTTTATGTAGCTTTCTATCTTTTCAAGGCTCACTCTAAATCCATAAGATATTAAAATTTGCCTTAAATAAATAAAGTACTTAATACATTATTCAATTACATAGATTTTTTTAAATCCACTTAATCCAGTTTTAGGGTTGAAGGTTGTAATGTCCTAGTGATAGTGAAGAAAAATTTGGAATCTCATGGTTTTAGGCAGAACAGAAATTACAAAGAGTCGCATATTGTACATGTTAGGCTGTTCAGTCGTATACTCACCACATCCCAAACACATATGTTTAAACTAAAATATTGTTAAGTATACTACTTTTGTTGTGCACTTACGAATGGATTACTTTAACTGTGGATTATGGGACACGAGTAACGTGTGATTTCTTTTATGGACATTTTGATATTTGATATTCATTTTTGACATTTTGACAAAATATAAATAACTGAAAAATGCCAAAGAGTGTAGTGAGTTCCTGTATATGTCACCTGTTGATTACATTGACAATTGTGTTAAGTCTATTCAAACTATTCATATCTGTGAATTGTTAATTAAAATTTTAATTGCTTGCTTTAAGATTATTATTCACTTTGATTTAATTTCAATTTTTCCTTTTTGTATATTCAGTTAATTAGTTATCATGTATTTTAATGTGCTTCTTTTTCACTTTAATTTGTTACAATAGGTTGATAGTTCTTGATGTCATACAGGTAAATTTATATTACAACTGAGCAGGAGGGTAACAAAGACAGAAGACAAGTGAGAGCACAAAGAAAAAGAAGTGGTGCTAATGTTGTTGCTTTTTCTGTAGTTTTCTAAATAAAATCGTTTTAAATTTAACTTCTTAGATTTCATCTTCTGTTTTAATTTCAAAAATCATGTAGTGTTGGAGATGTAACTGTACTAGTTTCTAATTCATGAACTAATGGATAAATTTTAGTAGTCATTGTCTTATTTATTGATTTGTTTTGGAGATTATGCATGTATTAATGATAAAAAATTTCATTTTTTGGTAAATAAATACAACCACAGTTCTATAACTAAGAGCATCTTAATTCTAGGTGCCAAAGTTGTCTATATTCTTAAATATATTTGTTTCTTTTGGTATTGATGGTTAAACCACATCAGTGAATTTTCCTCTTACCAGCCTTTAAAGTACAATTACTAATTTTTCATGCAGTAATTAACAGCTGTTTATGTTTTTATTAATATTTATTGTTTGTACCTACTCTATAACCTTTGTGTAATATAAGTTTCATTTTATATTTATACTTTTATGCTTGTTTCACCAAGGGCAGTTTGTAACTACTGCTAGTGGGTCATCAAAAAAATTAAAAAAGGCAAGACTGGGTAATGGGACCATAAAAGGTGAGAAACAAACATTGGGTAACAAAGGTGGTATGGGCTGAATTAGCCATGTGGCACAGCGCTGATCAAGAACAACTCTTGAAGATCCCTTCAAGAGTGAGACCCTGTGAAATAATAATAATATTTAGGGTTAGATTTATTACTGTGGCTGATTTTGGCAATTTCTACAACATTATAACCCTATTATTTTTGTATAACCTCGTAAGTACAAATTGGCTCAACTCAGTCAGCTGTAAATTAGCATATGACTGTATGTAATATCCATTTGTGTTTTACCAAAACAACTCTTTGCTTAGGCATGGGAATCCCCACTTTGTGCAGTTTTGTTTGGCAGTTGCCAGGCAGCTTTTAGCAACAATGTCACAAAGTCACAAACAGAATGACGTCGCAGGTCAAGGTATATTAGGGTTTATTACGGGGGTCACTTCTTTGTGTGAGATTATACACAAAAGTTTGTTAATATAATTTAAGATTTTCAAATCTTAAATTCTTTTCTGGATTTGTGACTTTGAGTTAAGTTTTTGCTTTGTACAAAGATGCTAAATGTTTTGTTCTTCTGGTTTTGTCTTTTGCTTTGGTTACAACTCCTGTATATCTTCTAGTTCTTTCTTTTGCACTTGGGACTCAACTTAACACCTAGCATTTGTAAATCTATTGTACTGTACATTTTCTTTTAGAATCTTTCAACTTTCAAATAACACTCTAGTCTGAGGTTTCCAAGTTTTTTTATTGAAATTTTTTATACTTTAAAATGCAATCATTTGTTTTTGATTATTGTTTCAGTCCTGTTTAATTTCCATCCTATTTGCATTTCACACTTTTCTGCCTTGTCATCTTTATTTAGTTTACTTTTTTCTCACTTAGTTCTTGTTCCAGTTATTTCCTTTTATATTTTATAGAGAAATATTACATTTCTAAATTATTTTTTTATTCTTTTTGGTTGTTTATTGTTTAGAAAGTGTAAATTTCTTTCTAAATCATTAGTTTTCAATTTTTAATTCTTTGTTTAATAAATGAATTTAATTTATTATTGGTTTAGAAAGTTTTTTTTGATGGTTAACAATAAACAAGGCCTCTCTGTTTCTCTCATTCTCTCTACCTTTTCTATCAGATCAGTCTTTGTCTGAAATCCTCTACTGACTGTGGACTCATTTTATCTTTGGCTGTGAGACAATTTTAAAGAATCCCTCAAATGCACCCCCAAGAGTCACACAACGATCCTGTCCCAGAAGTATTTCCACAGTCAGGATTGGCCCAACTTAGTCTGTGGCAACACTGGAAACTAAAGCGGCTCCAACTGTCCCTAAAACAATAAGCCTTATGTTGCCAGACTGTATCAATGCTACCTGTACTGTCAGTAGGAAAGCATAGTCTCATATATTCCCACACGAAACTGTTGCCCTCTTATGGCCAAGACGACGTTCCTCCTCTTTCCTTACTTCCCTTCCCTCAATCGCTTTACAAGAAGAGGTTTGTTTGTTGGGGCACCTGCCCTCTAGTATTGTGGGTACACCGCTCACTTGTGTCTAAGCAAACCTCAGACTCTTCTTCTCTCTTATTTTGACACCTGTGACTATTGCCCTTCTAAGGCACAAAGTAAGCATACAAAGAATACCACACCCTAATAGCTTATGTCCTCCGTCACTGGCATATGCAGAACCTCTGAGCTAACCATCCCCCAGCATTCCTCTTTGTCTTGAAGGCTGCCCACAATACCAAATCTTGGCTTGTGGAATTCTGGAAGTGCTATCATTCCTGGCACCCTTATGCCAACCTGACATTGCCTCACATAGAGAAAATCATTTTGTTTGGTGACTCTACCACTCATTAGTGTTAATATTACAAAGTATATAGTATATATAATCAAACAATAAGTTTAAAAATAGTTTTCTCTGTCAAGGTTTTTTTTAACAAAGTCACAAGCTATAGTATATAGAATTCAAATTGAACATTTAATGTTTCAGTTACTTCCTTGTCCCTCTGTCAACAGAATAGAAATTTAAAAAAATGAAAAGAATTAAAGGACAAAAGCTAAATCATGACACTCAGACATTTCCCTTCATCCATTTTCCATATTTTAAAGGCTACATTTACCCCTGCATTTCCCTGAGCTCCCCTGAAGGCTGATCTTTTCTCTTTCTTGTTTCTTTCTTTCAAACACCACAGCAAAGAACATTTAATTCCAAGTGAAAAAGGGTCACAAAAACAAAAAAAGAGCACGACTTAAAGCAGCAGGATTGAACTGCTGAAAGCAAGACAGATGAAGATGGAGAAAAAAACAGTTTTAAGTAACTAGAGGCTTTGGGGATCCACATGAGAAAGAGAACATTAAGCATCTGTACTGTTGTCACTTTGGCTGTGCATCGTTTGCAACCATTTCACACAAACCAAGTTGAAGAAAATGTCATTCTTTAATCAGATGCGAGCTTATAGACTACACTGCACTGCGACTCAAGATCAGGGCAGTTCATTGAAAGCCCCTATTTCCATGACCAAAGACTCGGTAGCTGGCAGGTTTCTTTTAATTAATCAGCAGAGGATCCGTTTGCACAATTCAGCTAAATTGTTTCTGATTGCCTGTTTTGGAAGATACATGCCTATTAAGCATATGACAGAAAGAGCTATTAAATATCAGCACACATAAAAAGAGAACCTTTGCCCTGTCTTGAAGTTTCATTAAAATGCTGCCTGAAATGATGCTGGTGCAAAATCACATTGTCAGACTATGGCTCTGCTGCTTTTATTTTTTATTTTTTTCTAGCTTTCTTCAGGTCAGTAAGTGTGCTTCTCATTCCACGAAAGATTAATATAGCACTTCATATCTCTTAGTAAAACTGCATTCCATAAAATTCTCAATTTCCTATGCACTAGTGCCTCCTTAGGGAATACTATAATTTAATATGGAGAAATATAGGTTCCTAGCAATATGCTTAGCTCAGCTCCAACATCCTAGGTTTTATTCCTGCACAACAATTCTGTTAAATACAGTAGCGAGCTCGATTTCCAGACCTGCCTTATGTGCCCTGCATCCCCAGAAGACTTAGAGATTTACCTTGCTGCACAATTAAAGGCCAGTCAGGCTTTGTTTACACAGGCCTGTGGGTTTTTCATTAAAACGATTCTCCTTCTGATAATCTCTAGTGTAAATTTTCAGATTTTTTTGTGCACCTCAACCACAATTATTCTTCAACTGCCTTCTCTTGATTTAATATTTTTCATGATGGCTGTGACTTTTTACAGCTCCTTTTCATAATCAAGGGAGTCCACTGTTTCACATATTTCTAGAGATTGAGCATAGGCCAGTTACATGACTTGATCAAGTTCATACAATAAGTCAGTGCATCTGATTTCCTTTTCTTTATGTTGTTCCCGGAAGAACATCACAGTTGCCTTCAATCAGTTATATTTTTAGCCAATCAGCTTTAAGTTAGCCTCTGATATCTCATTAAGGCATGCAAAATCTCCCATCAGAAAAACAAAAAAAACTATTTGTTATTCGTAAAAAAACATGCAAAAGTTTTGGAAATGCAGAAGCAAAAAATCATTTACGTTTCTAGGGTAAGCAGATTTTTTTCGACTGTTATTAAAGGATATAAAATGACGTATTTATGTACATACTGTCCATGTTTATTGATAAGTGGCTAATGTGGCATCACTGTCAAGGTCTTTTGCGGTCAGGAATGATTAGTTTTGAATCTGCAGGATCCATAGCAGACATACATTTATGGGAGAAAGGAAGTAGAATACCTACAAACTGATCATCAAATCTAATGTGTGCTGTATAGTAGTGCCTCAACCAAATTTGACTCCTGCCTTCAATCAAATGTTACCATGATAGGTTGCAGCTCCAGACAACCCTACAATTGGGCTACTTAGAATGAATGGATAGATATATAGAGCATTGGTTATTTATCTACTAAAAGCTCCATACATTTTACAAACTTGCCTACTTCGCTATAGAATCGAGGGGGCTGGATCTTATTCCAGCAGAATCAAAAGCAAGTAGGAGCCAATGAACTAAATGTTGTCAGTTCAATCCTTACCTGTGGCTCAAAGCTGTACATTAACTTTAAAAATATAAATGTAAACAGCTACAATGTATCTGATCAAATTTACACTTTTATTAGGATGATATGAAACAACAGCAGATTGGCTACCATTCTTTTGGAGGGTTGATACAGTTACACATTCTAAAAAATGCAGGAAAACTGCATAAGACTTCTTCCTAATTGCTACAGAAACAACACCTCTCTTGTACTTAGTTTCATGTCATGCTTCAATCACCAAAAATGCAGAAAATATTATTGATTCTAATTTGAACATTGAGTTAAACAGTAGGCAAGAATGACTTTGCACTAGATCTAAAACAGTATTCTGTGTCACCTGACATAAGGTTAAGAGTAAACCTTGAACCCAAAATGAAAACAAGAAGGTCACATTAGTACAGAAAAGGGCAATTTACTCACAAAAATCAAACAAGGAAAGAAAGAACAAAGGAAATGGCAGTGCAAAATAATAAGAAAACAATAAACTTGACACCCCTCTAGACAAGACCACTGCTCATTGCACATCTAATGAGGAGCTGTCCTATACTGTACTCAAATTGCCTTGAGAGCTCAATCAACCTCCTAACAGTTGCTTTTGTCCCTGCAATCCTGAACCCCATAGCCTTCTTTTAAAGGCCAGGCCAACACCAGGCTGCTTGTTCATTGCAATGAACATAAGAACTTAAGAAATTTGACAAACAACTGGATACTATTCAGTCCTTCAAGCTCATTTGTTTAGCTAGTAGCTAAGCTGTCCCAAAATCTCATCCAGATACTTCTTAAAGGTAGTCAAGTTTTCTTTTTTACTTACCGGTATACAAGACTCAGTACTTCTTTCAGATTTTCCTACAATTCTTTGAATAAAGAAATGCTTCCTGGCTACAGTCAGTCAATTTCCATGGGTGTCTTCATGTAATGATGGCTGTAGGAGACATTCGACAATTTGGGGAACTGTAACCTGTGTTCTATGGTCCTGGAAGTAATAAACTCCCTTGCAGAATCTGTTATATTGGCATATAGTGCTCCTTATTTTTGTGGTCTATTCCTACAATTCTTTGAATAAAGAAATGCTTCCTGGCTTCAGTCAGTCAACATCCACGGGTGTCTTCATGTAATGTAATGTAGTGCTCCTTATTTTTGTGGTCTATTGTCACTAGTAATACTACATCATACAACTAAATCACATACATTTGTGGTCCCTTCTGGGCCCTAGAACACACCTCCTGGAGATATTACTTATGAGTGCGATGGTGATGTATTACATTTGAAAGCAAACACATATCTATCTATCTATCTATCTATCTATCTATTGTGGTCCCCGGCCGGGGCTGGAGCCCGGTCGGGACGCCCAGGAGGAGGAGAGGAGGGCTTGTGCCTCCTCCAGACCGCGAGGGGGCGTCCGTCCTGGTTATATAGGGGACCACGGGTACAGGGCTTGGAAGCCCAGCCCTGTAGGGACCCGTGGTCACCGCCAGGCGGCGCCCCGATGCCGGTTACCCTGTGGTCTTTGGCGGGATGGAGCCCGGCCGGGGCGCTGGAAGACCGGAGGAGGCGTGTACCTCCTCCAGACTGAGTGGGGCGTCCGTCCTGGTTAGGCAGGGGGCCTCGGGTACAGGGCTTGGAAGCCCAGCCCTGTAGGGACCCGTGGCCACCGCCAGGCGGCGCCCCGGTGCCAAATTATCCCGGGAGCCCGGCACATCCGCCACACCAGGAAGTGCCGGGGGGAAAGACTTTGTGGCGCCGGAGAGCCGCCAGGAAAGCAGCCGACACTTCCGCCACGCTGGGGCGTGGCTAAGGAGAAGAGGCCGGAAACACCTGGGGCTCATCCGGGGGCATTATTTAAGGGGCCGCCTCCCTCCAGTCATTGGTGGAAGTCGGGAGGAAGCGGACTGAACGGAAGGAAGGACTGGAGGCGGCCAGGAAGGCACAAAGGACTGTGGGCCTGGACTTTGGGGAAATCGGTGCGAGAAGGCACTGGGGGTGCACGTGAGCACAAACTTTGTAAATAGGATTGTAAATAAATGGTGTGTGGTGAAACAATGTTGTCCGTCTGTCTATGCCGGGGCCAGCGTTCACTCTATCTATCTATCTATCTATCTATCTATCTATCTATCTATCTATCTATCTATCTATCTATCTATCTATCTATCTATCTATCTATCTATCTATCTATCTATCTATCTATCTATCTATCTATCTATCTATCTATCTATCTATCTATCTATCTATCTATCTATCTATCTATCTATCTATCTATCTATCTATCTATCTATCTAGGCAAACCCAAACAGATTGTGGTCATCAGCAGTTAAAGGAAGCATATTGACAAAATGAATGTACTGTAGATAAATAGTTCCACCAATATTTCACATGTTTAAGAAAAGTATATTTGTAGATTTCACCTTCCACATCTTGTGCATCTGTTGTACCTCTTGTTAAATTATTTTTGTCTGTTTTTTATAGATGTTAAACAGAACAAACATACCTACAGTGTATACAGTACATACACATAGGGTCAAACAGCTTTTGACTTTAAAATACAGTATACAAAGAACCATATTTACCTCCACACTGCCCGGAATTCTTCGAGGCATGGAGCCTCACAGAATTCTTACATGGCCAGCAACAATATTTTAGGTACACCAGGCCATTCAAATTATAGTCAATTTATACTGAGCCCTAAGTGTGCCAGGAAAACACTGCACACACCATTACACTATCAGCTCCAGCCAGTAAGGCTGATACAAGGCAAGATGTATCCATGGGTTCATGCTACTTATGCAAAATTATGACAGGTACCATCTGCATGTTGCAGCTGAAATTGAGATTCATCAATCCAGGTGACATTTTTGCAGTGTTTAATTGTCAACTAGAGCCCCATTTACTGTTTATGGCTGAAAGGAGTAGACTGATCTTCTGCTGCTGTAGCCACTTCCAGATTGGATGTGATGCAAATTCAAAGATGCTCTTAGCTTAACACTGTTGTAAATAGCTATTTTATTTGTGTTGCGATTAGCAACACATGAGATGGTGAAAAGGGGTGAACAGACCTGAAAATAAACAAACCTGACTAGGATTTCACTCTGTCATGATCTTTGATTTTCATAAAGTATGTTTGCCTTTTCTGAGCACATTCCAGAAAATCCTTATATGGAATTAGGAGTCTTTATACTCAAGGATTCTTAATATTTGGTCAGAAATGGTGTATATGGCATATTTAGAAAGTTCATATTTCATTTATATTTTAGTGAAGGAGTATGCAACTAAAATGTCAAGAAGTCAACCCTCCTCTCCTGCTGAAGTCTGAACAATTAGATATCTAGAAAAATGGTTCATTCTTATTTCTAGTCTAAAGACATCATTTTAGTTGACATTTTTATTGAACAAAGTTTAAAATGTTATCAGTCTTGCGGTAACATATTTTTGGCCTGAAATAAGTAATCCTTAATATAACAATTTTGATCAATGTCCTCTTCTGACCTCCAAGTTATTTTAGTACAATACAAAATCATTCATAAACTCAAACAAGCAAAAATACAGTGCCTATGTTGGACGACCATATGATGAATGATAAACAAAGCGCAATAAACCCTTCATCTCTAAATTTATATTGTAAATTTATTCATTTCAGTCCATAACAATACAACATCCTCAAAAGAAAACTTAATAGTGTTCTTTTATGCTGAACTGAGCTTAACAATGACTTAAACACAAACTTCTTAGCTTAAAAATTGGCTAGCATTTTGAACCCTGGGATGAATGGGGTCAGTGCCATTCTCAAACAGGCGTATAAAAGTTGTGGCGGGCGGCCGGAACTCTTGCCCAGCCGGGATGCCCAGAGTGTGGATGGACGGGGGGAGAGAGTATTTTTGGGACAGGTTTCTCCCCCTGGGCTGACAGAAGGCAGCTCCCTTGGTTTCCACCAGGGCCACAGGTCATAAGCATGGGAGCTCAAGCCAGGGGGCGCATGGACCTTTCCAGGGCCTTATTTGGCCACACTTCCTCCACACCCGGAAGTGTGGCCAGAAGAAGCTCGTTAGGTGCCTGCAGTCCTTCTGGGTGCCCTATAAAAAGGGGCCAGTCCCACCATTTGTGGGCCAGAGTTGGGAGGAAGAGGACAAAGCCTGAGAAGGATTGGAGGCAGAAGGACTGACTGTTTATTGGGTGTCTGTTGATTGGTGTACTGTGCTGTGGGGAGCAGGGTGAAATGATACTCAATTGCAAATAATGGGTGTTGTGTGGCAAAATCTGCTCCTGCATGTCTGTGTCTGGGTTAGGGTGGCTGTACGCCCCCTGGTGGCTCATAATGTTCATTGCTCATTTTTGTTGAGAATGCTGATTCACAAGTGTATGTGGAGTCAAACATGGTCAAGGTGTGTACTGCTACTTTGGTAAGTCCATGGAAAACCGTTTCAGGTGCAATCTGTAGCCAAAAGTTGGCGGGGTCACAAACTCAACACTGCTCTCTCAATATCACATTTGTTTGCAGATCAATAAGTTCCATTGGTAGAAATCTAATATCAACCCACTTGTAGATCTGTTTAACCTCCTGTGAAAATGTGATGACATTTTTGACCAAAAAGGGATTCTGAATGAAAAGGAGGAGCTGCTCTCCAAGGCTGAAGTTATTAAAACGATCACTGAAGTTTCTAATCAGTTTTTGTATGAACTCAACATGAGATGAAACATCTCTCTCACCCAGAAATTGTTTCATGGCTGGAAAATGTGTACAGTCCTCTTGGAGATCCACTTTGAAAATGTCCAACATCCTCTGAAATGACTGAACAGCTGCTTCCAGATCATAAACAGAGTTGTTCCTGCCCTGTAATTTTAAGTTTAGGTCATTTAAGTGTGATGTCATGTCAACCAGGAAGGCCATAATATTTTATTTTTCATCTTCCAAAAAACTGAGCAATCGGTCTGGCCTTTTGATTGTTCTGTTGTGTCAAGAACAATTTTTATTTCATTTCTAATTGCACAAAGGAATGCTAGCACCCTGTCTTTGCTCAGTCATCTAACATTACAGTGCAGCAGTAGGTCAGTTGAATTTGCATCAGTTTCTGTAAGGAATTCTCGAAGCAGGTGATGTTGATAGGATGAGGATGCCCAGAGGAAAATGATTCAGTTTAATCACTCTATTCATAAGCTTTGCATACTCTTCTGAAAGAATGGAGCACAGAACAGAGTGATAGATAATAAAGTGATATCAGGAGAGGTCTGGGTTATCTTCTTTCATTCTAGTCACTGCTCCTTTTTCTTTTCCTATTATGGAAGGAGCTCCGTCAGTGGTGATGGACACAACAGCTTTCAGACTGATCCCTCTCTTTTGTAACATTTATTTTATGGCCAGGTAAATGTCTTCCCCTCTGATGTGTGTTGTAAGTGCTGAGACACATAAGAGGTCCACAATAAACTCTTTCCTCTGCATTGTAAAATCTGACTTATACCAACAGCTTGGCATTGTCACTATCAGTTGATTCAGCAATTGCTAAAGCTATGCAAGGTGCACTCTGAATAGCAGCACCAAGCTGTAACTGTGCTTCCTGTGCTAATATTTCTGCTGTTCTGGCAGTGGCTGTGGATGAAAGGGGGGATTTGTTTAATTTTCTTAGTTCATGTTTTTCTTTTCCATCTAGAAGTGTTTCCGACACAGTATCCATGCACTCCTTTACTATTTCCCCATCTACAAATGACTTTTAATGTTTTCCTAAAATACATTGCTTTCTCAGTGGACACTCATATGCTCGCTGCTGTGCTGTGAGGGAATAAGAGAGGACCCGTATAGATCACTCATATTGGGCTTTGAGATCATTTATTTTCTGTGTCCTTACCTCTGACTTACCGGCAGATACGTTTTGTGGAAGTGTCTAGTTTCATAATGGTGTTCAATATTTCCACTTCTGACAACCGTAACACACTGGCCTCATTGAGCTTGTTATAGGAAGAATTAACATGTATTTTTCTGTTCAGTCATTTTGGAAGGCTCTGTTTTCACTGTCATCTTTTCTAATTTTTGATAATGTCATCTTTTTCCAGTCATTCAAAATTACATATGCCAGTGTGTCAGTCTTCTTGAGCGTACAATCCTATAGGAAATCATAAAACCAGGCTGAAAATGGTGAGAAAATCTAAAACTCTTTATACATGAAAAATTTATTTATATTAACTAATAGAAGGAAAAA
The DNA here is from genome assembly GCF_016835505.1 of Polypterus senegalus. Lineage (NCBI taxonomy): Eukaryota > Metazoa > Chordata > Cladistia > Polypteriformes > Polypteridae > Polypterus > Polypterus senegalus. The sequence continues at coordinate 54,948,795 of NC_053154.1, forward strand.
TTATAGGCAAAATGGATGTGCTTGAAAAAGGAACTCAATATACTATCTAAAAAATAGAATCCATAAACAAGCAAAAATCCATCATAACCAGAAAAATCCAATTCAAGCTCACAATTGCCAATGACAAGTCTCCAACAATCAATGAACCTATGAAGAACTCAAATTGTCCACTATGATATAAAGGCAAAGTGCTGTCCCCCAGCATTTACAACATGGCAGTCCTGCCTATCGAAATTCCACCCACAAAACACAAGGAATGTAGCCTTGAAGATCTTATGAACAATATGCATAACAATTATAAAATATGGACATAAAACAATACTGACAAAAATGACATAAAACTAAAACACATATGGGAAATGATAATTCAACAACAATAATAACAATAAAATTGAACATAACTATAAACCAGAGTACAAACTCTGGCTGTAATATAATAATTTGTGCATTTCTAGCCCTTTTATTAGCATTGAACATGTCTGGCCACTCTCTACTGACTTCTCTCATTAAGAAGGTGGTTTTCCTTCCCAATTTCTGTAAATTCTAGATGCAGTAGTGTGTTGAAAGTCTGATGTGGAAAGCTTTCTGTGACAAAGTGAAACCAAGTCAATTAGATCAAGCCGACTTATCAATGCTAATGTTTGGTCCAACAACTAAACCCCTTGATGGACAAACATATGATGAATGATAAACAAATGTATGCATTTATGCATGTATGTGTGTGTGTATATATATATATATATATATATATATATATATATATATATATATATATAATGTTAATTAAATACTTGTAGTGCATTCTTCACATTAGATAATAATTGGTTAAGTTATCTTTGTATTACCTATAAAAATATTTCCAAAGACAGCAGTATAATACCAAAGAATATACATCAGTTTACTTGGTAACACTGAACAGAAAAAGGCTTCAGAGCAGTCAGTAATGCCTACTCTCTGTAAAACATGTAAATGGAATTATTGGCACTGATGATAACTGGCACTGAAAACATTAAACAGCCCTCTGTCACTATTAGCTTTAATGGACAAGGAATTATCAGTGAGAAAAAAAGGAAACAAAAAATACATTAATGATTTTATTCATTGGCTGCCAAGAAATCCACAATGCCATCATTACAAGCCTTTTGAGTATCTTTAAGTTGTGTTTCCATAAGCACTTGTCTTAAATTTATATCCTTGACAGATACATCCAATAATATTTAATATACAGAGTCTAACAAGATCAACTTAAATAATTTCAGGATTTTTTCTACCATTTCACATATGTAAAAATGTTTAACTTGTGTTATTCATTTAATGGAATTTACTCTCCATCATTGCAATGAACTAAAATAATCTACTTACTTTATACTTCATAATGTGCAGCTTTTACAATGGCACAATTTCCTAAATTAATGCAGAATTTCTACAGCTTACTGTACTTTTAAATTAGAAATGTACCAAACCAAATGTTTATTTTTAATAAGAGAAACAATAGCAAGTGCATTGTCCAAGCACTAAAACCGACCGACCATTATTCATTCATTTTCGGAGACTGTATAGTTCATTGCCAGTTTCTAGGGTTTTGGCACCTAATCTTAGCTGCTATACAACACCAGCGTAACATATTTTACAACAGTATTGCCAATCAAAAGTGTAACGGTCAACAGGTGAGCCATCAGGTATGTGTTTTTTTTGTTCTGCTTTGAGTCTGACCTCCTTGCCAAGCTACTGGGCATGCAGTAAACCATCATAAATGAATTAATATAAAGAAATATACAAGTAACATTTTTGCAATTAAAGTAAAACATACTAAAATGAATATCTAATCTTCCATCCATTATTAAAGACACTTAATCCAGTTTAGAGTATTCAGAGTAGTGATGGGGCCTAATAATAGTATTGGGCCTAAGACAAGTCCTGAACAGGGTTCTAGTCCATCATACTCTGCATCCATAATCACATACGACTAGTTTAAGGTTGCTAGTACTTAACGTTTTGCTAATATTTGGATATACTTCATGTAATGAGAATAGAAAACCATTTATTTTATTTGTGTATGTTTATTGCATTATTCTTTTACATTTTTTTGTATTTACATTAGATCATTTTTATTAATATTTGTAAACAATAATGACACTATACTCCGATCTTCACTCTGTCAAATAAGTGAAACAACCAATCATGGTGCAACGTCAGAGGCTTTACCTCAGGGGCAGACATCCGAGGCTCGACCCCCATAAGGGAATGCAAAAGTGCGTACACGTGACGAGCCCCAATAAGGGCGATTACGTGTCATGTAATCTTTGTATAATGTGGTCCAGATCTAATTATGCAATTTTCATTACGCTATAACTATCCCGGACCATCGAGAAGTGTGTGAACTGACGACATGAAGAATCGTCTTCGCGCTGAACTAGAATTGTCCCTGCATAAATCAAAGTCATCCAGACGATCTGGATCTGCATAATTAGATCTGGACCACCCTGTATTGTTCGCAGATACAGGATCACACACACACACACATATATATTTATACTGTATGCAGACTGATTCTGTGACTGTTGGTGTGAGCTATGAGCAAAAAGTGAAGGAGCTGAACTTGAAAGCTACTTAACATTAGAAGCACCCCTTATACCAAGTTACTATATGAGACGACTAGTTGTTAATGTAAACTTATCTTCCATCTGTAGCTACTGGAGGATGGATTTAGGTTGGGAAGAGAGATAGTGGCACAGTGTATAAAGTGGTACAGAGAACATGAAGATTGAGAGGAGGACTAAAGATATACTATACTACTTGAAATGTGCAGCCACCTAAGTAATACAGTACAAAATAATAATGTGTTTTATTATTAAATCACCTTGGTTATGTCACAAGTACTTTACAAGTAGAGATACATAGAACTATTTATATATATTTTATGAATGGGGCACAGGTAGGTTAATAAACATTTTTAAAAGTAGCAAAGTGAGTCAAAGGTGGGCATTGAACTTGCAACCTTGTGGTTTTAAAGTTTAATACTCTTTTAATTAGTTTCCTACAATACGCTGCCTGACTAAATGGGATTCTTAACATGTAGCTGTGGAGCAGTGAAGCATGAAGGCTTCTGTTTTATCTATTTACGCTGCCTTGCTCTATGTGTAAAGACAGCCATGTTGCTTTCTGTTTGCCCTGCAATATGTTTATGCTGTCTCACTCAATTTGTACAGACAGCCATGTTGCTTTCTTCCTTGACAATTGGGTGCTTGTAAATGTGCTGATATTGGCCCATGTGCACAACTTACCTGAGCAGAACACACAGGTGCTTAAAGCTGATGCTAATTTAAAAGCTAAAGTTTAATTATTTCTGCAAGAGCTACTGTTACCAAATTGTAACCTTGCATTACATTTATACTGTCACATCCTCTGTTAATGTTGTAGCCAGAAAGCAAATTTAGTAAATAGGAAAGAAGACGAAGAATCCCATTTATTACAGGATGCTTTAGCTTTTTTCCTTAGAGAATTTCTTATTAGGGATGAAAACTGCCTTTTATAAATCACATTATAATGCAGTGTCCCCAGTCTGTCAAATTAACTATGGTAATGGATACGACAATAGATAAAGTCGTCTTTTTACACATGGATTTCAACACTGAAGCTATCATTTCCTCACAAATAAGTTAGCGGCAGAGGGACTACTTCTGTGGCTGTGTCTATGACATTAGCATACATATAAAGCCATTTATTTTCTGCTGAAAGAAATGTAAATGGTATTTAAAAATAAATATATGAATAAATAAAAATCTGTCGTATTTAGCATGCCTACAAATTTTAAAAAGTACAATCAGCTTTTTTTGATGTCTCTTTTTGTGATATCTCTCAATAAAGGGATTTTCAAAGCTTGGCAATTCTGGATGGTAACTCCACACATTCTTTGGGATCTAGTGCATTGACTTCACGCTTTTAAAGGATTTATTGTAGTTGACAGAGGGTCATTGCTGTTTCACAGCATGGTAAAGATGAATTCACTTAAAAAATGCAACTATTCCATCTGGGTTTTTCTTTCTTTTGAGATAAATCTAAGCAAACATTATACTATATAGACAATGTTCTTCATTGTATAAACTTGATTAATTGTTTTACTATTTTTTCACTATTAAAAAAGGTTTTTCTGAATATACTGGAATATGGTGAAGTCATATTGATTTCAATTCATATTCAATTCATTCTTATTTGGCCTAGTAAGATAAGATAAGATAACATTTTATTGATCACAGCAAAATTAAAACAAGTACATATAGATTAAGTAACTTAAAAACCTTATAAAATATATAAGATGAAACAATAAATAAAAACCATAAAATATGGTGATTGATGTACCAATCCACAGTAATAAATACAGTGCAGTATCACAGTATTATAATATATTCAAGAAATGTGATACATAGGATGACCAGTAACCACGGATAAAGTGTCTAGTGAGGAATAAAGTTCCAGTGATTACAGAGTCTGGTATCCCAAACATACAATTCATGAAATAATCCAGTAAAGGTTACATGAATTAAAGTCCAGAGCTGTATTGTCTGATAGCAACAGGAAGAAATGACCTGCAAAAACATTCTGTCCTGCAGCAGGAGAGAACCAGTCTGCTTCTCATTGTACTCTTCTGGCCCTACAGCAATTATAGAACAGATGGGAGGGGACCTTCAAAATTCATGATTCCTTTGTCCACATCTTCCTCTCTACTACCACCTCCACAGTGTCCAGATTCACCCTGAGGACTGAACTGGCCTTTCTGATGGCCTTGTTCAATCTGTTAGTATCCTTGGCTGTGATATTGCTGCTTCCAGCATACCACAGCATAAAAGATGAAACTCAATATCACAGACTCACAGAATGTCCTCAGCAGCAGGCCTTTCTCACCTGAATGACCTCAGCCTCCTCAAATAATTGAGTTGTCTCTGGCCCTTGTTGTGCAAAATGTCCACATTCTGCTCCCACCCCAGCTTATCGTCCAGGTAAACACCCGGGTACTTCACCACAAGCTCCGTTGTTTTCTTGAGGTTTAGTTGGAGATGGTTATGATGACACCACTTCACAAAGCTACTCACTAGGCTTCTGTATTCTGCCTCCTTCCCTTCACTAATACATCCAACAATAGTGATGTCATCTGAGAACTTTTGAAGGTGAAATGTCTTGGAATCTGAGGTGTAAAAAGTGAAAAGGAATGGAGCAAGGACAGTTCCCTGTGGAGCATCCGTGCTGCTAATTGCTCTCTCTGACACACAGTTCCCTAATGTCACCTACTGCAGCCTGTTAGTCAGGACAGTGTCAACCTGTGTCGCACACAACTTGTCCCTCAATAAGAAAGGCCTGATCATAGCTTAATCATAGCTCATTATTAAAATGAATCCTTCAGTCTCCTTTCTTTTGATATGTTGCGGTCCAGTGATAGATTGTCTCTTAAGAGTTGCAAAAAATGACCAATGATTGTATACACTTAACATAAGAGTACTCAAAATTGTGATTTTGTTACCTTGGCACCTTTACTATTTTATTTTAGAATAATTCACAAACCTCTGTCCTGAAGGCCATGCACACTCCTCTGTCAGCAAAGACTTTTCTGGAAATCTTTTCATGTTGCTATAACAACCATTAAAGTGTTCATAAGTCTAAGTAAGGATGATTTGTGTACGTGGAGGAACTAATTTGTCATAATGTGGCCTAGATTGTATACCGTGAGGGATTCAATGCTATGAAATATGGACCGCCTTTGTCTGTTTCTATTCTGCAAATTCTATACTGCCACTCTGTTACCTGGAAGGACACTTGAATGGATAAAAGAGAAACTTTCAGGACATACCTGAGTTTAGGGTAAGAGATTTGAGAAGTGTTTATTTGAAGAGAATGCATTCTTGTTCCTTAGGGATAAATTGCTACACCAGAAAAGTAATTGACTACATTAGTCTCTTTCACCTAATGTCGGGATTCGGCATATACCACCAGAGACAGGCAGAAACCTCTAGAAGTGAGCAGTGTTTCACCTACCATGTGATTGTATACATACTGTATTAGGCATTTTACTGTTGTTCAGCCATGAGAGATCCCAAAGCCTTTTTAAATTAGCACTACATTAAAATCAGCAGCAATTGACTTGGCTCCAAAAGAGTCTGGTCTTACATTTTAATGTTAATAGGTCATACTTGCCAGATGTGAGCACACAAAAGAAACACATCTTGACACATAAAGAAGCATACAATTACTCAGGTTACCAGGTAATATGCCCTGTTGCACCCTAACCCACATTTAATGTTTATCTATTAATGGAGGCTACTAGACACAATACATAATATACACTTTATTATTAAATGAATTATTGCATAACATGTCATACTTTTGTCAGTGTGAAAAGAATCTTCAAGTTCATCATTCTAAGAGTAGAACTGACAAGTTGTCATCAAAGTACTAATTTTTGTCAATGTAGCTTGAAATGAAATTTATGAGTGAGTGACAGATTTTTTTCCTGGGAGCTGAAAAAAGAAGTCAGGTATCATGTCACTTCTGTCAAAATGTCATCATTGACTTTTTTGTTCCAGGAGATCTGATGAATGCAAAAGCAGCCTTGTCCTTATCCTTGAAGCTTATTCCACTTAGTTTTGCATTTGCTCGCTCTGAACTTCAAAAAGCTTCAAAAATGCAGGCAGACATTTTTTAAGTTGGGTGTTTCAGTTGCAGCTTGTGACAATTTAAAGCACGTTATTGAATAAATGTCTAAAAAGCTGGGTGACAATGACAATTTAGATGATAAACTGCTCAATGTCAGACAGCTCTCCCTTGAATCTGACACAGAGATACCACTGGTAAAGAAGCCTGCACAGTTTTATTTTTGTTATTCAGTGTGGGAGAGCTATCTGGCATTTTTTTTTCATTCACTACAATAACAAAAATGTAGGTCACAGGACTCAATTTAGGGTTGTCTCACCCACCAACCACCACTGAGCAATTGTTCAGTAATCACTGATTGGCCAAATTGTCATCAGGCAAAAAAACACATCTGTGAAATAATGTACAGATAATACAAATGTGTTGATGTTAAAGTTGTGCTGAAGCAAGAGAACCAGGATATATAATTTGATAATTTGAATGGTGAGAGCTCTACAAATACACAGTCTACAGCCTGAATTTCTCCACTAGTCCCTATTTTAAAAATGACTAAAAGGCTAAAGGCCAGGGCATGACCCCCTTGTAGAATTAACCATGCAGCCTACGTCAGAAATGGTATCATTCTGGTCAAATGCTGAAGGCAAATGTATAAACAGTGGGGTGAACCTCCAATTCCAATAATGCCCTACTTGTGCACCTTTTTTAACCCGGTGGCACTAACCCTGTTGACTACCCTGTCATTGTCCATGTGAAGTCTGCAGGTTCTCGGTGAGCCTGTCTGTGTTTTCATGTGGTTGCTCTAGTTTTCCTCCCAAATTCCCAAGGACTACATATTTGTGATTGTAAAATTGATCCCAATGTGAGTGTTGGCCTAGGTGTATGTATGAGTGGGCTCTTCAGTGATACCCTGTGCAAGGCTATTTCCTGCCTGTTTACCCAATGCTGTCAGGACACAGTCCAATCCCTGTGATTCTACATTGGACAAAGCAAGTTTGAGAATGTTGTTATGAATTTTTTACGGAATAAGAAGGTTTATTTCATTAGCATTTTACGTAAAACAGTTCTTCATTTTAGATCGGTCCAAGATTCATGCATTTGTTCCTTTCCTTTATTTTCCTTTGACAGTGATCCCTTGTGGGTCAATGTGTCTCATGTCTCAGATTGTAACAAGTGTTATAAAAGAATTGCAGTGGGTATAAGGTGAACTTTTATCGGACTTACCTAAAGAGGCAGTCTGGCATATTGGTATTAAGAGAAACGTGTTTCTGAGTGCATACAGTGCTTTACAGCAGATAAAAAACTGTAACAACACATGATTTTTACAAAGGCTAACAAGCAGCAATCAGAAGGATAAATACATTGTGACACTTTGTAAAGTTTTTCATATGCTTTCTGTAACTCGACAACCTTAAGTGCAGCTCTGTTCGCATTACAGACACAAAGTCAAAGAAAAGAGCTGGCTGTCTATGATTATTGCTGATCTGCAGAGCTGTAACAAGCTGCAATTACACTTTGCAGGTGAAATCAGTGCTTTATGGTACAATTCAAAGCTCATAGCTTGTATAATTCATGAGGAAAACTGTAAAAAAGAAAAGAAATCTTTGGCATTTCAGCATTTGAAAATCAGTAATTAAAGCAGAGTGATGGAGCTTTTATATATAGTACAAAAGGGTTTTGTTTACTTTTAGCAACTTTGTTGCTTTCTTTATGGAAACAAATGTTACACAGCAAAAAGTAAAGGAAAAAGAATTTTTAGAACTTTATAATATAAAATAAAAAATTAAAATGTATGCTATGTACTGGGTCATAAATAGCACCAGGGCGGTTAGTTCTTCCTTTCAAATCCAAGCGTGAAAGTCATCTATGTGGTAGTTAAGTATTTTTCTTAATTTAAAAATTAAGTAAAATATTTACTTGAAGGCTTTGGTAATCTGGCAAGCTTTAAAGGTTTACTTCTCTCCCTTTTGAGATATTTTAGGTGTCAGACCTTTTTTTTTGAGAGTGTGTAGGTCTCCGGCCTCTTTCAGTTTGTTAAACCCAAATCATAAGAAAATGCCTCAGCCACCTAAAAAGTAAAAACATTTGAAGAATACTACTACCAACTTCCAACTTTTGCCACTATTCTCATTGTTGTAACTGTACGAGACTTTGTTGTTGCCAGTTTAAAGTTTGCAGTTCCTGCTTTTAATGAGAACCTCCAGTTTCAGTGTTTGTAGCTGCCAAGCAAAAGTGAGCAAACTTTTAGAGGTTAACAAGTAACTGTACCACAGTTTATGCCCAGCCAGAGACCTCTGCATCTCAGCTCCTCATTGGCATGCATCCTACTAGGTCAGGGGTGTCAAACTCCAGGCCTGGAGGGCCGCAGTGGCTGCAGATTTTCATTCTAACTCTTTTCCTAATCAGTGACCAGTTTTCACTGCTAATTAATTCCTTTTCCCTTCATTTTAATAGCCCTGTTTTTAAGGATTCAGTCCTCTAAATTGATTCGTTTCTTCATGAAATGGCAGCTAAACAGAAATGAGATGTGAAATGAGCCAATAGATGAGCAGCTAAACTGGGATTTCAAACTCCGACCAATTTCACTCTAACCAATCTAATAATGAGAAGTTGATTCTTGCTGCTAATTAATTAAGCCGTTATTCAATTTTGTGGTTCGTTGCTGCTCTCATTCTGCCACAGCAGACATTTCCAAAACTGTTGATTTTCTGTTCGTCAAACATTTTGGTGACCTGAGAGATCAGCCTTACTGAGACCTTCACTTTTCTTTATTTTCAGATATTGTGTGACGGGCACAGGTGAGCGGGTCATGTGGCAGCTTGTTTTGTGTCTCATTATTGTTTGGCTGCTAATTAAAGAAAAAGAGTCAACTAAGGGGTCTGAGTCAAGTTAATTAAAACTAAAGCAAAAGAAGTTAATTAGCAGCAAAAACTGGTCACTAATGAAGAAGATGGTTAGAATGAAAACCTGCAGCCACTGCGGCCCTCCAGGCCAGGAGTTCGACACCTGTGTACTCGGTCTATTGCCAGTGACCACAGGAGGGTCCACATTTGAAATGTTTGTCTCCAACCCCTTGAGTGTGTCTTTTCCAGTGGGCCCTCGAGAGTGGGCATCTGTATCTTTAGCCAGTGGACACATCAGAGTGAGAATATGTGACTTTACCTATAGAAGGTACTCTAGTAAAGCTACTTTATGTCTTTATTTAAAAAGTTTTTAATAAAAATACAAGTGTTTTGGATGTTGTAAGCATACAACTGGATCACCTGACATACTGATTATGCAATATGATTAATGTGAGATTTTTGACATTGTTTGCTGTGGTTCAGTATTGGACTTCATAGACACCTATTATATCAGAAATGTTGTTAACTCTGTTCTGCATGAAAACATGAGGTTTTTTTTTCATTACGATATATGTAACTAACTTATAAAAAATATAATTTTTGGGTGGAGTATTACTTTGAGTATCGGCTGGCATGAATGTGCTTGGGAATTATCTAAATCTATGAGGCATAATAATAAAAGGTCCTTCCAGGCCCACAGAGGTTGACAGCAATGGTGATAACAGAGGAAGGGAAAGAGAAAGGTAAAGAAATCAAAGGAAAAATGAGGCTGTATGATGGTGAGGAAGAGAAAACATTTTTATTTAACTCACAGATATCAAGGACGGTGTTTTGAGTTGATCATGCTGCAGAGAGTTATATGATTTGTTCCTCATTTATGCAGAAAAGGATTTGAGCTGTGTGCACAGCATTAAGGGACTAACTTTTATCATTTATAAGAAATGCTGACCTCTGATACTAACAGAAGACTCTGTTATAATAAGTTTGTTATAATAGTAAGAATTGTGTCACTGTATCTGTTTTAGATCTTTTTAAATGTATTTTTCATTCTTTTCTGTGTAATATGCCATGAAGAGCTGAGCCAGATTTAGCACAGAGTGTCAGCAGTCAGAATTGCTGGGCCAAGCAAAGCATAAAGACAGACAGTGACAGCTGTTGTCAGCCCTAAAAGGACTAAGTGTTATTTGACCTGCCAGCACAAGTTTGTCTGCCTTGTTTGGTAATTGTACTGGGGATTTGGTCGTGTGGACACAATATAAAAGAAGCTGGAACCTTGCCAAGCTTTGAGGACCTGAGTGAGTGGAAGCGATTGACTCAAAACCCACCTCCGTTGTGACAGAAAAAAGTAATTTCTACACGACCGAATCCCCTCGGTTTACAGATGAAATTTGCTGGTCTTCCCTGTCTATATAGCAACGTAAGCCGCATTAAACAAGCTAAGTATATTCTGTCTTTTCTGTGACTTTGTCGCCGCCTATCGCCGAAAAGAGGGATATCGCCGTTATAATTTATAATTATTTAAATAAAGGTTTATTAAAACGCCGCAATATAAAAGAACATATTTCCACGGAGCTAACACTCCCATCGGAAACAAACCCTGTGAAGAATGTAAGCTCTTTATAACTAATGTAATGAACTGTAAGAATGTTTAAATTGGTTCTAAGTGTGTATAATTAGAAGTGTGTACTGTATTCCTTAGGAATGCAAATGGCTGTTTGTTCTTTGTTTTAGGATACTCCAGTATGTCATAAATTAAGATATAACCTTAAGCTATATATAACCTCGAAATGAACTGCTAAGGTTTTTTTTTCCTTTTCTAGGATATGCTGTAAAAGAGAGAACGTTTTTACTTTAGGTATTCTGCCAAAATCCAAATCAGTTGACTGAGTTGGGAAGAGGCAGTCTCGCAATCTCTCTAGCTCACCAAGAATTAAGAATAAAGAAATTATTTTTACTTAAATTGGGTTTAAGTTCTTCCATTGTTTTCCATCTTCAGCGCTCACAATGGTATTGTGGGAAGGCACAACCAAGTGCACTGAGAGGGATTTTGTGGCCTTGAAAATATTATATTATTGCCTGAAATTAATCTACACATTCAAGCACAGGAAAATTTAACCTTATGCAAGGAGAATAAAGCTCTAGTCTTAAAACATCCTTAAGTGAGACATTATTCCATCACAGGGCATACACGTTCAATTTAACTTTGCAAATTAATTTGCATGTTTTTGGAAGGAAATCGATGTACCCAGAAAATGGCCTCACTAACAATGTTCCCACCAAACACAGTAACATTGTTGCCTTTTTAACTCTTGTTTTAGAGTTTGCAGTTTTCTTGTGAATTGCTTTGTTTTACAACAAAGTTTGTCAACATATTTGAAGCAGTAGGCATTATATAATATTTATAAGATGCAAAATCAGGTAAAGTTCATGAATCATGTAGAATAAGTGTAAAACAGTGACAGCATGTAAAAATCTCCTACAGTAATGAAAAGGAGGTCAAGTAATCCTGGACTGTTGAAGAAAATCACAGACAAAGAACATAAGACTAAAAGAAATGAATGATCCAACTGATCCAACAGATTATATTAAGGCACGTTGTCTGTTTTAAATTCAAACCAGCATGCTTGTTCAGCAATTAATTACGAGTATGTTTAGTAAATTTAAGGAACGTCTTTGAACACAAGAAAGGCTAAAATCTAGTGAGGGTTTCAGATTCAGTTGTAACAGTGTGTTCAGAATTATTACATTTTACATATGCTGATGGAGAACTCAATGAAACTTAAGAGTAACTTCAACACAAAGTCTGGGACTGTGCACATTTCCTGTCTTAGCCAGCATGTAAAATAAAACTGTTTGGTTTCATTTTTACAAAGTATTAACACAGGTGTAAAGACATTTTGTGCACAGATGAAGGCAGAGTTTTAAATATAAAAGTAACATCGCACTTAGGCTTTTTCTTTAAGGCAGTGAATCCTGGGAATTACTTAATAGTGAGATATGGTTTTACTAAATGCTGCTTTTATAACTTTTCAAGGTAAATGTGACACATGTAAAGAAAACTGATGATCATAAACTTTCCAAGGAAAAATTAGCTCCACATATTCAAGTAAGCTGTTAATTGATTAACTGGATCATATCCTACAAATATTGTATTTGGGAGTGCAGCTAAGATTTTCAGATTGTGCAGACTACAAATTTGAATTTTAAGAAGGCCGTTTTTCTTACATAGATTAAATTACCTTAATGTTAACTGTTGTATTTTACTATTTTACAAGTGTTCTTTGTGTCAGTTCTGTACAGTCCTCTGATCTGTATGTATGTGCTCAGGATGAAGTGACACTACAATGCATGTCTGTAAATGAGTAGTAAGAGAACTTTGTCCCAAAATGTTTTGGTCAAATTCTTAGTAATCTTGCTCACCCTTTGCATTACTAATTGTGTTTTACCAGTTTATGAAATATTCATAATCATTTCAGAAATAAAAATAAAGAGACCATTAATTATTAGTCAGTCTTTTCAAAGATGAAGCAGAGCACAATAAGACATTTCTTGACACTGGCTTCCGTTTAAGTTTAGGAATGATTTAAAAATCCTCCTTCTATGCATCTGTATATGGCTTTATTTAACATTATTTAAAAGTACATTTCAGAGAGCCCATTACACAAGGCTTTTAAAAACACTAGTATACATAACACTACTGTAGAAGGATTGCCTTTAGTTATATAGCCATAGAATATTGGAATGATCTTCCTGTGTAAAGGAATCTGCCTTGGTGTCTGTCTTTATTAGTGTTTTGGGTCTGACTTGATAACATCCTCACACAACATCCAACCTCTGCACCTTAGGGACAAGCTGACTGAGATGGGAGTAGATTCATACCTGGTAGCATGGATTGTGGACTATCTTATAGACAGACCTCAGTATGTGCGTCTCGGGAACTGCAGGTCTGACATTGTGGTCAGCAGCACAGGAGCGCCGCAGGGGACTGTGCTTTCTCCGGTCCTGTTCAGCCTATATACATTGGACTTCCAATACAACTCGGAGTCCTGCCACATGTAAAAGTTCACTGACGACACTGCTATCGTGGGCTGCATCAGGAGTGTGCAGGAGGAGGAATATAGGAACCTAATTAAGGACTTTGTTAAATGGTGTGACACAATCCACTTACATCTGAGCACCAGCAAAACCAAGGAGTTGGTGGTAGATTTTAGGAGACCCAGGCCCCTCCTGGACCCCGTGATTATCAGAGGCGACTGTGTGCAGAGGGTGCAGATATATAAATACTGTACCTGGGAGTGCAGCTGGATGATAAATTGGACTGGACTGCCAATACTGATGCTCTGTGCAAGAGAGGACAGAACCGACTATACTTCCTTAGAAGAATGGCGTCCTTCAACATCTGCAATAAGATGCTGCAGATGTTCTACCAGGCGGTTGTGGCGAGAGCCCTCTTCTACGCGGTGGTGTGCTGGGGAGACAGCATAAAGAAGAAGGACGCCTCACTCCTGGACAAACTGGTGAGGAAGGCAGGCTCTATTGTAGGCAAGGAGCTGGAAAGTTTGACATCCTTGGCAGATCGATGGGTGCTGAGCAGGCTACTGTAACTCATGGAGAATCCACTGCATCCACTGAACAGTATCATCTCCAGACAGAGGAGCAGCTTCAGCAACAGACTGCTGTCACTCTCCTGCTCCACTGACAGACTAAGGAGATCGTTCCTCCCCTACACTATGCGACTCTTCAATTCCACCCTAATATTAAACGTTAACATTATACAAAGTTTTTGTCTGTTTAACCTGCATTTTTATCACTCTTTAATTTAATATTGTTTTTTATTGTTTTTTATCAGTATGCTGCTGCTGGAGTATGTGAATATCCCCTTGGGATTAATAAAGTATAATAAAGTCAGTCTATCTATCTATCTATCTATCTATCTATCTATCTATCTATCTATCTATCTATCTATCTATCTATCTATCTATCTATCTATCTATCTATCTATCTATCTATCTATCTATCTATCTATCTATCTATCTATCTATCTATCACACACTTAGACCATTTCAGGTTTGAGTGGTGCTAGAACTAATCTCAGCAGCAATGGGACAAGGGAGGGAGTAACCTTTGACAGGACACCACTCCATAGCAGGGATGATCATTGTACACATTCACACTCACACTGGGCCAATTTAGAATTGCCAATTAATATAGTATGCACACCTTTGGGATGTTGGGAAAAAATTAAGTACTTTCAGGAAACATATGGAGAGCATGGAGAGAATGTGCTATTTGCCTATGACAGAATTGTGACAAACACAAGCATTTTCAGAGCATTTTTCACCTAATGGAGGAGCACACAAAATAAAGCTTTATTATTCCTAAAATAAGGAAGGACAGTGAATTTTTCACTGAAACCTGATGTAATTTTTAAAATGTGATTAAATATGAAACAAAACACAAATTCTAAAATTTCTTTACTTAGAAACTGGTGCTAAACAAGGAAAACACTAGACACAGTTAGTTTTTTTAAACTTTTTTTTTGTAATATGGTATATTTCCTTGTGCTTGTAATGACAGCACAGCACAATGACAACAACGATACAAACACAAAAAGACACATATATAAAGAAAAGCAGTATTGTTCACATATACACATACCCCCACACACACGTACATATAGACACAAAACAGTATTATGTAAAAAATATAAACGCCTTTGTGACGATAATTTCATGCAACACTGATAAACTGAGATGGATAGATATGCATTGTAATATACATACACAATATATAAGATATATGCATATTATGTATTATAAAATGTAGATTATGGCTGCTTGATGGAGCCATTATCAATATAACATTACATATGACGAAGTATTTTTGATTAGTAACTATCTACACTGATCAAATAAAATACGAATTACACAGAGTAATTGTTAAGCAAGTTTACTTACTCTGGAAACTCTTCTTCTGAACTGCTGTCTGTATCTGACTCAAAATTAGCCAGGTCTTTATCTCTGTCTTCGTAGATAACCACCAAAACCTCGCTGAAAGTATGCTTTGGTCAACTTGAAACCATGTTTTCCAAAAAATAACCAAAAATGATTCTCAATGCTTCTCTTCGTCGCTCTAATAGTGTTTTCTGTTAATGTGTCATGTATCATTGAGAGATTTATAGTTGATTACACACAACACCACCTGTGTCTAATTATGTTCATAAATTGATATCTAAATATTGTTGATGTTACAGTTGCCGCCCTCCAATGGTTTAAGGTTTGCATGTGTGTGTCCTATTGAATACAAGCTAATGACCTGAAAATGGAAGGTCGTATCAGCCAAAGGGGGCCCATGCCTCCTCTTATTTGGAGGATATCTCGTGAGTGATGCATCATACAATTATGAGCTTGAAATTGTTTTGATCAGGAGAATCTACTGTAAGTACTGATGTGTCACTTGTAGATATTCGCTGTTGTTTTTTTAAGAAATATGCAAGAGTACACAAAAGATAAGAAGAATGGTGTAACTCTGTTTCTGATTTTCAGTCTGTAGCTCGTGTTTGCTTGGTCAGTCTGAGGGTTCATCGCATTGGTTTAAATGTTTAAATTGATGCATAAGAAGTAAGTATTCCTTATACAGAATAATTACTACGATTATTTCAAATATTTTTTGGCAATTTCTGAAACACCATACCAGATTACAAGTCAACTATAAATACTGTAACAATTTGATTACTAGGAGTGTGAAGTCGACATCTAATGCTTGAAAATGAGTTATTGTTTGTGTCGGTGTGTGACATAGTTCACATGTACGATACAGTGATTTTTAAATGATCACTCAGCCCAGCATGGGGCCATTCAGGGTGTAAATTCTAACCAATCAGCTCCTGGTCTTCATGAAACACATTGTCAAAACTGTTGGGAATTTGTGCATCAATAGTGAAAAACATAACATAGCCCATGATATGATAAGCACACAGGCCTCTACAAGTTAAATTTCTAGAAAGTTGCTCATTTAGTCTAAACTTCAGTTTTGCCTTTTGTAATGGCCTATCAACTCCTCAGAGGTACACTATATTTGTTTTAGTAAGGTTAAATAGGTTTTTTATTTTTATTGTCTCTGTTACAGGCCATTAATCTTGTCTATTTAATTTTTTACAATGATAAATTTTCCTTCTGTTTATTAAAATTAAAGACAACCTTTGGGGGCTGTCAAAGTGATATACTGTATATACTGTACGGATGTATTACTCTTTAATTAAATATGGTATACGTGTTTGTATCTGTTTAGTATTCCATATCTTTTTATTTAACAGGTATTGCTTCCTATTTATAAATCTGTGTAAACAGTCTCAGAAATCACAAGGAAGTGAAAGATCTTAGCAAAAATGTTTTGAAAATTACCATATGAATGAAATCTTTAGAGCCCTTAAAGATACACAAGCAAAAAAACAAAAGGAATATCACAAAAAATTTTATACGCTCACAAGATCTTTTTTACACACTCATGAGATCTTTTTATGTCCACATACAATAGTGTTTCTATGATACATGTATCCCTTTAGGGGCTCTGTATGCCTCCAGCAGACCTGTTCTGCTTCCACAACTTTATCTGTTAGGTTGTGTAGCCTATTAGAAAGTTAACTTGGCATTCAAGGACTTGTATTTTAGGCTCAGTCTTTCCTAAAAAGGCATAGTTTGTATGCTTGCAACCCAACATCGGTACTTCATTTACGGATGTCATATGAAACAAATTCTGAGCTCTAGAGGCTTGTTTCGCCAAAAGAGTTATGGTGACATTGAAGACATGCACCCAGAAAAGATTTTCTGTGCAAGTGAAAAGATCTTGTAAGCATGCAAAAAAGATCTTGTTAGCATCCCAAAAGATCTTGAGGGCATGTGAAAGAATCTCATGAGCTTGCTAAACCTTGTCATGCACAAGAGAAATAAGACATTTTTTTGCTCTGTACAAATCAGTAGATATATCAGAAGAAGGATATTTCATAGAGAAACAATGTTAAAATAATTTGCTTGAAAAGTGGGACAACTGTTTGGACAAATCTGTACTACTGTATCTCCAAGAGCTTAAAAATATAACCAGGTTAAGAAAAAACAGAAAACCCAACACATACCCTTTGAAATAGGCATTTTTAATCATACCATCAAGGGATACCAATGCATACAAAGGTCCCAGCATATTTGTACACTAAACTGTGAAGCAAAGTTTTGGGGTCCTGCTAGAAAAGTGATACTTTTACTGACACTTGCCCCATGAAGTTTAAAGTGATGGCTGAGAAATATTTTTAAATACGCCTTGGTAAATACTCCAGTGAGCAAAAATAGAATGCACTTAGACAAGAACAAGTATGTGAATTGTAAGCCATCTCTCCCGTTACTTTTATATTCATAACAGTGAGTCACAACTGGAGTACCTCAAGATTATTTAGCACCTGGCTGGGAAAATGCACAGGTGAATCAAACTTCTCTTTGCTGTAGCATCTTGGATATGCACAAATACAATGCATAATCTCTTCCCGATAAAGGTTTCATTCTCTTTTCTTTAACTTTTAATCTTTAGTTTTACTTATCTCTCAGTGCACTATTTTTGTTGATCTCATGGGAAGTGCAATGTTGGCTATTGAATGAGCTGTTACTGAGTTAGACTCCACACCAACGAATAAGGCGGGGAAATGGGTCTTCAATTCAAATGTTCTTTGTTTGCTCATATTTAACAATGTTTTTAATAAAAACACAAGTGTTTGGAATGTTGTAACAATACAACTGGATAACTTGACATATTTATTATGCAATATGAGTAATGTAAGATTTGTTTCATGGACTGACATTAAATTTTGTACTTCAGTATTGGACTGCATAGAAGCCTATAGTATCAGAAACGTTATCTCTGTTCTGCATTAAAACATGAAATTACTTTTTTGTCAAGATAGTGAATCAAGAAGTGCAACAGATTAGCAAGAAGGAAGTAAGGACAGCTATGAAGAGGATGAAGAATGGAAAGGCCGTTGATCCAGATAACATACCTGTGGAAGCATTGAGGTGTTTAGGAGAGATGGCAGTGGGATTTTTAATCAGAATGTTTAATGGAATGTTGGAAAGTGAGAAGATATCTGAGGAATGGAGAAGAAGTGTTCTGGTACCGATTCTTAAGAATAAGGGGATGTGCAGAACTGTAGTAACTACAGGGGGATAAAATTGATGAACCACAGCATGAAATTATGGAAAAGAGTAGTGGAAGCGATCTTAAGAATGAGGTTAAATTAGTGAGAAGCAGTACGGTTTCATGCCAGGAAAGAGCACCACAGATGCGATGTTTGCTCTGAGGGTGTTGATGGAGAAGTATAGAGAAGGCCAGAAGAAGTTGCATTGTGTCTTTGTGGACCTGGAGAAAGAATATGACAGGTTGCCTCAAGAGAAGCTGTGGTATTGTATGAGGAAGTCAGGAGTGGCAGAGAAGTATGTAAGAGTTGCACAGGATATGTATGAGGGAAGTATGACAGTGGTGAGGTCTGTGGTAGGAGTGACTGATGCATTCAACGTGAAGGTGGGATTACAGCAGGCATTGGCTCTGAGCCCTTTCTTATTTGCAATGGTGATGGACAGGTTGACAGGCGAGATTAGACAGGAGTCTCCGTGGACTATGATGTTTGCTGATGGCATTGTGATCTGTAGTTAGAATAGGGAGCAGGATGAGGAGACCCTAGAGAGGTGGACATATGCTCTAGAGAGGAGAGGAATGAAGGTCAGTAGGAACAAGACAGAATACATATGTGTAAATGAGAGGGAGGTCAGAGGAATGGTGAGAATGTAGAGAGTAGAGATGGTGAAGGTGGATAAGTTTAAATACTTGAGATCAAGAGTACAGAGTAGCAGAGATTGTGGAAGAGATGTGAAAAAGAGAGTGCATGCAGGGAGGAATGAATGGAGAACAGTGTCAGGAGTAATTTGTGACAGATGGGTATCAGCAAGAGTGAAAGGAAAAGTCTACAGGACGGTAGTGAGACCAGCTATGTTATATGGGCTGGAGACGGTGGCACTCACCAAATAACAGAAGACAGAGCTGGAGGTGGCAGAGTTAAAGAGATAAGATTTGCCTTGGGTGTGACAAGGATGGACAGGATTAGAAATTAGTACATTAGAGGGTCAGCTCAGTTTGGAGATAAAGTCAGAGAGGTGAGATTGAGTTGGTTAGGACATGTGCAGCGGAGAGATGCTGGGTATATTGGAAGAAGGATGTTAAAGATAGAGCTTCCAGGCAAGATGAAAAGAAGAAGGCCTAAGAGAAGGTTTATGAATATGGTGAGAGAGGACATGCAGGGTCCAGAGCAAGATGCAGAGGACAGGAAGATATGGAAAAAGATGATTAGCTGTGGCAACCCCTAACTGGAGCAGCTGAAAGAAGAAGAAGACTTTGTATGCAAATA
Source organism: Polypterus senegalus (assembly GCF_016835505.1). Lineage (NCBI taxonomy): Eukaryota > Metazoa > Chordata > Cladistia > Polypteriformes > Polypteridae > Polypterus > Polypterus senegalus. The sequence continues at coordinate 54,968,718 of NC_053154.1, forward strand.
ACATGTTAAAAAAATAATTTATGGGTGAAGTATTACTTTACATAGCTAAAAGTCTAGGCTGTTATGGCTGTGTTTCGGAAATATCTAAATCTATGGGGCATAATAATCAAGGGTCCTTCCAGTACCACAGAAGTTGACAGCAATAGTGATAACAGAAGAAGGGAAAGAGAAAAGTAAAGAAATCAAAGGAAAAATGAGGCTGTATGATGGTACTGTGAGAAGGCCCTACCAAGTGCACTCAGAGGGATTCTTTGGCCTTGAAAATATTATATCACTGCCCGCAATTATCCTATATATTCAAGCATATGAAAACTGGACCCGGTTCAAGGAGAACAAAGTTCTAGGCTTAAATCATAATTAAATGAAACACGATTCCATCACAGGGCATACACGTTCAACATAGCATTACCATTAATATGCCGGTCTTAGGGAAGAAACCGATGTACCTAGAGAATGGCCTCCCTAACAATGTTCACACAAAACCCAGTAACATTTTTTTGAGTTTAGCTGCAATTTATGTGCTTATAAAGTTTAATGTGAGCTATGGAGATAAATTACAATAAGATATACAGTAATTGAAGTGATAAATGTATGTCTTAGAAGAATTTGCATGTGTGTGTAAAAATTTCCTTTTTTATAAGTGACAGTTCTGCAATGTTTGCATAACTCAAATTTTGCATTTAATAGCTTTTGTTGAGGGTGGCATGTGGCGCAGTGGTAGTAGGAGACCCAGGTTCGCTTCCCGGGTCCTCCCTGCATGGAGTTTGCATGTTCTCCCTGTGTCTGTGTGGGTTTCCTCCGGGTACTCCGGTTTCCTCCCACAGTCCAAAGACATACAGGTTAGGTTGATTGGCGATTCTAAATTGTCCCTAATGTGTGCTTGGTGTGGCTGTGTGTGTCCTGCAGTGGGTTGGCGCCCTGCCCGGGATTGCTTCCTGCCTTGCGCCCTGTGTTGGCTGGGATTGGCCCCAGCAGACCCCTGTGACCCTGTGTTCAGATTCAACGGGTTGGAAAATGGATGGATAGTTTTTTTTTGACCTTGAAGCAGTTAAAATACTGGATTTTATCTCAGTGAATCCAATAGTTGTGAATTAGTATCTTAAGAAGAGATTTCTCTTCTAAGACAGCTGTAAGATCCAGCAAAGTTTAATCAATAATTCCAAATCAGTCTCCAAACTGTCAGGCACCTCTGCTTGTTCCTCAGCTGAAGTGTGTTGCTTAAAATACAAAGCAGAATTGTTGACTAGTGTGGAAAGTCCTTAGTGTGTTCACTGTTTACCACTGATTTACAGCTTTTAGAAAATGCAGCTTTAAAAAATTGACTTTACAGCATCTGAGTATTTCTTGTTATTTAGTTCTTATTTGTGAGTGTTCAAAATCATTTTTATTAGTGTTTGGATTGTGTGTAAATTCTGCTGTTACTAACAACAGAGGGGACCATGCTGATATTAACTTAATGTTTTTAAAAAAATGTGGATTTTTTAAAAAATTGGAACAGGCTATACATCTTCTTTATATCACACTATTTTAAAGCTAAAAAGGTACCTTCAGTCTAAATCCAAAAACTTAACCAAAATCAGATCATGCAACAGGATGATGAACATAAGCACACCAGTAACTTTAAAGCTGAATGGTCATGTTACCATCCCGACTTCAGCCCCATATACATGCAGTGCTAGGCACACATACATTAATTAAATAAAGCAGAGGGTTTTTTTAATAGTAGTGAGCCAAAATTACTGCAATATAAAGTAAGAGAATGACAAATTTGTGGAAAAGGATGATTTCAATATGGATCTACAAGCTATTGAAACATGAGGCCTGTATTTAATTTTTCACAAAGTCGCACAGTGCCTGAAATAAAAAAGAAATTGTCAGATATCAAAGTCTCCGTGAAAAGGCGAGTCGTAGCCCATTGTCTGAGAGTCATATGGAAGCTTATTAGGATACAGAGAAAAGAAAAAAAATAGGCACACAGTGGGTAAAAAAGCTAGAAATGTCAAATTTAATCTCGAACTTTCCACTTTAATCACATAGTTTATTTTGTCATTAAAGTAGAACATCATAAACTTCATCTTAAAATCATTTAATTTACTAGTTTCTCAAATCCCATCATAACTAAAGTAGCATGTTAAATGCTTTGTTTTGTATATGTTCTTCTATGTGCTCTATGTATGTGAATCACTACGTGCTTCGTTCTCTTCCTCTGACAGGACACAGACTTCATTATATTCATGCTATTACAGCTCTCTGAATAATTTAAATACTGAGATGTATACTTGATATCATTTTAATGATGATAGGAATTAAAGCATGTTATTAAACATGGGAACACAGTGGTGCAGTGATAGTGACGAACTGGCGCCCCATCCAGAGATTGTTCCTGCCTCCCACCAGATGCTTACTGCACATGCGCGACCTTTGATGAAATAATTTATTGCAGCAGTACTGTCTTTTTCAAATGTACTAACCAATTCCTGTCATTCCTTTTCTTTCTCCAAGTAACAAATCGACACACAACCAGCTCTTTATAGATGTAAAGCCATCTGTAAGCTGAGAACGCAGATTCTTCAAAACTTTTAAGCAACATTGAAATATCTTTGTAGTACATGTTTAATTATTGCATCCATCTATTCATCCAGGGTTGCGCCAGTCCCAGCAAGCATACAGCGCGAGGTAGGAACAATCACTGAATGAGGCACCAGCTTGTCGCTTTTGTTTTCCACCATGTCCTCACATGTTTAATAATAATATAGATTATTTAAATGATATTAACACTTAGTCTGTATACTGTAATAAACATATTTTGCTGCATTTCATCTTAAAAATTATATCGTCATCATATGTAAATATGAGCTTTATAAAGTGGCTCATATTGTGCAATAGTATAACTGTATCACAAGTTTACAGTAAGGTATTGTACTGTATGTATAAGTACAAACAGTTCTACAGTACAAGGAGCACTTGATGGACTGATTGAGTGCGTTTAGAGCACTTGGGATGAAACTGTTTCTGAACCGCGATGTCCCTACAGGAAAGGTTCTGAAGTGTTTGTCGTATAGGTGCAGTTCAAATAGTCTGTGCGCATGGCTGAGGCAGCGTGTGCTTGATGTTATATAACGATAATTCCCTTTCCGGTCAGCTGCTGTAGTGCTGTGATTCCACACTCAGATACAGTGGGATAAATACTCTGAGTGGTGCACTAAGAGTAACAACACTAAAGCACCTATGGTATTTGGAATAGTTTGACCATTCCATGGACCATTATATTGTTACAGGTTAATTACAATCAAATGCCTTAAACTAATAAACAATATGCGGTTAATTTCAGTGTATTTCATAAAGCCGCATCAGGGATGTGGATCTAAAAAAGAAAGGGAAACCACACTGGAACAAAAGCACTGCTTTGACGCTGGGTGCCACCAGTTTGCCAAACTGAATGGAAAACTTGTGTACGCCAGGGATTAAGCTGTTGTGAAAATGTGCATAGCTTTTAACCAAGTTTAGTTTTTATACATTGCGATGTGAGTGTGAAAACGGGCATATGCAATATTTTTGTGCGTACGCACCATTTATACATGAGGCCCCAGGTCTAGTTGTATTAATTGTATCTGTCAGTCCATCTAGATGAGTGTCATGTACAAATGCAATATATGTGTTAGTTATATTTTACATGCTAGCTATATATTTCACTGCATATTAATTAAATAAAGTAGCAGCCATAGCACTGATTCCCAAGGAACACCAATATTAACATTATCTAGTTTAGAAACAGTATATGCAGTATAACCCAATGTTTACTGTTCTTAATCTAATTTTGTACCAGTCCCCAACATGTTCCTTGAATTACTGTTGCAATGGACAGCATGCATGGTTGATGTCCCTGCCAGGACTGGCTCTATTCCCTTAACCAGCTGAAAGGCCAGTACAATAGAGATCAGGGGAGGATCCTATCAAGACTCCCCCAACTCGCTAAATGGCAGCATCCCTGGGGTTTTGTACTCATTTGGACATCTGCAGGGTATGCTGGGAGCTTAGATCTAGTAGGGTAGCCCTTTTGGGGCCCTGCCAAGAGGTGCTGCAGGAAGTTTAACTCCGTACTTTATGGGACTTCCATATAATCTGGATGTGCTTCCAATGGGCAATGCCATGAAATCAGATGTACTCCTATGTCTTCAATTAAACTCAACTGCACTGTGTTACCCAGGCAAGTCAGGGTTTGTTGGAAGAGGGACAAAGCTCAACTTGGAGGAGTGGAGGAAGAAATTATTACAAAGAAGCCCTTGTTGTGGTAATTTAGCAAAATAAAAACCTTGCATATGAACCTAGGTTTGGTGTTTGTGTGGTTGTGTCTGGTTTAAGGGTGCTGCAATGACCCTACAGGTCATACTGTATATTAAAGTAATCATTAGCATCTTGCTCACTGACTTAACAAACGTTTTTTGAAAATCAAGATGAATAGTATTTGACAGCACTAATCAAGTGCTTTTCTTGCTTCCTCATCAACTTCTTGTGTATTTGTACAACGATTGCTCCCTGGTTGATTTTTCGTTAATACATCTGTACTAGACATGCATTTCTGCATCCTGATTTTAATATGTTTCCATTCATTTACTTTTTATACACACTACTGTAACAGAATTGTCCATCCATCCATCCATTATCCGACCCGCTATATCCTAACTACAGGGTCACGGGGGTCTGCCGAAGCCAATCCCAGCCAACACAGGGCGCAAGGCAGGAAACAAACCCCGGGGAAGGCACCAGCCTGCCGCAGGTAACAGAATTGTGTGATGACTTAAATCATAATAATAGTTCTTTAATTTGGTTTCAACCTGAGATGAGCTGAAATGAAAAAGAAGTATTGCTGTAAAAAGCGAAGTCGTGATCTGGTTAACACTAGCAAGGATACATTTGAAAACGCTGCTTTCTATTCAAAAGTGTTCCGTCCACTATAATGATTTCATATCATGTTCTAAAAGTTTTTTGTCCGTTCTGAAATGCCAAAAATACATAAAGATGCTTATTGAACATCCACTGTTTGTCAGCCAAGAGTGCTCTTTGCTTACGGAGCGAGCACAAAGTTAATCGAAAAGCTGAAAGAATGAGAAAATAACAAAAATGACTTACCTGCCTGGACAGACAATCAGTACAACAGCTTTTAAATGTGACAATTGTGTTTAAGGTTTCCAGAATCTTGGAAAACATAGGCTGGGCGTTCAGCTAAAATAAATAATGTAACTGTCAGATGATGTAAAGAAGTTAGGGAATGATTATCCCAACAGCAGAGATGGGTTATTTGGGTAACACGTTTATCAAAGACAACTTAGAACAATTGAGATACAACTGATTACATTTCTTGCATTTACTCAGTTGGACCACAGGCAGTTGAAGTGACTTGCTCATGATCACACAGTGTCAGTAGTGGGATTCCAACCAAAAACCTCAGGAATTGAAGTCCAAAGCACTAATCATTAAGCTACAGTACCTATCAGAACTATCTGAATTGTCAGAACAAACTGACGTTAGTTTTTGATCACATGAAAGTTACACTTCAGCATTTTTGAATAGCTCAGTTTTTCCAATCAACACTGCTACACCAACTTTTTGAATTTTTAAAAGAATACATTTTAGGTAGTCAAAAATTATATTTCATTGTGGATGGGTGGCTGAAACAAATAAAAAAGCATGGACAAATGAAGCAAAACACATATGATACAGAGATGTGGACAATTAAATGTGGTTTATATTGCATCAAGAAACCAAAAATATAACGCACGTATGCTATTTCTGTAGTACTTGGGTGTTTTGCCATGTTAGCCATTATGGATGTGGTAAGAAGTTAAGCAAAATTTCACCTTTTATTGACTAACTAGAAAGATTACAATATGCAAGCTATCAATGCAACTCAGACATCTTGTCTTTAAGTAGGGGCCTGAGTTGCCTTGACAGTTTGCATATTGCTATTTATGTAATAATTGTTTGTGTTACTAGGGTGATGTACCGTCTTAGCCATTATTAATGTAGAGAAAAGCCAAATAAAATGACACCTTTTATTGGCTAACTAAAAAGATTACAATATGAAAGCTTTCAATGCAACTCAGGCCTCTTCTTCAGGCAACTGACTACATCTTGCCTGAAGTAGGTGCCTGAGTTGCCTCGATAGTTTTCATATTGTAAGCTTTTTAGTTAGCCAATAAAAGGTGTCATTTTGCTTGGCTTTTCCCTACATGTAATAATTGTTTATATACATTACATGAAAATTATTGAAATTTAGTCACAATTAAATCTGTTTAATATAAAGTAATAATACAGTAACTTACAAAAGAAATTAGGTGAGTTAACCCTTAAACTGCCACATACTTGGGGGTTAATGCACCCCAGATGCCAAATACTTTTTTTGCTGCACTTTTTAAAGAAACGTCACAATTCACCAAGAAAAAGTGAAATTTTAATGGAACACATTTTTTCATGCAAAAGCATCCCAATTACTGCAACACTGATCATTGTACACACTGCTAATGAACTGTAAAAAGTATAAAAAAAAACTACTGCAACAATCTATTATTATATGTACAAGGTGCAACTGACGTTAGCTGCGCTTGAATTGACTACACGCAAGCACACAGAGGCCAACGCTGATGCTTGCAGGCTAGTCTAGTGCAGTGGCTGAATCCCAGGGACAGTGATGCTGCAGGGGTCGGCAGTGGTCATGAGCTGGCTGCTCAACTGATGTACAGTGACTGATCAGCTCCGGCATGCTGGCAAATTGCACTTGGAACTGACTATAGCCGGATCCAGCGGTTTAAGGGTTAAACCTTCAAATCTTGATTCAGCAATATGGTGTAAATATTATGCAAACAAAAAATAAACAAGCCTCAAATTTTCTAAGAAACACCATGAAAACTGATCTTTTCCGGGAGCCTGTTCAACCCAAAACCGTTGATAGTCATGTACCGAGATGAGCTGGGCGAATGAAGACATACACATGCAGCAAGGGGTTGGCAGAAAAATGTTCATGTGCTTTTATTAAAACCAGAAAAAAGATTCAAAAAGTTCAGTGCTCCAACCATTGATTAAATAATCCATAAAATCAGTAAACATTAGGTTAAAAGTCATTAAATAAATATTTAACTAAAATGAAATTAAAACCCAGGGTTACAATCCATCCATTGAAACTATAGTGAGCCACAGTGCTTCTTTCTAAAATTATATTCCCTCAGCTCACCCGTTCAGGTCTCCTTAGCATGAGGAAACATCTGCCAACAGGCACAGTCAACACTTTAGTGGGGCTCGGGTCCTCGTTGTCAGTCCTTGGTGCTGCACCCACACTTACTCCCTCGCCTCCCACTGTCACTCCTCAGCCTTACTGTACACAGGAGTCATCCTGGAGTGGCTAGTTGCTCCTCTCCCAGTCTGCCCAGCAGGAGCAACCCTCAGCCCCTTCTTAAGCATCGGGCACTCACTTTCCTGACTGCCTGATTCCACTCTACATTGCACCAGCTCCTCTCCCAATCCTGCCATCTCTTCCCTTAACCTACATGTCTTTCTGTTCTCTCCCTCCTCTGCCATTCAGGATACTTTTCATTCAGCCTGATTGGATGCAGATGTGTTGCTTTGTCCACTCCGCTTGCATTTGCACATGTATGAGCAATCTACCAAGCACCCCAATCAACCCAGGAGTGAAGTGTACTCACACACACCTGATTTGAGCATCCACTCCCTGGGACACGATTATTTATTTAAAACCTGCACTGCGCCACGCACTTCTCATCAGATGGGAACCTATCCCAATTTGCACAAGGTACAAAGCAAGACAAACCTTAGGAGAGGGTGAGCACACACACACGGGCCAATTATATATATATATATATATATATATATATATATATATATATATATATATATATATATATATAAATATATAGGCTCCATCTTATATATCGGAATGCCTGACACGTTATATTCCAAATCGTAACCTTAGATCTTCAAATGAGTGTCTCCTTATAATTCCAAAAGCTAAACTTAAAAGAAGTGGTAAAGCGGCCTTCTGCTGTTATGCACCTAAAATCTGGAATAGCCTGCCAATAGGAATTTAAAAACTGCTGAAAACACATTACTTTAACATGGCCTTTTTATAACTTCACTTTAACTTAATACCGTTACTCTGTATGTTCAATTCATCATAATAACTATTCATAGTGGCTCTATAATCCGTACTGACCCCAACTCTCTCTTCTGTTTCTTTTTCCGGTTTTTGTGGTGGCGGCCTGCGCCACCACCACCTACTCAAAGCATCATGATGCTCCAACATTGATGGACTGAAAGCCAGAAGTCTACGTGACCATCATCATCAGGTCCTTCCATGAAAACCCTAAATACAAAGAGGACTGTTTGATTTATGTTAGGTAGATTGCCCATAGGGGACTGGGCGGTCTCTTGGTCTGGAACCCCTACAGATTTTATTTTTTTTCTGTCCACCCTGGCCATCGGACCTTACTTATTCTATGTTAATTAATGTTGACTTATGTTTATTTTTTATTGTGTCTTCTATTTTTCTATTCATTTTGTAAAGCACTTTGAGCTACATTTTTTTGTATGAAAATGTGCTATATAAATAAATGTTGATTGATTGATTGATTGATTGATTACCACTGCCAATACACCTAACTTGCATGTCTTTGAATAGTGTGAGGAAAGCAGACTATCAGGAGGAAATCCACGCAGGAAAAGACACGAACTCTGGTCTCCTTAAGATAGCAGCACAACCACTATGCCAACCCAAAAACTAATCTCGACAATTTACTATTAATATCTGTACAATCACATATCTCTTTATCAAAAAAATATTAACTTAAACCATTAATAAATTGTGCTCTCTGAAAGCTACAACTAAGTGACATTTATTAATCAACTCTTATGTGTACACAGTCAGACACTCATCAGGTGACATAAGGTGTCATTTTTTTCAACATTTGACAAATGAAAATATACATACATATCAAATATATGCCTACCAAAAAACCCTCTCTCAAAATAAACATTAAAGGACTTGTTTTTATTTTAAAAGTGAAAAAGAAAGACACATACTCCTGTTCCTTTGATGACAGCTTGTCTACAAGCTGAGACAGATTGCGTTATAAAGAATTCAGTTTGTGGCATTTAATATTATTTCTTTTCCGTCAAATGGACCACCAGTTGAGACCTAACAATGACACCAACAACAGTTGCTTTGAAAGGCTACACCATTGAGAGTGAAACAATTTAATTCACATAATAAAATTGCAACCTGGTGAAACACATGAAAAAAATACATGTTTTCCTAAAATGTTCACATATTTCATTTGTATGACTTGATCCACATATTATAAATGATCTAATCACTAAAATCTGAGTTAGCATTATTTAACAAATTACAATAAATATTGACATATGCTGAAATTAAAATGAAAATAATAGTGCAATGCAATTGCTAATTATCATGCTTTCATTACGCATACCTCAAACACACAGTTAAACTGGATATCGTCTTCAAATATTAAAATAAGGGAAGCGATTCAGCATTAATGAATTATGCCACAAAGACTTATTTTGGAAAATATTACATTTTAAATAAAAGTTAAACCTTCTGATAAATATAATCTAAAATGAGCAACCTTTATTCAAGGTTGTTGTGCAAAAAATGCAAAATCATTAATAGTTTTTCTTCTGTTTTATATGTGATTCTTCATATTATTTCATTATATGGCACTCTCCTTCCTATTTCTTACCTTGCCTCCTCAGAATTCCTCACACATTAGACCTAATTAGCTGTGTTTCAGATGAGAAAGTTGATGGGTCCAAATCTGCTTTCCTTCCTGTTAAACATGCTGTATCTCCCTAGCATCTTAGCTTATCCTCTAAAACCCATAACTGCTTCCTTCAGGACATGACAAGCTCTGTTTGGAGCTTGTTTCTGCTTGTCGTTTCACTAATCATTGCATGAATCTATTTTTATTATTAGTTTTATTATTTTCCAATTGGCCGACACCTTTATTCAAGTCAACAAGATCAAAAAACAGTACAACTGTTCACAAAATACAATACTAAAAGCTGAAACACAGTCAGGTTAAGTGAATGAGAGCTGGGCTTGGTATTTAAAGTCAGATGCCTGAGCCACAGCACTACACTGTTAAAGTGAATATCACTCCAAGCATTATCCTTTTGTGATCAATTTTACTTTTAGTTAAGCAAATGCAAGGAGGAAATCACAGTAATCCTTGAAAAAACTACAGATAAAAGTAAAATAAACCTTCCACCCAGACTTGTGTATTAAGAAAAAGATAAATGCAGGCATTGTCAGCACAGTCATGAGACAGAACATCAGACTAACCACTGGGTCTAAAATGAAAGGATATAAAATACATTCAACAAATAATCATGAGCCACCCAGCTGCCCACTGGCTGTGTATCAGACTACCGTTTTCGTATTATTGTTAAAAAAAGACCCATTCATCTCCAACACCAAGAGATTTAGAAGTACTTAACTGTAAGCTGGCGTGCTCATGATGCCAAGGATTAACAAAATAACAGTGTAAGGTTGGAAGGTCTGCCTGCTGCTATAAGAGGTACCCCTTCAGTCTCAACTTTTTAATCCAGGCTTAAGATTCACTACTTTAATTTAGCGTACCATGACTAGAGCTGCTAAATAGCTATGCATACTGTTATCTCTGTTTTTAATCATTAGTACTTAAATATATGTGATATGATACTTATAAACTGTTGCTGCCCCTTCTGTTTCTCTTTTCTCTATCCTCATGTAGCAGTTGGTGCAACTGCTCTATTGCCAAGTTCTTTGCCTGCCTATGAAAAAGTCATCTCAGATAAAGGAGATGTGAAATCATTGGGTAAATGGGTCCTTTCAACAGATTGGCTGGCCCAGCACTAACTCAGCTATAGAATGGCCAGTAGCGAGGAGGGGGCTAGGTGGCCAAGGTGTCTCCACATTTTCTACAATCTGGCTTTGGTTCGACAAAAGTTCTACAATGGACATATCTTGTTTTTCATTTAAGATAATTAGTTTCTACTTTGTTTTTGATGTATTTAAACTAACCTGTATTCTTATACAGTGGAATTCCAAAACTGGTCGTAAACCGATTTGGTTGTGAACCGAAGTAATTTCCCCCATAGGATTGTATGTAAATACAATTAATCCGTTCCAGACCGTATGAACTGTATGTATATATATCTTTTTTTTAAAGATTTTTAAGCATAAATATAGTTAATTACACCATAGAATGCACAGCGTAACAGTAAACTAAATGTAAAAACAATGAATAACATTGAGAAAACCTTGAACAACAGAGAAAACTAACACTGCAAGAGTTTGCGCTATAGCGCTACAAACCGCTCGCTAAAAACCTTTTTTTTTAATGAGTTTTAAGCACAGGGAAAAAAATTTACATTTGAAAAATCCGTAATTTAATAAACCACCAAGAAAAGTAACATTGCAACAATGCACGCTACAAACCGATCGCTGTAAACAGAAGTGAAGTGAAGGTTAAAATCCAACAGAAAAAAAATGTCATTAAATACGAGGTTAAAACAATGCTCGGATCTGTCTCTTTAAAAACAAGCCTGGTGCATTCTTAAACTGCCTTCTCGGCCTTATGCGTCCAGCCGTCTCTCTCTCTCGTGTGTGTGTGTTTGTGTTTCTCTCTCTCTCTCTCTTTCGCTGCACAGGGAGAGACTGAACAAGTGCAGAAATCATCGGCACACGCAAACCGAAAGGGAAACTGGCTTGTTTGTGTACCGAGTCTGTGGTCGTGAATGCAAACAGATGCAAAAGTTTGGCAAACTTTTTGGTCGTAAACCGATTTGTACGTGTTCTGAGACGTTCGTGAACCGAGGTTCCACTGTATGTGATACTTTTGTGTTTAGTGAGTGGTATAATCTATTCCTGCATTTTGCCTCATGTGCTGTTTGCCTGCACTTGGTGAGGAATGCTGTGCAAGAACAAAGTATTTTGTACTATTGTATTTCTTAGGTGGCCTGATATGTAAATGGGTCATCTAGCTCTGTGAGGAGGATACTTGTATTCAATTGTATGTGTTGTATTAACCCCATTTTTGACAACTGGTGCATGCCCAGCCTACGTAGGTGGGGGTCTCTCTGAATTACCCTTCCCAGGATTTCTTCCTTTTTTCCTACAAGGTTTTTTGGGAGTTTTTTTTTTCTTATCTTCTTAGAGAGTCATGATTGGGGGCTGTCAAAAACAGAGCCTGTTAAAGCACACTGAGGCATCCCTTGTGTGTTTTTGGGCTATTTAGGAAATAAATTGTAGTTGCTGTTGTTGTAAAATAGATATTTTCCAGAAACTTTCCCGTGACTGGTCAGTGCTACCTACCTTCACAAAGGTGCTGAAAGAAATGATCATCCCATATACTGAATTAAGAGTAGGAACAAACAGTTCTAGAAGAAGAAAGGGGGGACATCAATAGAACAGAAGAAGAACATTACAATAAAATCAATAACATTAAAAAAAAAGAACTACAAGGAGTAGAGGGGGACACAGTTCCAAAATATGTGGAATATTGTGCCAGATTCATGTAAAGAATACAGGTGACAGCAAGGGTCAGTGGCCTGTCCCATAACAAAATCCTTATGGTGAAATTAAATACAGGCAATTCAAGAACTTCACCTAAATATTTTAATTAATAGGATTTCCAAAAAAGAAAGAGATGTTTTTAAATTTGCTTCTCCAGGACAGAAATGTAGAGGAAGGGATATAGTGGTAAAAGTGGAGACTGACCTCCTAGAAAAGGGTATGAGAGCTGGAAGAAGAAACCTGATACCACATTGTAGAGAGATAAGAATGACCAAATGTTTGGAAAATGAGAGTATGAATTCAGAGAAGAGCAGAATGGAAGCTGGAAGAAATATTAGCAGGATGGTGCATTAGCAAGGGTGTCACTTCAACTCCAGACTAGATGCAGGGTGTTTGCTCTGGTATAGTTTTAAATCTGCTAAGGACAACTCCCATCTGATCTGTCACAGTCTAGGACAGAGTTTGAGAGAAAACAGTAAAAAAGACCAACTATAAATATTTGAAAGGTGGAGAACGGGGTAACATGGCATTCACAAAAACTCTTTTTATAACAACTATTAGGAAATAGGTGAAGAAGACAAGAGAACATGAATCTCTTTACAATATTTTATGCATGGTAATAGCTGGTGACTAAAACAACTTTTACCTTGTTAGAAACAATTTCTGCTGAAGGATCTAAATAAACTTATCAATGAGATGTATAAAGGAATAGAGCACTGTTAACACAGACAATGTAAAGTTAGAAGAATAGATTTGGACCAATTTATTATATAGCCAGTAGGAAGTAAACAGATCTCGGGGGGGATCAGAGAGGGATTTGCTAAGAAAACTCAAAGTGTCAGCAGATGAATGACTTCATGCCATTGTATAAGTTAATATGGGTGATTAGATTCTGTTTATGTTGGACAATGGCAAGAGGCTCAAGAGAAATATTACAATGTAAAAAGAGTAAAGGATAGCTTGGTCTAGAAGCTTTGTAAATGCAAAACAATTGGGAGAGATCTAAATTAATCTGCATAATGTCTGCAAAATGTGTTTTTGAGTGTGGGTAGTTGCAAGTATATTGAGTAAATCTTTACAGCCCTAATGTTATTTTCAATAAGAAGACTGATTTGTCTGAGGAAGTGGGTGTTTTTGTGTGATCCGCCTACTCTCTGCTTTTATAATCAGTCCCTGCAACAACACATGTTGATGCCTGGTTTATCTAGATTTGCAAAATATTATTGATATTCTCTTTGGTAGTCTTTCAAAAAATAGTGATATATTATTAAATAAATACAGAACCTTGGAGTTACCTGCTGGAAAGAAAAATATTATGGCTATAAACCACAAAAGTAAAACAGCAATGCATTCAGCTAGGAATTGCATGGATTTCAGGTAACAAAAAATTACCCACAGCAACAGGGCAAGAACATGCCAAATACGCACACTGCTTGAGTTGACCATGGGACTCGACAGCTGCGTAGTAGTGGCACTAAGCACTATGCAGTGTCTGCCTGTTCAACCATGGCATCCTGACTTCATTTGTACCAGTGCATTTTAGATTAGTAAATGAGATTATATTGTGAGTAGGAGGGCTGAACGCACCCCTAGAAGACATGGACGCTCCTCAAAAAACCACTCTTAACACTAGAATTACCAGAGCCTACAAAACTTGTAAATCCTGCCCACCTTAAATCCTTTCACACCTCTCCGTCAGCGTCTTTTGTCCTGAAAATGTGTTGATATGCAGCAAGTAGCAAGCAGTCTGCTATCCCATTCCCCCGCCCACTGCCGCAGTTCAATTCGCAAAGAGGTTTCTCAGTGCTCAGTGTTTATGTTCAAGTGAAGTGCTGGAGCTTTATAGGGTAAAAAAAATACATTGTCATTTGGAATACATACATTTCATGTGTGTTCCGTGTCAACAACAATCTATGTAAAAACGTTGTTAACACAGAAACGTTTTTCATGTTTTAGTAATAATTGACAAAATGTAGGCATGAAATGTATAATGTGTGAAGCCGGAAATACAAATATGAAATAAACACTTTCACAAAAAGTACAAGTATAACAAAACAAGTGCACTTTTATTTAAGAATTTAACCAAAGAAAAGAGAAAGCAGGTTACGGTGGGAGGTTGACACGACAGCTTGCATGGAGCAATCCTAAAAACTGCTGACTCCCAATCAAGAGCTTCTGGGTTCGATGCTGGCAGCTTCTCAAGTTAACCGTTTTGAGTAGAGAGCTGCTCTTATTGTTAATATTATACAATAAAAACATACATTTGATTTGCGCCTGTAACAGCCGCTGTAAATTTATATACAACACCTCTCTGCCCCCCCCAAACCCCCAATCTGATGCTGTTTTTAAATAAAGACGTGGTATAACAAACTCCAGAAGATGCAGAGGACAGAAATCATCACATTCAAATGTTAACAGTTCCCACACACCCAAGGACCCTCCTTCTTACATTTACAACATGTGTACTTGATGCAGTGTCTTGAATAAAAGTGCACTTGTTTTGTTATATTTGTACCTTTTGTGAAAGTGTTTATTTGATATTTGGACTTCAGGCTTCACAACTTATACACATGTCATCAGGAGACAACAAGCAGGATTATTTGCAGTACAGAGACAGACCGAACGTGAGTGGCAAAAGCTAAACTGATAGGTATAGAAAACTTTCCTTTATTGTTTTGGAGGTGTGTCAAGTAACCCAGATAATGGGCACCATTTGTTATGGAACGAAAACTCCACGTAAAACCTATAAACCTCCAGTACCTCTGAGTTGTGGTTGTTTATTATGTTGGTTGTCACATAACATTTAACTTTGTGATTTGTTCTCAGATAACAATTTACATATGAGAAGTCTTATTTCTTATACTCAGGACTTTTGCTATGTTTAACTAGTTTGGGACTTTACATAATGCTTAATTCTGAAGAGCATTTCTTAAGTATAACATTTATCTAAAGGTGGTTGATGAAAATTAAAATATATTGATAATTTATGTAAATGAACCTAACTGATTAAAGGAGGCTTTCTTTTAGATTTCTTTATTCTGCCATGACAATTTGAAGAAGGCACACAGAGGCTCTACCTAGAGGCACAAATAAGGACAGCTATGTTTGAATTTCACATATAACAATGGCTCAAGACTCTTCTTCATTCAGAATTTTCCACAACAGCTGAAAAGCTGGCAAGCAATTTAAATATTTTTTTTCTTCTATATACCATTTCTTCACTGTACTAGGACTTTTTAAAAACAGCGGAAGGAGTATACCCACACCAGTTTTTTCAGCTTTGTAAATGTAGTGTTTTTTTTTTTTTTCAAATTAGGGTTAGGATTAGAATTAGGGTTAGACCCTAAGATTGTGGTTTCAAAGATCAAAAGATAACTCTGCAACCATTTTATGACAGGCATATTGTCTTATGGTTGAAACATTCCTGCTATTTTCTCATTTTTGGGGCAAACTGAATACATGAATACATAATGGTACATTGTGTTAAGCTGTAGTATATGAGGCGTGACATCATCAGGTCATAGCTATAAAGGTTAGCATCCGTTTGTAGAAGTCTGGAATTTCTGTAAGACCTCTGTTTGCATTTATTTTTGCTTCTGAACGCAACAAATCAAAATTCTTAATTTACTTTCAATGCTTAATCATTTGTCTCTGGTTATGAGTTGCTTTTTCAATTATTTCATTTTCATTCTTCTGTGACATTTCTCTGTGACTATTCTTATTTCACATCCTGAGCTAGTTTGCCTGATAATTTGTGTCTTTTTGGTTTTCACCCCTTTTATTCTATTTTATTCTTTGTCATCTCCTGATTCCACATCCACTTACAAGCTGCTGCCACCTTTTGCAATCAGCACACTCTGTTTCTCAGTATGTACCTGTCACATTGATACTTTAACTTACAAATTACTAAAGGTCGTAACTTTGTAGCTGTAGAAAGTACAATGCATGTTTTGAACAAAATGGATGGGTATATCAGAAGAAAGCTGAACACACACAGACACTTCCAAACATGAATTGATAGAGTCAGAGCATTAGGTTTGTTTCACTGCTGCTTTCAAAACAGAATAGTTTCAGATGGGCATAACTTAAAAGATAAAACCCACATGACAAGAAATATTACATTTTTAAATTTATAAGCAGGGTATAATTAAAAAAGGAAAGGTAATGAATAGATGAAAACTTAATATCATGATGTGTTTAATTCTTGAAAAATTGACCTAACATCTTACGTACCGTATTGTTGGCATAGCGTTAAGGTAATCATGAATGTAATGTAATGGATGTTAAACACTGTCTTACTAATTTAGAATAGCCACTCAATCTAACATTAAGTCTTTGAGAAGGAGGAAGAAAACCAAAGTATTTAAAAAAAAAACACTCATAGATAAAGGGGCACAGGAATTATCCCAATCAGCCAATTAACAAAAATTAAAAAGATAAAATTGTGTATTTGAAATTGAAAGTGGGTAGTGTGGTGTAGTGGTCAGAGGTTGAATTCCTGCTACTGATACTATATGTCCATGAGTAAGTCACATCACCTGCCTGTGGTTCAATTAGAAAAACATGAACCAATTTTATCTCAAATGTTGTAACCTGCCTTGGAATAAGGAGTATCAGTCAAGTAGTAATAATAATAGTAGAAGTAAGGGATATGCAGCATTAGTACAACAACTTATCTTAAGCTATGACGGCAAGTCTCTTATCTTTAAATTTTTCTTTATGCCAAAAAAAAAACTCTGTGGTAATTCACTCAGAAAAATTTAGAAACAGGGAGTCTGACCTTTCATTCTAAATCTTTTAAACCCAAAACACAACTTGTTCTGATAACAATATAAGCAAAAACCGAAAAGATCCCACAGAGAGTGAAAAATTGACAATTAATACCCAAATCTAAAAGGATGAAATAGAATCCTGCAAGAATAAAAGCAACAAAAAAACAGATAATTCAAAAGCGTTTTCTAGCAAGTCTAGTTAGATCTTTTAGTAGAGAGTCAATAAGATTGGGACTGTGATCATTTAAAATTGATTATCAAAATCAAAACTGTTTCACCGATACATGACTCGTCTGTTGTATGCCTAATTATTTCCTGCCTACAATTAGGTCATTCAGTCCCCGTGCACCTCATGGCAACCATCTGTATTACTTCATCTGGTCTGCAAGACTTTTCAAAAGCTAAAATACACAATGAGTAGTTCACAACAGTTATAAATTTATCTCCAGAAATTAAAATATGCTTTAAAATGGAGAAAAGAACTAATACTATTATAGAAAAACAGTTATAAGTATTATAGAAATGGACAGGGTTTATTTATCTTTTCATACTTTCAACATTATGCTTGCTTTTTTTAAGACATGTGTCAAATTTTTCACAGCAGGCTATATGCAATTGCCTATATTTTATTCTGCATGACATTTTTGTCAGCACATTAAAGCATGTGTGACACTGTATAATGGATGTAAAAATGCTTATTATAGTTGAACTGAGACAGAGGCTCTCATTTTCCCTTTTGCAACCTGATTGTTGGCAAATCTCAGATTTTTTTAAATATATTGTACCTGTGACATAAGTGAGGAAAAATGTTACTTATATCTAAGTAATAATTTGATACCAATTGTTTCATTTACACTAATCAAGAAATGGAATTCAGGGAGCGCTCCATTTCTAAATCTGCTGAAGTAGGGCAGTCTATGGCCTACCGGTTCTATCCTAAACATTCTTTTTCTGATGTACCCCTCATCTCTTCTCCGTATGTGCCAAAACCATATCAATGTAGCCTCTCTCACTTGGTCACCACACTGCCGTACCTGTGTTGTCCCCCTAATATACTCATTTCTAATCCTGTCTACCCTCTTTACCAAGTTTGAAAATCATAGCATCTTCAAATCTGCCACTTCCAGCTGTGTCTTCTGTTTTTTCGTCAGTGCCACCTTCTCTAAACAATACAACAAGCCTGGTCTCAGTACCGTTTTATAGACCTTTCCTTTCACTCTTTCAGCTACTCTTCTATCACAAATCACTGCTGCCACTCTTCTCTGCCCAGTGCAACCTGCCTGTTCTCTCTTCTTCACCTATCTGCTGCCTCTCCATTGCTTTGGACTGTTAAACCCGTTATTTAAATTTGTCTGCCTTCACCACCTCTGCTCCTAAGGCTCAATGGCAAGTATCATACATTGAAAATAGATAAATGGCTGAAATTTTCTATAATTATCATTCAATGGAAGGCTGATTTAAATATAAAAACACTAAATAGGAAATCATTAGCATAAGCAGTATTAAGAAAACATTTACCCAAATACATCAAAAAATGCATATAAAAACATAGTAGAGCTGTGTTTAGTTAGAAATGCTGCCTTGCAACTCACCAGAATTTGTAGTGAGTTTGGAGATTCTCCTTTTGCCTACTGGAGTTTTCTCATGATACTTTGCTTTTATAATCCAGTGGCATGAGTCTCAAGTCAATTGGTGGCTCTTGATCGACTGACTATTAGTGAGAGTCATGAGTGGTCTCTAGATTGGTGCCCCATTTAGAGTTGTTTCCTGCTTTGCCCTTGATGCTGCCAAGGAAGCTTTTTATCTGTTTAAGACAGGTTAAGACTTTGGGCGTCTATCTTCACCTGCCAGTACTCCAATTGAAAAAACAAAAGAAATATAACCAATCATATCCTAAATGTTGCAAGATGCCTTGGATAAAGGTGTCAGCCATATAGGTAAATGTAAAATGCTCTTAGCAAAGTATACAAATACTGTACATATAAACAGGTTCCATAATCATTTCAAAATAAAAGGTAATCATAACCATTGCCATGGAGATTCCTAAATAGCATGTGCATTTTATTTATTATAATTTAAACATTAAAATACAAAAGATAAATGACCAAAACTGAATTTATATTGGCACCATCTGGGGATAGGCTAATAGGTCCCTGTGATATTGAATTGGAATTTTCTTCTTCTTCGTTTGTCTCCTTCTTCTAAAATAGCATGTATTCGCATTATTTAAAAAATATAAATAATATGATGAGTTTTTATCCATTGCAAAGCTAATGGATGTCATGAATTGTGAACTTTTTAAAAATTTGTCAGGTTTCCCTAAATGTAGAAACATAATTTTGGCGCATAATGTGGATTTTCACACTTAAGGGATCTAATTTTGTAATCAGCATTTTAATTATATGTAGAGCTTTCATTTTGAAGTTTGTTATTTTTTACTCCCTTTTCTGAATGTTTCCATTTTGTTTTGACAATAGACATCACAGTTTTGCAGGGTTTGCATCACCCCTCACTGTGGAAATCTATCCCATGATACACTGGGTAGGCACTACTATAAACCTACATAGGAAAATCGATAGTGTTACTTTATCACTGTCAGAGCTAATTTAACTCTTAAAAAAGTATTCGAAAAGCACATGTATTAACAGCAATTACGGCATACGTCAAGCTGAAAAGGTTTTAGTAAATAATTGACTTGAAATTTTAACAATTAAAGTAATTCAGGACATATGATGTCAACAGAAGGCAATTAACTAGTTATTTACCGATAATGTTATTTAATTTACTAGTTACATAAGTAGGTCGGAGAAAAAACATGAATGAGGCAAGATAAGCATGAATGATGACTCAGTAAACAGCCTTTTTAGGTTTTATTAACAAAAAGTAATGAACAGAATAGCAAAATGTTTCATAGTTTAGGTCCCCATTGAAAATTTTGCTGATGCCCCAAAAGGCAAGTGAAAATCCTGCTCTGGTAATTTTAATGAGGGGTTTGCTACCAACACAACCACCGAGTAAGCTGAAAAATCTACAACCATACAGCCAAAATCTTTTGAAGGATCAGTGAAAGTCATGTATTTGTCTGATATTCACAAAACACTAACCCCAATCGGCATTAAAGAATCCAACTTTAGCTACAGCTCCTTGGTATCTATACTAATAAAAGGCAAAGCCCTCACTGACTCACTCACTCACTCACTCATCACTAATTCTCCAATTTCCAGTGTAGGTAGACGGCTGAAATTTGGCAGGCTTATTCCTTACAGCTTACTTACAAAAGTTAAGCAGGTTTCATTTAGAAATTCTACACGTAGCGGTCATAATGGTCAATAACATCCACCACATTGAACTTTCTTATTTACGGCCCCAGCTTAATGAAATTTGGTAGGCGGCTTCCCTGCGCTAAACGAAACCAATGTACGTACTTATTTCGATGGTATGACGCCACTGTCAGCCGCCATATTGAACTTTCCAACGTCACTAGTTCTCCAACTTCCCGTGTAGGTAGAAGGCTGAAATTTGGCATGCTCATTTCCTTAAAGCTTACTTACAAAAGTTAAGCAGATTTCATTTCGAAATTCTACGCATAACGGTCATAACGGTTGACAACATTCGCCATGTTGAACTTTCATATTTATGGCCCCATCTTCACGAAATTTAGTAGGCGGCTTCCCTGCGCTAACCGAAACCAATGTACATACTTATTTCGGTGGTATGATGCCACTGTAAGCCGCCATATTGAACTTTTCAACGGTCTTTGTTACTTATGGGCCCATCTTCAAGAAATTTGGTACGCGGGTTCCCAACGCTAACTGAATTCTACTTACGTACATATATACGTCCATAGCCTGCAGCTTGGTCACCGTGTGAGGCGTTGGGTCCCCCATCCCAACGCCTCCCACATTGTTGGCTGCCTGCCTATATAAGGCCGTTCGTCACTCCGGACTCTACATTCCCTTCCTTGCTTCGCCACGGGATTCACGTCTCCCTGCTGATAACTACAGCCTTTTTATTTAATCCACGGCTCCTCCACTGTTTTATTGTTCATTTATTACGATTATAGTTATTGTTTAGGTATTTTAGACTTACTTTACATTGTTCAGGCACCCATTTCATTTATCATTCTAACCGTACCTCCATTAACATGTCTATCGAGGTGATCACCATTGATCAAAGAACTGTCATTTACCGAGTGGTTTCTATGCCCGGAGATGGCACCTACCTTTTCCATTCTCTGTGTTACATATTGCACGGCCATATCAGGCTCACTCTTGATATCCGGAGGAACATTGTGTCTTATGTATTTAATGACTGGGACAGGTTCAAGGTGTGGACTGATGACGGTACAGGAGATAATTATACTACACAGGAGCACTATAAGAGTGAAATGCTTAAGCCCTTCACCTATGGTTCTGCATGTGAGTTGATGGCTGCTGCTGAATTGTTCAGTTGTCGCTTTCAAGTGTACTGAATTGGCCAGATATTTTACACCTTTTGACAACTGCCAGTGCCTCTTAAACATCTCAGACTCACAGGTGACGATTTCAGTAGTGGACACTTTGATGTTTATGAATGTTTAAACTCTCAAAAGCTGGATGTCTCTTCAACACAAGTCCTACAAATACTGTCGTAATTGAAACAAACCATGAAACTCAAACCGATTATGACAGCAGCAATCCAAGCTGTGAGATTTGAAACAAGATAACTGTTCACATGGCCAACTGTACGTTGCATGCTCAAGAGTAAGCTCAGCGCACAGCTTGGTCATATTACAACCGGAGGGCCGAACTTAAAAAGGTTTAATTTTCTTCTTAATAAAAATTTTAGGGCAGTACTTCGCCGCTGCGAAGCGCGGGTATTTTGTTAGTAACATATAAACTACGTGGCTGAAATACAAGATATCTAAAGATGCGATTTTGACATTTTGGTGATAACCTAATTCAGGACAGATTCAGTCATAGAGAATCAGGGACTGAAAATGCATTCACCAGGAATGTTGAAACTTTTTTGCCTTGTGATGGCAGTTTATTTTCACTAATTGTAAGATAATTTTAAATTTGGGTTAACAAAAATTATTCAGACTAGACATCCAAAAAACAATATCCCCATTTTTTTTTAATGAACATATAACAATAAGAGAAATAACATTACATCCACTTGTGACAAATTTAGGACCAACCTTTTATAAAATCTGGGCCACTACTGGTTGATGTATTTTGTTTATGGTGAACCCAACGATACATTTGTGCTTTTTAGATGGAATTCTAAGACTTAAGGAAGGTAAATGACAGAAATATATGTGTAACAGATGATTGAATGTCTGTTTTCAATAAAATAGAAAAAGATATAGAATTTATTGTTTTATAATATCTATTAACGACAAATATCTTTTGACCTGTTAAAGACCTGAGATTTTTTAGGTAAGGGAGAGACGTTTGGAGGTAATGTTGATATACTCCCTTTCAATAATCATGGCACCTGAAGAGTTCTGACAGGTAAGTTGATTAACACACACAATTAAGTATTTGCATGTACTCTGCACATATGACAATAATAACCCTATAAACCCTACAAGACAGCTTGTACCACTGGAAAAGAAACAGAAGAACCTAAGACGTCCATAGTTTTATTTAGAATATTTTGTACTGTTTCAAGGAAAAATGAAGTTGACTCAAGCAATAGTGAGGCTTGATGACCCTCTTAAACACTACAGATAATGCTCCAAACGTTTGTAAATATTTTATAATTATAAATTTATTTTTCAATATTAGCATGTGATTAACATTTTGTATTTGATTATAGGTGAACCTCATCTCATATTCGGTCCTAATCGCAGCAGGATAACTGTTGCTGTAACTCTTTATTGGATAGCACATTCATTTTCACAATTCATTTCATCAATATAGTGGTAATGTCTACTAGTTTGTACATTCCATCCAGAGTTGGCGTTAGCTACCAGGCTCAGTCTCCTATGACTTACGTAAATTTGTTTGGATGTTATTTGTTTTCTTGATAGCAATGGTAGTTAATTATTTTATCTTAATGGAGTTCTACCTTCTTTGAAACATTAAATAAATTGCTAAACTAGTAGACTGTTAATCCAGACAAAGAAAAAAAAAACAGTCTTTAATTTTCCTCAAGAGTCAACATTTGGTTTGTATAACGTTAATTCTAATTTATAATCCATGTATAGTATTTTGATAGTAGTCTGCTACAGAAATGGCAACAATTTCCTTTTTTAAATTAGTTACATGGAAAGCAAAAGAAAAAAAAAACATGCCACATATATACAGGTAAATAAGTAGCACTGTAATAGATGTGGAAGCAGTCGATTTTCCTTCATATTCTGAACTCCTTTTCATTGGTTTCCACAGCTCCCTGATGCCAATGTCAATTCTGTCTTATCTGTAACTATCATGTGATAAGACAGTCTGGGCTTTCCATGCCTTCAGCAGAACTGATTTAAACAGAGATGTTGATAACTGTGCTATATTATATAGATTTTGTGTTACCCTTTGGCAAAGCTCATAGAGGACACCCAAATGCAACTGTCAATTGGCTTTGAAAGTTACTTTATCCATTTTCTTTATCATTATCATTGTTTTTTAAACCAATGCCTATGTTAAGTTATACAGTAGGTCTAACAATATGTATCTAAGCTTGGTTGAAGAAAGGGGTGCAGTCCTATGAGGGTAGTGAGGCCTAGTGGTGAAGGTTTTAGACTGTACATCACAAAGCTGCTGTTTGATGCTTATCGGATTTCTTAACTCTGCTATTACATCAGATATAAAAATATAAACATAGTGTAGCATTGTGCTTTATGTGCTAAAGACCCATTTAAAAAAAGATGAATACAGAAAACATTCTGTTTCTGGTGGTTGTGATAGATAAACACCTGGTTTAAATAATTAGTAAAATAAGTAAGTAAATAAGAATAATAACTTATGATGGTAATAATCCTAGGGGGTGAATTCTATACTGTCCTGTTTTTAATGGAAAGATCATACTGCCCATTATAGGGCATTTTAAAATCATTCATCAGGCATTCTTCAAGCTTTTTCCAGTGTTTTTTGAGTATTTTTCAAGAATTTTCAAAGAAGTGTTTTACAGGGAAAATATGTTTAACATTCTCTGCAACCATTTTGTGAGTTGCGAGGTGTACCACTTTTATGAAATTGTTGTGTCTCCAGAATGTCTTCTATGACTTTAGTGCTTTTAATCCTGGCAATCACTGCACTGAAGGGTTGACAGCACAGTTATTGGGCTCCCCCAATTCTGCAGCAAAGGGAGTCTTGGAGGACAGTTCAGTGATGTATACTATCTTGGCAATGTATTAGCTAAGCTTGAAAAATAAAGGGGAACTTTCAAATGCTAACATATCTAAGAAAACAGTACAAATGAATTTATTTGTATGTAGTGGCTACAAAGCAGATTCTTTAACGTAATGCTTTTAGCAGAAAATAAGCTATAAAAATGTCATTCAAAATAATTTCAACAGCTAAAACATGAATTGTTTAACTAGAAGTCAAAAACCTATGTGAAAACAAGCTCTTCAACAACAAATTATATACTTAACATAAATAAAATATATTGTACAAAATTTCATGTTCAGCTAAATCACTGAAAATTCAGCTCTACCAGCATAATTCCAGCTAGCTGATCAATCTCTGTTTCTTCAGTATGGAAGGTCGACTCACTTTCCTTTGGTTTTTTGTTGTCTTTAATCACAGCTGTCTGCTGTCACTTCAAAAGTTTATCTGGACAATCTGTAACCTATGCTTTTGATATTCTTTGAACTACAGTTCATTCAATTTTTTTGTTATGACAGATTATATATAACAAGCACGAAAGAGAAGGACAGACACAGTTGTACATCAGGATTGCTTGTTCCAAGGTGAACTGGTGAAGTAGTGTTATTTTATGATATACTTTTAAAAAGCTGAAAATAAGAAAGACATGACAGATTTGATAGATAGATAGATAGATAGATAGATAGATAGATAGATAGATAGATAGATAGATAGATAGATAGATAGATAGATAGATGTTAATAGCATATAAAAGGAAGGCTGATTTATTTTTCAAAAGAACTATAGCAAATACTATAAGCTAACATTATGGTGTTTCATATTTTTATAGCGTGTTAATTTTTTTACTTCATTTTCAAGCATGCTGCCTTTCAATCTCTGTTATGCAGAGGGCCACTGAACAACAAAATAATCAGTTCACAGCATGTTACATGAGAAGGGACTTAGTCTTGCAGTTGCTTGTACAGCAAAGAGAAACCTGATATCTACAATAATATTGCAGCATGGGGAAAAGATTTAATTTATATTAAATGGATTATTTATTTCAAACATCAAATGAACTAAATATTCTACAGCTTAGAGATATACTCCGGGTTATTATCTGTGGCCAGCACACATTGCGTTAACTGGCATATGCTAGTATATTTTCTGGGTTTCTATTGAACCATGATATTCTACATGCTGACCATTCACCCAGCAGCAAAAAATGTTATTCATTTGGTTTCTTCATACCTCCAGGGACTGGAGTCTAAATTAAAGTTAGCTGGTGTCCCTAAACTGCCCTTGTCTAAATGACTGTAGAAGTATATGGGCTCTGTGATGGACCACTCAGTTGTCTCCTGTCCTGCATTGGATGTTGTAGGAGTAGATTATGGACTTCCATGACCCTTTTACATACACATAAAGTTTCAAAAAAATATTTGTTTGATGAATAATAATAATACTAAGCAAAGTACAATAGTATAATAAATAATACATGGAAATCTTACAAGAAGTGTAAGCCTCCAAACATGACATAGACTTCACTAGGAAGTCTAAAATAACTGAACACAGACTGACTTCTATAGAACCAAAGGAAAATTAGGCTAATCCATTCTCCTGAAACCAGCATTTCTATATGGGAATCAGTAATTTCTTTTACTCTTATGTAATGTTTACTTGCCCCTTTGACCCTCAACTGAATTAAATGAGTTTGATAATAGATGTATGGACACATTTTATCATGATTCTTCCTGTTCACTCCCCATCAAGCCTCTGAATCAACTTATAATATAAATGTGTTCTATAATGAAGAGGATTTTTTAAAGTGTATACAGATTACCCTGTAATGTACCAAAGGGAATTCCTAGGATATGGCCTAGGAATATTTATGGTTTCTCTAGTTTGTTCACAAGGCTAGATATATCATGTTTACTTTTTATTCTATTTATACAAAACAAAGGTCTAATTAATAAGTAAAATATGAAATTTAATGTAAGCCACTATTAAAGGTCCACTCTTTGAAATCACCTAATCAGGAATATTTACTTAGTAATATATGTACTTGGTCTCTGTAGTATGTTACTTGCCACCATTTACTGCATTAACATTTATTTTAACAGCTCCCCATTAAACAACTTCAGTCTCTTAACAGCCTATTATCGCAATGACATTTCATAATTATTGTTCCGCACTGGGTTTTACATTTCCACTTCAACAGTTACACAGGCTCAGACATTAAATTGTCTCTGTACAGTAAGTATCATCTCAAGTATAGCTGCAAAATCTTGACCCAAAATTATGCCTGTCCAATTTCCAGACTTGTCCCCTTTCAAATGGACTTGTTACATGTTTGAAATTAATGATAGATAGATAGATCTCCAAAGGGAAATTCATTTGCTCAAGAAGGAACACAGAACATAAAAACGTCCTTTAAATAAATAAAAAAACAAACTGCAAATGATTTTCTAAGTGCAAGACTCAGAAATAGACACAATACAATAATAGTAGAAAAATATAAACAACTATCCAAGGTGTTATAACTGGCTAATGAAATAATGGACAAAATGGGAAGAAGCATTACATGGTCTGATGGCTGCTCGCAAAAAAGACCCTCGAACAAGATATGAATCCTCAATATCCTCCCCTCATGAACAGTCTTAACTGCAAACTATGATTACACCCATCTGCTTTTAATAATAAGAAAAAAAAATCCAAATTATTTTTAGGGTTCCTAGAATTTATTTATATATGAACTTTAGAAACCCACCAAAACTAGATGAGAATAAGAACTTAGTAACAATGAGAGTGAGGAGGCAGAAAGAGGAAATGTTAACATGGAAGATGTGGGCTTTTTACATAAGGCAAAGTGAGAAAGGCCAACTTCAGGTAAATTCTTAGAAATAGGTCTGTTTCATGACTTATTAACTAACATTATTTTGCCAAACAAGTAGCTTAGTCCAAAATAAAACCAAAATGTGAATCCTCATCCAAAGAAGAAGGCTTAATGTGCGCAACAGTGTAAACCTCCCTTCTGTGAAGTCAAAGAATTCCTATTTTAAATCTATACAAGCCTTCTTATATGACTCCTAAATGGAGGGGATGTCAAACATGCAATTGCTGATTTTGTTGCCTTCAGGATGCCAGATTAGACCACTAGTAATCACAGGTGATGACATATAGTATAACATAACTCAACTACAACAATCAAGTTTCCAAGGTATTGTGCACTCACCGTACGCCGAAAGCCAATTAATATGCTGCCTGACAGTTCTAGGGCTTGTATGAATGCTTTCCAGGTATGGCAAATTCAGGTGCAATCTCAGCCTTTTTTTCCTTTTCCATTCAGTTATGAGACATCAGAAAGATTTTCTAAAACACCTATGTTCTTCGTTCTTCATACCTGCATTGATATGAATTGTATTTCCAGCTGATCGCTCATCGATCCTCAAACTGTTAAGTAAAATTCTAGAGAAGGCAGTCATTATGCAGCTAAATTACCACCTCAATAAACATGTTATTCTTGACTAGTTTCAGTCGGGTTAAGAACAAATCACAGTACTGAAACTGCACTCGTTAAAGTAGTAAATGACTTGCGGGTAAACGCAGACATAGGCCATTTATCTGTTCTCATCCTCTTAGATCTGAGTGCCGCATTTGATACCATTGATCACAATATTCTTAGAAATCACCTTAGTCAGTGGTTGGGCCTCTCAGTGTCTTAAATTGGTTTGAATCCTACCTGGCAGGTAGAAAATTCTCTGTTAGTTGTGGTAATTATACTTCAAAGACACATGATATTCTATATGGTGTTCCACAAGGCTCTATCCTGGGTCCGCTGCTCTTTTCGATCTACATGCTTCCGTTAGGTCAGATTATCTCGGGGCATAACGTGAACTACCACAGCTATGACACGCAACTGTATTTATCACTAGATAGATAGATAGATAGATAGATAGATAGATAGATACTTTATTAATCCCAAGGGGAAATTCACATAATCCAGCAGCAGCATTCTGATACAAAAAACAATATTAAATTAAAGAGTAATAAAAATGCAGGTAAAAACAATAACTTTGAATAACTTTGAATAATGTTAGTGTTTACCCCCTCGGGTGGAAATGAAGAGTTGCATAGTGTGGGGGAGGAACAATCTGCTGAGTCTGTCACTGAAGCTGCTCCTCTGTCTGGAGATGACACTGTTCAGTGGATGCAGTGGATTCTCCATGATTGACAGGAGCTTACTTAGCGCCCGTCGCTCTGCCACAGATGTTAAACTGTCCAGCTTCATTCCTACAATACAGCCTGCCTTCCTCACAAGTTTGTCCAGGTGTGAGGCGTCCTTCTTCTTTATGCTGCCCCCCCAGCACACCACCGCATAGAAGAGGGCACTCACCACAACCGTCTGGTAGAACATCTGTGGTATCTTATTGCAGATGTTGAAGGACGCCAATCTTCTAAGGAAGTATACCTTTCTTACACAGAGCATCAGTATTGACAGTCCAGTCCAATTTATCATCCAGCTGCACTCCCAGGTATTTATAGGTCTGTACCCTCTGCACTCAGTCTCCTCTCATGATCACGGGGTCCATGAGGGGCCTGGGCCTCCTAAAATCCACCACCAGTTCCTTGGTCTTGCTGGTGTTCAAGTGTAAGTGATTTGAGTCGCACCATTTAACAAAGTCTTTGATTAGCTTCCTATACTCCTCCTCCTGCCCACTCCTGATGCAGCCCACAATAGCAGTGTCATCAATAGCACCTGATGGCCCCGGCTCTGTTGTTTCACTAACACAATGTCTTACTTGTGATTCTGAGTGGTTGAGTAGTAATTTTCTCAGGCTAAATAAAGAAAAAACTGAAATTTTAGTGATTGGAAATAATGGATATAATGAAGTTATTAGAAATAAACTTGATGCATTAGGATTAACAGTCAAGACGGAGGTAAAGAATTT
This sequence comes from Polypterus senegalus, assembly GCF_016835505.1. Lineage (NCBI taxonomy): Eukaryota > Metazoa > Chordata > Cladistia > Polypteriformes > Polypteridae > Polypterus > Polypterus senegalus. The sequence continues at coordinate 54,998,314 of NC_053154.1, forward strand.
AGGGGTAACTGTTGACTGCAACCTGAATTTTAGACCACATATTAATCAGATCACTAGGACAGCATTTTTTCACTTAAGAAATATAGCAAACGTTAGACCTCTTATATCATGTGAAAGATGCTGACAAATTAGTTCACGCGTTTGTTTTCAATCAACTAGATTACTGTAATGCACTTCTCTCAGGACTACCCAAAAAAGACATAAATCGACTGTAACTACTGCAGAATGCAGCTGCTAGAATCCAAACTAGGAAAAGAAAATTCGAGCACATTTCTTCAGTTTTGATGTCACTACACTGGTTACCTGTGTCATTCAGAATTGAATTTAAAATACTGCTTATGGTTTACAAAGCCTTAAATAATCTCGATCCATTTTATATATCGGAGTGTATGACACCTTATACTCCAAATCGTAACCTTAGATCTTAAAATGAGTGTCTGCTTAGAATTCCAAAAGCTAAACTTAAAAGAAGTGGTGAGGCGGCCTTCTGCTGTTATGCACCTAAAATCTGGAGTAGCCTGCCAACAGGAATTCGCCAGGCTGATACGGTGGAGCACTTTAAAAAACTGCTAAAAACACATTACTTTAACATGGCTTTCTCATAACTTATTTTTAATTTAATCTTGATGCTCTGCATATTCAATTAATTATCATTACTATTCATGGTGGCTCCAAAATTCGTACTAACCCCTACTCTCTCTTCTGTTCTTTTTCCAGTTTTCTGTGGTGGCAACCTGCGCCACCACCACCTAATCAAAGCACCATGATGTCCCTACATTGATGGATTAAAGGCCAGAAATCCATGTGACCGGCATCATCAAGTCAAATCATGAGAACCCTGAATACAATGAGGACTGATCATTTATGTTAGGTAGAATGCCTAGAGGGGGCTGTGTGGTCTCATGGCCTGGAACCCCTTCAGATTTTATTTTTTCTCCAGCCATCTGGAGTTTTTTGCTTTTTTCTGTCCTCCCTGGCCATCGGACCTTACTTTTATTCTATGTTAATTAGTGTTCTCTGATTTTAATTCTTACTTTTTCTCTTTTCTCTTTCTTCATCATGTAAACCACTTTGAGCTACATTATTTGTATGAAAATGTGCTATATAAATAAATGTTGTTGATCTTGTTGTCACGCAAACGCAAGCCCACCTGTATGACTTGAGACAAAATCAAACCCATTTCAAACTACACAATTGATGGTTTGATGGTCACAGGATGGTCGCAGGAGCAAGATGCTACTGCCCTTAACTCACTGGAAGAATCATTTAGTGTGAGGGCCTAAAATGTATGACTGTATCCTTCAAAGTTGCACAGTGGAGGTAAAAGCATTTCCACCTTACATTAAATTCTCTGTCAAAGTAAAATCTTCTTTTAAAGGTAGTAATCCACCCATATCCTTAGACTCTACCAGAAAGAGCTATCAAGTATACTTTATATCCACATCTTAGAAAATACTGGGCTTGCCATGACCATTTCATTGCAAGCATTCAATTTTTTTGAAGTTTGTACTTTTCATCATTTCATCCACAAGGCTAAACGCATAAATACAGTAAATGTGTGTATTGTCCTATTCTTTTATTCTAAGCTGATGGTTACAGTTGCTACAATGAACTTTATTTACAGTAACCTGTAAAACAACCCTTTCTGACTTCCAGTTTCCTTTTTTTGAGCACAGTGAAGATTTTTCCTCAATGTAAATTTTATAACAGATTTGAAATTACTAAAATTGGTATTGAAATATTCTAAGTTAAAAGTCTCTACAGTTTTCTCTGGCTTTACCTTTACTGACGTGGAAATCTGTACATTTTTTTATCAACACTATCACTTTGAGGTTAACATTGGCATTAGTAATGAGCAAAATGATTCAAGTGAAATTGAATTTGTAGAAAAGAAAATGTTTTGCTTCAGCCAAAGTTTGCTCCATGACCACATATATTTTTATGTCATCAGTTAACTTTTCTCCTTGTGTAAAAGCATGGCAAAATCTATCTTGGTGCAGAGGATGGAAAAGGAGGTGCAACTAGAGAGGACTTATCTGCAAGCACTTTGGAGGTGCTTCTGCAATCCTTATATCCATTGGAATGGGTATGTGACCAGAAAGAGCCTGATATGGATCGGCTGAAGGAATGTGAGTGCAGATGCTGTTATATCTGACCCTAAATGGGCTGAACAAATTCAGACTGACAACATAAATGTGAAAGCAGGCAGTGCATGAGGCAGATAAAAACAGCATGAAAGGAACTGTGGAAGATTGGGTTGGAATTGGAGGTTGACCAAGGAAGCAGACTGTAGTTTAAACTGTGGAGTGACCCTTAGAGAGCAATATTCATTGCTTTCCACTCCAAAAAACTTAGAAAATCCAAAAAAAGCTAATTGTAGTGAGTTTTACGAAATTGCATGCAAAACAAATTTTAGAAGCAATTTTGCTGTGTAACATGAAACTCACCTGTTTGGCCTTTCACTAAAGGTCATCTTTAAGTACTGGTAAATTCCCCACAATTCATAAGCATCTCCAACATTGCACATACAGTATGTATTAGAGGCCTTTACCTGAAGCCCTGATATGACTGAAAACTGTACTGGAGTAACCTACACTAATGCTGTATCTTATTTTTTCAGGTGAAGGTACCTGTGTTTGAGGGACACTTTATGTCCATGTCCTGAATTTGCTTACATATTCCTGATTAAAATATACAAGGGATGTTCAAAAAGTTTTTGCACTTTTATATTTTCTTTGGAAACAGAGTTAAATAAAACTGTGGAAACTTTATGAACGTCCCTCATATCATGTCTCCAGAAGCTGATGTGGGAATAATATCTCCTTACCTCTTATCATCTCTGTCACCTTATGGGATAGTATCTTGACATGACATATGTAGCAACAAAGTAACATGCATTGACTAACTTTGGTGATATGTAACAAAAACTAGGAGTACTGGGTGCATTGGTTAGCGATAGTGTAGTCTCTTACATCAAGAAATATACTTAGCTCACATGAACATGGCTTCTTCACAAAAACTATGGTGTTAATGCATGTCCGTCTAAATCTCTGACGCCTAGCTGCTCTCTTCTCTGCATTTCTTTTCTGTAGACAATTTCCTAGCATGTGCTCGGGAAAGTAGAGCATGGGCTTTGAACTAACCAGAAAATATAATGATACATGTGAAGACTTTTGCAAACCTTTCTATCACTGACTTGAAAAATGCCAAACTTACATTTAAAGGAATTTTGATTTCTTGCTTTTTGACAGGAAATGGCAACATATAATACTAACCTAATGAAGTTCCATTCTATGGTATAAATGATTTCAAACCTGGCGAACATGCAAGCACTTCTACAATGCACCTGTACATAAACGATTTGCTGTGCTTGCAGTGTACATATAACTTTGACATTGAGCCGCACTCCACAATAACCTGACAGCTGTTTTGACATCTAGTGTTTTTTAATATTGTTATATAATGTACAGTCTTTCTTAGGTGGAATGACACACCTTTGCAACCTTCTCTATTAGCTAGAATGACATATCTTGCAAACTGGCTTAGCTTTCAACATTTAAAGAAATTTTGCTTTTGCTGTTCACCATCTTTCTATCAGGTAAACCACTTACAGTGGTCATTCAAGACCAGGGCTATCGGATTTAATAACAATATACATTCACATTCAGTGTGATGCATAGATCTAAATATCTTGACATTACTGGTTGTCTGTAGTTTTCTTACAAATATGTATTTACTAGCAGGAGTACCCGGCGTTGCTCAGCAATCTATAACTGGTGAATTTCCCAAATGAAAGAAACAGAACATAGAAATAGAACAAACAGTTTTCTGATTCACATTTTATTGTAAGTTCCTCTACTTTGGATTGTGTCTGCTGTGGCGTTTAAGACGCCTTTGAAATAGACTTTTCTCTGGCATTTGAAGTGGACAGTGGAATTGTACGTCTTTTTTCGGTGGCATGGGTATATTTGCGTAAAGCAGGAGAATTATAATGTGTTACATGGTATTACGTATGGAATACACACCACAGTGAGATGAATTTACTTTATTTACACTACGTCGGACAAATCATAGACATATATAGATAGATACTGCATTCACTGTGTTGCCCAGTTGACACGATACGTCAGCGTGTCCGTCATATTGTGAGTGGCAAAAGTGCCATTTAAACCAATACACGTAGACGTGGAAACTGGGGTTTCTGATGAAAAAACAATAACGTTTAAAACAGTATCGTTTACATACAACAGATTTTGACGAAATGTTTAAATGTAATTATTTATATCCAATTATACACTAATAAAGGCAATTATTAAACAATACTACTACCACTACTAATAATAATAATAATTATTATTATTATTATTATTATTATTATTATTATTAAATAATTCCTCCCATATAAGTAACATTTCATGGACTGCCTTCTTCCATCTCCGAAACACTTCTAGACTTCGTCCTGTTCTTACGCAACACAGTACTAAAGTACTGATTAATGCCCAAGTCTCCTCACGTATAGATCACCGTAATGCTATTCTACCTGGTATCCTACAAAAACATATCCATCGCTTACAACTTCTTCAAAATTCTGCTGCCAGGATAATAACCTGCTGTTCTAAATCCACTGAACATATTACACCGATTCTCTCTCAGCTTCTGTGGCTCACTGTTAACTGCAGAATACAATACAAAATACCGCTCTTAACATTTAAAGCTCTCCACAACCTCACTGATCTCCTACAGTAGGAGTGCTCAATGCGTCAATCGTGATCGACCGGTAGATCGCAAAGGTAGTGCAGGTTCATCGCGTTGCATTCAAAAAAAAATATTTTAAACATTACTCTATCATATATCCTCACTATGGCATTTGCCACTTGATTGACATACAGGGTGGCCAGTCTGAGATCTCTTTTCTTCTAACACTGGTCATCCTGCACGCACGATCAAATGCTGGAGCTAATGCAAAACTCTGGCTGTGATCTAGTTAGCCTTCCAATTTATATCGACTAAAGAAGGGATTTACAGCTTATTTTACATGCTTCTTGACATGGACATTTTAAATTGAATCATTCCAGTTCTGGCCACATACTTATCCACACAGTCTGTGATGCTTGCTACCTGTGATTGGGGAAAACAACCCAAAATTCAAGAGACCATGACTACCATATTGTAATGACTTAAATATTTCTGGGAATGGATTTCAAAGTGAAATGTTTGGGGTCACGCCAGAGATATATCTACCTCAACAAGGTGCTCAAAACAATTGAAAACCTCAAGGGTGTTGTTCATGTCCTTGGATAGTGTGGGCTTTGTTCCTTACACTTATATCCCTGACAGACTCACTTATCCTGACATCTCCAGTTTGGAGTCTCCACTCTTTGGATGCCACCAATCTCTTTAAAGGACGATCATATATATAAATCCCTGACATCTTAGAACATTAAAACACTATAGACAAGAACAGGCCATTCAGCCCAACAAAGCTCACCAGTCCTATCCACTTACTTCTTCCAAAAAAACATCAAGTCGAGTTTTGAAAGTCCCTATAGCCTTGCTGTTTACCACACTAATTGGTAGCTTATAGTTTTGCATCAGTGTATGGTTCCATGTATTTATACAGCTTAGGAGCCTTTTTGTTTTCACATTTAGACCAATGCCCTGTAGCATTTCTTAAAATTTCAAAAGTTTTTTTTATTTAAGAAAACTATTTCACTTGGCAAATTAATGTATACCATAATTGTGAAAAAAATTACTTTGATTTGAAAAATACCAATCCTTTTAAATAATCTTGTCATATGGTTAAAATTACCATAATCTTTTAAGTAAACACCATTTATTCCCAAAAGTGTCCATGAGCTATTAAAATAATCATCAGAAATGTTTATTAAAACTGTAAAATTTACATTTGTGTATACATGATTTCTATTTTTAGATAACTGAAAATAAACTCCCTACTGCTTTGTATGAGGATGAGACAGTTGAGAAAATGAATAAAATTATAAATGAAAAGAATTGCAAATAAATACAAAGTATTTAAAATATTCCAAAATAAGTTGATTTCTAAAAATTTTACATCAAACATTTGCAAAAACATTTCCACAGAAAATCCTTTTATTATAGCTTAAAATAAAGAAAGGCTATATTAAGATTTAGCAGTAGTAACCATATTAAGTGCACAGAGTTCAGTGAAATTCTTACTTGCATTTGAATGCTGTATGAAATAAATTAAAGTTGTAATTTTTCCTATTATTTTAATAAAATGCATATTAAATGAAATAAGCTTAATGTATCTATGGGTGAAGTAATAGGGCTTTCCTTGTGTCAGTAAAATTTGATGTTATATCCAAGGTGTGAGAGATGGTACATGGTTCTTAGTTAAACAGGAGATTTGATTTTACACCTCAGACAAAGTATCTGACTGATTGTAATTCCATACTCAATTTTAAAAAATAATAATAATAAAATTCTGCAGAGGTATCCTGACAGTTACACCAAACTAAATTTTCAGAGGTAAGGCTGATTATAATTAATATTTGGAATTCAGTCTTCACACATTATACACTTCATGTCTACATTTTGTCAATTATTACTAAAACATGAAAAACGTTTCTGTTTTAACGATGTGTTTACAAAGATTGTTGTAGACACGGAACACACATGAAATGCAAGTGTTCCAAATAACGATATAATATTTATAAAAGGCGTCATTTTTCCTGACTTCTCACTCTATACAACTCTAAGCAACTGACACGCAGGTAAACAGACTTGAGCTGAGAAAGCTTACAGGGTGGAGGATGTGATAGTAGGCTGATTGCTGTTTGCTGTTTATCAACACATTTAAAGGACAAGACACTGACGGAGAGGTGCGAAGCGTTTTAAGGTGGGACGGATCTACGAGTTTTTTCATAGGCTCTGATAATTCTAGTGTTAAGTATTTTGACAGTCTTGATATCCTTCTGCTGTGAAACATTCTGACCTGTCTTTACACATGTCTTAAACAACTATTATCATACACTGATAATTTCTGTATTATCTATATCTATTATTTATTATTTATTTATCTATTGACTATATTTATGTATATTTATGTATCTAGATTACAAATACCATAAATTGCATCAATGTTCATATTACTAACTACACGTCAATATTGCTGCTACTTCTTTGTCTTGTCTTTGCACAATGTCTTGTCTTGTTTGTGTTTTAATCTTAAACTTAAATCTTAATTTTAATTCTATTTTTAATGTATTATTTGCGTTTCATGTTGTTACACTGTGGACCCTAAGCTTCGCAATTTCGTCTGTATACTTGTATATGGTTGAGATGACAATAAAGTTCACTTTGACTTTGACACTGAGTGCAATGGATGAGCCTTGTCCTGGGAGAGCCACCTTAGTGATGATAGTATCTCCCCTGCCAGATAAGTATAAAAATTTGTAAAAAATGTTAAAAAAAAATGTACTGAACTCCTTTGTGGTAATGTCAGCAAGAGAGGAGGTATGAATAAAATTGACTTTACCAGTGTGGTAAAGTGCAGCAACTTAATAGCCAGCAGAAGCGCTCTGAAGAAACTGTCTTTTTACGGTTCTGCCTTTGTCCGGTCTGATAGCTGTCATGGGACATCGTATCTTTGATTACCAGTACAACAAATAGTTTTGAGCAGAATCAAGCACAGTACCAACTGTGGTTATCACAGCTCTTGTGAAAAGAATGGAGATAATCAGCATCAACTCAAAAAGTGAGAGGCAAGTGCGTTATACCACATGAACGTCGCTGAGAGAATAAAATTGAATAATAAAAAAGGAGCTAACTTTTATAAGTAGCCAAAATTTACACCGGGTGTTACAGACTAAAATTAAATGTATGTTTTTATTATATTATAGCAATAATAATAGCAACTCACTACATGGAGTCTCGAACCAGCAACGTTTTGGTTATAAAGTAGCAGCTCATACCTCTGCACCATCCAGAAATATGTATAAGCTTTCTATCGGTTGACATTTGAGCTTGAGTTTGTAACTCGTTGACAGCAACATGTAAATTGAATGATTTTTTTTTTCTTTCTTTCTTTATATTCTTGAATATAAGTGCATGTGTTTATTTGATATTTGGACTTCACACATTATGCACTTCAGGTCATTATTAGTGTTCATCCTACACTTACCCAGATCTTTGTAGACACAGAACACACATGAAATGCCTGCATTCGAAATAACAATATACTGTATTATTTGACCTATACAAATCCAGGAACCTCACACGCAGATAAGGAGCCTTGGCTTGAACTGAGAAAAATGTTTGCCCAAGTTGAGCTTTGTCAATGGGATAGCAGGCTGCTTGCTGCTTGTGCTGACTGACACAATTACAAAACAAACAACGCTGTTGGAGAGGTATAAAGGAATTTAAGGTGGGCTGGGATTACAAGTTTTTTTGTAGGCTTCAGGGATTCCTGTGTTAAACACCAAAAAACTGTTGTGTGTTTTGTGTTTCACAATTGCAAAATTAGCTGCAAAACTAATTTTAGTATTTGTTTCATGAAGCTGTATGTGAATCTAAAGTTGCCTGTTTTTCTTATCATTAAGTCTTATACATACCAAGACATTTAGGAATAAATACTGAAAATTCATAATAATAATTAAATAAAAACAAATGGAAATAAATTAACAAACTGAAAATTAACTAAAGAAAAAGACTATAAAAACAGGCAGTGTAAAATAATGAACAAAACTGTAAATAATTTACAGAGAAATAAAAGAAACAAAACATGATTCCCAGTAGTTTAATTATTTTATAACAACAAATACGCTAGAAATAGAAATCTATAAGCACAACCACAAAACAAGATAAAAAATGCAAAGTAAAATCTCAAAAACTACAAGAACTGCACATGGATACTCAAGTCACCAAGCAAACCAAAACTTGAGAGTCACTAGCAAGGAGGAAACACATTGTAAGACATTGCCGGGACGATCCTGAAATGGAAGGATGGGAGAAGGCAGATTTCCGAGGACACTGCCTCCCCCAAGACGCTAGATGGCAGCTCCCCTGGACTGCAGCGGTGCCCCGGATTCCCGCAGGGCACTATGAGACATGGAGTTTGGCAACACAGCCTTGCTAGGAACCGTGGGTGCCACCAGTAGATGCTGTGGGAAGATGGTGGAAGAATAAATTCTCACCTAGCCCAGAACTACTAATGGATCACGAGAATGGAAGGCCCAAAGTACTTCTGGGCTGATTAAATATTTGAATTCTCTGTCTGACCCGGAAGTGCTGACATGGTCAGAAGAGCATAAGCACTTCTGGCTCAATGACTATTTAGGACTCCTGAAGAACCAGCAAGTGAGCCAGAGTCGGGAGGCAGAGGACAGAGCTTACAGGAGAGGAGTGGAGGATAGTAAACTATCATCATTTGACTGACAATCATTCTAGTGCTTATACTGTATACTTATATTTGAAACTGTGCTTTCAACCAATATCTTTGCCTCACTTATAATTTTTTTTTCAGGTGGAAACCCAAGTCTTTTCATGTTTTCCTCTCTCCCCTTTTTTAGTTTACTGAGGGTACTTAATTGTTGCAATCACAATGGCATATCTAACCCATGAACGTTGTAAGCTGACAGTAAGATACACTGCACTGTTTTATTTTTACCTATCTTTAATTAATATTTTAATAGTAATGTATAGTTTATGTAAAGTCTTATCTATTCCTCACATAATACAATTATAACAAACCACAGGCTTCGTTTTCTTTTTGGGAAAATGTATTTTATGCATGTTTAATAATTGCATTTTTCACAACTATCTTGAGGGATTGATTCTTTACTGCACTAAATATTCACCTAGTATTGTAAGCTATATTTGCATTTAAGCAGTTTTTCCATGTTACAAAGAGAAATGTTGCAACTTCTATATATCAGGCTTCTCTGGATCATAAATCTTAACCTAACCTTCATGGGAAAGAAACGATTATCCTATTTTTCTTTAATTTTAATCCTCTTATTTTAAAACATCATTAACTTTGGAGAGTTAAGGAAATTTATTTGAATCTTTATTCTTTATAGAATTCATATTCCTTGGTGCAATCCAACCAATCAATTTTATATGATATGGACAACCAACTGTTAATCAGAAAACCTTTACCAAAGCATCAAGTGTAATGTGACAGTTATCTTTTATTACAGTATAGGATTATTTTTAGAATGCGGCCTGCGGGTGGGAGTGATCTGTTAATTTTAGATTCCAATTTTTTTTGTCTTTTATAAAATCTCCAAGTATTCTGTAGAGGGTTTTTACTATGCAGTGATCAGGATTAAATTTAAGAAACAGTTGCAAGTGCGGAGGGGCCAGATGGTTTCCCCTTGTGCTACTTTTTCTTTTTTCTAAAATGGAATTTTAGCCATCAATTTCATATCCTACAGGAACACATTATGCAATGGACCTGATTACGGAAATTGCCAAGTAAAGACTGATTGACAGCATTAATAATTGCATAACCCTTTGAATTGTTATTACATTTCCTTAGAGACAGCAAAATATAACATGTAAACCTTAATGCTAACAGGGAAGACATTCTTCTACTGGATTATACTTGCTAAAACAATTTTCTTTCTAATTCTATTGCCTGAATTTAATGCTTTCCATTAAAATAAAGTGATTATAATAAATAGCATAAAGACACATGATGGCAGCTATAAGATGCAAGCAATATTTATGTTTTTTACTGTAGCAAATGAGAAACAATGGTCATTTCTTTGAACAACATTGAGTTAGTCTTTATACTTTGATGTTGTACAAAGCCCATCTGCCCTTATAACACATGCACCAATTGTAATGCTTGGTGAACTTTCAAATCTGATTACATTCTTCTGGTGGAGTGATGGCCCTCTCTTGGTTAGTACTGTTTCTCTGTTGTTCAAGGGCCCTAAACTTAGTTTATAGTCTGGACAGTAATTGAAAGTAGATTTAGAGATGCTCCTACATTTATGTGCTTTTTCTATCTTATCTTAAACATGTCCTTGTTAGGAGAACAGCAAACTCTAACTTGGGAAGTGCGAATAAGAGTTCTCTTTGATGTCCTGTCTAAGGTTTGTCTTGTACCAAAGTTGTCCAAAAGCAGGTTCACAGTGATGGATGCCTAAGTTTTATATATATATACAGCGGTACCTTGAGATACGAGTGCCCCAACATACGAGTTTTTTGAGATATGAGCCGTCACTAGGTTGATTTTTTGCCTTGAGTAATGAGCCAAAATTCGAAATACGAGCCATCAAAGAATGAAATAAACTTGTATCTCAAGGTACATACTAGGAGGTTTGCCCCCTGGGCGCTTCGCTCTCCAACCTCTCCAGTCTGCGCTACGCACCAGCCACTTCGCATCTCTGCTGCTCGCGTTGTGAAGAGGGTTGTAGAATGCACCTCAAGCAGATGCAGTCGCTCCTCCGATACCCCCTCTTAAACGGTGATAAAATGAAAAACAAATGCAGTTTTTTTTTTACCTGCTCTTTGCTCAATCAGCTGCTGGCTTTCTGCTGCTGCCGCGTCACATGATCTGCATTTCGCACATCTCTTTGAACATTTAAAAGCCAGTACAGCAGCTGTCCTACTCTTTGTCTTTTATTTCTGGCCCCGGCATGGTTAAATCTCTTGGCACAGAGTCTCCTCTCATGGGATGCGAGTTCTTGATATTTTCACTTTATAATTTAAAAATGGAATAAAAATCTGAAAATTGAAGAACATCTCATTAAAAGTTCGATGAATTCTGAAAAGAAGGATACCAAATATATATATACTGTATGTAGGTTTTAAAATAAGCCCGATTTAAAAAGTTACATAAAATCGTTGCACAAAATCGTTGCACTTTTAGACTTTTAGGATTTTATATATATAGAGTAGATATACAGTCACACGCATGTGCCTAGGGGACAGTGCAGAAAGGAAGATTGACTACTTTTCCACTACCAACGTCACTTCCTGGAGTCAGTCTGCCTAGACCCGCCTCTTTCTGCCGGAAGTAGACATAACCATAAACTCTGCCATCTTCTGATCAGTCAGAACCAGACTCCCATCTGAACAGACGATTCTTTAATGAACATCGCATTTTATTTTTCTTTTGAAATCAATTATATGGGGTTTGAGCACTGGTGCCCCAACACTTCCTATTATGTTCTCTTGTTTTTACAATGTACTGTATTGAATTGTATTGTATTGTATATATTTATTAACTGGAAAGGCCAGTGAAAAGTTAACCTCTGATCATCAGTGTGAATTATCCATAACTGAAGACCAAGCCAGGAGACAACTGAAGAAGCTTCTCAAAGGAAAAGCTGTGGGACCAGAAGAACTCAGTCCTCAATTTCTTAAGGCATGTGCTGAATACCTTTATGGTGTCCTCTATCACATATTCAGTCTATTCAGAAAGTGCCACAGCTGTGGAAAACATCTTGCATAATTCCTGTTCCAAAGAAATCAGGTGTCTCTCCACCTGATGACTACAGAGCAGTGGCACTTACATCTCACATCATGAAGACATTAGAGACACTGGTCCTGAACTATATGAGTCCTCTTGTGGTAGACCACCTGGACCAACTGCAGCTTGCTTATCGGGCAAAGATTGGTGTGGAGGATGTAATTATCTTTCTGCACTGTCAAGATTATGTTTTTTTTTATTTCACCAGCGTCTTCAGTACCATCCAGCCATCACTGTTAAAGTATAAACTCATAGATATGCAGGTGGATGAGTCTATGGTATCCTGGATAATGGACTAACTGTCAGACAGATCATAGTTTGAGAGACTCAAGGACTGTGTTTCTGATAAGGATGTGAGCAACACTAGAGCACCACAAGGAACAGTCCTGTCTCCTTTACTCTTCACTTTGTACATCTCTGACTATAAATATAACACCAGGTCATGTCACTTTCAGGAATTCTCTGATGATTGTGCACATATCAGATGTATTGATAAAGGGGGATGAGACAGAGTATAGGAGTCAGGTGGAGAATGCAGTTTCTTGGGGAAAAGAGAATTGTCTGCAAAAAAAAAAACAAGAAACGTTATTGACTTCACCAAGTAGCCTCTATGTCCAGTCTCTATTCAAGGAGTGAATGTAGAGGTGGTCCACTTCTACAGGTATTTGTAGGTCTACATTAATGACAGGTTTGACTGGTCTCGGAAGACAGAGAAGCTATACAAGATAGGGCAGAGCAGGCCCTTCTTTCTTAGGAGACTGCATTCGTTTAATATGGGAAGTGACATCCTTCATGTCTTCTGTAACTCTGTGATGGCCAACGCAATTTTCCATGCTGTGGTGTGCTGAACTAGTAACATCCCTTCCAGAAAGTCTAACTGAATCAATAAGGAAATTTAAAGGCTCAGTTATAGGATACACTCTGGACTCACTGGAGTTAGTTGGTGAATGAGAGAATTAAAACAAAACTGTGCCATTATGAACAATGATGCATGTCCTCTCTGTGACACACTAACACTGAGGACTTTCAACCAACAAATAAGTCAGCAAAATTGTGTCAGGAAACATGAGCGGGGCTGATTTATACTAACAGCAATACATTTGCATAATCTCTCACTGTGAATGTGACAGCCAAGTCAGAAGTTTTCTTTTTTTTAATCTTCTTGCTTTAAACGTTCTGGTGTGTGTTCAAACCAATGTTTGTGTGTATGTATGTATTTATTTATTTACTTATTATCTAACTAATTTATGTATTTATTTATTTAAAGAGCTTCTGTAAAAAGACAATTTTCACCCTGGTTACAAATAATGATCTATAACAGTTGTCACCCATGTGTGTCAGTTGATCCTCTGAGGTATGTACTACTATCTCAGGTCAAGTGGGGGTGTTGGAGTTAACCTTATTTACATTTACTTATTTGGATGACAATTGGCTCCAGCAGACCCCCGTGACCCTGTATTCGGATTCAGCGGGTTAGAAAATGGATGGATGGATGGATGACACTTTTATCCAAGGCAACTTACAACATTTATTATATAATTGCCTACATTACTTTTGGTTTTCCAATTGGAGCACAGGCAGGTCAAGTGACTTGCTCTGGGTCACACAGTGTCAGTAGTGGGATTTAAACTCACAACCTCAGGTTTGAAGCCCAAAGCCTCAACTGCTACACCAGTCTGCTCAGAACATGCCCAGTGAGGGAAATTGACTCTGCCCCTTCTGGTCCCACAGTTATATACCCCACAGTCCCCGGGAGAAGACATCACTCGATATGAGAGCACACCGTCGGACAGAGCTCTTTATCCCCAGTGACTAAAGCAGGCTTTGTTAGCCAAGAATGAGTCCTAAAGCAGAGGATTACCTGATTTTATTCATTTAGACACCATCAAGCACAGATTTTCTTTATAACTTTCATTTAATTGAAACAGGGACTAGCGAGTTGGTGCCCTAACATTTCAACTTCTGGACTTGATTGACTGGTTGATAGGTTAACAAATAACTTAATAGCTCATTTAAAGTGTTTTGCAGTAAATGCTTCAATCAAGTTTATGATTTTTACTTGAGAAATGATATTTACAAGTCCTGGTAAAATGAGAAGAAATATAAACTTTATAGGGGATCACAGTGTCACAGTGGGTAGCGCTGCTGCCTCACAGTTAGGAGTGGAGTTTGCATGCGTGGGTTTCCTCCCACAGTCCAAAGACATGCAGTTTAGGTGCATCGGTGATGCTAAAGTGTCCTTAGTGTGTGCTTGGTGTGTGTGTGTGTGTGCCCTTGGGCAGGCACCCTGCCTGGGGTTTGTTTCCTGCCTTGTGCCCTGTGTTGGCTGGGATTGGCTCCAGCAGTACCCGTGACCCTGTAGTTAGGATATAGTGGGTTGGATAATGGATGAATGGATGGATAAACTTTATATATGTTAAATTAAAATTTAATTTATACTACTACAATACCAATGTAAACATTTAATTTAGGGTTTTTTTCCAGTCTCTTCACCTTAACTAAAACATTCCTGGTATTCTGCAGGGTATTAAAAAATTACTCCCATGTCGTATTCACTTTAACAACAGTCAACAGCACAACTGTTATTTAGAGAGTTTAATACGTGTAGTAACCTAGCACAGATTTAATAAAAAAATATATCATTTTAACAATTTCCAAATTCCATATAGGAATTCTCAGCAGCATTTTCTTAATGTTACTCTGAACTGATGTTTACTTTAAAAATTCATTTACAAATGAAGCAGTTTCCTTTGTCCCCAACTTGTTTGCTTGATTGCTTCTGTTCTGAATTGGCAGAAGGCAGGCTTTCTCATTAACAAATATCTTTTGTTATTTAATTAATTAATTTAATTAACAATTTTTTGTAACAATTCCTAACAATGGCTGTAAAAAAATAGTCATCCATTTTCAGCAACAGTGACTGATGGGACCTCAGCATGTTATTAGACATACTTTGAACTTGTTTCTATAAGATCTGCATCATCATTTGTTACTGCATATTACGACATTCACTTCTGCTGACTACACTTTTCTTACCATCATCAAAGCTGCATGCACTGGAGCTCCAAACAAAACAATTACCTTACACTCAATTACATGGTTGGTACCCATTTTATGACATGCTATAAGCTTAGATACCGTATATAGATAATAGAATAATGATAGTTGTGCACAGACTGCTCATAAATATGACAAGAATTCTCATTTTTATGATAGCTGGTGATGAAGAATAATCAATAAATGAGCCATATTACTTTATACACTTATATATTCTACTTTTAAAAATATACTGTACATACACATTATACATTGTGAGAGGTTTGCCTCAATGTGTTGCCATAACAAAGAACAGAAAGCACTAAAGAAAGCCCAAATTTAAGACAAGAGACAAGGTTTACATCATGTAAAACACAAATGAGAGATGACTATAGGGAAAGAACAGAGTATCAAAGTAAAATGTAAGCAAAGCAAAGCTAGTAACCCATCAGCTTATATAGTAGAATATATATTTACATATATTTTTGCAAATGGGATACAGGCAAGTCAAGTGACTCACCATAGGTCACGGTGGCAGCCTTCTTGTTTAAAGACCAGTGCCTTCGTCACTAGTGCATACCGCCCTAATGTGAAGCTGAGCCCCACTGGCACCATGTGGGACCCCTTTGTAAGCCTGGTGAAGTACTCCGGTCCAGCATGGCCTCCCTCTCTCTTATTTCAGTGCTCTGGCAGTAACTTCTTCCAAGGCATTATTTAAAAAGTTAGTGTATAACACCTCAACCTTGGCAGTTTCCCAAACTGTAACTTAGAGGGGCTCTATAACTAGAAGCTGCAAGAGCTATTTCCTGTTGTGCATCCAACGTGTGTCCTTTATATCCTTGGCATCTCTTAACCTGGACAGCAACATGTTATTCTCACTCTGTCTTTCTCTCAGATGCTATACAAAAAGGAGGCATACAGTTAGTAGAGGCATGGAAGTTCTTCCCAAAAACTGCAAGATGGGAAGATGGTCAGCTACCTGTTCTTAAGTAATACAATTTAATACTAAATAAAAAAAATCCCAGAATTATAATATAAACTGGCATAATGTATGGAGCTTAAAGATCATCTATGCATGGACTAGACATCCTTCTGACTATGCTTTAGAAAAATATCAGTAGATTATTACTGAGGAGGAGGACACAGAGGTACACTGATGACCCTGTTATGACGCTGTGTTGTTCAAGGTGCTTCCTTAAGCTGTTTTCATTTAGAAAAGAAAGTTAGTATTTAAATAGCAAGCTAAGGTTATCTTCATTTAGTGATAAATTTAATTTGAATGTATTAGTTTTAGCAAATCTGTACTTTTTAAAGAACAAATTCCCAGGAAGGATGCACCACCTAATGGATACACATGACTTTTATGTCTATTTTGGTATAAAGCTGCCTTTTCAATCTTCAGTTATTAATAAAAATATAAATATGTGTTCTTTATCAAAGAGTGCATTTGGCATTTTGAAATATCTTGTATAAGGATATATTGTGGCCTCACTTTTTGTTACATACTGCACTGCTGCTACAGTAGATAAAGATTCATTAAACAATCTGTTTTTATTCTATTGATTAGAACATTTTTATATCTAATTACTGTTTAGTACATTGAAATTCTGTTTAATTAGAGATTAGAAATCTTTATTGTCACATACACTGCAAGGCTATTGTGAAATTCTTGTCCCACAGAAGCAGTGATATATAACATTAATGCAGTAAATAAATAAAATTAGGAGAAGATAAGTAAAGAGCAAAAATAAATACAGTAAATAAAAATGGAAAAAAGTACCATGTAGTAGTTGTAATTGAAGACCCATCTGTTCTGTGAATATCTGTCAAACTCGAAAGAAAAAAAACAAAAACTGCACTGCAAAATTTTATATTGCCTGCTAAATTGTTGTCTTAAGTTTAAATGCGGTATTGATTGTAATCTAATGGTAAACAATTAGTTATTACATATTTTCACTCGGGTCAATCAACTTTTATTACCTGTCCTACTAAACTTGATGAACAAACAGGCCCTAATCTAATGTTACGTGATTATGTTTACCTCTTTTGTAAATCGCTTTGGAGAAAAAAGCCTCTGTCAAGAAAATAAATGCAAATCTAAACGTAGTTACTTGTCATGTAACAGCCAGGTTTTGTTCCCTGCTTATTTTCTGTTTTATTGTTATTTTTGGTTGTTTATTTTCATGTTATTATGTTACTTGTTATGTTTATTTATTATTTAGTTTTTATATATTGCATTTGTATACAATTTTCTTATGTGTGTTG
The DNA here is from genome assembly GCF_016835505.1 of Polypterus senegalus. NCBI lineage: Eukaryota > Metazoa > Chordata > Cladistia > Polypteriformes > Polypteridae > Polypterus > Polypterus senegalus. The sequence goes on from NC_053154.1 coordinate 55,016,081, forward strand.
TGTTCTGTGACTAGAACTGCCAAGGGACCACCCTGAAGTCACTGCTGATATGTCTGTCCCCCACCTCTGTATTTTAGTGAAAAAGAAGGTCCTAGCAGTGATCATTATTGTGAGTATTGTACTGTTTTTTTAGGCTTTTCATTACTTTTTGCTTTGTTCTTTGATTTTGCAGTTGTTTTACAGATGTTTCCTTTTTAAAGGTACAATTTTTCATTAGCTTTTGCTTTGCCTTTTTTTCCCTTTCATTCCTAATGGTTTTTGAAAAAAAAAACTCTATATTTATGTTTGCCTGTATATATAAATCCAGAGGTGTATGGCCATGTGCATTTTTTAACATTACCAGTATTTTTTTAACTTTTAAAGCTAGCTCCTCATGTTGGGGTCTGTGTAGGCTGAATCCTGTTTGTTGTGGTTGGCTGCCTGGGTGAGGCCATATCTGGGCAGGCTGGAAAATATCCTGGCCTGCTTTGTGGGACTATGAAGAGGCCTTATGTCTATTTCGCCATGTTTTTCACTCCTTCTCACAACATTAATGATTTTTAATAAAGAGTGTGTCTGCATGGGCAGCACGGTGGCGCAGTGGTAGCGCTGCTGCCTCGCAGTAAGGAGACCTGGGTTTGCTTCCCAGGTCCTCCCTGCGTGGAGTTTGCATGTTCTCCCCGTCTCTGCGTGGGTTTCCCCCGTGTACTCCGGTTTCCTGCCACAGTTCAAAGACATGCCGGTTAGGTGCATTGGCAGACCCGCGGGACCCTGTGGTTGGGATATTGCGGGTTAGATATTGGATGGATGGATGGAGTGTCTACATTAGCAGCTAGTGGAAAACAACTCCACCACATTACCCTGTTGTGCAAAATATTGCTTTTGTCGTATGTGAAATGTTCTTGTGGAATTTCCAGCTAGTGGGGCTGGCCCTGCTGATTTTTCAGAGTTCTAGATATAGCCTTGTATGTGCATTTGTGAACTGGACTTTCAGTTTCCTATGAGGTATGCAGGGTAGGGCCTTTAGTTACCTTATGCTCAGCAGCCTAAAATGAGCATTTTAATGTATATCTTCACCCAGCACCACTACTTAGTGAAGACACTAAGTTTGTCAGCAAAAAAGCTGTATTAGTGCGCCTTCCAAATTATGCAAAAGAAGCCAACAGAAGACAACCAATGTCAGAAACGTAGTTTGGGATTAATGACTCATTAAAAAGAAAAAAAAAAGGGTCCTTATACAGGAAACAGTAGTTCTGTAGAGAAATGGTGTTTCAGCAGTTTGCCAGCCTCACACTATTCAGAAAACACTTGGCGAGAGTATGTCATAGTCTGCTTCAGCTGATTGGTGTATTGACTGGGATGTTTGTCAGTGTGCTCTTTACTGCATGAATATTGATTTGTGTTTCCTGTGTTCTTATACTGATGCTGGTTTCTGTCTTAAGTATTTGATGCTAAAACATCTTTCAACACAGAGTTTTGATGATTGTCCTTTTAGTGTGACAAGATTTGCTGATAGATTTTCATTGCTGGTGTGATTTTTGGCTTTATTCAGCTGACATAGTATTATTACTGATGTTGGTGACCTAGTTCTTTAGTAGTGCAGAAATGCACTTTATATCCTTCACTCTCTTCCTCAAGGTTTACTTGTTGTGATAATAAAGTAGACATCAGTGTAATATGTCCATGGTATGACTGCATTACATTTTATATTCTGGCCACACCAGAATTTCCACTGCTCATAATGGATTTGGTTAACACATTTCTAAGATAGTTGTACATTAGTAAATATCATTTCCTTTTTATCAAACAATATTAATGCAATTCTGAACAGTGTACCCCACTGTGGTTTGCCTATTCGGTAACATTTTAAAATTCAGCTGGAACACTGATAATGTAGTACAGAAGCAAGTCTTCATGCCAGTCCTTTGCCAGTATCATTGGATACTAATGCCAGCATTCACAGCTTCCAGTCCTAATCTCTGTTACTTTCACATTGCTCTCCAAAGACAAGGCAGCACAAGATACTGTAAAATGAGGATTTGAAACCATGCAAAAGGCTGCAGTAAAACATTTAGCCTGCTTTATGATTGTTCCAGAAAAAAATCCCGTAAGGACAATTCCAGTTACTGGAAATCATTAGTCCCTGAAATGACTACAAAAGATTTTCTTGGGAGAACTCAAATGCATGACATTTAGGTGAAAATGCAACTCTAATTTAGCAACCTGAAAATGAATAAACAATGTCAGTCTGCCAGTTTCATTCACTAGATGAACAGTGGGTGCTGAGCCTGGCAGGACACAAGAGACGAGAAATTGCCAGACAAACTGGCTTACTGTGGGCAGATAAAAACTATTTAGTTGAAGCGGCACAACAGCACATTGTAGAGGCAAACTCTCAACAGGCTTACCCTGGCCACACATGATGTGACAGGCAATAAAGATAATACTCACTATAGAAGCAAAATGCTAAATACAATACATAAGCATGAGAGCAACAGAAAAAATGAAGAGCAATACTGAACCTTCAAAATAAACCTAAACATACTGTATATTACTACAGAATAATAAATAGAAATGTAAGGTTTACAAAATATTTAGTATAGACACAAACCTAGAATGGACTCAGTTAGGTAAAATCCAGATACAGATGTAGATACAGGAGAGAAAACTAAAGCAAGAATAGTGTTGTCACTATTGAAAAAAAACAAAAACAATGAAACAATGATATGCAGTTTACGGTATATCTGACCTAATGAAGTGAAATAGCACAAAACGTGTTCCCCGTTACAACTGTCACTCATTTGTCATTTTTGCATAGAAAATTGCAATTAATGCAGAAGTTTCTGGGTGATCCAAAGCTTTTTCTCTATAACATTAACTAGATACAATAAAGAGAATATGGCAAATCATTACAGTGATCTAAATGGCTATCAATTAGATTATGATGGCTCTCTTATGAAAATCAACAATAATCTAATGCATAGAAATAATTTCTGACAGGATAAGACTTGTCACTTTCATAGGATGACAATGAAGATATGCAATAACGAATATGGGTAGGTTTAAAATTAAAGATCACTGGCTTTATTGACTTACCCAGTAAGCACAAAGAATACAATGTTAAAGTTATGTTATTTTTCATAGTATATTTAGTATGGTTATCATTCATTCAACCGATAAATTATTTATCATTTTCAAATACAATTTCTTATTACTTCATAAGTGAAAATACACCACATTTTGCCATTTAGTGTGATATAGCTTTCCTGTCCAATTTGGCTTTTACATTTACCTTTGCTTAACTGACATAAAGACAAAGGAGACGTCCATCTTGCCTCTGTTTTGTGCCATCTGGAGCAGGTCTGTACATGATACTATGTCTCTGACTCTATGTTTTCACTACCAAACTGTTTTTAGCAATGTTTTGCCTGTTAAGATTTTTTCTTTTTTTGGAATTTACAGATTTAGGTGTGTATTATTCTGTTTGTAATAAAAAAAAAATATTTTTTATCAAGCTGGTCACGGCTATAAAGATAAGAATCTTTATACATCTTTCACATATATCCATCAAAGTTGCTGATAACACAAGAGTGATTAGCTTGATAAATAGGGAATATGTTCCTGTTTACTGGAATTTGATGACTGTGAGTTAGAAATTCAGAAGTTAGAAAATAAAAGTAGAAGTAAATAAAATAATACAGTATGGGCAGTAATATGATAACATAGTGATAAAATAATCAGAGAAACTTATACTCCACTGATAAATCATTTTTTTATATTAACACCTAAAACATTCTCCATTAAAGGGCCAATTATAGCCATACCTTATACTAGCAGCAATCAGCATAAGGGCTCGTTTACACTTCAGGCTCAGAATATGTATGCGCCCGCATCATGGCTGCCAGCGTACATTTGATGCGCCCTCTGAGCAGGTCCTCAGAAATTAAGGTGACGCGTGTGCGAGTTGCAGTACCAGCAAATAGTCGGGGGGCGCAGTGTGTTAAAAGTTGGAATGTGACGTCAGAGTCTCTGGTTGCTATCTACGTGTGACAGAAAGCCGCTTTACGGATCCTATGAGATCGGTGTGCGTGCTTCGATGTTTGATGAATGGTTCGAAGTGGTGAAGCAAAATGCCAACATACAGATGCATTGGTGGTGCTTTTATATTCAAGCGTTGCATATTCCTGATCGTAATGACACGATACATTTTAAAAGTCTCACATACCGTCTTCTGTGCCCTCTTTTTTTCTAGGGCTTCCTCAGGTGCTCACAGCAGCGGCAAACAGCAGTAGATCGCCACACTGAGCACATTAAATGTATGATATTCCAACTCTCTGCACATTTAGAATCCTTAGATTTATACTTGATATCACTTTCATGATGAAATGCATTGAAGTATGTATGTTAGATTTTACAGATAAATCGGTAATTTCGTTTAAATAATGAATACTGTTAATAATTACACACATGGGGGTGACATGGTGGCGGAGCGCTAGCGCTGCTATCTTACAGGGAGTCTCATTGCTGATATACCCTGCCTAGAGTTTACATGTTTTCCAGCTGGGTTTCCATAGCGTGCTCCGGTTTCTAGAGGAAACAAACATGGGTACAGTTCTGTTTCTTCCTGTTATTAGATCACCTAACAAGAAAGGTACCAGCTAACCTCTTTCTGTATATATGTATAATAGTATGATCATAAAGTACACACTTTACAATGTGTTCCAAACAGTAAAACATCCCTGGATTAACAACACTGTCCAGGCCTTACATTGGCATTCATCGATATACTGAGAAAAGACTTGACTTGAGGAAAATCAGAAAACAATGTGTGGCTGAATTTTACATGCTAGGCTGTTACAAAGCCCTTGCTGTTACAAAATGGCCTGGCGATTACAGCCTTCAAATGCAGATATGCATCATGGCTCTTCTTACAGATAAGCGAAGTGAGTAAGGACCAGCCTTCCATCTTCTATTGAAGATAGACTAAAATGAATAAACTAAGTGCCAAACTTGATGTAAATGTGCATTAAAGGCTACACAATATCCTTGCCAAATAAAACACTCTAAACAACTGTGCAGATGCTTTACATATGCTGACATGCATCATGGGTATGTGGATTTGTCTGCCAGCTGTCTGGCCTCAGCATCCAGAATTTAAAGTGAGCCTACTTCTTTGTAGACTGTTGTTAAGCTATCCATTGTAGCTTTCAGCTAAAATAAGACCAAACATTTTTCTGTATTTGGTTTTGTAATTCAAAATGCTCCACTAAATATAAGAGATTGCCTTTGGACACTTACAACACTTTCAATTAAAATATTTTTTTTTGAGAACAGCAATACAAGATGTTAAAAAAAAACAACAAATTCAGTTGTCAATATTGCACAGAAGGATGCTGACTCAAAATTAGGGAAGTGCACTCAAAAAAAAAAAAAAAAAAGAGGCCAGGAAGCAGATAGTAGCCATCCTAAACTGATATTTACACTATTGGCATATACATTATTGGAATTTGTTTGTTTTTATGATTACTGTGTACTATAGGTAATGTGAGCTAATTCAGCCATATCAGTGTTTCATGGTTTTCAGAAGGCATGCATCTGACTTTCTTATATCTAGGAACTCAGGGGGAAATTCCTAACTATTCAGAATAATTTTAAAGACTGCTTTACACACACGTTTTAGCAAACAGCAGTTTGCAATATCAAATGTTTTACCAGAAATATTAAAAGCAGTTAGATATAACAGTGGGTGATAAATCTGTATCTTTTTATTTTTCTTTGTTTACTTTATTTTCAAATGGAGCCTTTTAAAAATTTCTTTTTTCCAGTTTTGCCTTTTAATTTGTATTGCAGTGATTCCCAAACTCGGTCCGGCAGACTCACTGTGGCTGCAGGTTTTTTTTCCAGCCAAATTCACAATTAGTGATAATAATTGATCTCATTTATTTAGATGGTCTTTTTTCCCTTCTCCTAATTTGCCTTTACAAAAGCATAACAGTATGATTTTTACATTTACAGTATAAGACATTTAGAAATATTTCTACATTTGCGTTCAACGCTTATTTCTCTTTTGTTGTTGTCCTATTGTTTTGTTATTTTTTTGTGCAGTGTGCACCCTTCATTGTATCATAGTAATGATAATTAAAAACAAAAAGAGCTGACAGCCACGTAAACAACACTGAATGATGAAAGGCTGCAATAACGTTAGCCTCAGACTCACTAATTAGTAAATAATAAATTAAACAATCAGAACTCCTGGAAAAGCATAATGAAATTCAGGCTGAATATTGTTCAAATGTGAAAAAAAAAAAAAATCCGTTTATAAGTGCTTAGTACATTTTAGTAAAAATTTACCAAACTTAGTTTTGTTATTTCTCCATTGACTCCAAAACACAGAAACTGGGAAATAACAGCTCACGTAATTGGGCTAGGAGTTCAATTAAAAACAGAAGTTGGCCGGAACTAAAACCAGCAGCCACAGTGCATCATCAGGACTGAGTTTGGAAACCACTGGTGTATTGTGTTTGAGGAATTCTACTTTTGTTCCCCATTTCCCAGTCAATGGTTTGTGTCCTTTCCTAAGCAATTAACAGACAATGTTTACAGTGGCTCAGTTTTACTTCAGTCAAGTCACTTGCACCTTAAAAAGAATTAACAGACATAGCAGTATGGTGAGGATTCATGCTGTGTGTAAATACAGAACTGTAGAAATGTTTTGAAATACTGCTTCTGGCATGTTACCTTCCCACTCTGACTATATTAATGGGAATTTGTGATCACCATTTTGGAATAAACATGAAATTCTTATTGATTTGCTACTTGGTCTGTCTTACCAGCCTCAGGCCTATGGCAACAAACTAGTTTTGCTACAGGGTGCAACCACAGCTGTAAGGTGCCAAAAGCATAAAAGAAGCAAGAAGAAGTTAATTCCTTTAGTCTCTGAGTAGGTCAACATGACAGTTGGCTAAGCAATGGTACATACCAATTTCCTTTGCTTACCCATAGTGTATACACATTTCCATTGGTTAAACAGTATTATTGTTGCTAACTCTCAAGGAGTACATACACCAATGTATGTTTATTAGAGGCCAAGGTCTCCATAACAAGTTGATTTTCAAACCAAGTAAATACAGACATTTTCTAGGAAATCAGGCATTTCTGGCATCACACAGTGTTGCATGTTGATGGGATACCAATCAAAGCAGTTTGACCTTCAAAGCAGGTAACTCTCTTGTGAGACAGATAAATATCTATGTGCTGTAGAAGCATATCAACAATAACCTGTGACAGAGTTATTCAGGAAATGTGCCTTTTCACTTATCATCCCTGTCTCAGACAAAGGGTGCCTATTGCTCCTTCAACTATTGGCTTTTACATTTCCTAATCACATGTTCTTTAACTAACAGCAACACACAGAAACGTCCTTGTCTTTAAAACACTGATTTCTAGCCCATTACACTTGCACAAAAAAGAGTTCTGAAAGCTGCATTGTATTGTGAAAATAAAAAGGAAACTAAATGTATCACGCTAGTAACAGGTGTTGAAACTGTACCTTAGCGTGTGAATGCAGCATTACAGTGGATAATTCGGGAGATGATTTTGGGACAGATGAGCAGGACTGGTTGCGGGCACTGTGATGACTACCTCATACCTGGGCACGCACTCGGCAGCAAATAGCAAGTAGCTAAAAGTCTAAATTCAGAAGTCCATTCATCTTCTAAACCTTCTGATTCAGAACTGGGCCTCAGAGAAGTTGGAGCCTATCACAGCCACACTGCAAACAATGATATCTAAGCAAGTGAAAAAGTTTTATATGAAGCCATTTAATCTTGATTTCCTTATTCTAAGATTTATTCACTTATCAAAAAATATGTATTTAAGATTATTTAGTTTATTTTAAGTGTGAAGTGAAGCTAAATGACACCTTTTATTGGCTAACTAGAAAGATTAAAATATGCAAGCTTTTGAGGCAACTCAGGCCCCTTCTTCAGGCAAGATGTAATGATTAAGACAATTGAAAAGAATAGACTTTTTTCGCAGCTTTTCACGGTGAACTATAGAATGCAGCTATTTAGCTATTTTTAGTCTGGAATACATGTAACTCCAGAGAAAAAAAAATGTAACTGCAGGCTGCCTTGTTGTAAAGACATAACGGTACATAGTGACATGGTAGTCCCCAAGAAAGTAAAACATATTGAGTTACATTTCCAAAGCAATCGATTCCGCTCAGATTAGGTAAAGACAGAGTTGACGGACATTACAAAAACAAGGCTGCATTGAGGTTGTCATACAGACTGCACAAAACATTAAACCTTGCTTGCTAGCCTGATATCTTGTTTTGGATCCCTTGTCATCAGTCAGTCATTGTCCAACCCACTATATCCTAACGCAGGGTCACGGGGGTCTGCTCCAGCAGGGCGCCAGCTGATCCCTAGTGGTAAAGTTTAATCAAATTTTAATAAAATCTAAATGCATACCAGGTTTTGCACTCAATGTATATAGCTTTATCATCCCGCTTAGTATGAAGATCCCATTTCATTCTTAAGTGCTGTTTCACTACACAAACTCTACAGTACATAAATGTGTTGAGAAAAGTTACAATGCATATTCACATTTGAACTTGGTATCAGAGACATGGTATTTAAACATGATGTCAACATGCTTTTGATCTATACAATAACTCTATGTGCCTTTTTCAGTCTGGTTTTCATACGTAGACAACTCTTCGTGTAGTTAATGATCTTCTCTGGTCAGCAGATTGCGTATCATTTAATATTCTCCTCCTTCTTGACTTAAGTTCAGCATTTGACACTGTTAATCATGAAATCCTCCTCTCATGTCTCTCCACTGTAGGGAGCACTGAAGCTTAGCACTTCAATGGTTCACATCATATCTTTCTAATAGGCTACATTTTGTCACACTCGGCTGATATAAATCCTTCATCCCACCTTTGTCCCGTGGTGTCCCTCAGGGTTCAGTCCTTGGGCCATTACTCTTCCTACTTTATATCCTTCCTTTAGGTCAGATTATTCGCAGTCATGGCTTTAACTTCCACTGCTATGCAACGATATACGGTTATATCTTAGTACACCCTCCCCTACAGACTTGCCTCCCAGCACACTCATTGAGTGCATCACTCATGAATTGAGAATAACTTTCTCAAACTTGAAGCCAATAAAACTGAATTGTTACTGGTAGGCCCAAACTCCCTATTTTTTAATGCTCTAACTTCTTTGTTTCCAATAATGGTACACTTGTCAAACCTGCTCCTGTTGTCAGAAACCTTGGTGTTTTGTTTGATTCATCTCTTAATTTTGAGCTACACATTAGGGTTCTGTCCAAAATTCCATTCTATCCCCTCTGTAACATTGCTCAACACTGTCCATTTTTGTCCTTTAATGATGCTCAAACTCTGGTTCATTGTTTCACAATGTCTCATATTGATTAATGTAATTCCCTGTTCATTGGCCTCCCTGCAAAATCTGTAGAGAAGCTAAAGTACATTCAGGACTCTGCAGCCAAAGTCCTCACACACACAAAGCGCTCTGCTGACATCTCCCCCGTTCTCTCCCAACTTCACTGGTTACCGGATCCCTTAAGGATTAAATTCAAGATTCTGCTTTTCACCTTCAAAGCCCTACATAACCTTCCCCCTCTCTACCTCACTCCAATCCTAGCTCCATGCATTCCTTGTCGTTCTCTCAGGTCCTCACACAGTAATCTCCTTACTGTCCCACACATCAGACTCTCCACTCTGGGAGGCAGGTTCTTCAGTGCTATGGCTTCTCAACTTTAGAACTCTCATCCTCAGTCTTTCCTCTTCAATGAACTTTTGTCTTCTGTGTGACCTCTATTTTTTTTCCTTCCTCCGTATATAAAGTGACCTTGGGTTTGTGAAAGGCGCTCTATAAATGTAACATATTATTAATTGATGGTTCAGTTACAGTGTGGGTTGCTTTTTCCTGGCATTATTTACAGTATGTCCAATGATTCCTTTAAAAGGCAAAGTAAGTGGTAATAAATATAAAGTAAGTCTGCCTAGTCACATTTATTGTTTGATGAATCATTTTTTCCAGATAGTAGTGAAATCATTCAGGATCAAAATGTCAACATCCCTAGAGCACAAGTAGTTAATCAATGGTGTGAAGAACATAACAATAATGTAATCTTTATATTTTGGGTCACTTTACTCAAATGTCCTGAGCACTTATTTGAAGTTCTGGAGTTCCACCTAAGAAATAATTTTCCACTATGACCATAAAAACCTTAAATGATGGAATTTTAAGATACATCACAATACAGCTCCACACATCTTTGGAATTTATGCCAATGTCTGCTGAAGCTACAGGTGTGAGCGTAAGTTGGTCCTGCTTTCCCTTACTGAGCAACTCTGAATGTGGTCTGTATGATCCGTCACTTTGTTTTAATAAAGAACAATCTAACTTTTTCCCAACTTGTCTGAGTCTCTCTCACTCATCCATGGTTCATCCTCGGTCCAACTACTAGATGCTCCGTGGTTAGACCTCTGTGTGGTGTGTGGTGTGTGGTGTGTGGTGAGTACAGGGCATGACATTTGTTGGCCTTTAATAAAATTGATTTTGAAACTTTTGATTTAAAGGAATAGGATGGACTGTTCTAACATGAGCACAACTGTATATATACATTGTGTTTTCATTTTCAGCAATAGCAGCTCACACAGCAAGTCAGGAGCAGGAGTTAACTTTTTGATTTTAAGCCTTACTGACTGTGGTTCCATAGACTGGATTCCTGAATGCCAGTGTCCATCTTGGGAGATGTCAAGAATCTGAGGTGAAGAAAGTGATTTCATTGTGGCCAACAGAGGCTCCTGCCACTGTATAATTTAGATTCTACACTCTTAAAATTAAAGGTGTCACAGTGATTCTTCAGAATGATGCCACAGGGGAACCATTTATAGCTCTCTCAAGACCCATCCACATGAAGGTTACAGAAAGAAACTTTTTGATTGTTATATTTTTATTTTGGATCATTTTAGCTTGTTTTTTCTTCTTCAGACTATTAAGCAAAATCTGCCAGGTAACAAAAACTAAATTCATAGAGTGCATAATATTTCCACTATGGGCTATCACATATGTGAGTGGTACTACAAACTGTGACAGCAAAGTCTATTAGTGAAAAAAAAAACGCTGATGGATTATTATTGTATATCTGGTTGAAATCTTAATCTAAAGAAATTTAGGAAACAGTACTGTTGTTAACCAGCATTTTTTTATTTTTACAAATGGAGCACAGGCAGCTGAAACACCTTGCTTGAGGTTGCAGGGTCAGTTGAAAGACACAAATGGTGACCTTGTTTTTAAAATTCCAAAGATTAGTGACTACAAAACAATCCATGCAAAATGGTATGACTAGCAAAGAAAAGGACTGGATCCATAAATATTATGGAAGCCAACCCAAGTCACTTCACTAATACTAGCCTAAAATAAAACCAATTCTTTATAGGCAGCATTTTCAGGTAAAGCACTTTTGGTCACCATCAAGATAAGTACTGACATGCTGGGATTATATTTGACTTTCTTTATTAAATCATCCAATCATTTTTTGGTGGTGCATGGGGTCCATATATTATATACTGCTCTCTATGCAAGTAATGGAGCCTGATTTTTTTGTAATCTGGCAATATGCAATCATTTTTATAAAAGTTACTCTTTCTTTCTCGTTTCCCCAGGCATCCAGATAGTTACTTATATACAGTTTATAACTAAATTAGATAGAAAGTACTCTGAGCTACATCCTTTATATGAAAATGTGCTATAGAAATAAAAGTTATTGTTGGTTGTTGCTCATTTAAATCTATTCATCATCTCCTGCTGTTAGTTCTTTTTGTCATCTTAGTTACAAGTCTTTTTTCACTTAAGTCACAACACAGTATTTATTAGCAGACCTTAAATACATCTTAAACGTTTATGGCAGACCTCCTTACAAAAAGTAAAAATACAACAGGTATATCACCCCTCATTCGGTTCAAACCATCTATCTCATTTCCATGATCATCTCTACATAATCACTTTCTTCGTTTTTTTTGGGTAAGGGGCAGGTTTTCAACTCTAGATAGATAGATAGATAGATAGATAGATAGATAGATAGATAGATAGATAGATAGATAGAAGTAGGTGGACCTCCTTGAATCTGTAGATTTGTTGAAATTTCAGCTGAGATAATCTATGGCCAAAAGAAGTTAAGTGACCATCTTACAGTGTTGTCTGTTGTAATCAAATTTTAAATTATTCTTCTAAAAGTTGCTTTCTTCTCAGACTCAAGTAATAGCTGATTTAATCACTTTCCACTGTCTTGCAGCATGCTGCCTGCAATATAACCAAGCAAATTGCTTCTGGTTTCTTGCATCCATCTTATTTACTGCATGACTTAAGAGGTTAAAGTCTCAAAGATATCTGCAGTGAAAAGCTTGTAAAAAACAGAGAGGGAAAGGATTTTAACAATTTGTGCAGTTAACTAAATAATTAACTATCAAGATAATACATATTCATTCCTACTTTTTGGTTCTTATTTCAGACTTATGTGGAACCAGCAGCTTGATTTAGTGTGAGGTAAATGACAAAATTCCATAGAATACCAATTTACACTCTTGCACATCTTTGGGACGAAGAAGAAAAACTGAAGTATTTACATAAGACACATTAGACATAGGGAAAACTCCACATAGATATTAGCCATGCTGGGAACAGATCGTTAGAGCTGTGATATGGCAACACTAATCACTTTGTTATCTTCTGCCTGAGTTAGCATGTATTTATTTTTCTGAGTGAATGGTTAGCACCAAAATGTCATGGTTCAGAACAGACTAATCATTTTAACAAAGGACGTCAATTTTTATACTGTTCTCAGTAAGTAAGAGAAATTTAATTATGAAATATGACCGGGGAATACCTGGGATTACTGTCTTCTCATACTAAGTGACCAATCAGTGCATGGCAGAATGACATAAAGCTTTGTGTTCCCAGGTTGTTGCTTTTGTTTAACATGTGAATACTACTTTCAAGGTAGAACTACTGCCATGCAAACTTCATGCAGGGCGGACCCGGAACATAAACCCTGGTCTCTTTACTACAAGGCAGCAACACTACTACTGTGCCACCGTGCAGCCCAATATTAGAGAAAAATAAAACTAATATATAGAATATATAACTAATTTACAATTAATTCCATTTTAAATAATTTGGTTATTCAAGGAGTACAATATAATGACAACTTGACATTGGACCTTTCTTATTTGGTCATATTTCATACTATTTATAACAACTGAATTGTCTGAAGTACACTGCATAACAGTAGTTTGTCTGTATTTAAGAGCTACATTTTAGAGACTGATGATTTTTGGATGTGTTCTATCCTCAGATTTTAAGAATAAAAAATTAACATTCTGTTTTACAGGCAGCAGCTTGATGCTATAGTTTACAAAATAGGCTATGAAGTGCAAGAGGTGTTGATATCATCTAGGACTCTGTTACTAGGCTTGGTGATAGATTCTCTTGTTGTTGCTCCACAATGTAAGGAAACTAATAAGCATCTCAGTTTGGTTCCAGTTCGAGAAAAGGCTATTTAAGAGAATCAGAATGCAGAACATCTGTATGCCCCAAATGTGAGTAGGACAGAGAAAGGCTTGCTTCTGGGACAGGGTGCTGGGTTAAAATAGAAGAGCTTCTGTGGGTAAGTCAGTGTGTTTAGCGTCTTATTTATCACAGTTGGAATCTCACTTGTCTCACCTCTCCTTGTGATCTTGACACATCTGTCAGCCTCCCAATGGGCAATCCATTAATAGACCTTCATGCTGTCACACTAAATTAACACATTTTTTAGAACCATCTAGACTGAAAGTAAACAAGTTAAGAATGTTTTTAGATATGATGCATTGTCACATTTTCTTAAAAAATTCACAGTAGCACTAAACATTATTCTCTTTGTTAGGCTTAGATTAATTATGATTGTCTGAAAATGCATTAAGCTGTGATTTCTAATACTTTTTTTTTTCACTAGATTGAAAAACATAGTAAATGGTTAAAAAATATCGCACTTGACCTTATTGGATATGTCAATACTGCACATGTTTAGTATTTTCATGTACAGTTACAGTTAGCCTTATACAATATTTGGATTAAATTTATTATAAGAGCAGACATTTTATGCAGGGATATTGGACAGCATTAGGTTGTCAAAAGTACAGATGAGGCCCCAAGGTAATCTCACAACATGATATGGTCATTTGGATGGTCAGAACTCAATATTCAGGATACCTTTATGTGCAATTGACTCAGATACTTTTAAAGTTGTCTGTCCCAGCTGTTTGGAGCATTGTTAAGCAGGACATAGATGTTTAAAGTACACCAGGACTTTTCCATTTAACATATGGGTCAGTCATTGGTCTTGAACATGCTCTAATTGAATAGGTGCTCAGGTACTACCACCAAGGACATTGTAGAAAGCCAGCAAGAAAAGGCAACATGAAGCAGATCATGATTGGGTTTCAATAAAAACAACCTATCCTTGGGCTGCCAGTGGAAAAATCATTACTCTGAAAAGAACAACACATTTTCAGGAAAAGGTAGCTGTCATTAGCAGTCAATTCTAATCACCCCCTCCAGAAAGCCTTCTCCTTCCTGAACAAACCACAACATTCTCCTCTTTCTTTCCCCTTTTCACCTCAAAACATCTCTCTAGTCACCCCATTGCATATCCGCTTGACCCCAATCCATAAAATCTCCTTTAGGCTATCTCTCCGTCATTCATTTCTGTAATTACACTTCTCATCAACACCTCACTCAGCACATCCATTTTCCATGTTGTACAAACAAGGCCCATAGTACTCTTTCCCTCTAGAAGTCCACTCTTGACCCATCTCAAAAAAGTATTGCAAACCTATGCCTCTCCTCTCATTTCTATCCAAAACTCTGGAATGGGCTGTCTCTAACCAAGTCTCTTCCATTCTTCTACAGAACAGACTGCTCAATCCCAATCAGTCAGGATTCAACAATGGCCACTGAATGGAGACAGTTGTACTCACCACTGTCGATACGTGATGGCATGCCAGAGCTACAAACATGCCTTTTCTGTTTATCCTGCTAGATCTCTCCACTGCTTTTGACATGGTCAACCACCCATCCTTCTTGCCACCATCTCTGGCTTTGGAATCACTGGGACAGCCCTTGGGTGGCTTGAATCCTACCTCTTCGGCAGATACTACCGTGTGTCTTGGCATGGAAAGATGTCAAGGATGAACCAGGCAAGTTTGGTGATGCCCCAGGGGTCAGTGCTGGGCCCTCTCTTGTTCTCCCTATACACCTGTTTACTGGGCCCTATTATCCAGTCCTATGGTTTATCTTATCAGTTCTATGCTGATGATACAAAGCTATACCTGTTGTTCTCTACATAAGACCACACGGTTTCAGGTAGAATTTCTGCATGTCTCACTGATATGGCAACCTAGATCAAGGAACACCATCTACAGCTCAACTTGGCAAAAGGGGACCTTTTTGCTATTCCAGCTTATCAGTCTGTTCAGAAAACTATCTCTGTTTGGCGTGGTTTATTATCTGTAAGACCTGCAGAATTGGTATGGAACTTTGCGTTGCTGATTGATGACCAGCTGTCCTTCACGGACCATGTTGCTAAGGTCTTGGTTTTGCAGATTCCTTTTGTAAAATATTATCAAGATCAGAACATATCTGAAAGAATATGCAACACAACTCCTGGCCCAGGATCTGGTCTTATCACAGCTGGACTACTGCAACTCTCTGCTGGCAGGACCACTGGCACACCATGCTACAAAAAAGACATAGCAGCTCTTGAAGCTGTGCAGAACATAGGAAACAAGTTCATCCCTGGAATTAAGGATATGTTGTACTCTGACAGATTTAGGGAATTAACCCTGTTGTTGAGCAGAGGAAATTGAGTGGGGACCTAATCCAGGTCTTCAAAATCCTCTTAGGCACTAATAAAGCAGATCCAACACAATTCTTTCAGCTTAAGTGTCAATCACATACTCGTACTTGAGGATACCTGTGAATTTACACCACTTAATGTGAAGTGCATTTAAGTCTGAAGCCAGAAAGCCCTTCTTTAAGCAAAGAACTATGGGAATCCAGAACAAACTAACAAGAAAAGCAATTGAAGCAGAAATCTTGACATTCTTCAAGAAAAATCTGGATGAGATATTAATAAAGCTTAACTATTAGCTAAACAAATGAGCTTGATGGATTGAATGGTCTCCTCTCACTTGTCAAATGTCTTATGGTCTTTTGTTCTTCCTATGTTCAATCAGAGTTTGGATGCAAATATAATTACTGTCTGACTGTCTTTTCTTTTTATTAAAAGTATTAACGCTTAGGGCTGTGGATTTAGGATTATTTACCAGATGTTTATTAAAACCTGAAACTTCACAGGAACACTTTAAGACATTATATGAGTTATGTACAAAAAAAACAGATCCCAAGAGGAAAAATGTGGTAAATCAGCCCCGGTGTTACAACAGGTTTGCCGACTGCTAATTGACATCCACAGCGCTTGTTTTTTGCATTTCCTTAGACAAAACCTAATGAAGCTGATTTCTATCATGAAGCATCTAAGGATGTAGTGCATTTTCTGTGATAGATGAGATCTTTATTAGAATGTGGCAAAAGCCTTCAGTCAAAGGAGGAGCAGAACCCATAACTTTCACCCATAAAGGAATACAGGAATGAAGGTTGCATCCCAAGCAGCCTGTTGTAGACTCTAATATGCTTTTCCTCCCTGTAGTTTTTAAACACAATTTGACTATTTTAGTTACTGATTCTCCTGACAGTGCCATATTCCCTACCTTAAACCTTACAAATGACAACGTAACCTACCTATGTTTTTGTTGCAGCTGTCTTCACAAGCAAGGCTGACTTTATATATTTTACAACCTTGGCCAAACAGCTAAATGTTGTGTCTCTAAACTTTTCATTTTTTCTGTATAAAATATAAACTACTTTTAACCAGATTGTTCACAAATCCTATTTCCATGTAAAAATAAAGCATCTAATACAAAATGAACAATAAATAATAAGACATAGACTTAACTGTGGACAGCACAGTGTCATTGTGATAACACTGCTGCCTTGTAATAAGGAGACCAGGGTTCACATTAGGGGGCCTCCCTGCATGAAATTTGCATGTTTTGCATGTTACTTGTCCATATGGGTCTCCTCCAGGTGCTCCAGTTTCCTCCCATAGTCCAAAAACATGCAGGTAAGTGGATTGATCTGCGATGAGCAGGCACCCTGTCCAGAGTATGTTCCTGACTGTGTCCAATACTAGCTGGGATAGTCTTCAGCACTGTTCAGGGCAAGCGGGTTAGACTGACTGTCTGATAGACTTTAAACATCTCAGGCTGCTTCTTACAATAAACTCTGTTCTTTAAGTAGCCTTCAGGTTGTTTGCCTTCCTACTTTATGACCTGGCCACCCCATGGTAAGCATATATTTGATTGCTGACATGATTTTTTTCTTGACTTTATTTTGGGACAAAATATGGGGTGTTATTATTTATTCAAGTTGCACATAAATATCAATTTTGTAACTGCTTGACAAAGCCAGCTCAAAATTTCATCTGGTGTCGTTTGTTGTGGCAATATGACAAACTGCTCTACTGTGGTGCATTGCATCCATTCATACAGCAAAATGCTTTTTCATGGCATAATCATGGGGTGCCAAAGTTATAGGATCAGAAACGCTACACTGTCCAAGCATATACTCACACATACATAAGCACATATAAACTTGTTCAAATCAGTTCGGTTTAGGAACACCACTTAACATGCATGACACTGGGATGATGGAGAGAACTGGAATACAGAGAAAACACTTCCACATTCACTCTGACAGAATATGGAAACTTCAGCTACACCATGACTGGTAAATATGATATATACATTTATATATTGTGACCAATAGATGGTGCTATAATGCTCAAACCCAATACAGACAGACACTAGAAGCACAAATACAAAAAGCACATGATATTTATTTATTTACAGTGCCCCCAACAGCCCAAACACACACTTTATTTTACTCCTTTTATTCTTCTTTGTCTCTCACTCTTACTTTTCTCTCTTTCTCCTCCACTCCTCCTCGGCAAACTTCATCGTCCTCCTCCCGACTATGGCTCGCCGAGTAGTGCCTGCTGACCCCTTATATAAGGCACCCAGAAATGCTCCAGGTGTCTGATGATGTAATTCTTTCCTCCAGGTGTTCCAGACTGTGCCACACAACCTACTCTTTAAATTAACTTGTTCATTTGGTGAGTATCTCTTGAAGTGAAATTACCACCACAGCCTGGAAAATTGTATTGGCCATCACAGAGTTGTAGAATATAACAAGTAACAATATGAACAAGTAAAGGATGCCACTTTCTACATTGAAGGAACACAGTCTCCTGAGGAAAAAGAGACTGCTCTTCCCTTTCTTAAATAATTCCTCTGTGTTATGAGACCAGTCCAATTAGTCATTGATGTGAACCCCCTACTCCCTGAATAGTGAATGATTGTAGAGGCTCTTTGGTGTGGCGAAAGTCAATAACCAGTTCCTTGGGTTTGCTAATATTAAGTTGCAGACAATTCTTTTTGCACCAAGAAACAAAGTTTTCCACCTGACTCCTGTACTCTCATCCCTCTTATCTATACACTGCACAAATGCAGAAACATCTGCAAATTTCTGCAAGTGACATAATTAAGTGTTATATTTATAGTCTGATGTGTAAGGAGTAAATGGTTCTTTGTGGTGCTACGTTGTTGCTCACATCCATATCAGAAACACAATCCTTGAGTCCCACAACTGTGGTCTGCTGAACAGACAGTCCATTATCCAGGACCCCATAGGCTCATCCACTTGCATATCTCTGAGCTTACCCCTTAACAGAGAAGGCTGGAGGAAACTGAGGACAGCCAGGTCACAAGAGTTAGCTGGCCACCATACATTTTAATGATTAAAATGTTCATTTTAAAAAGCATCTTGACATGTTGACTTTTTTATCTTGTGTTATATTCTTTGTAGAATGTATAGTATACATTTGGCAATAAAGAAACATTTAACACATTATTATAATAAGCCAAGTGCATATAAAGCATGTGAATGTTAAGAAAATAATAATATATATTTTTTTATATTTTCATCTGCTTTTTATCAATTGAGAGTAAATAATGAGGGAGGAAAAGAACATGACTTTAGTACATAAAGGAATTTTTAAAAGAAATAAACTATAATTCTCAAAACTTAAAGTAATAAGTTGATTATATATGTAGAGCAGAGCAGGGAGTCGTGTGTTTTGCCGATGAAATGATTTTGCACCCCAGGTGACTGGACATATTTGATTGCCTCATGCTTGATCATTCATCAAGTGTGCGTGGTAATTACAGTATTTGTGCAAATCAAATTCAGATGAGTGATTCTGAAGATGTATACTTCATTAAGCCACAAAAACCAGGTCATGGTGACCTTGATTTTTATAATACCAAAACTGGAGCACAGTCATAACATAATCAGATGCAAGACTTTACAATTTAGCCATGAGAAGAAGTTCATGTGGGAATTTTCCATTACAGGACAGTGATGTGGAGTGTGTAGTCTATTACCATTAAATGCTAATCAGATATAATCCATGACAAATGGACACTCCCACATTAACTGAAATTAAATTCTGAAGTGTCATACACCTTTAATTAAGTACTACAGGAGCATGTGTGACTTCTGTCTCCCAAAGCTGTATCTAAATCATGCCTGCAATCTAATTTACAAAGCACTGCTTGCAAATGGTAGTGAATGGTATTGACTGACAGCAGACACAACGACAGAATGCCAAAATCATACAGCCCAGTATTGTTTGTAAGGGACACGTATTGATATAAGACAGACAATAAGTTATTGCATTTTTTAAGATGGGAGGAGTGGGGGTGAGGGAATTAATGAATTTCAGGAACAAAAATTGCGATAAGAGATTTGCTTTATCTTTTGTCTTTGTGATATTAAAGTAATGCAATAGTAGGAGAAAGTCCTAAGATGTCTGCTTTGACAAAAAAATGAGGCAATTTTGAGAGGAATGGTTTAAATTTCTAATTTAATGACATGGTTCTAATGTAACCCCACATCTTGTTAGGACAAATGGAATCCTTGCTAATCACTTACCACAGAAAAGCCTGAAGTGAAGGACTTCAGTAATGTATAGGATGGCTACCATGTGTTAATCTGTATGACATCAATGATATTGTAATGCAACATTTATAGTTGTTCAGATGCTTCTGACCTTCAGAGAATACCCAGACATCTTTATGGCTCTACTTTTCCCTGTGTGTGCATATGGAACTGTGATTCAAGCTAGAGATCTTTCTCATTCCTTTAACTGCCTAATACGCTTACATTATTCATAAGCAGTTGTACTTATTTAATTTTATGGGTCTCTTTAATAATGCAGGCTTATAAAGGACTGATATAGATATAGAAACACTTGAGTAATCAAATAAGGAAGGCATTAATTAGCAAAAGCATTGGAAGTACAGATTATGATACAAATTAAATACCCCAGCAACAGTGACGCTATTAATTTTCCACAACCATTTTTATTGTCCATATTTCTCCAAAAATGTACCCACAAACTGCTACCCAGTTGAATTTAACTCAAAGGACATTATGCTTAAGCTATGTAATGCACTAGTATGACCGCATCTGGAGTATTGTGTTTAGTACAAAAAAGACATAACAGCACTTGAACAAAGGAGATCAACCAAATGTATCCCAGAAAGTAAGGACATGTCCTGCTCCGATCCAGGTATTTAAAATCCTCAAAGGCATTGATAAAGTGGATCCAGCAACATTATTATAGCTTAAGGGTGAATCACGTACTCGAGGATATCAGTAGAAATTAAGGAGAAATGAATTTAAAACTGAAGCCTGGATGCACTCTGGAACAAACTACAGAGACATATAGTTGAAGAAGAAACCTTGACAACCTTCAAGAAGAATAAGGATCAGATATCGGGACAGCTTAACTATTAGCTAAACAAACAGGCTTGATGGACTAAATGGTCTCCTGTCGTTTGTGAAAATTCTTAAGTTCTTATGTACCCAGGTGTTGATCCAGACGCTCCAAATTAATGCTTAATGGCAGCTTTGTCCAGAGCTCAACTGAATTTCAGCTATTCTGCTCTTACTGTTTCATTTATATTTGGTAGAATGCCCAGAGGGGACTGGGCGGTCTCATGGTCTGGAATCCCTACAGATTTTATTTTTTCTCCAGTCGTCTGGAGTTTTTTTGTTTTTTCTGTCCCCCCTGGCCATTGAACCTTACTCTTATTCGATGTTAATGTTGATTTATTTTGTTTCATAATTGTGTCTTTCATTTTTCTATTCTTTAATATGTAAAGCACTTTGAGCTACTGTTTGTATGAAAATGTGCTATATAAATAAATGTTGTTGTTGTTGTTGTTGTTACTGTTGACTACCCTTTTAAGAAAGGGGTATGTTGAGAAGGTGGGGACACACAGCCACTTGAATGAGGCAGGTTGGTTGACTCCTACTTCTGGTAGATGAAGAGCCCAAGTCAATGCAGGGGCAGAGGTCAAAAGCCTAGGAACTATAAAAAAAAAAGCCAACAGCACATGAACTTAGTTAAATAACAACCTGGAGGTGATGATCTGGAACAGGCAAATAGTAATAATAAAATGAAGGTGCAGGTCAGCGCCTCAAACAAAAAATTCAACCCACTGATACAAGGGTGAAAAGTTATCAAAAGACTAAAAAAACAGGAGAAAGTTAAAAAGTGGCAAAAACATTAAACGTCCATGTCCAATGTACAAGTCCAAAAGATAAGGTATATTCAAAAATGAAAACCATGTGGCTGGCATGGCCAACCAAAGACAAGGAAACAGAAATGGGTTTGATTGAGATTGTAGCATAGAAGTTGTCATTTTAATCTATTCTAATCTAATGGAGTCATCTCTGGGATCAGAGGTACTGAAAAATCAAGCAATTCATCTGATGGACAGGCCCTGGATTTTAGGTTCAAGATTTATGGTTTTCATTTAGTCAAGCTTACACAAGAAAACATGAAATAAGATAAAAATAAAACAAAACAGAGATAAAACATGTTACACCTTGCACAGAAATTCTAAAATATGTAAGTAATTTGAAAAAAATTATTTGCTAACTACATCTAAAGAATGATATTTCAGGAGTGATTTGTGTGGGTCTTTAAATCAACTATCCACCCTGATTTGCTGAAGTAATGTTCTACGTGTAATGGATGTCTGTCATCAGTTGAGATAACTATGAGTAGGTGCACTTCACTCTGAATTCAAGGTTATGCAATTTAAAGTAGGTGTTCCTGTCTGTCTCTAGGCCTTAAAGCTAACATTATCATGTGTGTCTGAAAAGGGAACTGTACACAAAATGGTTGGAGGATAATTGTATATTTTCCAAGTGTATTACACTCCAGTAGCAAATAAAACCCTTTAATACAAGAACAGTATTCACAGAGAAGCCAAAAAAAGAGGGACAACTACTCTTGCACACTTCCTTTTTAGGTGGATATTAATTTAACTGCTCTTCAATCAGCTTATATATAGTTAGCTTTATTTCTGAATTTCATCTGATAACCAGAGGGGTTAATCAAAGATGAGACAAAATCCTTGTAGATCTTGCCATATCAAAAGGCTTATGGAATGATAATCAACTTAAGATTGTAACTGCAAACTGATCTCTCGATTACTCTGATAAACACACAAAGGGGGGTCCAGTAGCTATATCCGGACCTGGATTCGTATACAACCAGCAGAAGCAATACCTTCCTTAAAAACTAGGTACACACATCTCTTCAATGTTTTTGGTGTCTGAAAGAGCAGTCTCTTCTTGGAATCTGTCTGAATCACAGTGCCTAAATTATTGACAACACAGCATATCACAGCAGGGTAGCCAGAGTGAGTTACAATTTTTCTTAAGAATCAAAGCATCATGCTCAAATTTAGCTGAGGATGACTACATCACACCATGAGCACAGACATGTGGCAAAGACAATCAATGCGCTACACCATAAGGAAAGCTTTTCACTTGTACCTGGAGCAAGAATATTATCAGTTCTCAAGGTATTGCAAATTTGCATGATCTGTGCCAAGGTAAATAAAAACCCCATGTAATTGATAAGCAGTCAGCCAAAGAATTGCTTTTTTGTTTTATAATTACT
The DNA here is from genome assembly GCF_016835505.1 of Polypterus senegalus. Taxonomy (NCBI): domain Eukaryota; kingdom Metazoa; phylum Chordata; class Cladistia; order Polypteriformes; family Polypteridae; genus Polypterus; species Polypterus senegalus. The sequence continues at coordinate 55,039,298 of NC_053154.1, forward strand.
GTGTAAATGTTTCAGTTTTACAAGCTTTAACCTAAGGTAGCTTTGAGCTTGAAAACAATGGTTTAGCCTTCATTTACCTACAGTTATGTGTTCAAGTGAACAAGTGTGAGTTGACTGTGATGTTTCCTAATGTACCCAAAGACAAACAACAAATGAAGAAGCTTACAAAATGAAGAATCTTCACAATATTTTTACTGAACTTTAATGGAGAGGACTAAAGGACTGCAGAAAATAATATTCTATTTGCTTTATTTCACTTTGTTGCTAGCATTTTGTGTTGTAATTGACAGTTAAAGGCCAAGGACAAGGTTACTTCATTGTCATCAGCAACTATGTCCTGGTGAAACATATAATAACATAAAACAAGGTGCAAGGTGCAACAGAAACAATACCATAAACAGACAATACAACCATTAGAGTGACAGTAGAGTGTGAAAGAAATTTAAACCTTCCACAATAAAGTAATAATGCACTATAAGTAAGATATTGTACAGAGGCAATTTCCAGCACTGAATCACATTGAGCGAGTGATAAGTATAAGGTAATCAAAGCACATAACAGGACATAAGTGTGCCTTTTGTAACAGTAGACAGAAGATAAAGTGCAGGTCCTATTGAAAAATTCCAAAGTGTGATATGATAATTATATAAAGCATAAAATGAGATAGTACACTGGAATGACGCTGGTTAAAAAGAAACTAGACATTTTATGCAATCAGAATTATGACGGCCTGTGGTATGAAACTGTTACTCAGTTAGCAACTTCAGTACCGTTTGCCAGATGGTAGAAGAGAGAAGAGGCCATGTAATTGGTGGGAATGGTCTTTCACAATGTCACTGGCTCTGTTATAGCAGCAGGTTTGGTTAATGTCTTTCAGGGGAGTTAGAGGCACACAGATAACCTGCTCAGCTGCCTTCACTATCCACTGTAGTGTGTTGCAGTCTGAAACATTATAGTTCCCATGCCAGTCAGTGATACAGTTAGAAAGAAGACTTTCAATATGGTGAGGATTGGTGGGTTTGGGAAAGCATTTTTCAGTCTTTGCAAGAAGTACAGACACTGCAGAGCCCTCTCGGTTATGGTTGTTGAGTTGAGGGACAAAGAAAGGTCAACTGTGATGTGCACTTCCAGAAATTTGGTGTACCATCACTGTTGATGGTGAGGGGTGGGTAAGCAGCTCTGTATTTCCTGAAGTCTATTGTCATAATCTCAAATGTCTGTAAAGCCTGAGTGTGAACTGGACATTTAAAAAAAAAAAGCAACCATCTGACAGTAAGAATAAGTAAAAGTGTTAAAAACATTAAGTCCAGAGTTTTTAAGAACTATTATCACTGATACGAATTCTTGTTACACTTTATGGTTTTACAAACATGCTTCACTATAACCCTGAAGAGTTTTTAGGAATGCTAAATGCTGCTCCAGGGTGTGCAGTTTATGGAGGGAAGCTGGGGACATTCTGAAAGCTGCTTGTAACTTGTCGCTTTGATCACCACTGAATGCAAAGCTGTCATTTCTTACTTAGTTGACAAGCAGGATTGATCATTTATGACATCGATCACTGACATCAGAGACAGTTCTATGAGCTTTGAATATCGGAGACAAGGTAGAATTCTAAGCCTCTGCTAGGGGGAAAGGTTTTAGAAGATAAGCACCTCTTTCCCCTCCAGGAAGAAAGCCAGAGGGATGAGAGACAGGTTTTAGATTTATGAGCCCAAACGAATGGAATAGAATTGCTACAAAAGTTACGTAAAGTCAGACAATGAGGTCGCTAGAAAGAAAACAGGTGAGAGGGAGCTGACCAAAAAGAAGAGAGGACTCATTGTAACTACAACATTAAGAGCCACCTGAGAGACAGAACTTTTAAAATTATCCAGTTTGTAATATTTGGGTAGCCACATTTCTGTTTTGCTTTTGCATATGACACAAGCTATTTGATATTAATATTTGAAGATTGAAACATACTGGGCCTCCTTTCCTTCTTGTACATTTTGTTCTATTTTACTGCCAGAGGTTGAGAAAATGAGTTAATTTCTCTGCTAGGTCATTTGTAGGTTAAGAAGCTAACACTACTAAGAAATAAGCTATAGTAACAATTATATCTGGTAGTGGACTATAGTCCTGGGTGCAAATGCATTGCAACTGTAGAATGTATAAGCTTAAAGGTTGGTAAATGTTAGAACATTTATACTTCACGCTCAGAATGCATACATGCATGCATCATAGCTGCCACATGTTCCCAGTGTTCTTTTGATGAATCAGAAATTAACACAACACATGTGCAAGTTTCAGTACCAGCAAAAATCTGGGTGCCGTGAGTATTCAAGTTTTGGTACGTGACACCAGCATCATTGTTTACTATCAACTTGTGATGGAAAGCCACAATGGCGCTCCAACAGAATAAATCCGTGTACTTCAACATCTGATGAATGGTTCGATGTGGTGAAGCAAATCATCAAACTTAAATGCTGACATGCAATTATATTTATGGTGTTTGTTTCATCCATTTCTCGCAGAAGCAATACAAGCACCTCATATTCCCCATCATAATGACTTGATACATTTAAAGGTCTAACGCATCATCTTCTGTGTCACTGTTGCTGTCTTTTTGTTTTTTGTTTATGGCACCTTCGCAACAGTATCAGAATGCAAAGAATTTTTATCCTTCAACTCGCAACACAGAAAAACTGGACATTGTTTTCTCACTATGATAATTTCTTACACCGCAACCTGGTGGAATCCTCCTGATTTAGTTAAAGTACGCATGCAGTAATAGAGAGTTCACTGCTTATGTAGAAGCTTATCCCCAGCCTCAGAATAGGAAAAATGGAAGTAGTGGCAGAGATGTAACATATAACTATGGTCTACAGGAAAAAGAATCTGTGCATTTGAAAAAAAAGAATTATGTTTTAGGGAGTGATATCCTCAGATGCTTTTTCCACATTACAATATTTGAGGATGTAAGAGAGTTTGCAGAGTCACTTGATTTTGCATTGCAATAAGACATGAACTAAGAACAAAACGTTCTGGGTTAATGTTTCTTTGTTTTCTTTGTCTTGTATACTGCCTTTCAAGTCAAATAAACATGTGTATGGGCAGTTATCATATTTATGTTATCTTTTCATTTATTAATAAATTACATTATTCTAGTTCTTAAAATGACAGTGCTTCAATTACCTTGATATGCCTATCAGATGGGAACCATTATGGACTGAGAAAGGTAAGACAAATAAATTAGGAACCTTACTGAAATGTCTCATTAATTATTGTCATTGCCAAAAGCAAAGCAAATAATTAATTCACTGTTTGATTGACATCAATTAATCCATCTGCACATGGTGTTCTTGCATTTATTCTTGCACATTGGATTTACATGATTACTAGCTGACCAAAGAAATTTGGTGGAGTGAATTGTCACCACTTGTTTTTGCTGACTGTTATCTAGATTTACAAAAACACTGTAATTCATTGTGCAGGCATTTTATGTCAGCTGCCAAGGAGTTCAGTGACATTATTTTCCCCAAAATCGTCATGGTTTTGTTTTATTTATTACTTTGTGGAGTTTCACTGTAGTAAAGTTAATTCATTTTAATAACGATTGAAAGCATTGTCTTATTCTTGTGTTTGTGTGTGTGTGTGTTTTAATTAGGCTTGTTTTCTTAATAACATGTACTATGACTATATGTACTGTATAAAATTAAAAGTTGAATACTCCTTCATGTACATTTATAAATTAATCCAAATTTGTAACAAATATACTGTATATAGTTATTACAAACTGGTACAATGTAAGAATATCAGTTACCAGTACAAATAGTTAATTTATTAGAGGTTTTTGTTTTTCTTGATTACACATGCAAGGTATTGTGGCCGCTTCATAGAACATAAATATGAGTTTTTAATATGAATTGCGATGCCTTCTGTGTTGGGTCTGTAAATTCAATGTGCCCTCATGTTCATTTTACTTTCTTGCTGCTAGGGAATATAAGCATTCTAGTATGAAAAACAGTCCATTACAATGTTATGAAACATTATACAGTTGTTAAAAATATTTTACATGATAAATGAACTACTAGAAATAATACAACTGTAAGTTCTTTTCTATTAGTTTGTTGTTGTTTTGTTCTCTGTAATGTCAGTTTGCTCAAGCCATACAAAACATGAACTGCTAGTAGAGGGGGGATTTCTACAGAAGATGGTATTGCAAAGAAGAGACACTTTGTTACTTAAGGGCAGACTAGCAAGAAAGGTAAAAGAAAATAACTATACAATCAAGACTTACTTTTACATAAAAGAAAATAACATTTTAAATATGGAAAAAATGAAAAAAAAAAAGAAAAACAGTCACAATTGCAATGGCCAAAAATCAAGATAGGCTTCATTAAACCTGCCAGGGGCCTTGAATTTATTATAACATTTTTTTTGGCAAGTAGTGTGAAGTATTAGTTAATACTGATGAAGCTTAGTGATTGTCATTTTTAATAAGCTTCCATATTAGTAACTACCATAAAAAGGATAGATTAAAAAGTTAAAGTACACATATAAATATTCTCAGAATTAAATACAGTATATATGCCCTAAGCAAATCATTGGCTTACCTAAGTAATGGATAATGGGAGACCAGATGGTATAAAATGATGTGCCATTGTGGCAACTCCATTAGGTGTCATGCAAGCCCCGATGTCAAGCCTAGCAACAACATAACAACTATCAACAAAACGATCATAGAATGGCAGCACCCATAAGAAAAACAAAATAGTGAGTAGGAGAACTTGAATCATACTTAACTCTCGTGGAAACCCACATGACAAAAAACTAAATATTACTAATAGACTCCTTGACCGTCAAAACCCTAGGGAGTACTGTATATGTAAATAATTTTTAAAGGTCAAGCAACCTATCTATTCATCCATCTATCTATTTTACTGGTTATCCGGTTCCAGCTTTCAGGGGCAGCAGTGTAAGCAAAGATGCCCAGACGTCCCTTACTTTTACATAAAAGAAAATAACATTACATACAGTCGAGTCAGACTTAACAAATCCGTATTCAACCACCGCCCGAGAGAAAGAGAGAGAGGAGAGCGAACAGCAAGAGAAACCCTTTAAAGACAACAAAGCAGGGAGAATATCCATTTCCCTGATATAAAAGTTTATTCTAAAATTTTATTAATAAGATCATCCCATAGTTTAAAATAGTTTTGAACAGATCCTCTAAGAGAGAATTTAATTTCATCCAATTTCAAATAGTATAGATTATCAGTTACCCACTGACTTATAACATTTGGGCTGGGATTCTCCCAGTTGAGCAAGTCTGCGTTCTAGTAGTGTGGTATAGATAATTACGATTCTTTTGTCCTTCTCCACTTTAAGCCCATCCAGGAGTACACCTAATACAGCTGTTAATGGGTTAGGAGTGATTATGACCCCAAGGCCGCCTGAGAGGCATTTAAAGATTTTCGTCCACAATGATGTTAATCTGGTACATGCCCAAAACATGCAGCCCAATTAGGCTAGAGATAAATTGCAAAGTTCACAGATTGAACCTAGCCCTGGATACACTTTAGGCAATTTAACCAAGATAAATGTGCTTGATAAAAGATTCTAAGTTGAATGTTTGAATGCTTTACACACATGGAGCTGAAGTATATTCTGTACATGGCTGCCTTCTGAGATGTTAAGTGAAAGATCCTTTCCCCAAAGTACCTTGGAATCTTTGAAAGGAAGGGACTTTAAAATACTTTTATATATTATTGAGATGTTGTCTGAGTCTTCAAGAATGATCAGTATATCTTCTGGAATAGAATTTGGTGGGAGGTGAAGAAAATTGGGCAGGTTCCTTTTAGCAAAGTTTCTGATTAGAAAGCAGTGGAAAATTATCTTAATGAGAATTTAAATTTGAAGCATAATTGTTAATAAGATGCAAAGCCATTGTCTATATACGAATCTCTAAGTGTTTTAATCCCATGTAACCTAAAATTTTCCAAGAGTTAAATACTGTGTAGGTTTGAGAGGATAAAATATATATGTCATATAGAGCAGCACGAGATAAATGTTTCTCTGCCTTAAAGTGCTTCCTTTATTGGTTCCATATTCTGAGTGATTGAGGGACAGCTGGGTTATTAGTATATTGACTGAAATTTGTACGTACTCAGGCACAGAGCAGAGCATATAAAAAAGTTTTTATTTTTATTGCAGACCAGGCTTGTGTATATTCATCAATTTGTGTCAAAATCCATGGCTTTCTAGCCTTTATATTTGCTGCCCAGTAATAAAATTGAAAGTTAGGTAGTGCCATGCCCCCTGCTGCTTTAGTTGTAGATTCCCCCTTTGGAGGTGTGGATGTTTCAAATTCCAAATAAATTACATTATAATTGAATCTAATTTCTTAAAGATTGATTTGTTAATGTACTGTATATTGAAATGCCCTGAAATAGAAAAAGAAGCTTAGGAAGGATGTTCATCTTGACAGTGTTGATTCTCCCTGCTAATGTAAGATGGAGGGAAGACCATCTGTTCACGTCTTGTTTATTTTTTTCCCTGCTGAAAGCAAACTTTTGTTGAAAAAGATCTTTATATTTTCTTGTGATGTTTTCCTCTAAGTATTTAAACTGATCTGCTAAAATAAATGGGAAGGTGTCCAGTCTAATAATATGTGAGCCCTTACAAGTTTTAAAAAAAAGTCAGAAGCTTCAAAAGAAAGGAAAAGCAAGAAAGATGAGGGCTAGAAGACCCAAGCAGTGAGCCACACTGAATGTAACAACACACATGGTCATGTCAGTGTCTTTCATAGAAACTTAAGCATCCAGGTTGTACAGTGTGAATTGTATTGCAGCTTCTTTTGGTACATTAATAATGTTAAATCTATAAAGAGTGAATACAAGTTTAAACTTGCTTCCATGTTTGCCTTATTGCTCTATCTGGCAGGCTGGCATTTAAAGAAAAACAGAAGACATCCTCCAATAAGGGCAAGTGAAGCACAGTAGTAGTCACCTCTGGGCAAACTTGGACTGTAGTCCCAGGTGCAAGTGCCCTTCCAAGACAGGTGAGCATGGATAAGGGGACAAGAGTTAAGGTGGTGAACATATATGTCCTTACATAACAAAAAAACTGGGATGGGTGAAGAGAATGTATGTTTTAGGATAGGGTCACCCCAAAATCCTTCTTCGACAAAGTATTTGCATAATCCAAATTGTTGTCATCACTTTTATTTGTCAGTCTATACATCATTAATTCCAATCTTAAATATTTTTTCTGAGCAAACTAAATTTTTAATTCTTACTTATTTTCTTGCAATGCAGAAAAATAACAATCAGCCACATATTACTACTTGATCAATTTAAGATTGTTTCATGAAAAAAATAAACATTTTAAATATGCAAGCTTTTTCTGTATTACCCAGAATCTGTTAAATGATAGGAGATAATAAAACATCTTTCTACTAATTTAACAGTTTGTGCTAAATGATTCTCTGATATATAAATCATACTTGCTTTGCTAATCCAAAGGGATAGAAAGCTATAAAAGCACAAGGCATTCAGTTTTAATGGCTTTATGAATATATTTGGCTAACGTCTTCTGGCTGAACATGTTTTCTACCATCCTGTGTTCAGTACATGAATAAATAAATTGAAAAATAATAGAAAATGAATGTACAATCTCTTCCGCTTCCTAAAAATGGATTGAGCCAAATCTTAAGAGTCTCCTCATTTTTAAAAAGCCAAGAAATGCATCAAAGTAGAGTTCAGAACTATTGCATGCCACTAGAATCAATTCCAAGGTCTTTGTGGCACCTCCTGTATATTAATGATCTCCCTAGAGCTTGGGTTCATGTGAAGAGAAAAGCAATCCAATGAAGACTGTCGATTGTTTGGGACCAAATCAGCTCTCATTGTGTTTTCAATCTGTTGCATTATGATGGTGTAAAATTCTGGCCTTTTCTGAAATGTTTCATTTTAAATATGGAAAAAATGAAAAAAAAAAAAAGAAAAACAGTCACAATTGCAATGGCCAAAAATCAAGATAGGCTTCATTAAACCTGCCAGGGGTCTTGAATTTATTATAACATTTTTTTTGGCAAGTAGTGTGAAGTATTAGTTAATACTGATGAAGCTTAGTGATTGTCATTTTTAATAAGCTTCCATATTAGTAACTACCATAAAAAGGATAGATTAAAAAGTTAAAGTACACATATAAATATTCTCAGAATTAAATACAGTATATATGCCCTAAGCAAATCATTGGCTTACCTAAGTAATGGATAATGGGAGACCAGATGGTATAAAATTATGTGCCAGTGTGGCAACTCCATTAGGTGTCATGCAAGCCCCGATGTCAAGCCTAGCAACAACATAACAACTATCAACAAAACGATCATAGAATGGCAGCACCCATAAGAAAAACAAAATAGTGAGTAGGAGAACTTGAATCATACTTAACTCTCGTGGAAACCCACATGACAAAAAACTAAATATTACTAATAGACTCCTTGACCGTCAAAACCCTAGGGAGTACTGTATATGTAAATAATTTTTAAAGGTCAAGCAACCTATCTATTCATCCATCTATCTATTTTACTGGTTATCCGGTTCCAGCTTGCAGGGGCAGCAGTGTAAGCAAAGATGCCCAGACGTCCCTATGCTGGAATGAAGGTGGTGGTGGGGGGGTGTTTTAATTGATCGATGTAATTAATGCAACACCTTTAGCTAATGCGAGTGCGTATTGCACATATTAAAGCATGCATCGGCTTAATGCAATGATTGTCATACGGTGCACTAATTAATAGGCACCGGCTGCAAGTCAGTTTGTATAGAAGGGAGCGAGTTAGCATAGGGAAAAGAGGATAAAGATTCTGTTTAGAAAAGGTTTTGCATTTGGAAAGCAGAGATAGCAATCACTGGCTTGCTTTGGAGAGGTAATGGAGGAAGACAAATTGGGCAGCATCCATCAGACTGACTAGTTTGAGGAGAACAGGATGGGGGGCTGGAGGGCTAGCTGGATGCACTCTCGTCAGCTGAATAGCTCAAACACTGAGCTGGCAAGAGGAAGAGAGGCCATAAGAGTTGGTGGAAGGAGAGAGAGTCCAACATGGCAGAATCTGGATAAGTGTATGACACCCTGGGAGCTGTAGTGGCCAAGATGGGGGTGGGTAGCTCAGTGAACGGCGGGTACCAGAAGAAATGGCAGTTCAGATTCACGGTGACCAATTGAGGTGAACAGATGCACAGGGTCTTGATGAAGTGTGAGACAGAGAGCCCAAGAGGAAGAAAAGTGTTTTTACTTCTTCACCATTTCGGGATATTAATTTGTTTGTTTGATTCACTCCTCAAACACCCAAAGACTCTGATTTGTTTTAAGGCAAAGTTTTATGGATTTATTTATTGAATTATTTATCAAGGGACTTATTTATTGAATGTGCTATTGCAAAGATTTGAGCACTTTTTTCTCTTGTTTAAAATAAAATGGCAATATTCTGATCATAAAGTCTCGCTTCTCTGTCTCAATTTCCCTGGTCCATCCCAGTTATTATTATCTACTATATGTCTAGAAACTGAAGGGTGTGCTAATGGCTGCGGGTCTGGGGAATCAGTTTTTATTCTCCTCCACCTTTTCCAACCAAGGCATTCCCAGGCCAGCTGAGAGATACAATCTTTCCAGCATGTCCAAGGTCTGTTCCAGTTTCCCTCCCAGTTGCACATGCCCAAAAACCCTCTGCAGAGAGATATCTAGGAGGCATTCTAATCAGATGCCCAAGCCATCTTAAATGGCTATTTTTGATGGGGAGGAGCAGCAGGTCTACTTTGAGCTTCTTCTGAATGTCTGTGCTCCTCATCCTGTCTGTATGGCTGAGCCCAGACACCCTGCAAAGGAAGCTCCATTCTGCCACTTGTATCCACAATCTACTTCTTTTGGTCACTACCTACAGTTGTTTTAAACAACCATAGGTGAGGACAAGGACATAGTTTGGCTGGTAAATCAAGAGTTTTGGTCTTCGGAACAATTCTGTCTTCACCATCACTGACGGAAAAAATGTCCACATGACTGTTTACAATGCTCCAGTCTCCCATCAATCTCTCACTCCCTTTTACCTCACTCCTGAACAGGACTCCAAGATACTTTAACCACTGCGCTAGAAGCAGCACCTTATCCCCAACATGGATAGATCACTCCACTGTTTTTTAGCACAGAAGAGAAGCAATGCTGAGGACACCTTGGCTGTGCCTAGTAGTTCTGTCCATACAAATTATTACAGACTTGGTGACAAGGGGCAGATCTGGCGAAGTCTCACAGTCACTGGGCATAATAATGACTTACTGCCAGCAATGAGAATAAAGCTTTCAGTCTAATTCTACAGGGACCAAATAGTCTGCAACAGTAGGCCTGATACCCCATACTCCCGAAGCACTCGCTTATGAACATCCTCTGTGCTTGAACATAGCATTCATTATGGACAAACACAGTCCGACAACAAAACACTACTCAGGATCACAGGGTAGGCCATTCCTTCCTATTAAACTCTTTCAAGTTTCACAGTTGTTGCCCACATGAGTGTTAAAATCCCCCAGGAGAAAAAAAAGAGTCCCCAGAAGAAGTAACTTCCATCAACGAGTTCAACAAATCATTACGTTATTGTGGTCGAGGACTTCACAAGTCCTAGTGATCCTTGGGGCTATGTTGTCTGGAGAGTCGGACCTGGTATGCTCACCCAGGGCAAGTTAGTCCTAGGTGAGGGATTAAAATAAGTGCGGTTCACATTAACCTTTACAAAAAGTTTTATCAGGGATGGAATAACCCTAACCCTTCCAGGTCCGGGAGGGGAGTTTTTAATGAACACCTAGTGGTTGGGCTTGCTGGACCCATGGGTCCTGGCCAGGCACAGCAGGAGGAGTTATAAGGTTCCAGTGCATTGTGATTCAGGAAAACTTTTTAAACTTTGTCAAGATATACATGTGATTTCTTTCCTTATAAGGATAGTCAACATTATTATGATCACTCAGAAGGAAAAAGAGTGCTCAGAAATAATTAGGAGCAAAGGAAACAACATACAGGAAATGGAATAAACTTAAAGGGCAAAACTAAATGGTTGGCAGGGAAACTAGCAAAAATAACAAAAAAATAATAATTAAAAACCCAGCAAAATCAAAGTCATTGTCTGAAGATATATTCTGATGTTTGCTCTTTAGCCATCAAAGAACTTTGATGTCATCAACTTTTATATGTAGTAGAAGATGACCTAATATTTTATTTGATTCCTGCATTAAGTGACTGACAAAGAGGTTAGCCAGGTAAGAGATAAAAGATAGTAAAAACAAAGTGTGCCAAGCAGGAATAAAGTTAAGAAAGAAAATTAAATAAATATGCAGAATTTTCACAATTGGAATGCACACATGATAACACCTTAACGCACATCATCATAACAAGACAGTTGTAATATCACCAAAGAAAGTCTAAAAAATGCTAAAAAAAAAAAATAAACAAAAACAGGTGTAAAAATCACTTAATACCTGAAACCGTGTTGGCCCTTTAAGGAAATGAACAGGAGGACAGCTATTTTGGAAAACCAGCCATTTAAGAGCTAATGACATTCCAGGAGTCCGAGATGGGGCTTCAGTTTAGTGTGCTTAGAGCTAAATGAGAGTTGCCCCAGATCCTAGATGTTACATCTGTGTTTGGTCAGAACCAACCTCATTTGACAAGCCAAAATTAATTTGGAGAGTTTGGTGTGTGTGTGTGTGTACAATACAGAGAATAAATATATAGTGCCAGTGTGATTTTCTATGCTGTGGTATGCTGGCCAAAAACATCACTTCAACAGAGGACAGAAGAATAAACAATCTAATTAAAAGGGCAGGCTCAGTTATGGGATGCACTCTGGACCCTCTAAAGGTAGTGTTGACTGAGTGTCATTATGAACAATGCTGCACATCCTTACTCTGATAGACTAACACTGAGGACTTTCAGCCAACAAATGATTCAGCAGATATGTGTTAAGAAACAGTACTGGGGCTCCTTTATACCAACAGCAATACGTCTGCATAATACCTAACTGGGAATGGATCTGCAAAGTCAGAACTTTTCTTTTAAAATTTTCTTTGTTTTTGGTTATTCTGGTGTGTGACAGAATATAAACCAAACAACCTGTATGTAATGTCCAGGGGGCAGAAGGATTTTATTTCCATCTTTTTCTTTTGGTATGCTGAACAATTCCTTATGTTTCACTTTATAATGACATTCATTTTTTTTAATAAACAACATTTTTTGACAACTATGGTTGCTTTGGCATTATTTCTTTTATGGTGATATACCATAAGCTTTTACCTGGCCTGGCAGAGTAGTTATATTCTACGAATAATTACACAATTTTGAAGGAAAACTTAAATATGTTAACTTAAAGAAAAACATGAATATAAAGCTTTCATCGAATGTCCATGGGATATTTTGGAATTTTACATTTTTCTATAATAATCCCCAAACTAGATTTAATTATTGATAGTTTTTAATTGCTACTCAAAAAAAATGTTTGCAATATTTGTGTAACATGTCTGTTTTAATATGTATGCTTTTTCTGGAAAGGAGGGCTTTGTTTAATTTACAACATTAAAAGAAAAAGGTTTTGTAGCAGAATTCCACATTATGAAGGCATTGGCACAGCTTCAAGTTGTAGGGCTATACATCTCAAATCCAAGTGTCACCGGTATCAAAGCAAGTACCTGCTGAGATTTTTAAGTGTTGTAGACAGTCAAACCTTTAGTTCTGAGGAGAAAGTGTCTCACAGAGTTTACCGGCTGAATATTCAAGAACAGTACTGCACCTAGAGCATATTTTAAAGAATATTAAACTAATTTTTCCTAACTGCTTTTCAAAATAACACTTTCATTTCAAAATAGCTATCCAATTCAGAATTCAATAGGAATAGCAGTAAATAAAATATCCTTTTTCTTTGCATTCAGCTATCAGCTGGAATACTAAAGCAAGTGCAAAAATAATACCAGACAAAACATTCCTTCATGATTTAAATGACAAGTAAAGGTCAGCATGCCATCGCTGCAGAAGTTGTGTACTTTTCGCATTCTTATTTCCATTTATGCCCAGGTTTGGCTGTCTTATGGACTTTCAAGGTTCTCCCTTTATGTATACTATAGGTTTTTCATTAGCTATAGAAGTCTTTTGCTACCAATCAAATACAATTGAATTTATCATTGTTATTATTATTACAATTATTATTATCCTCTTATATTATTAATAAAACAATATATTTAGTAGATTCTCTTATTCAAGGGGAATACGGAAGCAAATCATTGCACTAAAATACATTCAATGATTAGAAAGCACAACAAAGCAAAATAGAAACAAAAATAAAAATAGACCATAAGAAGTATAGAATATTTAGTCCCAAGGCCAGGGGAATTTAAAGAAAACTAAAGTTGCTCAATGGTCTTTGGGTTAGTATAGCTGCAGACGTTCAGCAGGACAGCACTGGAAATACCATCCATTTTTAGCACATCTGGTACAAATCATCAGTCAGTAAACAGCGGTCAGCAGACTAAGCAGAATGAAGACTTCTTGAAGGGACAAACTGAGAGTGAACAATTGATTCTAATTGTTTTTGGTGCAAGATGATATGGATATGGAATTTTCACTTGGTGTCACTGTGACACTTGTCACTGTTTACAAAGGGTTATTACAGCTCCTGATGCATTCAAGCCTTTTCAGCAAGAGGAAGTAGTTCAGCCCATGAAGGATAAGACAAAAGTATACATTTTAATTATGTGAACCTTGGAAAGTATAAAAGGAATCAATGGGCAGCTGTGGGGCAGTTTACCCAAGACTGACACAGTAGAAAAAAAGTTGTTGCACCAGCCTCTCTTGTATTAACTGAATTTTTTTACAACCCTCAATGTGCTAATTGGAGACAGAACTAATCTGTTTATTGCTAAACACAAGTTAATAAGAATGTTTTCTGTTGTCACTGGAGCATATATTGCTTTTAAAGAGTTCATTAGCTGGTGCAGAACAAAAAGGCTTTTCTTGGATGTAAGCTTCAGGTCACCGTCAAACCAAAAGTGCCCATGTGTGACGTTGCATGAACTCTGGAGCAGGTTTTCTTCTTCTATTTGGCTGCATTTTTCCTTCCCCCAATTCTGACCAGTCTCCCCATACTGAGAAACACCCCCACAGCATGATGCTGCCACCATTGTGCTTCATCACAGAGATGGTATTAAGCAGGTGATACACAGTGCCTGCTCTTCACCAGACATAGTGCTTGGAGTTCTGCATAAATAGTGTCATTCATGTCTCATCAGACCAGAGAATTTATGCTGACTACTAAAGAGAGACTTCTGTCTAGCAACTCTACCATAAACACCTGATTGATGGAGTGCTACTGAGACAGTTGTCCTTCCAACAGATTCTCCCATCTCAGCAGAAGTCTTCTGAAGCTTTACTAGAGTGACTACTGGGTTTTTGCCCGGTTATGTAGTTTGGATGGACTGCCAACTCTGGGAAGAATCCTGGAAGTTCAAAACTTCTTCTATTTAGCCATTATCGAGGCCACTATACTCCCGGGAACACTCAAATCTTCAGAAATATTTTTATACTCTTACCCTTGTTTATGTCTCACTACAATTGTATCACAAAGATCTACAGAGAGTTTGCTTGGAATTCATGGATTTTGTACTGACATGCAGTGTGAAATGTAGGACCTGATATGTACAGGCATGTGTCTTTCTAAATGATATCCAGTCAATAAATTTTGCCAGAGGTGGATTCCAGCCAAGTTCTAGACATGTCTCATGAATAATTAAAGCTAACAGGATATACCTGACCACAATTTGGATAACCAGAGAAAGGGTCAGAAAACTCATATGAATGAGAGATTTCACTTTTTGACTTTTAATACATTTGTTAACAGTTTTGAAAACATATTTTTACTTTGTGTTATGCGGTATTGAGTGTTGATTGATTGGCAAAAATGGCAAATGTATACAATTACAATTAAATTTACAATACAATAAAGTGGTGTGGTCCCCGGCAGGGGCTGGAGCCCGGCCGGGATGCCTGGGAGGACCAGAGGAGGGCTTGTGCCTCCTCCAGACCGCGAGGGGGCATCCGTCCTGGTTGTGTTGGGGGCGTCGGGTAAAGGGCTTGGAAGCCCAGCCCTGCAGGGACCCGTGGCCACCGCCAGGCGGCGCCCCAGTGCCTGATTATCCCGGGAGCCCAGCACTTCCGCCACACGGGGGTGTGTCCGCGAGAGATTGCCGGGAAGCAGCTGGAGCCCATCCGGGTTCCTATAAAAGGGGCCGCCTCCCTCCAGTCAGCAGTGGATGTCGGGTGGAAGTGGACAGAGCTGGAGAGAGGACGGGAGGCGGTCAAAGAAAAGGCACAGAGACTGTAAGGCCTGGACTGTGGGGAATCGGTGCAAGAGGCACTGGGGTTTTGTGCACGTGACTTTTGTTTGTATATATTGTAAATAAACGTTGTGTTGGGTGAAACAAATATGTCCGTCTGTCTGTGTCTGGGCCAGCGTTCACAGTGGGTAGAAAGTGAAGGGGTCTAAATACTTTCTGAATGCAGTGATTATGGGACACAAAATACACAGAAAAAGTATATATTTATTCCTGTGAAACTATGACAACTTGATGTACTATTTCTGGACAAGCTAATATTTGGGAAATGGTATTATTCTTTGAATTTTAGCAGGACTAAAGCAAGTGAAAGTGCTGTGATGCCTAAACAATATAGAGCACATACTAGTTCACTGTATTCATAAAGTATGGATTCTACTTGATAATCTAATGCATAGGTTCTGAAACTATGGGTCGTCTGTTGTCTAATTTTGGGTCATACAGAGAAGTGATTGACAATTGTAAACAACAGGAAAATGTCATGTATGATTTAGGGAGTGTCTTGCGAGATCGCCATGGGTAAGGTCTAAGCCATTTTTTAGTGTTTTGCTGTTTTTGAAGTCTGCCTGTTTATTGTATGAAACTGGAAGTTTACCCCAAGTTTTATATACAGTAGAGTCTTGCTTATCCAACCTTCACTTATCCAACATTCTGTATTATCCGACGTCCCAGCACAAAAAAAAAACAAAAAACGCATCAATCGGCAACAAGAACTGCAAGTTGCAAGCGTGAGCATAGTCTATTTTTTGTTGCTAAATTTTTCTGTTTTGTTGTACAACATAATTACAGTGGATTATGTGGCCAGCCCTCTCTGGCATGTGTGTGTGCGTACCTGTGTCTCTCTCTCTCTCGTGTGTGTGTGTGTGTGTACATGCGTCTGCCTGTGTCACTCTCGCATGTGTGTGTGCGTGCACCTGCCTGTGGCTCTCTCGCATGCATGTGTGTGTGTGTATGTGCGCCTGCCTGTGTCTCTATTGCGAGTGTGTGCGTGCGCCTGCCTGTGTCTCTCTCTTGCGTGTGTGTGTGTGTGTGTGTGTATGTGCGCCTGCCTGTGTCTCTCTCGTGTGTTTGTGTGTGTGTGCGCCTGCCTGTGTCTCTCGCTCGCACATGTGTGTGTGTGCGTGTGTGCCTGTGTCTCACTCGGGAATGCACAGGGAGAGATTGAACACGTGCGGAAATCATCGGTGCGCACAAACTAAAAGGGAAACTGGCTCGTTCGTATACCTAGTGTGTGGTCATGAACAGATGCAAATGTTTGGCGAACTTTTTGGTCATAACCCGATTTGTACACGTTCAGAGACGTTCATGAACCGAGGTTCCACTGTATTAGGTTCGTAATGTGTAAAATTATAATATAGTTTGACGTTTAATATGCTTTTTCTTAACACCTCCCATTATCAGACATTTTCACTTATCCGACGTACTGCCGGCCCGTTTATGTCGGATAAGCGAGACTCTACTGTATTATTTTTTTCAGCAGACGTTGTACTTTTCAAAAGTGACTAGTAGAGCAATGTATAAATTACAGTTTAGCTAAAAATATGGTAAAAATGGACAAAAACTGGTCACACTCCTTTGAAATTTTCAGTTCTCCATTGAATAAAATACAAAACGTTGACAGATCAAACAGTTTTGGGAAAAAAAAAAAGGAAAGACATGCCTTCAGCATGTTTTCCAATATTACTCAACTTTTTCACTAAAAAGCTCAATCAATTATAGTATACACATTTATTTCTTATATCAAAAAAATCAGAAAACTATTTACATGTCCCACCATCCAAAACCGTTCCTGTCCAAATGAGACAAAGTGGCACTTTACATTCCTTGCATTCCCGAGCAGTTTCCCACCATTTCCTTCTCTTAGATGTAGCCTTGGTACTGGGACCAGTGATGGTGGAAACTCCAACAAACACATGAATGGAGTGTGCCTGAGTGGGAGGAATCTGCAGAGACACACCACATCATTGAGCTGCTGAATCCTCCACACAGTTTTGGCATTTCATTGGCTCTGTACCCTTTGCTTTTCAGATATCTTTGTGAAGAATATAACAGTTTGTGTTAGCATTGTCAATAAGATGTACAAAAATGTGCAATATTATATTAGAATTATGTGGTGGCTGGTGAAATACTAAGTATGATTATCAGAAAGATCATTATTTGTAGATTGCTTTTTGTCATGGAGTGTCTTCAATAGCTCACTGATATTTAATACCCTTCACTGTCCTTTGCATGCTGTCCCTGGATAGCACTCATGTATAGTATTTATAAAAAAATCATATGTATATGTTTGAGTAAAAACAAAAAAACACTTTAGGTGTTAACTTGTCTTCACGGAGACCCAGCCCCTCCTGAAAATGCAATTATTCATTCAATTCAACTAGTTGGGACAAACTGTCAGCAAAATTATCACTATCAAAGTAACAGTTCTTGTTTGGTTGTAAATGCTTTTGGCCATGTACCATTTCAGCCACTCCATGAAAATGAATGACGAGCCATTTAGTCAATAGTAATTCACATCCTGTTCCTAATGATCCACTTATTCTGTGGTAATCCAAGCCCCTTTCCTAATCTTTGGAACATGCAGACAAAACAGAGAATGAGACAAAGCTATACAAATGCTGATTCTACCTGATGATTCTACCTGACAATTGGGAGCACCTCTCACTTGCGGTAGTATATCTTAGACTCTGATTGATCTAAGGTCAATTTAGTTCTCTAAAATGTTATTCCTACAACATTTTTTACAGGGAGCCATATCTGAAACTACTGCGTAACTAGAACCTAAAATACCCAACCTACTCTGAGAGGTATGTGAGCAGCATAGACCTTTTTTTCTATCTTTGCAGTGAGGTCTAAGACGCATCACTGAAGCTTTTGGGTCATTTTCAGAGCTGCAGTTGTGCACTTTCAGGTACATTTTACTGTGTTTTTTGTTTCCTAAGTGAACTCTATTGTTTAAAATAAGGTCTTAAATACAGAGTTTCTCCCAGCTTGTGTGTCTAGCTCATCACCAGGCCTGCTGAGGGTTAAGAAAACCCTGCACCCGCCCCATGATGACTGTCGGTGGTGATTCTCCAAGGGGACTGGATGATTTTGAGGCTCAAAGAGACAAAAAAAACAAAACTGGAATGTGAAAAAAGAACCACGGATCTAATATATTGTATAAATAAGGATGTAAAAATACTGTTATTTATATTCTTAAAATGCAACCAATCCTGAATTATTCTACTGTTGCTTAAAAAACTAAGAAAGAATATAATGAATATAAAATTTTCACATAATGCAGGTTTTGTTACAGAATGATAGGTCATTAACAGTGCAAGACATATTTAGATTTGAGCTACAGCCCAGCGTGGCGCGTACATAATCGTTCTCTTTAGATCAGGGGTCTCCAACACGTTGCATACGAGTTTTCAGTAGCTCTCGACTCCTTTCCAAGTAGCTCGCCAAAGGACTAATGAATCGCACATAAATTTGAAAACTTGATTCGTCAAATTAGGGGTGGGCGATCTTTCCAAAAAATCATATCACGATCCTTTTAACACAAAATCACAATCCACAACCTGAATTACAGTCTCTTTTCAATGTGGCATACACTTAAGAGAATATCCGGACTCAAACTCATCAAGACCTGAGTAACACTTTATTGTAAATATCAAACAAAGTTGAATTCAATTGTTCTCTCATTCGCCAGCTGTGAGTGAGGAAGGCCCTTCCCCCTGGCCCACTGCATGGATCTCGGATTCATGCAAATAAATCGTTACTGAAAGCGAATTATGATACATAGCGAAATCAACCGGAATGTTCAAGTAAATTATAGAAAAAAACCTGATCTAAATCTGTTAAGTAGTTCTCTCGTGAAAAGCGGACAGACAGACAGACAGACATTGGATTTTATATATTATATATTAGTAAACCTTCAAAATAATGTGCAGTTAAAGTCTCAACAGCATTCTCAGCATTTCTGGAGCTCAGTAGACCCAAATTAACTACAAATATCTTCACCAAGCAGCTCTAAAAATGTCTGCTTTGTTTGGGCCTACATGTGTACTCTGTGAGTCTGCCTTTTCTGACATGAATGTCATGAAATCAAAGTTCAGAACAAGACTGACAGATGAACATTTAAATGACTCCATAAGAGTGAACCTAAGTGGCTACACTCCACCATACACCTCTCTTGTTGACTCCATGCAGTGCCAGTCTTCTGACTAACTAAAAAACACATCACACATGCAACTGGACTTGTAAATACTCTTGTGAAATGAAACAGTGACATGGAACAAAATGAGAAATGAATAAGTAATATCTGTGTATTTATAATTGCATTGTTTTGTTTTGACAGCATTCATGTTTTAATTCAATTGTGAGATACACTAGAAAATGCATACTGACATACAAAATGCACTTGCAGGTGAACTAAATATTTTTTGTGACGTTTTAATGCAAAATGTGAGTTGTGGACACCAACATTTTGTAAATGTTCAGGCAAAACAAGCTTATTCAGTTTGTTTGGGTTGAAATAAGCTATGAGAATAAATTGATTAGCTCTCGGCCATTTTCATTTTGTAAAAGTAGCTCTCGGGGGGAAAAAAGGTTGGAGGCTCCTGCTTTAGATTCAGCTGTCCATCACAAGGGCAACTTTGGGACAATTACCCATACCCACTCACAGTAGTTATGGTAGGGCCTTTTTTGTAACCATACTCTCAGGATCAAATCCCTATTAGGGTTGCCATTTTAATCCTGTCACACTTACTAAAGCTCATGATTCCCAGGAACTGTCCACATTCACTAACAGAGGGAGTCATATGACCTACAAACCTATGACCAAAGATAAAATGGACAGTCATCAACATCAAGGTAAATAAAATATCAGAGAGCTAAATCAGAATGCCAACACAAGATATTAAAGGCATCCTATTAAGAACTATTTGAATATACCATACGATCAAAAGAAACAAAAATGTCTCTCAGGAGAAGCAAATAGGATTTTAACAGCAGCAGCTGTGAGAAAAATAGCATTGTACTTTGAAGCTTTGTAGCATCCTTCTTTCCACTTTGACCTTTTTATATCTTCCTCAGCTCCTCTAGCCAATTATCTCTGCTTTCCATCCCCTTCTCTCTCTTTTCCTATTTATTCCCCTCAATCATCGCTATTTTTTACTTCAAATTTCAGACCACACAGTTGAAATGCTGAACTATTAAACTGTATTTTCCTTTGAGGTCCCTTAGTGAGGAAATAAAATAACCTATTTGTTCCTTTTCAGCTTTCCCTCTTGCCTGTTCTCTCAATTTAGTCTGTCTGTCCAGAGAGAGAGAGGGAGATGGGGAATGTGTGATAGTAAATCTCCTCCAACTAAGGTATGCTGTGGGCCAACTAGTGCGACATGACAAAATCTCCTGATGGTATGGAGGGTGCAAAAGGGATTCAAAGCATTTCTTTACAAACCGGTTAGAGCAAGAGTGAAACATTAATAAGACATAACATGACATGAATATTCTGCTGTTATTTAAACTGTGACCTAATTAGATATCAGGACAACTTAGATGCCAGCTAATGAAATACACCATGTGGTCTGAGTTGTGTCAGACTCTTAAAAAGCTTGATATGCTGTAAGGGAAAAACTTACTGTATGCATTTGTAAAGAGCCTCTAACTATAACTGCTTGTTTCACAAAGACTGTCCGTATCATTTGTACTAGCAAATAACTATAGAGAAACTTTCATATGGCATTTTACCTTTAACTTTAAGAACACCTTTTCAATGGACAAGATGTTTTCTTCAGACTTTTAACCTGTTTAACTATTTTGGGACCTTTAAATAATTCATATATTAATTAATTACATTTATCAAGCACTTTTCTTGCTACTCAAATTGCTTTACAGACAGAGGAGCCACTTCAACCATTAACAATGTGTAGCACCTACCTGTATGATGCAACGGTAGACATTATTTCACTAGTACACTCACCACACATTAGCTATTAGGCTGTGAAGGGGTGAAAGATAGTTAGCCAACTAGAGACATGTGATGATTAGGGGGTCAAAATGGACAAGGCCATGATGGGCAATTTTGCCAGAATGTCAGCATAAAACCTGCTCTTTTCGTAAGATGCCCAGGGTTCTTTAATGACCTGAGAGAGTCAGGAGCTCAGTTTTACATGTCATCCGAAGAATGGTGCCATATTTACAATACAGTGTCCCCGTCACTTTGAATTGGAAGTGCATTGGGATCACGCACAGCTCACACGGTAAGCGCCCCCTGCTGGTCTCACCATCACCCCACCCAGCAGCAACCCTAGCTTTCCCTACGTGGTCTCCCATCTAAGTACATTGATATAGGCATGTTAGAATATATTATGTATCTTTATTTTGATTAATATAAACTGTAATGTTTCATGATTGTTTTATGTAAATTAACATCATTTATTGTATTTAAAACTATTGCTTTGTTATTTATTCGGTCTTGGCACAGTGAATTGAGTAGTCCACGTGTCAGACTCCACCAGGCTTTATGTAATAAGGATGTCCATACTGAACTCATTGTTAACAGTGACTCGTGACTATTATTTTTATTCACAGAATAGTTTCCCTAACATACACTTTTATTGTCTTAGCAATGAAAAAATTACCACAACAACATTTATTTAGAAATCGCATTTGTATACATACTGTATGTATAACTCAACGTGCTTTATAAAGAGTAAAAGAAATAGCGTTTGTGTGTGGCTTGTGTGGATGTGTGTGGACTGGAAATGGATATGCATGCTGTCCAGGGATCGGTCCTGTTTAGTGCCCTTTTCTTGCTGGGATAGGCTTCAGCTTTCCTGCGACCCTTTTCAGGATAAATCAGGTTTGGAAAATGCACAGATGGATAATATTGTAAAAGAAGTAAAATGTTTGTAAGTTTATTACAGTTAAAATGGTAAAAGTCAATGTCTGATCTCACAACATTTGCTATAGTCAGTTGATAACAGAGCAGAAGAAAACAAAAACTCCAGATGGAGAGGATGCTGAAGAAAGAAAACCTGTTGACATCTGATATCTGCATTGCTACTAAAATGAATTCAAATAAAACTAATTCAATCAATTTATTTAATAAAGTGTATCAAAACCTGGCCTTTTAACACTATATGTGAAATTTGGGCACATTTTATGTATGCGCAAAAGTGTTGTTTATTTCTCAGTTCATATTCCCCATGAATGTTAGGTTGTTTAGGCACACTAGACTGACCTGGACAGTGTATATAAGTGCAAGTTTCTTTTTGTGTATTAACACTCTGTCTGGATCTGGCTACTGTTTTGTGCAGAACATTTATGGGCATACTTATTAGCCCACCTTGAACTTGAATTGTATTACGTGAGCTTTAGCATGAAGGGATTATTATTCAAATTTAAACTGAATCATTTTAGTATTTCACAGATATTTGATGTATCTGTCTTGCAAAAAGTTTAGCACTTTCATTTTCAAACATGTATTAGAGGTGATGCTAGAATGTAGTACATGATTATAGCGGCAAGCAGTGTGAATAGGACCAACAAAACTGCAATATGCTTAAAAAGCTTTATTGAATCCATAATAATTCTGTTCATTCTCACCAGCGTAAACTTAATTTTTTACCAGAAAAACAATGAGATATAAATGATTGTTTGCAGTTACAATAGAGTGTTTAATGTAGAAGGGTTGCTTAAGAAGAACTGTAAAGACTGTTTTCCTTTCCTGTTCCTTCTCATCCACTTTTTGCCTTTGCCCATTCTATTTTATCATACAAAAAGCCACTTTAGCTGCTGTGTTGCCCCAAGCCTCCTACAAGCTCTTACTTTTTGTATTCTGTGTGGCAACATGACACCCCATCCTCCACTCCATTAGAACACCATCTTTAAGAATATCACTCTGTCTTCCAGGAACACCCAATCATCAGCATTCTTAGTTTAATGTTGTCCATCAACTAACCTTTCTTTGTTACTTCTGCTCCTTAAATTTCCCAGAAACCTTCCACCACACGTTTTGGAACTGTCCCACTGTCAACCCCTTTTGGCTTGCTGTTTCAAGTTCCCTCTCCACAATTCTCTTTGTCCCGATTCCTCTCTCATATTTTACTTCTCCTGGACCTTTCCATGCTCTTTCTTTCAGCCCAGTTCAGACAAGATTGCTCTCTTTTGGCACCATCATTGTTAAACTTGCTTTGGCCTCTCAATGGAAGTCCCCCTGCTCTGTCTCTGTTGATTCTTGATGATCTTGCTTCTATAACCTAACTTTTTTTGAACTCACAGTATTGAGGATTAATAAAGCATCTGGCTCCAGCATCAGAGAGGGTCTTTAGGTAACTAAGCTTGTGGATGAATGGCTATCTGGTGGCTAGTGATGATGGGAACATATTCCCCTTGATGCTTTTCATTTTCAGTCTGGCTGTGGACCACAGCCCTTTTTGATTGATCATGCAGATGCCACTTTGGTCACTTTCTTTATTTTGGTTTATTTTTATTCTTCACAAGGTAGGGGTGGGTATACACCTGTAATGGTGAGGATTTGTTTTATCTTGTAATTTTATGCATTCTACATCTTTCTATTTTTTGCTTATTCTTTTTACTTACATTTTTCACAAAAAAGGAACTGTAAGGAGTTAAGAAAACATCCACATGAATTTTCTATGTACAGTAGTGTAGTGAGAATTTTTGTATCGTGTTATATTATGTATATTTTCAATTTTCTGACTGTTTGATTTGTTATGCACAGAGCAAAACACTATTGTGTGATAATAATAATTTTAGCTTGGCCTTGATTTCCCAGATTACATTTCATTTAGTATCTAACTATTAGCTTCTTCAGCTTTAAGGATGCCTGCATTATATTTCTAAGGTTGAGTAAGAGAAAATCAATGTCAAATTTTTACATTTCAATATACAGTCGGGAAAGTCTTATTTTTGAAGTCTAAACAAAATTCAAGGTTTAGTAACAAAGTAAAGATTAAAGGAAAGGGAGAACTAGGGAATCATGAATGTTATTAACAAAAAGGACTGTATGGGCAACGACCTCTGCCATAATGTGTCCTTTTGTACAAGAATCTATCAGAAGCTGTAACTCACGTGGTAGAAACCAAAGCATTTTTTAAAAATAGATTAAAAAGCAGGTCTGATGTAATAGGATTTTTCTAAAACACTCATGCTCCAAAAGCAAAAGGATATGTGAAGATCCATCTCAGGAAACCTGCAACTATATAAACTGACAAATAGAACCTCAAAGAGATATACTTCAAAGTAAAAATATTTTCATTATATTGCATTTTCTCTGCCACCATTTCACTGCTGAAATCGTTAAACTAATCATTGATGTATGCTTGTTCCATAATGTCAAAACAATTCTGAAACGTGTCTATTGTGGACATCAATGTTTTTGTGAAACAAAACAGCACTTCCTTGCCCAAACTGGAATAAGTTCTCGAAGGAACTGAGATGATTCTAAAATCAATTCTTCCTCGTTTACTTGAAACCAACTGCCAACAGAAGATAAAAAAGATACTGATGCTTCCCCAGATACAATTCTACCAATGACATTGTTAAAATATCACTTTAATCGGCAGATTTTACAAAGACCCTCACTCCCATTCTTTGTATTGGTGCTCACCCTGGCAGAGAGTTCCATTGCCCACATATCCTGGTTTACAAGTGCAGGAATGCCCTCTAATTGTATTGGTGCACACAGCATTTTCATCACAACTGTGCTGTCCGCTTCCACATTCATCATGTTCTGTTTTTGAGAAAAACAAACAAAAAAAAAAGAAAGATTTGAAATATTCTCTAATTCTTTTATATTTTAGAGCTTATAAGAAAGGGTTTAAAATATACAGTAAATAACAGTTATACAAATAATTGACAAAATAAAATGCAGTATGAAAGGATTGATGTTGCAGTTGTTAGAATCATTCACAAAAACAGCCAGTGCTAAAAAGAGGAAGTTAATGGGCACATGAATTGGCTTAAACAATGCCATCATCAATACAAAGTTGTTAATTGTGTTTTTGATTGTTGCGTTATATTGAGCAATACTCAAGATTGTTTCACAGTACAATACAAGAGTATACCTTTAAACATTTATATGACCATAAACAGACAGAAGGGAAATATTAGGCAGTTTCTCTTTAACTTATATGAAGGCTTTAACTCTATCTCTCTCTTTTTGGATACATCTGGAGAAGAAACACACCATCTGACATGTCCCCTCATCAATATGCAGGAGACAATACAGGCGACTGTTGAATTCCTTCCTAATTAATGTGTAGCAGAGGAGATGTGCTTTATTAAGCCCTCAAGCAAATTTAACACATTATTAAAGGATTCCTCATTCATTTTGCAAACTAAAATATATGAAATGAAGGTTAATGTAATTAATATCTTCTGCAAAGAATGTGCCTATAATGATGTTGTTTTTCTTTTAGAAAAAAGCAAAAGAGACAAAGGCACAAGTACTGTATCTCATTTTGAAATCAAATATTATTTTAAACAGACAGGTCTTTGACAAATAAGCAGCTGTTAACTAAGATGTATTAAATTGAGAAATGTCTGGCAGATGGCATAAATAAGAATTAAGATTTAGCCATAACTCACATTTTTTAATAGCATTTGAACCCTGGAATGACTAATAACATGACAAATTTGACTTGCCCAATACGATATTTCATAGTATTTAAAGAGAAGAAATATATATATAATTTTTAAAGCAACATCAGGACATTCAATAATCACTTATAAAAGTGGGCATGAGGAGGCAAAGCTGCAAAATAGCACCATTTTCTGACAGAAACACATTTACATGCTGCCTATATAATAGTGAAAATGGTTCTGTCCAAACATGAGTGTTAAATGTCACAAGGTTCACAATTAAAATCTGAAATTCAGTCTCTTCTTGCCTGCTACCTTTTCAAACACTTTATGACATGGAGGCCAACAAATAATGTGTCAACATTGTGTTTATTTTTGAGAAAACTGGCCGAAAACCTTCAAAGGTATTTTGTTGACTTTAATATTATAACTGTCAAAATCTATTGTCTATTAAATCATAGAGGTTTCTGCCTACGATCGGTATGGCTATTATGACATTTATACAGTAGTTGAAACAAATCCACAGTTTAAGACACCTTAAAAAAACTAGGAAATGTTGATTTTTGGACTCATCAATTTATTAATACCCATAGATTTGTCGATTTTGTTGACAATGATTACATCGACCTAACTATGCAAACATGGCTTTTTCACAATCACCTTGATCAAGAGAGGCCAGCATCACTTTCTCATAGCTGAGCATCTCATACTGTGTCTGAATGTGCCCTCACCTGTCAGATTATCACATTTGGCAAGCTGGCTATGGATTACAAAGGACAGTTCTCTCACTAGAATACTACTTGGGTAGGTATAATTGTAAAACATTTTAACATCTTTTCACAGTTAAAATGTTATTGATTTATTGCACAAAAGGCTATTTATAATCGCATAAATATTCTCCTTTGATTTTTCAGTTAAGTCTTTAAAAAATAGTAGGAATCACCCTTGCAAATAAGACAGAATTTTTTTACTTTTCTATTCTATGTCGAAAATCGGGTTACCACATACTTTACCATTAGAGTGCCACAATCGCCTGGTATCCACAATGATCAGTCTGTTAAAGTTTGTATTTCACTTCTCTTAATTCTTAATATTTGAAGTTTTAACTTGCAAATGCAAACTTTCACTGTGTGTCAATATGGTGTGTTTGTGTTTATGTGTGTGTGAGGGAGAGTGGTCCCTGTGATGGACTAGGGTCCTGTTCAGCCCTGTTTTCAACTTTTTATTCAATTCTAACAAGAAAGCCTTTGGCCCTCACAACCCTGAAATGGACTGAGGAGGTTGTAGAACTGGCCTGCTGAACACAGCCCACTGAGGACCACAGTGCCTGCACAGCCCTCGAATGCACCAGAATGTTACGCCATGTATACATTTTCTAACTTGTTTCTTTTGTTTGAGAAACAAAACATGCTGAAAAAGCATAGTTCAGTCATCACAGCAAGTACAACAGCATGTGCCAAAGACACTCCATGACAACCTTTTCTTCTATTAATCCATTTTCATTTTAATCGTTTTCAATGTTGTAGTCAGTGGTGTTGTGCAATTGAAATTAAATTGGCTACAGTTTGTCATTTAGTGTGAAAATAATATACTTTAAAAATGTTCTCCGTGTTAAAACAATCCAAGCATGTTTGAATCTGCACAAGACAAGTTTAATGAATGGAACAGAAAATACCTGCAAGCCAATGGAAAATAGTAGGCCATGATTACATTTAAAAAATAATTAGTACGAGGAGGTGGCCCACCAAAGCTCTCTGTTTATTTGAAGTGTCTCCACTCCTTATCAACTCTAGTATTTCTGGCATAGGATATTCTCTGTTGTTATTTTACTACTTTCTTATGTTTTCATTCTATGCTTTACGAGAAGGGTCAGAATGACAGCATAAGTTACACGCCTTTTAGAATAAATGTGTTTTAACTTAGGGGAGTCATTCCAAAGCCTTGGCACAGAGCAGTCTGGGACACAAGGAGTTTGCCAGCATCAAAGGACATTAGTGGCAGACAGAAGTGGAAGAGGCTACTAGTCCAGTGCAAAGCCATTTAAAGCTTTTAAGGGTTAGTAGTGAAAGTTTTCGCTCAGTCCTATATGACACAAGGCAGCCAGAAACGATGGTGCAGGATGGGTTTTATGTGTTTGTTGTTGCCAGTCTGTGTCTTGCAGGAGAGTTTTGAACCAGCATCAGCTAAAATAAAAGATAAGAAGGTGTGTCTGTCAGTAGGGAGTAACAGTAGCTGATGTTGGATGTGATAAAAACATGGACAAAAAAGAGCAACCACTGGAAATTTTGCAGAGATTGAAGTGAAAAAATTCCATAGTATGATTTATGTGGAATGAATAAGAAAGGGAAGAATCAGAAATGACATTAAGATTCTTCACAGAAGAAGAAGAAGGAGAAGAAGTGATGATAGCTTCACAAAGAGAGACTGAAAAGAAGCTAATTTTCTTAAGATATGCTATAGCACAATTAGCCCAACTTCTGTTATGTTGCACTTTAATTTTAAAGATGTTAAGCCCCATCCAACTCTTAATATCATGGAGTCAAGTTGAAAGCTGAGAAAACTCAGATTAACCACCACTTTTAACAATGAAATACGTAGCTCTGAGTATCATTCACATAAAAATGACAACCCATCTCAAAGCTATGAATTATTTGGCCAAGCATGTAGATACAGAACAGAAGAGGACCAAGGCTGGAGCCCTAAGGATTTCCTTGTTTGGCTGTTACTGAGCTGGACCTGCTGTTGCCAACACTAACAAACTCTTACCTGAAACTCTATGCCCTCGAGGATCTCATTGTGTATGTATTATGTGTAATGCAATTCTACTTGTAAATTACCAAACACCTGTATAATAATAACATTGAGTTCTACTGTAATTTTCAGAATGGCTTCATTGATAATTGGAATTAATACATTGTTGAGAAGTTCCATGTATGTATTTTGCGACATACAGTTTATTTGAAAATATCATATATACCTGAATAATATGTGTCTATGATAAATCAGGTAAAAATGAATGGGACTAGGATGGACTGTGTTGTGATTGCCACACATGGAGCCTCATGTACAAACATGAAAAATGCTGTGTACACCAGTTTCCACATTCACTTCGAGATATATAAAAAATAAACTTGGCATAATGATATGCATATTTGCATGGCTTTAGATCATGCGTGCACATGTTTCTGCCTGGTTTTGTAAACAGATGGCACCCAGTGTCAAAGCAGTGCTATTGTTTCTGTGTGGTTTCCAATTCCTTTTTAGATTTGCATGTATGATGTGGGCTTTATAAAATACACCAAAATGAATTGCATATCGTTTACAAATTTAAGGCACTTGATTGTAATCATTCTGTAACAATATAATGGTGCATAGAATTGCCAATCTATTCCAACTACCATGGCTACTTTAGCATTGTTAGAAGACATCACAAATGGAAGAATTAGAAGAGAGAGACTATTTAGAGATCATACTGGTTTAGATTTACAAGGGCTATCCTATTGGAGCTATGTGGTGAACTGGTATCGGCTTTACAAAGGCAGACTTTGAAGAATTGTGCTCTACCTGACCCTTTGCAAGTTCAGTCCACCCTCAGGTTTTCAGCCACATGAGCTTTTCATCGTAAACTTGCTAACCAATCAGATATTTTTCAGTCATCACTGAGTCACGCCATGCCAGCTGTATGGGATGGTAATATCCACTTGTCATCCAGATATATAAGATTTACTTACACTGTGGTTGAACAGGCAAAACATCAAAGCATAAATAACAGCAAAGTCAAACGTAATCGGAGTGGTCAACTGCACGCACATTGCTAGAAGTGCAACTTCAGAGAGTGAGTTTGCTTATGTAAACAGAAAGCATTTCCACTCTATTAATGTGCAAATTATCTGTGACGCAAAAATGCACCTCATTAATGTAGTGGTGAAATGGCGTAGCTCAAAATATGATTCATTCATTTTCAGAAACAGTAGTGTTGGTGTATCCAGCAGGGGGCACTAGCTTCCTTGTTGAAATAAGTGTTTTTGTAATTGCGGCATGTTACAGTATATAACCCGAAACTATATAGATATGATTTTAAAAGGCGATACCCCTCCCTTAGTGATACAGCAGTAAGAAATCACATAGGAGAAATAACTTAGCTTTCTTTTTTCTTTTTTTAGAATTTTATTGTAATCATTCCATACAAATAGATAAATTTTTACAAAAAAATAGTATTGAAAACAAATCAACCCCCACCCATGAGAAAAAGAGAGCATGGCCAATGGACTTAAACTTAAAAATAGTAAAAATTAATAAATTGATAAGTTTATTAGTTGGGTACTGATAAATGGAGAAGAAAAAGAAATGGGGAGAGAATCTGCTTCCTCAGTGCTTTAAGAGTTTATTCTAAAATATTATTGATTAGATCCTGCCAGGTTTTGAAAAAGTTCTGCACAGATCCTCTAAGTGAGAATTAGATTTTTTCCAATTTCAAATGATATAAAACATCAGTTACAACTTAGCTTTCTTTAATGATGGTTTACGCAAAATAACAGACGAGGAGGCCATGACAAGACCTTTCGGGTAGTAGGAGCCCAATGTGTAGAGTCTGTCATTTTCCTGCGCTGCACTGAAAGGATTTTCAGGATCAGATAACATTATCTCCCATCCATCCGTCGGCTTCAAGGGTGTGCCGGGCAATGTTCCAAGGCTTTATAGTCTTTCTCCATGTGCAGGCTCCCACTTAGGTAAATCATGCCATTCCAAACAAGGAAAAGAAGATCCAATGTTATACTGACTCTGACATACAGAAATAGTACAATGTCCATTTTGCAGTTGTCCTTAACTTGTCTGGTCTTAAAATGCTTGCCTAGCAATTCTAAAAACTGGGCTCCTGTACTAAATCTGGCTTTGTGTTAGCTGTACATGTGAGAAGAAAAGAAAAGCACATTTAAAATATCTACACAGAGCACAGTGACATATTAAACTTATATTCTGATTACAGTTGGGAACAAACTTGAAAATGATGTTACATGTGATGGCTAGTTTCTTGGTAAGACAAGACATTTAATATTACCCTTTTGGTCAAAATTGTTAAATAGTTATCTGTATGATGTAACCATATAGCACAATTGCTTAGGTGACAAACTTAAGATGTGGCTTCTTATCCCACTCAACAACCCACTCTCAGACTTAGGAAGTGGTAAAATTACGGTTATAAGTGTCTCACCAATAATTGCAACAGCTTGCTGCTCAAAAAGTGTGAGCCCCGGGATTTCCGCTACCTCCTCTAATAGTGTTGATACTCAGACGGTGGGCTGCAACTTGCCTTTTCATGTCCACTTTGATATCTGACCACTTCTTTTTTTATTTCAGACACTGTGCACCTTTCTGAACTTGAACCTTTGAGTGCCTCCGCCACGATGTACTACTACATCAGTTTTCTTTTGTTGCTCATACCACTGCTTAAGCCACTAAATAGTACCTTTTTCCTTGCCACCACTTCATGGAGCAGGACCTCTATTTTACATTGTCTGAAATTCTTCTCTTTTGCATGCGCATTTGCCATTGTGTTTTACCAAAACACTGAATGAAAGGAGTTATTTATAATGATGTGCATATTGTGGCAGACGACCAGGGACCTTGCCCCACCAGGATGCCTGGAACAAGGAAGGACCGGGAGAGGGGCAATATATTTCCCTGAATGTAAGAGGGCAGCACCACAGGGATTGCCACCAGGGGGTGCCTGGATGGTTTTTGAGCCATGGACTGCAGCACTTCCTCCTCACCAGGAAATGCTGCCGGAAGATTATCAAGGAGCACCTGGAGCACATCCAGGTGTGCCTTAAAAGGGCCCACCTCACTCCACTTGGGGAGCCGGAGTCGGGTGGCAGAGGACGGTGCTTGCGAGGAGTGGAGTAGAGGCAGCAGAGGTGACGAAAGGACTGTGAGCATTGTAGCTAATTGTGCACTGTGGCATTGTGTGGAGGAATAAAACGTGTGTGGTTTGGACATCTGGCTGTCTCAGTGCCTGTCTGTGTCCGGGGCATCTTTCTCAATATTTAAACATGCAAAATTCTGGGCGGAGTCAGGGTGGGGCTATAGGTGCGTGCATGTGCGTTAAAATACATGTTAATTGGGATTCATAAAGGGAAAGTTTGTACAACTTTGCTTACACAA
Organism: Polypterus senegalus; assembly: GCF_016835505.1. Classification (NCBI taxonomy): domain Eukaryota; kingdom Metazoa; phylum Chordata; class Cladistia; order Polypteriformes; family Polypteridae; genus Polypterus; species Polypterus senegalus. Next base: position 55,071,454 of record NC_053154.1, read on the forward strand.
ATGTTTATGCATCTGAATATTTTGTGCAGACAGACAGTTCTAGTTTTGTCCGTACACCATGTTTTACCATGAATTCTACACAAGTTGTTACACATGAAGCCCATGGAGAGAGAATATGTTGAAAAAAAGATATCAATTAGTGTATTAATGTATATAGTATAGTAAAATGTATTAATTAAATTGAAAGTTTAACACAAATAAAAAGATGGAAAAAAGAAGTAAATTTAAAAATGTAAGAGTCAAAATTACAAAAAAATTCAAAACAAGAATAGTACAAAGTTTCGAAATATGAAAAAACAAAATTCACTAAAGATACCAAAGAAGAAAACAAAGAACTGAATAAGTGCAGAAAGAAAAAATGAAGAGGTCTACAAAAGGCAAATTAGAATCTTAAAAGAAGGAAAACAATTTAGTAAGCCAGAAATCCTAAACAAAATGAGTAGATGAAGAAGAAAAAAAAATGGGAGAACACAACACAAACTTTATGCCACTGTGACTATGCATTGGCAAGCAGTGCTTTAAATAACCTGCAGTTACTACTACATTAAAGACTAATGACAGTGCCTGAGGACAATTAAATAATTAAGGATTGCCCCAGACCTAAACAATAAATAAAAAAAACATAATTAGCTGTATACATCAGCTATATACATTTAGCAATTACCAAAACTAACAAAAGAGAGACAAAAGTCACAATTCCAAAACAATTGGCAAAAATAAAACTAAAATCATGACCCGAAAGAAACAAGCTGACAAAACAAAATACAAAGAGAGCAAAAAAATAAAGATATGGAGGAGGCTGCTGTGGTATTGGCATGTTGCCTTACTAGTGTAACTGGGCCACCACTGTAAGAGGGATGCTATGGCCCCTTGAGGGCAAGATTGATAATATACAAAGTGGCCCCTGCATTTTTGGGAGAGTGTGGTTCTTAAACGTCTCAGGGCTTCTAGAACGCATTTTTAACCACAGAGGTTAAATGTTTCTAGGATCAGTTCCAGACAGAAATTATATTAAATCTACTGTTGAGCTCAGAACTGGAAGGATATATGTTGGCAAAAGATCACATTGGTTATATTCCTAAATTCAGGAAGAGAATGTGTCATGGCCATCAGGATCATCATAGAGCTCTAAACCTAAGACACAACTACAGAGACACAGTCTCACGTTCAAATTACTTTTTATGTTTACAAAATACTTGTATAGGCTTCTTCTGGAATCCAGAACTTACAATACATTTTTTTTTCTTTTCTGTTCTGTTCTTTTCCCTTCTTTTCTTCTCTCTTCCTCCATATCTCCCTGTGAGCTTTGTCTTTCCTTCACATGGGACTCCAGCTGTTTGATTGAGGTGAAATATGCCAGACCCAGGTCTACTTCCAGTGGCACAATACTGCATAGAGGACACTCTTCTAGGTCAGGTAAAGTCAACCAAAATAAAGATACCTGGCAGCTCCCTCTGGTGGCTGCCCAATGGGACGATAAGATGGTACATGGGTGTTCCAAAAAAGGGAGGCTGCAGTCCAGGGCACTGGAGGAGTATACAGCTTGATAAGTATCTACACCTATCCTTTCATTATATGGGTCTTACAAGTAGATAAGGGTCCATTTATCCCATTTGGCAGACAGTCCATCCCTGCCTTCTAGATCAGTAGTATATTTAAAACTGTTATCAGTGCATTTTGGTTACATTCTGCCATTTATAGTAGTTGCACTTTGTTCCCAACAGATTAATCCTTGAAGGTCCACTTGTATCTCTTCATAGATTCTGTTTGAAGTGTAATTTCTATATGTATGATGATATGGTATGTCAAGAAAAAATACTATGTGAGCAATAATAATAATAATTCTTTGCATTTATATAGCGCTTTTTCTCACTACTCAAAGCGCTCAGCAATTGCAGGTTAAGGGCCTTGTTCAAGAGCCCCTTTTGTCATTTATGATATTCGAACCGGTAACCTTCCGATTGCCAGAGCCACCACTCCGCCTTTGCTTGTCCCGTGGGCAGGTCAATTAGAGTGCTGCCATGTCTTAAATGTCTGTCTTGCATCTTTGCAAAGATGTCAGATACATTCATTGCTTTAAAGTATTCTTCACACAGCTCTCCAAACAGATATAAAGCCTTTTGTCAATTTCTTTTGTTCTTTTATGTGAAACTCATAGTATAATTGCTTATCTAAAATAAAAATAATAAAACAAAGCAATGTAAAATTTCACACTGTGGAATCAGATGAGGGAAAATTAATCTAATTCAGAAAGGCATTGAATTAAAGGCAGAAGCAACAGAAAGGCTGTAATGAAAACCTGTAGCCACTATGGTTCTCCAGATGGCTTTCAGGGTGTCACTGAGGTAACCTGCACATGAGCCTGATTAGAATTTATGTGTGCTATATGGTGATTACAATTCAAATCAAATGCTCTGTTTAATTATCATATTTTTATTATGATGATGATATCTCTTTTGGTATTACATGAGGTAAAACAACTGCTTTAGCACTGTAATGCTAGGGCTTCATTTTCTCTTTTTGTCTGGAGTATTTTGTGAAGTGGCTTCTCACAAAAAATTATTATAGTTGTTAATTTTGATTTTACAAATCGGAATGGACACTAATAACTATGGTGGAATGTCATATATGTTTCCACAGTCTCCCATTTAAAATTCTAAATAATTTAAGCAGTAAAACTCATTATGATCTAACACCACAACCTCCCCACCTCAACACCCACCATCAGGAAATGTTTCACAAGATATAGAGCTTTCATTAGTCGAATGAATCAAACAACAGAAATTGTTCTTAAGTAGGCCACTATGACCTATATTCCAGCATTAGCCATGACTCGATAGTGTGTTAAAGTACAAGGGAGATCCACATGCTTGAGCTGAAGCATTTTTCCGTGAACTTTTTCTTGTTTAAATGATATACGATACCATTTTTATATCATTCTTACCACGTTATAATATAAAATAATAGCTAACAATATATTCATTTTCTTTCTTATTTTTTATTAAACCAAGTTATTGGAATTAACACAATTATAATAGGCACTATATTTTTGTTTTGTATTTACTGAGATCCTGCTCATATTATTTACTTTTAATACTATTAATGGCATTGTGCTGCCATTTGTGATAGTAATCACTATAAAGAGTGCTAGGGAACAGAGGCTTCCTGATTAATAAGAATAAAATGGAGAAAAGAAATTTACTGATGTCAATCACAACCTAAATGGAACTCCATACAGCAAAAAGAAAAAGTTACAACTGACAAAAAAACATAGACATTTGATGGTGGATTTCTGAGTGATTTCATTTTTCCATTTTAACCTTTTTTTTTTTTTAATTTGCCAATTTCAGATATGGCATTTTCTTTCCTGCATCCTGAGTCATCTTTGCATGTTACAGATGGCACTTGTATTTGGCATGTGTTTAAGGAAGAAGCCTACTGAGGACCTGCAGACTGTGGTTTCCTTTTTTCTCTTGGGCAGTTATGCATCTGGGCCTTCCACTTCATCTATTGTGCTTCTGTTCAGTTTGCCTTCTTCTCTCAAGACAGCAGTGGATGGCTTTGTACGAAATTTTCAGTTTCTTTGCAATCTATATTCTTCACAAAACAACAGTAGACTAACATGTTCCTTGAGGACAGTGTTTTTCTTTGGCTAATTTGGAACCCAGAGTTAAATTTGGGAATTGCAGTACCTTGCAACGAAAGGAAACACAATTTACTTGATTTATTGAACGGAGTAACACATTTTAGCTGTGCTAATGATTTTACAAAGGCTACCTTAATAATCAATTAGCATTTAAACATGACTAATTAACACTTCCAACATGAGGTATAAGTTAAGTCTTTGAGATAGTTGAGGTGCAATATACGAGAAAAGTCATATCTCCGTTTATAGCCTCTTACAGGCTGAGCTAGAGTGCCTGTGATCTCTGCTGCCACGTCTTAGTTACCTACTACCATGCATCTATTGATTAGCCATAGAATTTTTTAGGGGTGGGTATCAACTTACGGGAAATATTGATATAAACAGACAGTGCATATTCACTGTGTTGCAAAAAAGGTTTAACAGTGTTGAAGTTTTGAAAAGGCTAAATTTATCAAAAGATTAATATTTTGAATGTAATTTCAAAGATCATGATACTGACAATCAGTTGGATTATGTGCAATCTGTAGGCTCTGGTAGTTATTTAGAAAGTGAGGTGTCTGAGGCCCACGATCCCATGATAACGGATGCTGATAATGACAATGACAGCTCAGACACTGAATCTCAGTCTTGCCATGCTGATCCTGTGGTGCCAACTGACCCACCCCTTGTATTTATACCCTATGTTGGTGAAGTTCCAGACAGTAATTACAAGACACACTTGGATTCTGTATACCTTGATACGGCTGGACTGAACAATTCTATCTCTCCTAGTCAAATTCTTTGATATATTCTTAATTGAACAAATAATAAAATTTTAAATGTTCAGAGTTTTGAAAGTTACTGTTGGTAATAAAGTAATTTCTTTACATTTTTCGTTTGATTTATGTACATATATAGAGTTTTGAAAGTTGCTGTTGATAATAAAATATATTTTTTACATAGTTCATTTATTGATATTTTCCATAGTTTGTGTGTTACTGTTGATAATATAAAGATTGACTGTTCTTTCTTTACATTCGAGTAATGGGTGCTGAAAGTGGAACACAAGATTAATAAATTCTAAATCAGTCATTTCATGGAGTACTAGTCTTTTGCAATCAAAATTAAGAAAAGTTCTGTGTGATTCCAAACTTATGAATGTTAATGTATCAGAAAGTGGTTGCAATATTTTTGACTGGATATGGGATTAAGCATAATATCTCTCTGAAAGGATAGTAACAACAAACAAAAACTGTATGTAATAAATGGATAAATGTACAAGCAAATGTTATGTCATTTTTCTTACAGGAAGAAGCCCTAAACAAACTCAATTGCATTTTAAAATTCTTGGATCTTAGAGGTGGCACATTAATCTAGTCATTACCATTCCTCACTAATAGCTGCAGAAGCTTAAGTTCAAATCCTGTCCAATTCACTGCTTGTGTTGAGTTTGCACATCCTCATTTTGGGTATTTTAGCTCTCCTCTTACATCCTTAATATACAAAGTATGTATGTTAGGCTAACTGGTAACTGAATAAAAAAGGACACATAGATGAGTTTGAACTACAATGGATTGGCCACCTCTATAAGGCTGGCTCTTTCTTTGAAACCGGTGCAGCCATGATAAGTACCTGCCCTAACACAACCCTGAACATGGAATTATTTTCCAAAATTGATTTATTAAAAATAATGTATTAATGGTCTCCTCTCATTTGATCAATTTCTTATATTCTTATGTTCAAATTTGTACCTTGAATGTCATTAATTTTCAAGCTCATTTCTGGTAGACATTATGGTTAAAGGCTTTTGTGCCAAATAGTCACACTATCAGTGACCCCTTGCTGCTTTTAACTAAATCCATTTTTCAATCTGAAAGACATGGTAGTGTATGACTTACATGTTCAGGTTGTTTGCATTTGTTATTTTTAATATATTCTTTCATTGCAGTTTGTTCCCTTAATTCTCAAACTCTAACAGGTCAACTGAGGATGCCATATGCTCTGCCCTTCACCTCTCTCTGACACATCTGGATAAAAAACTTTAGCTCTGCCTTCAACACAATCATCCCTCAAAAGTTGGTTGTAAAACTGAGCAGGTTGGGCCTGAATACCACCCTCTGCAATTGGATCCTGGACTTCTTGACAGAGAGGGCCAAGCCAGTTTGGGTAGGCTGCAACACTTCCAGCAACATCACACTGAGCACTGGAGCGCCACAGGGCTGTGTGCATAGTCCACTGCTCTTCACCCTGCTGACGCACGACTGCACAGCCACGCACAACACCAACAACATCATCAAGTTTGCAGATGATACGATGGTGCTGGGACTGATAAGCCGGGATGATAAAACAGCACACAGAGATGAGGTGGAACGGCTGGCCGCATGGTGTGAAGGCAATAATCTCTCTCTCTCAATGTCGACAAGAAAAAAGAGATAATTGTGGACTTCAGAAAATCACATCCTGCCCACATTCCACTCAGTATCAACGGTTGTGTAACGGTGTGCACATAACTGAGGAACTTACATGGAGGCATAACACCTCATCACTAATCAAGAAACCCCAGCAGAGACTACACTTCCTGAGGCGGCTGAAGCGAGCAAGTCTTCCCCCTTCCATCCTCACCATGTTCTACAGAGGCACCATTGAGAGTGTTCTGACCAGCTGCATCTCTGTCTGGTATGGCAACTGCAACGTATCCGACCGCAAGCGCCTGCAAAGGATAGTGAAGACAGCAGAGAACATTATTGGGGTGCTTCTCCCTTCTCTACAGGACATATTTTACAAACACAGTGTCTGCAAGGCCTGCAGCATGGTGCAGGACCCCTTACACCCCTCACATAGACTTTTCACACTTCTGCCATCCAAGAGAAGATATTGCAGCATCAAAGCCTGATCTGCCAGGCTGCAGTATAGTTTTTACCCCCAAGCTGTCAGACTCCTTAACACTATGCTGCCACCTGAGATCTTCCACATTGCCTCAACCACCTCTAAAAACAGAACTTTTATACATGCAAGCCACTGTCCTGCAAAGACGAGTGTGCATGTAGAAAAGAACTGAAAATCTCATACTGATCTTTAAGTATTTTGACATTCTTGATATCCTTCTGCTGTCATTGTTTACACATGTCTTAAACAACTATTATCATACACTGATAATTTCTGTATTATCTATATCTGTTATTTATTTATTATATTACATATCTATTGACTATATTTATGTATCTAGATTGCAAATACCATACATTGCATCAATGTTCATATTGCTAACTACACGTCAATATTGCTGCTACTTCTTTGTCTTGTCTTTGCACAATGTCTTGTCTTGTTTGTGTTTTAATTTTAAATTGAAATTGAAATTTTAATTCTATTTTTAATTTATTATTTGCACTTCATGTTGTTACACTGTGGACCCTGAGCTTCGCAATTTCGTTTATCTGTATACTTGTATATGGTTGAGATGACAATAAATTTCACTTTGACTTTGACTAATTGAATCTGAAGCATGTCAATTATAAAAAGATATTGCTGTAAATAGAGAGGAACCTTTGGAGGGACAATTGTTTTGCTGCTCAATCCACCTGTGTGCTTATTAGCAAGCAACTTAAATAACCAAAACATTTCAGAATAATTCAAATAAAAAACCACATTCATAAATGAAGAAAAATTTAAAAACAAGGTAAAAAAAAAAATCTAATACATCTAAGTGTAGAAATCCAAACAAAAAAATAACAAAGTTGGAAATTTCTAGATTAACAACAATAAAACAGATTTGGGAAACTATCAACGTTTCATGTAGATGCTAAGTCCAGTTAAAAGTAAGAATTATTTGGAATGAGAACTTGCGCCCCTCAATCTAGAGCAGAGGCTGAGAACTACTGATGGAAGTAGCACCAATAAAGTAATGATTACTGTTGCTAAGGTTTCAGCAGTGATTATTGTTATGGTCACACTACACTTTAGTTTATCTTAAAAGGATGACTCCACCCAAAAGTGATATTTTTGCATATGTAAATTATATTTTCAAGCAGAACTGACATACATAAATTTCTGACCTAATAAGAGAGTAAGGTGACCAACACTGGACAACAGCAAGCAATACCAAAAAGTCCACGAAAAAAACCTAAAGTTATTTGTGTTACATAATCCACATTGTCAAATCATCCTGTTGTATGCTCATAATGTCCTAAACACCTTGTTACACACACATTCATGAGGGATTCAGGGCTTGTCAACTTGCAATTAAACATTTAGAAATTTAAGGGCTGACTACGTATGATGTCACATCTGGATTTTTTTCGGATGCCTGAACCTCCCCTTCCATCTCACTGCCGTCATAACAGGCGCCAGCACCATCTTTCCCCAGTTTGGTCGGAGACTCCTGTCTGTAAAGAATCTTTTTTGCAAAAACTTTTTTTGTTCAACTTCAAAATATGTATACAGGGATCACTATTTGGTGTCTCTATCATTTAGTTTTATTTGTCCGTTATTTTTAATTAAATATTAGTAAATAAACCACCTATGCAAAATGCTCTAGTGAACAAAAAGGGAACACACTCAGATGCACCCAAGCATTTAAACTGAAGACCCACCTCCTCTCTTCACTCATTGGTGCGAACCACAGCCAAGTACGATCGGATAGCATTGTACTTTGCGTGATATCAACAAAAGGCATTCGCTGAAAGCTGAAGATTAAATGTTAAAGAAAAACAAGTGAAAACATTATCAGGACATGAATATGTGCACATACAGTAGCTGAGCTGCTTCAGCAAGCAGAAGGTTGATTCTCCCATGCAGCTTCACAGACTGCCACTAAAGTATCTTGAAGTACTCTATTTGTGGACATGAATGAAAACAGGTTTACAATTCAAATGCTCGTTTCTGTTTGAGCGCAATCCATTTTTTTTTATGAGAGCATTTTCCAAAGTTCATTTATTTAACAATATTTTAGTAAAAATGCATATGCCTGGGATGTTATTCAGATAAATTACTTCATAATTGGACGTTTTTGATATTGTTTATTGTTGTCCTGCTTGGTAATCATAAACCCATAGTTTATTCTTTACTTTGCTGTCTACATTCTGTATGAAAATTTGAGATTAAAAGTTTTTCTCACCCATCACTAAAAACTACAAGAGGTAATGTCTTAATGCATGCTCAATAATCCAAGTAAGGAAATTCTAGAAAGTTGATTCTGTTCGGTGCCAAAAGGATTGCCATGAATCATACATCGGGGAAACCAAATAACCAATGGCGAAACAGATGGCACAACACAGAAGAGCTACCTCGTCAGGTCAGGACTCCACAGTCTATTTACATCTACGGGACAGTGGTCACTCTTTCAGTGATGTGCACATCCTGGACAGGGAGGAATGCTGGTTTGAGCAAGGAGTCAAAGAGGCCATTTGCGAGAAAAAGGAACAACCATCTTTGAACCGAGGAGGGGGCCTAAGGGTTAATCTTTCACCATTTTACAATGCAGTGATTGCAGCCATTCCCCAATTCTCTGTGAATGGTACTCATGGCCATTGATCAATGGACAATTTGCATATCATTGATCACACGGACCATTGTTAATCAATGGTGCTAGCTCTGTTTATAAGGTTGGGGAAATCTGCTGTCAACTGAGACTGAAGAAGTCACTTGGATGAGTAATGAAACGTATCGGAAAAAGTGTGCAGATGTACAAGAGGTAAGTAACAGATAAAACAATATCATTAATATCAAGGAAGTATACCTTGAACCTTTGGCTCCTGTATTGATTTTCATGCCACAGTAACTTGTTTGCACTTTGATTCCCCCTTTTGTTTAGTTTTGGATCTTTCTGATTTGTGATGGGGCAGCACAGTAGCACTACTTTATCACAGCTTTAGCATCCTGTATTCAAATCCTATGATCCAATGTTGTCCACGCAGTATTCCTGTGTCCCTGTAGCCACAGGGGTTTTCTACTCACGTCCACCAGTGCGGCTGGAGTAGGCCTCAGCCCCCTTTGACCTTCCCTTGGAGTGTATAAAAAGTCTGCTTGTGAATGTATAAAAATGTACTGGAGCATCGTTTAATAACAGATCTGAACTGTGTCCAGGTTGTAATTCTGTAATGTCCTACCAATTATTATTCTGATCTGAATGAAGTGATTTTTTGATTTTATATTTAAATGTTTACACCATTTTGTGATCAGTGACACTTAAAATGACCTCATCATTATTTAGAATGGATTTCAGGAGCTAGAAATAAACTATATAAAGAGTTACAGTAAATGCTGTATTTTGATTACTCCCCAGTTTTTGAATAGTGATTGCTCCTCAATACGATGGAAAATCCCAGTGTGTCTGGTTTTCACTCACATTGCTAATGCAGTCCACAGAGAAACTTAAATGTATAAACAGGGTATGAGCAGGCTGACCTATTTTTTTACTCACATCTAATGTGTGCATCTTAAAAAGATTGGAGACAAAGGAAAATTATGCTCAATTGTAGTTTTATTTTATGATGATCATATAATCCGAGGCCAATTAAAAAAAAATCTCTTCTGATTAAAATTCAGCTTGCTCTCCAATTACTACAACAGATGCACAATTCTGTCTGCACTGCTAATTCCTTAAGCCTCCTCACAAATCAAATCACACATTGTCTGACTGAAATCACAACTCTTCACATCAGTGGATGGGATTGTTTTTGAAATGTAGTCATTTCCTTGATCTTGTTTTAATAAGCCTTGGTTGGTTTTGGCCTTGTATGACCTCAGACTAAAAGACTTAATTTAAAACTAGCTCTTGGCAGTGCAATTACATGTTGTATATATCACTTGGTGTGCACATTTGAAGTAACATTTTCAGAATGCCACCTAATAGACCTTCAAGGAATTATGACAATGAGCCCAGCACGTCTCTGTTGTGCTCTCTGTCGCTGCTGGAAAGAGGTTACATTTTTTGACGAAGGTTCCTCCTTTATCCATATAATATTGACTGATCTTTTTTCTCATACCATGTCTAATTAGTCATCAAAGTCAATAGTAATCAGCTCAGTATAAGGGAGAGAGTATTTTATTTTTAAAATTGAAATCACTAGATGAGTAATCAGAGCAGATTACCTCTTTATGTATCATTGACACACACAAATGGTATGTTTTTTAATACTATGAATATTAGTATTTCCTAAAACTGAACGTTAATAGTGTTGGTTAAAAACTTTATTAAAGGTGACAGACTTTCTGAAATTATTTCTATTGATTTCAACCTTTGCATTAACAAAAGCCAAGGTTTATAAAGGGATGGCATAGTTTTCATTTTCATTTTAATTCCTTGTTTTTGGGCTTTTCCACAATGACATGTTATGTGCTTTCAGCACATATTTTGTTCTTTGTTTTCATTCCTTTCTTTCCATTCAGATAATTTTATATGAGGTAGCTCATCTAGGCAGGCACTCATTTCTGAACACAAAGTCAAATAAGAGAGTCAATCCCTTGGCAGCTCTACTATTATGGTAGCTCCTTTTCATTCCAGTGCAATGGACTATTAGGGTTTGGAACTGCATGCTTTTTTTGCTTTTAACTCTTTGAACTTGGCAGGCCGATTTTTGGATATATTGTATATAAATACAGTAATCCCTCCTCGATCGCGGGGGTTGCGTTCCAGAACCCCCCGCGATAGATGAAAATCCGCGAAGTAGAAACCATATGTTTGTGTAGTTATTTTTATATATGTTAAGCCCTTATAAACACTCCCACACTGTTAACATTATTAGAGCCCTCTAGACATGAAATAACACCCTTTAGTCAAAAGTTTAAACTGTGCTCCATGACAAGACAGAGATGACAGTTCTTTCTCACAATTAAAAGAATGCAAATAGATCTTCTCTTCAGGAGCAGAGAATTTCAGAGAGAGAGAGAGAGAGAGAGAGAGAGAGCGCTCGCAAAGAAAAGCAAACAATCAAAAAATCAATACGTGTGCTTTTAAGTTTGCCGGGCATTTTTTAGAGGAGCGTCAGTATCTTCTAAGCAAACAGCCTCTGTGCAAACAGCCCCTCTGCTCACATCTCCTCCGTCAGGCGCAGAGAACATCAGAGAGAGAGAGAGAGAGAGAGAGAGAGAGAGAGAAAGAAAGCGAGATTAAAGCAAACAATCAAAAAATCAATAAGTGTACTTCTGGAAGCACCGTGATAAAGCGGCATTTCTTAGAGGTGCGTCCGTATCCACTAGGCAAACAGCTTCTGTGCAAACAGCACCTCTGCTCACAGCCCCTCCGTCAGGCGCAGACAATGTCAGAGAGGGTGAGATAGAGGCAGAGACAAGCAAACAATCAAGCTCCGCGCGGGATGCATATCTTATAGCATTGAGGAGTTTTAGTTAATATGTAATACATGCTCTGATTGGGTAGCTTCTAAGCCATCCGCCAATAGCGTCCCTTGTATGAAATCAACAGGGCAAACAAACTGAGGAAGCGTGTAGCATAAATTAAAAGACCCATTGTCCGCAGAAATCAGCGAACCAGCGAAAAATCCGTGATATATATTTAGATGTGCTTTCATTGAAAATCCGCGATAGAGTGAAGCCGCGAAAGTCGAAGCGCGATATAGCGAGGGATTACTGTATATCATCAAAATAAAACATATTCCCAAAGAGCCGTTACACCTTTTTTGCTCTCATAACTTAACTGGCCAGAAAACCACCCTTCTCTAGATTAGACTACACAGATAATTAACTGCTGTCTTGTTATGATGTTACGCTATTTATGCAAGTTAGGCTGCTACTTTTTTAGCGGCAGGTCAGTTATATTTTTTCTCATAGATTTCCAGAAGGAAACAGAAAGGATTTCAGTTGTACTTTAGTATGGCCGGAACTTAAACAGATGCTTAGTGCACACAGAGAAGGACAAGCAGACAAACCGAGCTTTTGCCCTTCCGCTCCATGGGAAGTTTCTGGTCTACTTGGGCTTACCTTAGTACACCTGTTACAATATGACAGGTGTACCACCCTAGTCAAACTCCTCACCTACAACTGTCCCTGGAGCATGTTGCACTGCACCCTTGTGTTTTTGGGTGCTTGACAGCAGAAGTGGGAGTCCTGGGTTAAAGGGAGACACAAGGCAATTGTTTGGAAGACGGTGAAAATCATGTTAAGTGCTCTTATGCATCTGAACAGTTTTCAGTGCCACAAACACTTAAAGGTGCAGTTTTGGTGTTAGGTCCATACAATGCATGGTACAAAATGATAAAAACTTTGAGACTATAAGTGATACAGCTTGTTTTATAATATCAACCAGTTGTTTTAACTTTGTGGCTTATTACTACCATCATATAATAAAGTTTCATATTTCACAAGCTTCATTATTAGTTTTCAAAATTGTTGAATTGTTGCTAGGGAGTCTTGGGTCATATTGGAAAAAGAGCTAGGGCGGACGGGGTTCGAAGGGTTAATGTTAAATAACCCAGACCAGTTTAATTTTTTTCTATGGAGTTTGTTCCTGTATTTGTGTTTTAATAATGACAATTAACAAAGAGCAGAGTAGAGCAGTGGTATATGACACTGAGTGCTAAAAGGCCCCACCTACTCTATTTCAGATTCATAAACCCTAGTGTGTTAATTAATGGCATAAATCTACAACTTGAAAAAGGGAATTGAAATCATGATTTTAATGATAAAATATCTTTATATTCAAATTAAAAAAGTAAATTATTTTGTACTTTTTAGATAGATGTTAAAACACAGAAATGGGGCAGCAACAGTAGGGTAGGAGCTCAATTAAAAGCAGAAGTCCTTGAATTAGAAGCAGAAGAAAACTTAAGCCATAGGTACTGATAGAACTAAGCTTGAGAACCACTGACAAAATATTTTTTTCTCTCTTTTTATTTTTTGCATACTCATCTGTGACATTTGCCGCCTAGTTTAACCAGTTGTGTTGCCCACTACTTAGCAATCTCTTGTGGACATGTATTCTGCTATCTGAATTTGGAAAATATATAATTAGAACATTCAAAAAACCTTTGACAAGAACAGACCATTGAATCCAACAAAACTTGCCAATCCTATCCAATTAATTCCTCTTAAATTACATCAAGTCAAGTTTTGAATGTCCCTTGAGTCCTACTGTCTACCACAGTACTTGATAACTTATTTCAAGTATCTATGGCTCTCTGTGTGAAGAAAAACACCCTAAAGTTTGTGTAAAATTTACCCTTAACAGGTTTTTGCTCTTGGTGTACTCATTTTAAAGTACAAGTCTCAATTTGCTGTACTAAATCATTTAAAATTTTAAATCTTCAATCACATCACCTCTTAATCTCTTCTAACTTAAACTGAAAAGGTTCAACTCCTTCAGTATTTCTCAAAACTTAACCCCCTTCTTTGGACTTTTTCTAGTGCTGCCGTGTCATTTTTGTATCCTGGAGATCAAAACCAGATGCGGTCTGAAAGGAAACCCAGCCAAGGATGACTTAAGAAAAAAACAAAAGTTGTGTTTGCTCAGAAATGAGTACTAATAAAATATTGTAAATTTGAGAGTTTCAAGCTTTGTAATTTTTAAAAGTACAATTCTCATTTTGCCCTGTTTTTGGACAATGGCCACATTTTTTGTTTAATAAAACTCTTTAAATGCCAAAACCATTGCAATATAACCTGCAATTGGAGAAGATGTCACTCAGATTTTTTTGGCTCGTCTGTAATGTGTTGTAGCAATTTGTCTGCCTTTTATTTTATTTGTATTATTTTTTGCTACATCGCTGATTGTTATTGCTGATTTTCATTGCTGGTCTGAAAATGTAAGTAAGTTACAATGCAGGAAGATTAGATCAGGACTTGCTCCATGATTTCATGGCTATGCAACAAAATATACAAGCAAGAAATATTATTTATAAATTGAAAAGATAACGTGTTAAGAATAATTTACAAATATGTACACATTGAATCTCATTGCAGATCATAATGTAGCTGTTTATAGGGCGGAGTGGTAGCTCTGAGGCTAAGGATCTGCACTGGTATCCCGAAGGTTTGCTGGTTTTGAATCCCCGTCACTGCCAAAAGAGATCCTACTCTGCTGGGCCCTTGAGCAAGACCCTTAACCTTCAATTGCTCCAGGGGCGCTGTACAATGGCTGACCCCCAAGGGGTATGCGAAAACTAACAAATTCCTAAAACGAGAAATTATATAAGGCAAAATAAAGAAAAACAAAAATCTGTGACTATTATAAAGTGTTCAAATTATGTACCCACTTTTTCAAAATGTATTTTAAGCGTGAAAGCAAAAATTTGAAAACGGACAAAAACAGCAGTTGGTTCTTCCAAATATTCACTGTAGCTTCTTCTGGACTGGCCAATCAAGCAAGCACTGTTTTCCAGTCCATCTTTCAAAAAAAAATGTCTGCCTTTGATTAAGGTGAGCACAATGCTTGGTCCTCTTTGCTTGTAATAGTAAAAATCAGGGGTAGCGAACTCCAATCCTGGAGAACCGCAGTGGCTGCAGGTTTTTGTTCAAACCCTGTTGCTTAATTAGAAGCCAGACTTCACCAATAATAGATCTGGTTTAATTTCATGGCTTGTTCATGTTTTGTCTCTACCATGTCAGTTAATTCATTCATCATAGATTTTTTTTTTCCTTTATAATGATACATGTATCATTCAAGTGATATGAAGCCTAAAACAGATGAGTAATTTTCAGTTTTTTACTTTCTCTTCAGTTTCTTTCTGAGTACTTAATTAAACCAAATAGTAAATGATGAATACACACTGGTGGAAATGGAGACAAGCTGGGGGGGTATTTTTCGTATGTTGGTTACGTATTTAGCCAGATGTAATTGTTGATGATTTGGCCTGATCCTGGATCTGTCGGTTTTTCGAAACTCTTGCTGGATGTGTTGTCATAGCAGCACATCCAAATCCTCAAACCTGCTCAGAGCAGATTTGTTCTATGTAAACAAGGATTAGCTCACACAATCAGTGTCTATGCATGGAATTCATTCAGTCATGGCTTCACCGTTCATGAATGAGCGACCAATTGATATCGGTGCGCAAATTATAAGAAGAAAATTTCATATAGAGAGGGTTTTGTGCAATCGGCCAGACCCTTTATTGCTCCCGGAGCAAATTCTTTTCGAAAGATACCACTTTAGCCAAGGGGTGATATTGTACTTTAGAAATTTATTAGCACTTTATATTCGAAGTTAAACTAGGTGAAATCGGGCTCTCACAACCACACAGACAGTATGTTTTGCTTTGAGGTTTTTAGTAAGCGGCACTTTTTTTATAAATCTATATACTGTAGGCAATGCGGAAAATCTATCTAAAAGTGCAGTTTGCCAGGCAATTCGTAAAGTCTGTTGGGCTCTGAAATATTTCCTTCAGGTTTTCATAGTGTTTCCTGGACACCTGCGTGTGCAGACAATAAAAGAGGTGTTTCATGCCATTGCAGGTAGGTAATACACAGGCAAAAACACCCACAGTTCCATAAAGAATCTCACAATCAACCCTAAAATTCTCATTACCCAGGATACCCATCTACTGTATATAAAGTTTATACATCACTAACATGGGTGGTGCAGAGGTAGCACTGCTGTTTCGCAGTAAGGAGGCCAGGGTTCACGTCCTGGGTTCTTCCTGCATAGAGTTTGCATGTTGTACCCACGTTTGTTTGGGTTTCCCCGGGTGCTCTAGTTTCCTTCTGCTGTCCAACAACATGTAGGTTAGGAGAACTGGCCCTAGTGTGTGGTTGGGGTGTGGGTGTGTGGGTGTGAGTGGGTACCCTGCAATGGAATGTTGTCCTGTCCAGGCCTTGTTTCTCCCTTGCGCCCTGTGTTAGTCAGGTCAGGCTCCAGCACTCCCAGCAACCTTGTCTAGACTAAGTGGGTTAGAACATGACATCACCTCACTAATATATCAATAATTGGTGTGTCCTTCATGAAGTCAGATAAATAAAATCATGAATGTACTTACCTCTTGATAAATGTAAAGAAAACTCAATCAAAAAAGCAAAATAGATTTGTTCAGGATATTTGCATAAATGATCAAAATATTGCCCTTCCTGGGTCTAATCTGTGCCAGACATCAGCCTTGCACTTAACTCAGTTAACTAGGGTTTATTTAATGACCTAATTATTTTAACAGACCTATTTATTTTAGCTCTAACCTGATGGCTGTTTTTCTATTGTATACCCATTCTGCTTATGAGCTGTATTCAAACTAGAAATCTTCTAGGAATGTATAAGACTCAGAATATCTATCATCTTAAAAATAGAATCTACACAATAAAGAAATTCAATTCATTAGCCCAAAACAATTGAAAAAATCATAATCCATTCATCCCTTTTTTAAAAACTACATATTCAATTTACAGAAATGCCACAGCACTGGGCCCCGGATGTAAATATGAACTCTTAGTGCTAGAAAGCAGCAGCATTAACCATTTTGCCACCCCAGTACCAAGGCTAGAACCAGTGAAGATTGAGAAAAAACAAAAGTACAAAGTACTTTTATTCTCTGTAAAATATCATTGTCAGTCAGTCAGTCAGTCATTGTCCAACCTGCTATATCCTAACACAGGGTTACGGGGGACTGTTGGAGTCAATCCTAGCCAGCACAGGGCGCAAGGCAGGAACAAACCCCGGGCAGGACACCAGCCCACCGCAGAAAATAGCATTGTGTGATAATCAATTAAAAATTCTGTAGCCTTTTAGGGAAATAAAGAAGACACAAATTGAATCTTTGTGGGTGACAAGGAATGTATTCTTTCCTGACACGAGAAATAGCTAAAATGTAAAGAAATTTTTATTAGGTTGCACAATAGCTTTACAATATGAAATAACAACTATAAAAATCCTTCTCACGATCCGAAGTGCCCCATTCAAGCAGTGGGTTTCCATGCAGTGCAGTACTATAAGCAGGACTCTATTAACACGTCACTTGGTAAATGAAAATGACTACTAAATTCCTGCCCTGCATAAAGTTAGACTTACTTTGATTCTCTCAAATATCTAGTCCATTTCATTTGTGACCTGTTTGCATACAGTATACAGTATCCTTTTTATATATTTCAGCGACATTCTTTCTTGATACTCTTATTCTGGACTGTTTATCCTCCAATTATTAGAAACACACATAGTTCTTAAATACCCTGAGAAGCTTGAATTTCACCTTGCTGTATAAATGTCTTTGTCAATGCTTACTCATTCTTGTTGTCTTTGCATTCTTAAAAGACAATCCACAAGATGAAGGTGGTGCTGGAAAAATAGGGACTAATGATATGTGATGACTCTGACTGAACTATCCTCTAGAATTGTTCAAATTCCATGTTTATTATTGTGTGTTTACTGTACAAAGAATAGTGACAATTATATAATTGCAACAACAATGAAATGTATCTTCAATGCAAAATGTATACACTATATACAGTACAACATATAAACAGTACATACAAGAAACACTCATGCAGTATTCAGTATGTACAGCTGATGAGTAACCTTATGACCAGTGGATAAAAACTGCAACTGAATTTAGAGGTGCGAGTACAATTCTAGGATGGCTGAGTCTTTAATAATATGGTTTATTATTCTAATGTGCCTTGTGTTACATATGTCTTAGAGAGAAGGGAGCAGTATATCACTAATATTCTGTGCTAAGTTTACCGGCTACTCCGTTGCAATAAGGTCTTAAGCTAGGAGCCATCCTCAGAAGTGAATATGGACTGCTCTGTGCACCATTAGAAGTTAGCAAGCATAGACTTAAAACATCCTGGCTTTTTACTGATGTCTAAGGAACGAAATGCATTGGTGAGCCTTTTTGACTATAACCTTAATTTGTGATAGTGAATTTATTTCATTAAACACACTCATTTTAATCCTGTGTAAGGAGATTACATCACTTATAACCTTTGATGTAAACGAGGCAGTAATTATACTGATGGTTATTAAAAATAATGCCTACAAAACCCCCTAAAGGGTGGACCAGTAGAATAGTAGTTAGCACAATTATCTCATGTATAAAGTATCCTGGGTTCAAAACCTGTGCCTGGTCATTGCTGGTATAGGGTTGGCACATTCTCCCAATGCCCATGCTGGGTTTTCTACAAATAAAAAAATTGTCCTCTCCAAAATACATGCATATTAAGTTAACTGCCAGTTAATGCGTGAGTGGGCTCTGGGGTTGATTCCTGCCTTTTACCGAATAATGTCAGGATAAGCTTCTGATTCCCCTTATCCAGAACTGGATATCACAGGTTTGACAAGGTTTTATTGTGCCAAAGTAATTTCAAGTAAGAATTTTATAGCACTAGAGTATGTATACTACATACTGTTCACATAAGACAATACCATTTCACAACTGTATGCACAAGGCAACATATAAATCTTTGCTTGTATATTTTCCATTATAATCACTTTCATTGCACCATTTTTGAGATATTTTAGATAGAGAATGACTTTTGTGTTCTATATGTCGATTCTGCAGTAAGACAGAAAGTATTTGAGCTTTTACTCAGCATGTAAGTTGTTGTTCTGTATTACCAACCATCTTGCTGCGTACATTGGATTGTGTAGTTTAAAATATATATAGTATATTAAACTGAAGAAATGAACAAAAATGAGTAATCCTTTGGAACACTGGAACTGTGCCATATAATTTCACGCTATAAATTCACATTTTTCACCACTATGTTTTACCACTTGACTTGTTCATTTACCATACATGATTGAATGTGTCTGCAAAAACAGCAGCACACTTTTTCCTAATCCAGTATTTATCTTCAGGTAAACATTAGTGTGAAGTAGCAGAATGAAGTAGATCACAGACATGGAGAGGTCAATGTCAGGGCTGAAGATGTACAGTAGCTTTGTGACATTGAAGCTGAACACAGGAGTCACTAGATCACACCACAAGTGTAGCTGTCCTCATGATCTGTACTAGTGACTGGCAGAGCAAAATTCATGTGGACACTAGCTGTGTTAGATACTACCTGAGGTGAGGAAGTGGAAAGGTAAAACGTAAATACAAATGATAATGTAATGCTGTGGTTACCAAATCCTCAGTAAACAAAGGCCTCTTGTAATGAAGTTTCTATAAAATGCACTATATTGCATGCACAGGTTCAAGTACCTGTCCGCTGGAGCTCTGTCCTAGTCATTGTTCAACTTCTCTACAAAAAGTAGTCTTCTGTCATTAATATTGTGCATACTATAGAACACAAATGTATTATACATGACTGTCTAGGTATTTCATGTAATTGTTGTAACATTTTCATAAAGTAATAAGCATAATTTGCCCAGTATGTCACAAAAATTTAAAGCAGTACCTTTAGAAGATAAAATACAGATTATGAACTGAAGGAAAGAAATGCAACGTAGCAGAATCACTGAAGTTACCAACCAGCCATGTAGGCAGCCAGTGTAGAGTGTGGAAGAGGGGTTAGAGATTGAGGTATTTTAACAAACTTTGTGGAACAAAAAGATATTTCACATCTGCTTTTCTGGATGTCAACCAGAAAGATCAGATAATTTCTTGTGGTAGGCTATGTGGCATATTGGTTACAAAATGAAATGTACACTGTATAGTTGTCGGTTTGCTTTTAATTTCACTGCATGGGTTCATGTAAGTCACTTAACCTGTTAGTCTTTCAATGGTAAAAATATATATGTTAATAAATTAACTACATCGTTGAAGATGTAAAATATCTTGACTGAGGTTACCTGCAGAAAAGCAGTATATAAAATATACCATCTTTCTATACTGAATACCATCTAGTAAAACTTGTTTTAAGTTAGTTGAATTTATGTCTGAAGGATTCAAATGGGAAATAGAAATATAATATTTTGTTTTATATGCAATATGAATTACACAAAAATATACCTGCATTCCAGTGTGGATATTTTTAAATATGCCGTGTCCAATAATTTTTACCGTAATGGCATAAGACCTACTAATTTAGGTGCACCTCTGTAGAATATGTGATATTTACAGCATCTGTCTTTGTAAGGAAGTTGGAAAATTAAGCCTAAATCAGCTTGCATGCACCAGGGATGGAAGCTAAAAAGAAAGATTACAAGGGTCAGTAGACACTGAGACTAGAGGACCCATGAGAATCTGTAAATTATTTATACTCACAGCTTTACCAAATAGACCAATAATTCTTAGTTCTGATCCTAGTCAACCACTTTGGACACAAGGTGTTTGTTCTAACCAATCGGAGTCAGGTTATCAATCTTGTTTGATCTGCTCACAACTTCCTCTCCTTGTTTGGTAGTCAGACAACATTGAATAGAAAACAAATTACTATAAAAAATGTAAAGAAATGTGTTTCCTTCTGATTTAAAATTCATGTTTATGTAGAGTTTACACCCTTAATTGAACTGTAAAAATGAACAAAAAAAACAGTATAGACCAGGTATGGCTGATAATGAATGCTACAGAGAGGCAACTACTTCAATGTCATCTTCTCCTCTGTGCTTATTAGCAGCCAACGGGTTAAATAATGAAAGCATTTGAAAATATATTTCACTTGGAAATCCTAACATGCAAGATCAGGACGAGTAATTTATCCATGAAACAAAATACATGAATACTGGTTAATTCTTTAAAATTTTAACAACGCCATTTAAGAATTTGTGGACTGACACAATGATGACTGGAAGAGGAAAATGGCGTTCATAGGAGAAATTAATTAAAAGCAGAAATTGGCTGCAACAAAAATATGCTACACCATTATTTCTTCAGAATATAACTTGAGAACAACGGCAAGTGATATTATGGAACAGAGTGAAAATTCAATGGATTTTCTAACCAAATTAGAAATGGGATGCTCTCCTTGTTTTGGCAGCAGGGAACCCTAGAAATCTTTCAGAATTTAGGAACAAGAGTACTTTGTTCAGAATTTTTGTACAAAGCAAACATTCAGCTTTCAATTATTATCAGTAAACCAAAGGAGGTGACTCACTGAAGTTGATATCTAAATATTAGGAAATCAGGCTGTGAATATTTACTTTTATTGTAGCTTTTCAGAGTCTAACGCTTGCCTACCCATTAAGAAGAGGGCAGAAGAGTCACAAGTTAAAGTTCCTGTAGCTGAAGAATGTCTTTCTTGGAGAAGCAGAGTTGCTATATTATGCCAGCAGATGCTATTTTTGAGCTTTCAGAGTCGACACTAGTCATATGCCACTGCAGCGTGCAAACAAAAATGTGATGTGTCTACATTTTGATGAAAAGATGTGCATGAAGAAAACAATATAATACACAGAAATACTTTGATTGTGCATGTACTTTGTTGGATGTTCTCCCACATTTAATGACTTTATAAAGTCCATGTAAGAATAATCCATTGAGACCTTATGACTTCATAATATAAACCCCAGCCTAAGAATTACTTAATAAAGGCATTTGCGGAACAAGTTGATGAAGGCTAATTCACGTTCTTAAGTGGTGTGATTCTGTGTACATAAGTACACTGGTGCTGTGATTTGTAGTGTATTAACTGTTAAATTCATCTAGGTTGCATTTTAACAGATTTATTTTATAGCATCAGTGTTGATATCAGTTTTTCCTCCTTTTGCTTACTAAAAATTAAATTCATTCTACATCATCTATCATTACAAATTTTTCATTACTGAATGTATTTATTCTAGGTATTATGGTGGTGATTACAGTAAAGTATGCAATGTTTTTCATCGATACAATAAAGACAAATGTGTGTATTTTTTGCACTTTTATTTTGCATCTCTACTATAGGCATAGGAATCATTGTAATATTCCTAATGCTTGCTGTTTGTAGGAATGTAGAATTATTAGTATTTGCTTGAGAAAGTGCACTGCTTCCACAGAGATGCATATTCTAAATGCTCTGTCTCCATTTAAGTTGAACATTTGAATTAGCTTTGGTTTTCTCAGTATTAAAGTGTCGGAATATCTTAATAGGAAACATGCAATTTTCAACTCATGTTAAATAAAAAATAAGCATTCCTGCACACTATAAACTGGAACTGTCACTTAAGACAGGAGCACCTGAAGGCTGATTTATACTGAATATGGAATTATCCATGTGCACAAATTGATATATTCAAAGAGAAAGCAGAGAAGCAATAAGTAAAATTGCTTATCACATTTAGATTTAGTATCTGCAGGGTCCTCTGAAGGCTTTTTTTGCTCATTCTAATTGGCAAAAGTTTGTCATAGTGTGAAATATAAACCTAGTTCGAAGCCTAATAAAACTCTGCAAGCAAAGAAAATGAGGGTTAATGTTCTCAAAATAATAAAAAGTATGGAGATGGATACAAGGTATGACAGGATTTTTTTTCTCTGTTGTTATTACTGAACTTAAAACATCATTTGAGAATTAACACATTTTGCTTTTGATAAGGTCAATGTCCCTCTAGCATGTCATATAAGGTAAGTAAAGGAGACTTCTGTCAGGGAGGACATCTGGGCAATAATAACCCCTTTGATAAAGGGGAGATGTTCTGCAAAGATGAGTGAAAGTCTGCCTGTGTACGAAAGTTTCATTGATTATTGGGAAAATTTATATCACATTAATAGCATACATGTAACTCATGAACATGGTAACTTCTGGTTGACGGTCCTAAAACAAATATAAGTTCTCATCTCACAAGGATGTACCCAAAGCTAAATTTATAAGTAAAATATCTGTGAGTTATGTACCTTAACTAATTATTCATAGTCTTACTGTGGTAAATGATGAATTACTTGAAATACATTTAGATAACTGAAAAACAAGTCAAGTGGAATGAAGTGAGTCCATTGTTTTTCTATTAATTTTTCTATTAATTAGTAACAGACTGACATTTTTTTCCGTTTGGAATGTTATTACATCTTTAACTTAAGTAAAATATAAAAAAGAATAGTACTGTACATTTCAATTTATTGAATTGAATTGAATCAAAATTCAATCATATAACAAACAATACTGACAATAAAGTATTAGTAGTATCCTGGGGTTCCTTTCAGTAGCCAACCGTAATGGTCAGCATCTCTCAGGTTAACAATGAACAAAATAAAAAAAAAGATTAATTTGGATGCATCTCAAATATCTGTACAAATGTTCACTCAATTTGCTTTATAACTTCATGTTCAAGAACTTTATTATCATTGTGTAACACAACGAAATTACTTTTTGTGACAGCCCCAAGGTGCATTTAAAGAAAAGTCAAATAATTCCAAATATGTCAATTGAGAAGTGTGGTCATCAGTCAGGGTAGTAAAGAATAAAAATACTCGGGTCCTATCCACACTACTGCCTTTTCATTTGTCTGTTTTCGCCATCTTTTTCAACCCCTGAAAAATGAAGATTTTTTTTAAAATGCTCTTCAGAGCCAGATACTTCTGAAAATGTAGTGTCAGCATTTTGATGTGGATGCGTGTAAAGACAGTTTTCCGAAACAAACACTTTAATCATTCTCTGATTGGTTTGTTCTTATTTTGTGGCTTTCCCTGATTGGCTCTGGCTTGTTACAATGACTCCTTCTCCGACTGGTTACCATTCATGAAAGAAACACATTTTCCAATATTACATGCCACTTGTTGTGTTGCTAACCTGTAAGCATCTAAATTGCATTTTGTAAAATCTGAATGTTGCATACATTTGTTCAAAAAATTACTTACAGGTTATTACAGTTTTGGGATAAACCATGTGGCCAGTGGCGTTACCATTGTAGTGAAAAATTCAGTGTCCTGTGAAAATCAGATTGTAAATAACTCAGTTGGCAGCCTCTAATCAAAGTTTATTACTTGAACTTAATCTGTTCAGTAAGGAGGAGCAAAAGTCACGGCAAAGAAACTTAACAAATCGGATGGGTGTAGAATGCAGCCAAGCTCAATATTACAGGACAGAGGGAGGCATGAAAGCACAATGCAACATAGTGAAGATACAGGGTGGTCCAGATCTAATTATGCAGATCCAGATCGTCTAGATGACTTTGATTTATTCGAGGACGATTCCAGTTCGGCGTGAAGGCGATTCTTCATGTAATCAGTTTTCACACTTTTTAATGGTCCAGAATTTTTTATTCTTTTATTTTTATTAGGAACAGACACCGATAACCTAAATTGTTCAGCAAAGAACAACACAGGTTATACGTTGAACAGACTCAATTATAAAGGTAAACAAGTTGGACATTAGGTTATAAACTTCCAAAGTTAGATCTCAAATTCTTTAACAATAAGGAAGGAAACAGCTTTATTGCAAAATGTATTATGTGTTAGATTAACCGAAAAGGTATGATTGAGCTGATACAATAAGGATAAGCAAAAACTATCAGTGCCAGGAAGAATTTTATTAGAAGAGTTTATAAGACGAAGGTAAAGGATAAGTTCAGGATTTTTCAAGGTAAAGATTTTTTTCACAATTATGGTATTACATCAAACTTTCCATGGAAGATTATTTTCAAACTTTCTAAATATATGCAAGGTGGCAAATGTTTTGATTTCAGAAAACAATGCCTTTAATGTTTCTGAACTATGTTTACGACAAGAAAAATATATTGGAAATAATATATCGTAACAACCACAACTAGTCAGGGAGGAAGAAAACACCATTACGATGAACTTTTTATTTATTGCATCTCAACTAAACTCTCACTGTTCTAGCCATGGGAGACGCCGCCACGTTTTACTTGCTGCCGGACTTGTTTTAATTTAAACACTGTTCATCTCCTGCTCCAGAGTTACGTCCCTGGAACACGCTGCTCTTTTATATCTCGCTCTCACATGTGCTGCTCCACGTGCTTGACTTCCTGCCAAGGTGTCTCATCAACATATCGCACAGCACCTTTTGCCAACACAGTGCTCAGCTGCTGTTCAGGCCCATGACCCTCCAAGTCTGTGGCGGATCATTACAATATTTTATTGCAGATTCTTATCACTAGTATATGGAAGTAAACATACGCTCCATTCGCTTGTCCATTCAAAGATGACTGTCATGCAGGGAGTTCTCATGTAAATAAAGAAGTAAATCAGCACAAAACCAACCATGTATTTCAAAGTGTTTAAAATGGCACTGCCTTTCTACCAAAATACCTAGATGTGTGTAACCAGGATGTGAAAATAAAACGAAAAGTATTTTGGCAGTTTCCATTGACCATCTTATAGTAATCCTTATATTTTGAGGTTACCTCTCCAGTTGTTGAAAGCTCCCCTGAAGCTCCAAGCTACATATGCTTGTCTCTCAGATTCTTTCTTTCTTTTTTTCTCTCGTCTTCAATCAATTGGAGCTCTGTGTCAGTTTATTTTGGTTTTTATAGATAAGTGCTACACTCTCATGGAGATCGAAGGAAGTGGTACAATCAGGACACAGCAACAAAAGAGGTAAGATGTGGTCTTATACTAGGGTATATCAGAAACCAAGCTGATTATTTAAAAACATACTTAATGAAACATCTGAACATCCTAGCACAAAAGTCTTGTTAGAAGCACATTGCAGGTTCTTCTAAAAGTTCTGTTGTTAAAAAAGCAGAACTGAACAACAATGAGGTCAGGTACAGCCAAAAAAAAAATCAAAATACCACAGAGAAGTCTAAGGTACCAATTGTCGAAATCCCAATGCACAGAAGCTGAAAGAGAGCAAACAAAAAAGGTCCTTGTGCTATTTAAGAGTTGTTTTCCATAAGTCAAAGCACAAAAAATATTTTTCTAAATTCAAAAGATAAAGCACTCACCATTCCACAATCTTGAATATGGGGTATTTAATAAAGTCATGCATAATGGTGTCATCTGATCATAACTCTGGCAAGAAGCATTAACAGCATGAACAACATGGCGATGTCCAACTAGAAAAAAATATATCAATACCCACAAGAAAAAAAAACAAAACAAGATACAGCCATAATGACATGACTGCCATAACAATATATACTGAGAGTTACATAAATGTTTAATATATCAACAAAAAGTGCAAAAATAGTAAACAGGGATTTCAAAATTCAATTTAGCAATTTAGCATAATTCGGTTCAATGGGTAGGCTAAATGTAATTCATCTTTATAATCTAACATGTTGCTGGTATAAAATGGCAGCACAACATACTGTTCACCAACACCTTTACTTCTTCTTAAAAAATTTATAAAATGCAATATGTGCATTTCAGTCCATCCTTAATGGCTGCAATTCTGTTCTACAGAAAACAGGACTATTAAAGTCAACAGCCATTTCGCACAGTCATTCTTACTCCTCACATCTGCCATACGGTACAGGACCATTCAAACTTACACCAGTAGGTTCAGAGACAGTTTTCTATTCATAGCCAGTCATAATAACACATGCTGTATGTGTGCCTGTATGTAGATGTTGTGTATAATTTTATTTAGATGTTTTTCAATCTATGATTGCTCAGTTTTTGTGTGCATTTTTTAATGGAATTGCATTACTGTCACTATTTAGAGATCATAAAATAAACAAATCATTGTACTACATACGTACTACATACATAACAATAAAACTGAACTTCAAGAAAAGTCTCATCCTAACCACTGGAAACACCATCCATCCATCCATTATCCAACCCACTATATCCTAACTACAGGGTCACAGGGGTCTCACCCACAAGCCAAGCACACACCAGGGACAATTTAAAATTGCCAATGCACCTAACCTGCATGTCTTTGGACTGTGGGAGGAAACCGGAGTACCCGGAGGAAACCCACGCAGACACGGGGAGAACATGCAAACTCCGCGCAGGTAGGACCCAGGAAGCAAACCCCAATGGAAACACTCAAAATAAAATGTGTATCATTCATAAGCCTCAGAAACTTCACGCGAGGGACAACAGGCTTCTGAGTTGACAACTGCCTGACTTCTCTTAAAATGTCAGAATGTCTCAAAAATGTAATTTTGTTTTTACCCGCAAATGATACAATTGCATAGTTTTATATGATTTGCACAATCTCAAGATGCTGATCAGTGCTTGGGAACATTCTTGGCTTGATATATTAACATGAACATATCTGGTATTTTATAAGGCTTTTCTTTCCATCCGGACGTTGTGCCCTTTGGTACCAGTTTTAAACTGCAAACAGAGTCGCTGTATTTATTAAAATTAATAACAAATGTTTCACTTTTAGGAAACAGTTTCAAACTAATGTGCCCAGTGATTATGAAAATAATAACTATGACCCGTAAAATACAAAACTTATCCTTTAAGTACCCATATTATGATTTCCTTCAGAGACAGTTATTTAAAATAATGATATCATTTTAGTGATCTGTCACTTTATGCCTCCAAGATTTACTCATCATTGAAGTGACCTTCAGAGAAGTGATTTTCATAGGACTGTCATGAAGAACAGATACTTTTCTTTTAACCGAAGTAATAATTATCTAACAATTTCCCCTTTGGTTAATGAAGTAAAATTCCCAAATATCTAGCCACATGGACAACCATAATCAGTGCAGCATAAAAAGGAGTACAACACAAAATCGCTAATTCCTGCCTACTAGAACAGACTGCTTAAGGCTCTTCTGTCACTTAAACAAGGGGGGTGCCTAAGAGAAGATAGCATACTTCTTGAAAGCCATAATTATTATTACAGAAAAATGAGAGAACTTTTTCCCCATACAGAATTATTATCCCGGTGAAATGTATATTTGGAAAGTAAATGCTGGATAATTTTAAGAATGAAATATGTTTGAAAAAATACAAAATAGAGAAAGGATAATCCACTAGTTCTAAATATCTTTACGTTTGCAGTAGCAATGTAGAAACTAGATAACTTGGGCACACAGTTGACAAAATTATAGCGTTTATTGACCCAATGACCTCTTGTCTATTTTAACATTTTATGTTCAGT
The DNA here is from genome assembly GCF_016835505.1 of Polypterus senegalus. NCBI lineage: Eukaryota > Metazoa > Chordata > Cladistia > Polypteriformes > Polypteridae > Polypterus > Polypterus senegalus. Next base: position 55,099,838 of record NC_053154.1, read on the forward strand.
GCACTACTGTAGAGCTTCATTGCTAAAACTCCAAACTAGCAGAAATTTGGGAGGGTAATTAAAAAAAATAGCGGCAATTTGAAAATGATGTGGTAACTGCAATGGAAAGAAGCTGACGCAATACAACATTTTCATGATACCTTATGGGTAGTTCAAACACGCACAGCGCAGTGCTCTGCCGTTAGTCTAGTTGAAGCCAAGGTCAAATGAAATGGATGCCCTGCTATTGATCACACCACTATTGGACAGTGTGCCATAGTAAAATGGAGTAAAACCTGCTGAAATTCACAGAAGAATGCTGGTTCAGTATTGAAGAAAACAGCATGACTGAATGAAAAGTTTATGAATTTATATAAAGGATTAAAGTGGGAAGAACAAGTGTAACTGATGAATCTTGATCTGGTCGACCATCAACATTGTGCTCAGAAGCCCACATCAACGTGGTGAAAGCTTTCATCAGAGAAGACTGATGGATTATGTTGTCAATTGTTGTGGCACATTTGGACATCAGCTAGTGATCTGCAAATGGCATAGTACATGCTGACTTGGGGTACTGTTAAGTTGGCACAAAATGGGTGCCCAAAAGCTTACTGATCTCACAAGCCAACATATTTTGGTGAATTTCAGCAAGTTTTACTCATTTTATATATTTTTGATGTGGAACTAAGTCCCATAATTGCTGAAATTTACACATACCTTCACAGGGAATAGCTGCCTCACCATAAATTCACTTTACAAATAAATGAAAAGGCAGAGAGCTGATACGCTGACTGCACACTCTTCAGTGTGTTTTTAAATAAACAAATGCCTTAAATGTAAACTTTTAACTGTAAAACCACTACTGAATTTTAGGTGTAAATGTGAAACTGCTAATGTTAAACCAAAAAAAAAGATCCTCTTCTTTTAAGGTTGCATCGGTCAATAGCAAAGTGTAATCAACCAGTGGTTTTATAGCTGATTAGTCGCACCATTACATTTTAGTGAGTATCATCATCATACCACATTAGTTTTGATATGTTTTAATCAAGACACATACTTTAGTTTTCAGCACGTAATTTTAGTGTTAATTGAGCTGTAAGTAATGCTACTTCTACTTTTTCTGCACACATTGCTATATTTCACTTCAGCACAGCAACATGTGCATTAGGATGTGACTGTAAGTTTACATTGAAGGCATATTCACATGCTACACAATATGATAAACAGTATAAATACAGTATTTTTTTTTCTATATTTGCTTTACGAAGAGTAGCAGTACTTGTGCCATAAAGGGTGATGTCACAGATACACACAAAGGCGACATGAGCAGCGCTGTATACTATTTGCAAACTTCAACAAAACCAAGGCGTCTAAAGCACTAGGCAAGGCACTTTAAGACAAATTACTATGGTGTGAGACTATTAAATAACAAAAGAAATATGTTATTACTACAATAATAATAATAATAATAATAATAATAATAATAATAATAATAATAATGATTGCTAATTGGTTGTACTAGATTTGGTTGCTATTATGATCACACTCTAGGAAGTATTATTCACAATACACACTATCACAAGGCTTTGGTCTCATTCATTGTTCAGCGTGGCCCAATGGAGTTTCCTTAATGATTCTCCAGCATTTTTCCCTTTTTTATACCTTAAAATTTTGTCACACAGGCGTGTCAGAGGGTCAACCTCTAAATTCTTCCCAGGTTTGTGCTACCACCCTGAGCTGAGAGGGGTGCAGACACTGACTGTCTTGTCTTCTCCTTCTCCCACAGTGCAGCAAACCCCACCCGGTGAGGGCAACTGATTCTGCCCCTTCCAGTCATTGGGAAATAAAAGCAAGACTTCCCAGAAGGAGGTGTCACTTTAAATTGAAGCGACCTAAGAAGAAGAAGTAGATGAGATTCACAGCCTGTTTATAGTTGACTTAGTCATTTTGACTGAGTTAGCCTGAGTGTTACCGGGCAGCATATTTTTTTTCATGAATTCTGCAAATAAACAAGGACAGGCGAGTTGGCAACCCAAACATTTCTTCCAGTATCAGCCTGTCATTCCTTCAGACAACCATCATTTTTATTATTTTTTTATATTGTTGAATTTGACTGTTTAATTCTTTACTATATATTATTATTATTATTTTCATGCGAGTTTGGCTCTGTTTCATATCACTGTATTTCTATGTGGGATAGCTTTCTTCCATTTCTTTTTTGGTTTGATTTCTGGTGTAATAGCCTAGGCTTCCCTCTCAAGTACAAAAGAACTTCCACACATCCAAAATCAAAAAATATCTTGACAGGAATTATTACTGCGACCTTTGGAAACAGCAAGCATTTGGAATCTCTACCACTGCCTAAGACCAGTTCAGAGAGACTCAGGAGGAAAGTGTCTGGAACTACATTATGCCCTATTGTTAACTCTCTTACATTCAATTATTTAAGTTATTTATTTAGTTATTATTCATTATATGTCAGAAATTTTATTATAGTGTATACTATTGCATTCATTTAACATAATGATTTTTTATTGAAATTTATAAAACCTTATGTTATTTTGTATTGTCCTTTTATATTCTTAAATGCACGGTCTTAGAGTTTAGCAACTAAGTGTTTCACTACAAACAGTACTGTATGTATAATTTGTAACAAATACAATTTGATTTGATTTGATTTTGTTTTGACAGTCATAACAGTGTTGTTATACAAAATGAGGTGACTGAGCATTATTATAGGAAACATCTTTCATTGAAGCCCCCACCTCTTTAGATCTGATGTTCTTCTCAAAACTTTATAAAGATTTGCTGTAATTTTCCAATTGCACCTCCGAATGGATACAAGAATACAGTAATAAAGCAATATTTACTTAAGACAGAATAATTTAAAAAAGCAAAGCTGAACATACTTTCTCTGATATGGTGTCACAAGAGTCTAAGCTTTATCCTGGCTATAATGTAAGCAAGACAAGAGCAGACCCTTTATGGGGCTGCAGTCTTTCATAGGAAACAAACTCATACACATACACACACACTCACTCATGCAGACTTAACATAACAAGGGGAAAATCCAAAATACATGTCTTTGGGCTCTGGAAAATAACCAAGTTAGCTGGAGAAAAGCTATAAGTACATGGGGAGAATACATAAAGACTGGGGACTGAGCCTGGGTTGATGAAAATATAAGGCAGCTTCGCTAACCACTATGGTACTGGCCTGACCCTTACTGAAACTCAAAACAATGATAAGAGAGGCCATTGTAATTCTCCATTTGTCAGCACTGTAAATTTCAGTGACCCACAGAAGGTGACTGGCTTGCTGCTGTCAGCTTCTTCAATAATGAACTAGTTGTATCATCTAAATTGCAGGTTCTTCAGTCACCTTCAGTACCATAAATATTTATCCATTCCCTGAACCAGTTTATTCTAGTCTTAAGGTCAAGGTGAGTTGGATCGCATTTCAGCAGCATTACGTTTAATTTGCCTCACTCTACAATATTTTCTACACACATAATGTTAAAGTTTTGTTTTTATAAAAGTATTTGAATTTTATTAATCTTGAGAAAGATTTAGATTTTTTCATTTACATTTTAAATGCTTCACATTGCCATTTTAGAAGCCAAAATTAGTAGCTAATAAGTCACCTTGATGCTAGAGAACTTTGAATTGATTTGTGTCATGTCGGTTGCCACCTTGTCCAAGATTCAGATTTGAACAGTGAACAAGTGAAGTTAAATAGTTTTGATTTCAATATCTTGGTTTTGATGCATTGCTCCTTTGTTTTGAATTGAATTCTATTTTCCTATTTTGGCTCTGGTAAAATAAAGATTTTGGTGAATGACTAACTCTTAGCAATTCTTTTCTGACTATGATTACAGTTAAAACCTCTGGCTTGGTATAGTCTTTTTTATTCTTTTGTTCTTTTTGTTTTTGATTTTATTCCAGTAAGAAAATGTATATCTCCTGGGTAGTCACTTTAAACATCATTGCAGTTGATCTTAAACACTTCTTGTCAGAAGATTACCCAGGGAGGTTGGTTTGGGGGAAAGACAGGTAGTGGGAGTCTGAGCTCCTGCAATATCAGGCTGCTCAAACACGTAAATTAAATTTATAGCATAAAGTATCTATCTATCTATCTATCTATATTGGTTCAATTTAGCCCAAGTTTGGTGATGAAACATGCAACTTGTAATCCTTAACTCATAGCAAAGCATAGTATATGCAAAGTGGTGCCTCAACATACTGTATGTGAACAACTTCATGTAATTATAGATCCTCTTAGTTTTACTAAAAAACATTTATTTAATCAGAAAAGTACTTATTGTTGATGAAATAGGTGTGTACTTACCACAGTCATACATTGGTTTAGCGGAAATGATATGTTTCGTAAAAAAATAAAATTAAAAGTCAATTAATGCCGGTGCAAAAATACGTGAACCTCAAGTTCATCCATCCATTTTCTAACCCGCTGAATCCGAATACAGTGTCACGGGGGTCTGTGAACCTCAAGTTATACTAGTTAAACCAAAAGGTGAGTAAAACCAGGTTGGTAAAATCATGTGGAACCAAATGAATTAATCAAAAAATGTACCTTAAAAAAGAGTTGGGGCTGGATTCAAACAGGTAAATGCAAACATAACATCAGGAAGATGGTAGTGAGGACAAATTAGTATGGTGAAGGGTATAAAACCATTTCAAAATTATTTGAGCTCCATTAGTCCACTATGAGGCAAATAATTTACAAATGGAAAATCTACAAGCATCCCAGTCAGGAAGTGGATGCCCTTTCAAAATATATTCAAAATCCACAAGAAAAATATCAAATTAGGTAAATCCAGCCCAAACATAACATTTGGAGAATTCCAAAACTCTCTTGCTGAAGCTTAGGTAACATTCATGTTTCAGCAAATAAAAAAAAAACACTGAATCAAAACAGCATTTATGAATGGGTTGCCAGGAAGAAGCCTCTGCTATAAAAAATATCAAACTGCCCACCTTAAGTTTGCCAGAGAATACCTGGATAAATCTAACAATTTCTGGAAGTTCATTCTTCAGACAGATATATCCATAATTGACCTTTTGGTCACAATCAAAACCACTATTTACAGAAAAAAGCCCAACATTGCATACCACAAAAGGAAAAATCAGTCAAGCGCGGTGGTAGGAATGTCAAGATCTGGGGCTGCTTTTCCTCATCTCGGCAATTCCACATCATTAAAAGAACCATACATTCTGAGGTATGCCAAGACATTCTTTAACAGAATGTCATGCTGTCTATCAAGAAGCTAAAATTAGGCCAAAATATGACAACAACCAAAAGCATTCAAGCAAATCTACCAAAGAATGACTCAGGAGAAAGATCTGTGTTTTGGATTGGCTAAGTCAAAGTTCTGACTTAAATCAAGCTGAGATTGTCATGCATGTAGATTTCCAAGGATCTCCTCCTGAGCTCTTCTATCAAGGTACATGATAACCTGCAGAAACAAGAAGGGGCACTGCCACTAATAGTGCTCTCTTCCCTTTCTCTTGCAGCAACACAATGCTGTCCAGTGAGGGCATTTGACTCCGCCCATTCTGGTCCACTGTCTTTAAGGTCCCTTGACTCCCGAGGGTCAGGGTCACTTGGCTGATGGATGACCCATGAGACAGACCTCAGAAAAGCTCTTACTACCACATTTTTTGTTCATAATTACTTTCTCACCTTTCTTTTTGGGCCATAGGGCTGGGCAATCACGCCAAGATGGGCATTACTTTCATTTACTTTTCATTTCTCTTAAACAGGACGACCTGGTTGGCACCCCAACTTTTGATTAAATCATTTGTTCTTCGTGCACCCAGCCACAAGAGTCTGTGCCAAGGCCTAAAGGGGGCAGTTAATTCCAGACACCACTCTAACCTCACCCAACAGGTAAAGTCTGCCAGGAAGAGTGAACAAAAAAACTCTTAAGGTAGATGTTGGAGCCTGATTAGTAGCTATAGAAGATGTTTACTCCAAGTTATTGCTGCTAATGAAGGTGCCATAAGCTTAAGAGCTTTTGTTATTGTTGGTATCTGTTATTTGGAATGTTTTTATTATGAATTGGGGTTTATATAAAGATTTTATATTTTTTAAATATTTTATACAACCCTAACAGGGTTCACATACTGAAAAGAAGTTTGTACATGAATATGCTGGAGTTATCACTGATTCAAAAGAAAAAAAAGCAGACTGATAATCAGAATAGGTCCTGCAGCTTTGTACCAAATCTTGTTAAATGTTTGCAGCCCAACTCAGATGAAGACCTCAGAGTTAAAAATGAAGCAGTAGCACTCTCTGTCTTCCAGACTGTACAGTTCAGATTTAGAAACATTTCAACCGATGATGCAAGTGCAAAATCGTATTCTACCTGCAAATTATGTGAGATGAAGAATGAAGAAAGACGGAAGATGCCATTGAATTGAAAACAGCACCCTCTACATATTCACAGAGACAAAGGAGTCAACTCGCAGAATTTTTTTTTGTAATCGAGTCTGCCAATACCCTTCTAAGGCATCTTTCCTGTATACTCAGGTTAATCAATGTATAATTGTATTTAATTAGAATAAATATATAGATGTGGTTTTAAGCATGGATAATCACAACCCTTGTAACCACAGCTGTAAGTTATCAAAAAGCAACCCTCTGTGTGTACTTTTAAAACTCATTTCATAAAGAACAAAATAAAGTAATTGTAATTTAAAAAAAGTGATGCCGACTACTTTATTAACATTCCCTTTTAATTTATTTGTAGGGTGCAGACGTTTTCATCCAGCCTGACAGTCATTCATTCATTTCTGGAACAAGATAGATAGATAGATAGATAGATAGATAGATAGATAGATAGATAGATAGATAGATAGATAGATAGATAGATAGATAGATAGATAGATAGATAGATAGATAGATAGATAGATAGATAGATAGATAGATAGATAAATAGATACTTTATTAATCCCAAGGGGAAATTCACATAATCCAGCAGCAGTATACTGATACAAAGAAACAATATTAAATTAAATAATAATAAAAATGAAAAGAATTAAAATAAAATTAATGTTCGCATTTACTCCCCCGGGTGGAATTGAAGAGTCGCATAGTGTGGGGGAGGAACAATCTCCTCAGTCTGTCAGTGGAGCAGGACAGTGACAAAAGTCTGTCACTGAAGGTACTCCTCTGTCTGGAGATGACACTGTTAAGTGGATGCAGTGGATTATTTATCATTGACAGGAGTTTGCTTAGTGCCCGTCGCTCTGCCACAGATGTTAAACTGTCCAACTTTAATCCTACAATGGAGCCAGCCTTCTTAACAAGTTTGTCCAGGCGTGAGGCATCTTTCATCTTTATGCTGCCACCCCAGCACACCACTGCATAGAAGAGGGCACTCGCCACAACCGTCTGGTAGAACATCTGCAGCATCTTACTGCAGATGTTGAAGTATGCCAACCTTCTCAGAAAGTATAGTCTGCTTTGACCTTTCTTACATAGAGCATCAGTATTGGCAGTCCAGTCCAATTTGTCATCCAGCTGCACTCCCAGATATTTATAGGTCTGCACCCTCTGCACACAGTCACCTCTGATGATCACAGGGTCCATGAGGGGCCTAGGCCTCCTAAAATCCACCACCAGCTCCTTGGTCTTGCTGGTGTTAAGGTGTAAGTGGTTTGAGTCGCACCATTTAACAAAGTCTTTGATTAACTTTCTGTACTCCTCCTCCTGCCCACTCCTGATGCAGCCCACAATAGCAGTGTCATCAGCGAACTTTTGCACGTTGCAGGACTCCAAGTCATATTGGAAGTCTGATGTTTATAGATTGAACAGGACCGGAGAAAGTACAGTCCCCTGCGGCGCCCCTGTATTGCTGCACACAATGTCAGACCTGCAGTTCCCTAGACGCACATATTGAGGTCTGTCTGTAAGATAGTCCACAATCCATGCCACAAGGTGTGAATCTACTCCCATCTCAGTCAGCTTATCCCTAAGGAGCAGAGGTTGGATGGTGTTGAAGGCGCTAGAGAAGTCCAAAAACATAATTCTTACAGCACCACTGCCTCTGTCCAGGTGGGAGAGGGATCAATGAAGCATATAGATGATGGCATCCTCCGCTCCCACCTTCTCCTGGTATGCGAACTGCAGAGGGTCGAGGGCGTGACGGACCTGTGGCCTCAGGTGGTGAAGCAGCAGCCGCTCCATGGTATATAATATAATTAGATATATAATTGGCTGATGAAGTGCACTTGAATGATAACCTCAACATTTCTTTCATGCTACAGAACCAAAATAATGTACATGACCTTAATCTACCATTTTATATTTTAGAAACCCAAAAGCAGTCATGATACATAAAGGAAAAATGTATCTCTCACTTCAGGCATGACAGGAAAATTAGGTTGTTGTTTGTGTGACAGGAGAAGCCATGGAGGTCAGGCACAAAAATGAAAAACTGACCTTGGAGGCCAATCTTCTATGCTGCAACAGAATCTAGTGGACATACAGTACAGCTGGTGCCGACTGTGAAACTGTGGTCAAATTAGAACCATAATCATCTGTTGGATTTATTCACATATTAATAGCTTAATACTGTATGGAAGAATGTAACCTTTGCCTTCTTTCATCTGATGTGCTATCCTGATGCAGTGGAAAGCAATGAACTTGAAGCTGATGAGATTTTGAAGGATTTGCAGCTAAAGAAATCATAAATTTAAAGGTGCAAGTGGCATGTCTAGTTTGGTGAAAAAAAAAGAAGAATTTATTCTAGAGACTGAAAGCTAATATCACATAAAATTCTGAAACACATTTAACTGAAGACAGGATGCTAAGGAGCTGGCACCTATTTCAGCAGCATGGAGTACAAAGCAAGAATCAGTACTGGAGCCTCAGCTCATCGCAGGGACCACCCACATACAGACAAATGAGGTCAACTTGGAATCACTAATCTAACACACACACATCTTTAGGAATGTGAAAGAAAGATAAGGGCAACATACAAAACTCACTTAAAAAGAAATCGGACATGGGAATTGAACCCAAAGGGTTGGATCTCACAGCAACACTAACTATTGTAAAAACTTTACATGCTAGCAGATTTTTGATTTCTGAAGATTAAAACTATTATTGGTTACAGGGTCAAGAATCTATCTAACATTTAAGACGGGATTACTATATTAAATGATAAAAGCTGTTTGTAAATTATTTTCACATAATATGTGGAGTATTTGCTAATGTATAACTTTCCTTTATATGCCTTTCAACAACTTTAATTGGGCAGTTGACATATGCAGTACTCTTTTCAATCATATACAGATCTGTATGCTGCTAAGAATGAGATGTCACTTTCAAGTGCATCGCATTAATTGGATTTTACATTTTTGTGTAAAGCAAAAAATATTTCTGTACTGTCTCTGTAATAAATGTTTATGAGCGCAAGAATACAGCTACTAAAAATAGATATTTTGTTGAAAATGGCTGTTGCTTTTACTTTTTACAATGATACTATTTTATATGCAAAATCCATTTCTAGAAGTCACAAACCTTACCCAAGGTAATAACATTCTAACTGATTATCCATGCGCACATTGTCAGATAATAATTTTATTCTTTTGATTAGAAGCAAATGGAACTGTTTTGCAAATATCTACCTTTGTGTGCAGCCATTCTTTGAAGTTGTTAATTCAGCTCACATTGCTGGTTCATAATCTGGGGTCACAGGACAGAATTTTGAAAGTAGATGGATCTGTGATTTAAAATGTCCCTAAACTGGTATTATAATCAAAGAATTTCATTTTGAAAAACTAATAAGCAGCACCACTGGCTACTTGATTTAAAATGGCATGTCTATGTGGTTTTAACAAGTTCCCAGATCCATGAAATAACAATACTCATGTAATAAGGTTCATGGTTACAGTGGTGGAAGCCAACTACAGCAGCACTTGGACCTGGCAGCAACCAATATCTGGCTAGGACACCACTACACGTACCAAGATGTCTTCTTCCAATTTGCAATCTGAATGCCTTAGTTTGGAAGTACTTTTATCAGCCACCATGAATAGCAAACGCATGCATGCTCATTCATGGTAAATTCATCAAGGGAGATCCTCCAAGACAAATACAAAAAAACTCCAACTCTAGTCTCATTCCACAAGAAGGCTACCTTTGCAGTATGCAGCAGAAAATGCTTGGTCAGCATTTAATATAAAAGATGGCAAGTAGGCATGGAGTGGACTACAATTTCTTTACTACAATGGGAATGAAAAGAAAAAAAAATATTATCCAAAACATTTTTACACATCGTAATACCATTGGTTTAAAAAACTATATGTTTTCCACCAATATTACAAAGAAGACACTTTAAAATGAAAACATTAATTGAGGAAAGAGAACAAATGAGGGGAGGTTCTAAAAGTCCATTTGCATGGAAAATTGAATTTGGATGGAACTGATGTTTTGGACCAATGAGGCATTGTAGTCTGAGGGCCATCTCTCCTCTCATGTGCATACTCTTGAACCAATATTGACTAGGCCAGGCATGGGCAAAGACAGTCCTGGAGGGCTGCAGTGGCTGCTGGTATTTTGTTCCAACCTTTGTTCCAAACAATCCTTGCCAATAATTTAATTTCATGGCTTGTTACTGCTTTAAATTTTCCATATCAGGTCATTCTCATATCCTCGATTTTTCTCTTCCTTTTTAAGGATATCACTCAAATGATTTGAAGTCTGGGGTGACACAATGGCGCAGTGGTAGCGCTGCTGTCTCGCAGTTAGGAGACCTGGGTTCGCTTCCTGGGTCAAAAGAAATGCATTTTAGGTGAATTGGCGATCCTAAATTGTCCCTAGTGTGTGCTTGGTGTGTGGGTGTGTGTGTGCCCTGCGGTGGGCTGGCGCCCTGCACGGGGTTTGTTTCCTGCCTTGTGCCTTGTGCCTTGGGTTTGTTTCCTGCCTTGTGCCTTGTTGGCTGGGATTGGCCCCAGCAGACCCCTGTGACCCTGTAGTTAGGATATAGTGGGTTGGGTAATGGTTTGATAGATGGATTTGAAGTCTAAAATGGAGGAGTAATTCTCAGTCTTTTACTTTTTTCCCTTAACTTTCCTTCCAAGTATTTAATTAAACCAAATAGGTGTAAATGGAAATAAGCTAAAAGGAGAAATGCATCTTATTGTTAAAAGGAGCAATTAAAAACCAAAGACTAAAATAAGCAATGAAGGTTTCAAAATCTTAACGAGCGAGACAATTAAAATGAAGCAGAAATGTTACTTGAGCAATGAGTGTTTCTTATTAAGCAACTGGGTTGGAACAAAAACCTGCAGCCACTGTGGCCCTCCAAGAATGACTTTGCCCTCCCCTGGGCTAGGCACTAGCAATATTGTTGAAGCTTCTACCAATCAGGGCTCTATCTGTAGCTTTGGGCTGGGGTAAAACAATGTCTTACATTCTTGTAGACCTGTGGTTAATGTGTCTGGTTTAACAATGCCAAGTTCCTGTTTTTACTGGTTCTTGTAGCAAGCTGTGCAAGCACAAAAGCTACTTAATCTGTCACATATGTGAGGTGCACACCAAAGAAAGAAAGGAAGAAAGACTAGTGAAAGTGGAAGGAGTGATCTGGGTTCAAAGAAGCAATAAGAGTTAAAGACTGATGCATATCTGATGGGTGAGTAAAATACTGTATTGAGGGCAGGAAGGTAATATAAGAGGATAACTTGGTATTTCAGCCTTCAGTGTCTATAGGCTTCCAGATTTCAGTTACAAAAGCCACTGTGTCATTATTAATTGTTACAATACATTTTATCCAAAATATTCAGTACAATAATACAAAAAAATGTATGATATTCAGCACTTCATCAGTATTGACTTTGATGCTACTGTGAGGCAACATCCTGGAACAGAGCACATGCTCAAATGTGACAATTCAGTTGCTGGAGCTCGTCTAGCCACAGAGCTCACAAAAGACCTATAAGAAATTATGCAACATTTGCATAGTATGCAGCTGCCAAAGAAACATGATTGGTAGAGTAACAGAGATGGGCAAAACACAAGAGGAATGACACACAATCAGTATCACTGCAGTATACATTGTCAGTCCTACTCACTATGCTACAGCAAGCAGCCATGTAGGGCTCAATATAAATCTTAACTGATCTAGCCTGACATTACCATCTATGCCAGGAATCCCAAAGAAACTCTCTATAGAGAGATTTCATATTGAGGTGTAATGAGCTCTTGATTTGATAATATTCAAGGACAGGTTGGGTGAGGCATAGAGCCTGTCCCAGATACATCAAATCACATGGAAACATCTTTCTTCATAACTATAAGAAGGACAAGGTTAGGTGATTGCAACAATTCCCTCGGACACCACTGAAAAGTACATATATTTTACACATCAAAAAAGACATAACACAGAAAAAACAACAAAAACACTTAGGACATAAAGCATATGACATTTCTATTTTGAACTGTCATTGTGCTTTTTTGATATGTCTCTCTGTTAATTTTCTTACTCATGCAATTCAGAACCTCCGGGTTCCAGTTAGCATCCCGGCAGAATTGTGCACAAGGTGGGAACCAAACCTGTTTAGGACACCATTAGTTCATTCATTAGTTGCCAGTTATTATGAATTGTACATCTTGGGATGTGGGAGAAGACCAGAGAATCCATGCAGAAATATCAAAACACCCAGGTCGGGGACACAATCAAACCCTGGATGCTAACCATTGTTCCACCATTCCAGCCATTTGCATGTGATAAGGCAGTGCATACTCTAAACTGGAATTGAACAAAGATTTAAAATGGTATTGTTTAAATATTGTTTTGGTAAATATTCCAAACTAATAACCTGAACTTATAGTTTCTAATATAGTAAAAATAATAATGCCTAGAATTTCTGACTTCTGTATTTTTATCATGATAGAATGTGTTTTGGTTTCAGCCTCTGCCTGCTATGCACAAGTAGTCCCAAAGTTGGAAATAGTTAGACTCAATATGACTGAAGACACTAATGCCAGCGACAGGGAAAATCCCTTCAATTCAGACAAAAATTTCACTTCAAAGCATGCTAAACATGTGCTGTATTTGGATATCTTTACTCAAAAGCAGGGAACACTGGCTGTTTGAAAATCTGGCCTCATGAGAACTGCAATTTTTGTCAATTCCAGGCTACAGTAGGCAGTGTGTCTTCTATCAGGAAGGAATAGTTAGAAACCAATAAAAGTTGCAACCTTACTTAAATAATAAGAAGGTATTACAACTAATAGAGTTCATCTGCCTGCATTAGGTGATCCAGATGTGTGTACTGTAGTGTCCATGTGCATTTGATGAGGCTCCAGTCATTGGAGACCTTTAGTGATGTGGTTGTCTCTTCTACTTTTTTCTTTGATACATAGTGTTTTCCCATATTTTAACATTTTCTTTTTTAACTGAATGCGAAAAATAAAAAATAATATTTATTTAAGGCATATACAGGAGCATTTTAATGTTGTTTAACTATAACAAGTCATCTTAAAAGCAATGACTAGGACTGGGATTTGAAATTTAAGAGCTTAGACTTAAATAATTGATTTCCACATTTCTGATTTAAAACTGTTTAATGAAGAATTATTTTCTTCAACTTTAAGGAAAATATATAGATTCTACATGTCAGCCAAAATCATACGCTCATGATCTGGTTAACATTTCCAGGAAACGTTTTCATTATCTTGGAATTATTCTCAAATTTTACTTGGGTTTGGTTGTTAAACAAGTAAGTTCTTTTACATGATCTACATCAAGGTTTTTATACAGGAGATACTAAAACTGTTCAGCTATAAGGCCTTTTGTTTACAGCCTGAAGTCTTGTTCAGCAGTGCAAGACATGCCTGGGGGGTTACAACACAAAGAATGAGTCTACACCTTTGTATTCTTTTTGATTACTTAGCTTTGAATCTCTGAGAATTAACCTTAAGCTTTTGATAATGATGTCTGAAACATTTTTCTGTGCTGTAGAAAACTGCAAAAAATAATCTCAATATTATCTTACCTATTTGTTCTGTGTTTTGTGTGTTTCCTTATTTTTGCTGTTTTGAACAGAACAAACCTTTCAGAGGAACAGTGCTGCTTTTAAAAACTGTCAAATAGTTCTCTCTCTCCATATACATACAGTGCATCCGAAAAGTATTCACAACGCATCACTTTTTCCACATTTTGTTATGTTACAGTTTTTTTATTTTTAATAAATTTGCAAAAACCTCAAGTAAACTTTTTTCACGTTGTCATTATGGGGTGTTGTGTGTAGAATTATGAGGAAAAAAATGAATTTAATCCATTTTGGAATAAGGCTGTAACATAACAAAATGTGGAAAAAGTGATGCGCTGTGAATACTTTCCGGATGCACTGTACACTGTGTGCACAATTATTAGGCAAGTGAGTATTTTGACCATATCATCATTTTTAATGCGTATATTCCAACTCCAAGCTGTATTAACTTGAATGCTTATTGGATTTAAGCACGTCAGGTGATGTGTATTTGTGTAATGAGGGAGGGTGTGGCCTAAGGAGATCAACACCCTATATCAAGGTGTGCAGAATTATTAGGCAGCTAGTTTTCCTCAGGCAAAATGGGCCAAAAAAGAGATTTAACTGACTCTGAAAAGTCAAAAATTGTAAAAAGTCTTTCAGAGGGATGCAGCACTTTTGGAATTGCTAAGATATTGGTGTGTGATCACAGAACCATCAAACATTTTGTTGCAAATAGTCAACAGGGTCGCAAGAAACGTGTTGAGAACAAAAGACGCAAATTAGCTGCCAAAGATTTGAGAAGAATCAAACGTGAAGCTACCAGGAACCCATTATCCTCCAGTACTTTCATATTCCAGAGCTGCAACCTACCTGGAGTGCCCAGAAGTACAAGGTGTTCAGTGCTCAAAGACATGGCCAAGGTAAGGAGGGCTGAAACCCAACCACCACTGAACAAGAAACATAAGTTGAAACGTCAAAACTGGGCCAAGAAATATCTGAAGACAGATTTTTTTCAAAGGTTTTATGGACCGATGAGATGAGAGTGACTCTTGATGGACCAGATGGATGGACCTGTGGATCAGTAATGGGCACAGAGCTCCACTCCAACGTGGAGGTGGGGTACTGGTATGAGCTGGTATTTTTAAAGATGAGCTAGTTGGACCTTTTTGCATTGAAAATGAACTCAAAATCAACTCCCAAACCTACTGCCAGTTTTTCAAAGACACTTTCTTCAAACAGTGATACAGGAAAAAGACCATGATTTTTATGCAGGCCAATACTCCATCACTTGCATCGAAGTTCTCCACTGCGTGGCCAGCCAGTAAAGGCCTTAAAGATGAAGGAATAATGACATGGCCCCCCTTCCTCATCTGACCTAAACCCTATCGAGAACTTGTGGGCACTTCTTAAACGCTAGATTTACGGGGGAGAAAAACAATACACCTCTCTGAAGAGTGTCTGGGAGGCTGTAGTCACTGCTCCACAAAAAGCTGATCGTCAACAGATCAAGAAACTGACAGACTCCATGAATGGAAAGGCTTATGACTGTTATTGGAAAGAAGGGTGGCTATATTGGTCATTGATTGATTGATTTATTTTTTTTGAAATGTCAGAGATGTTTATTTGTAAATTTTGAGGTGTTTGTTTATTATTCTCACTATAACAGATGAAAATAAACAAGTGAGATGGGAAAATTTTCATTTTTCCTTTAGTTGCATAATAAATCTGCACACTAATAGTTGCCTAATAATTGTGCGCACATATGTATTCCCCTGATGATGTTCACACTCACATTTCCGTTGTGAAACATTCAGGTTTCAGGTTTATTAACATTTTGGATTGACTGATAGCACTGTGTTTGTTCCATATTAAAATTAATCCTCAAAAATACAACTTGCCAAATAATTCTGCACTCCCTGTATATATTTGTTTTGCTACAGAACACCTTATCTGTAAGAAAAGGAGCCATCAAGAAATGGAATATTAATCTGCATCTTGCTACTACTGAATGAAGACTTGACATACCCAGGATGTATGATTCTTTATATCACCATATACTCACTGTTATCGGGTTATATTCAAATAAATATAATTTTTAAGTTAAAGCTTAAAGCCTTGTCTCTGTCTTACTGTTAATGCTGAGCTGAGAGCTAGATTGTCATTACTTGTCTCATTGCAATCGCTTAAAGACACAAGATGACACCCTAGTGAAGCCCTTTATTGGTGGTAAACTGGGTTTAAGTAAAGGAGTCAAGTTAACAGTTCCAGTTAGTGAAACTGCCAGGCATATATGTCATTAGGGATTAATGCACTGGGTACAAAATGGAGAGTAAAACAGGCATGAGGTTACAATAACTGGTATATAGTTATAGATCCCTTTGACATTTCTTCCTATCCCTTATTGAGAAAAAAACCTAAGAGGTTAAGTTGGTATCTTTCATGTTAGCTTATCTAAAAACACAATAATACAGTTTTCCTTAACAGATTTAGCAAGAATCATTAAGAGAAACTGAAGCCAGGAAAATAATGAATTATTGCCCATATCCCTTTCTAAGGCAAACTAAATATGTAGGTTCTTCTGCATCAGGCTGGAATATATTAGAGTATTCCAGATACCACCTCTATTTTGATCCACAGAGGAGAAAAAAATCCTTGTACTTCATACCTTGGCACACATAGATAACACCAGGGTATGCCAGGGTACTTTTTAACTTTTTAACATATACATGTAGCTGTTGCATAATTAAAGCTGATCACCAAGTTTCTAGATTTCGAATTTAGTGCCAGTAAATGCAACTTGATTGCGAACATGCTAACTGGTAAACTCCAGCGAGTGTGAATTGGCAGCATCACTTCCTTTATTCCTCTTCAACACAAGAACCCCAAAGGGTAGTATGCTGAGCCCCCGTTGTACTTACATTGCACCTGTGACTGTGGCCAAGCACAGCTCCACCTCCATCATTGAATTTACTGAGGACACCATCTTCAGAAATCTGATCAACAACAATGACAAGATGGCTTAAAAGAAAGTGATATGCCTTCTAAGACAGTGGTGTTGGGGCATCAATTTTTGACTTAATGTCTGGAAAATCTAAGGAACTGGTCAAAGACTTCAGGAATCAGGGAATATGAGCAGAACATACTCCTCTCTATATTGATAGGGATATCTAAAGTTTCTTGGAGTCATCGGGGATGATGAACATAAGTCTATACTCACGACAGCTCAAAAATGGGTTTATTTCCTCAGATGTCTCTATTCTCACCAGCTTCAACAGCTGCACAATACAGTCTATTCTTTTGGTATGGCACCTGCTAAGACTGCAAAGTACAAGAAAATGAATGAAGGGTGGTACAGAATATTAATGCCACAAGGTGTCTTCTCTCAGCATGTTTAATGAGAAAGGCAAACAGTATCATTAAAGACCTCAGCCATCTTACACAGTCACATTTTTTTCTTCCATTCTGGCATAATGTCCAGAACCATTTTGTACTCATTTTGAACTCACACCACTATTTTCCGGGATAATTTTATCCATAGGTCATAATGCTACTCAGCAGCCACTCACACTGACTGTGGTTCCATTATCTTCTCATCTAATGTCTCATCTAATGTACAGTTTTGTACTCATTGTTTTCTGTTGCTGGTGTTATATTACTGTTAGTAGTATGCAGGAGACATGAAAGTAAGCATTTAATTGCACTATATATACATGTGACAATAAATTGAAACCGGAGCTTGAACTTGAAAAAGAGATATACACTTCCCCACCAATGTGCTACAAGGGCAGTTTGCTTTCATCACCATGTGAAACATTCTTCCTTTGACAGACACCCTTCTCTCATCCCAAACTATGACCAATCATAATCCTTCTACATCATTAGAATAAACATAAGTAGCTTCCTGTGATGCCAATGACTTGAGTCGACTCCCTCTTTTAATCTTCAGACGCACTCTTCCTGTCTTCTGGAAATCTTTTATCTGAGTTTTAGGAGGCTAATAGATCACGCAAATAGATCGATGTGTAGTAGTGTTTAGAGGTTATAAACATCCATAAACACTGATTTAAATTAAAATTAAATAGCACTGTTTATACATTAAAGTAAATTCAAACCTATTTTATTTAGAGAGAAAATCGATAGAAGTTTAAAGAAGCTACTGATATCAAGAAGGGAAATTTGTTGATAAAAGATATTAATACTCTCTTTTTAAGATACTAAAAGAAGATATTGCCGTTTAACAAGCTGAACAGAGAATATTCTAATTGGGATTTCAATGCAACAAATGAACAATGCTGTGTGTTTTAATGCTCCCAATGGTCTGTTTTTTCTACAGCTTTTATAAAAATATAATAGCTTTGCTGGCAACACTTAAGAGCAAGCCAAAGCACATCTGGCCATTTATGTCTAAATCAGTTTTAAAAGAAATATCATTCTGTCAGAAAAAGAAAAATGATTTAAGAGTCATATTTAATGCCTTTATCAAATCAGAATATTTTCTGTTCATTTAGTATTTGTAAAACACTGTAGAATTTCAAGTGCAACTAATATATCACCATCTTCATTATAATCCTTTTGAAAAGACACAGAGTAGAGATTGTTCCCTGAAATCATCAATCTCACGTAACAAGCCACCTGCAACAGCAGATGAAAGAGACATATTATAGATGGCACCATTAAAGAGCAGGCAAATATAAATTCAGCATTTTGAAATTTAATTACATATGAAATACGTCAGTAGGCTATGCAGTAGAAATAAAGCCTACACACACTTTTTAAAATTTTACCTTGTGCGGAAGACATAAAAGCTAAAATTAAGGCAAATTATATGAGATCTTATTTCTCGTACGTTTTCCTAGATATGATCCATTTTTTCACCTATTATTAATTGCAAGACCTTGTTAAATATGAGAAAATGTCTGACACGATTCATCTTGATTTTGGCCATTACGTCAAAAAAAAAACGACATTTCAGAAAAGTTTGTGCCAGAAAAGAAAACTAAAACTATGGGTTTATGAAAGGTCCAGAAAACCAAGTTTGAAGGTGTGGTCTGGGTGGATTGTTCGCTTGACCATCCAGTTTCCTTGTACATCCCAAAGATGTGTAAGTAGGTGGACCTTTGGATGACTGGTGTGTCAACATTGGTCTACATTGGACATTGATGATTATGCTCTGCAGTGAACTGTTGGCCAGTCCAAGATGGCTTTCTGTCTTGCACACAATGCTGACAGGACAGACTTTCTATAAAAAGATCAAAAAGATCAAAGCAAACTTTCTTGTCATCTCAAGCATATACAAGTATACAGATAGACAAAATTGCGAAGCTCAGGGTCCACAGTGTAACAACATGAAATACAAATAAAAATAAAACATTAAAAATTAAAATTATAAACACAAACAAGACAAGACATTGCGCAAAGACAAGATAAAAAGTAGCAGCAATATGATGTGTAGTAAGCAATATGAACATTGATGCAATGTATGGTATTGTGCAATCTAGATACATAAATATATTGAATAAATATGTAATATAATAAATAAATAAATAATAGATAATACAGCTGTGGTGATATGGGTCCACAGCTCGTTGAGAAAAGGCCATTCGTTTTAAATAAATAATCGATGTGCTCGCGGCTTAGTGAGGGGACGTTGGGCCATAGTGAGCCGCGGGGCGATCCGTAGGGTGTGGGCGTTTCTCACCTAGTGCACAGGTGAGGAACTGCCCACATTCATGATTGTCCCGCGGCTAATGCTGCAGCTGCTGTGGCCCTCGTCATTTTAAAAAGAAGCGCGAGTCGGTTTTAAAGAGGAAAAAGAAAGAAACGTTCGGGGAGAAACGATCGGAGAGTGAAAGGAAAGGAGAGGACGGAGGTTACCGGGAGCAGGAGAGGAAGCAGGCGGTGCGTGAGTGTGGTGAGCGCGCGATCGAGCGCTCGTGGACAGCTGCGTTGAAGCTGGGTGTTAGGCCGACACCCAGACGTTTGTGTTGATGTCGCTCCCGCTGAGCGATCAGGTAGCGGGAGTGACCAGGGAAGGCGACTGGCGCAGAGGCCATGGAAGGCAGCGGAAGTCGGGAGACTTGGTGGTGGGAATCCCCAACGTGAGCGACCTGGCCGTTGTGGGAAACCAAGTTCTCCGGGACTGGGATGAGTGCCATACCGAAGCCAGGGATCGGGAGGTCTCCAGTCTCGTGCGTGTGTTTCAGGAGGGCAGCTGCAGAGAGCGTCTTGCCTGCTGCGATGCCCAAACGGGATTAGCAGGTGAGACGCTAACCGAAGAGCACCAGATTTGTTTGTTGGTTTTAAGACTGCTTCCAAGAGAAGATTTTAACCTCCGATTTTAAGGATTGTTTTTTCTATTTATTGGTTTTACTCCACGTTTTCATTTTGTGGATTATTTATTGTTTGAAACTGCACTATTTATTGGAATACTGTTTTTGATTTGTTGACTGTTTTAAATAAAAGCACTTTTGCACTTTTTACCTTCCCCTTGCTAAGATGCTCAATTATTGCCTTCACTGACTAGCTCACTCGGCAACATTATCGACGGTGTTGGGTTCATGTGCTTCCAATATCAAAGGGAGTGTGGAGCCTGAACCCACATCGTCACAACAGCACAGTGTGAGGTAGTACAGAAATGGCTGCATGACTCAGTATATAATAGTTGTTTAAGACATGTGTAAACAATGACAGGTCAGAATGTTTCACAGCAGAAGGATGTCAAAGTGCAGTGTGCAAAATACTTAACGGTCAGTTTGAGAATTTCAGTTCTTTTCTTTATGCAAACTAGTCTTCGCAGGAACTGGCTTGCATGTATAAAAGTTCTATGTCAGCGGGTTTGTAGAGGTGGCTGAGGCAGTGTGAAAAATCCCAGAGGGCAGCATAGTGTAGGTAAAAACTATCCTGCAGCCCAGCAGATCTGGCACTGATGGTGCAGTATCTTCTCTTGGATGACAGAAGTGTGAAAAGTCCATGTGAGGGGTGTAAGGGGTCCTGCACAATGCTGCAGGCCTTGCAGACACTGCGTTTGTAAAATGTGTCCTGCAGTGAAGGGAAAGGCACCCCAATAATGTTCTCTGCTTTGTTTACTATCCTTTGCAGGCGCTTGCGGTTGGATATGTTGCAGTTGCCATACCAGACAGTGATGCAGCTGGTCAGAACACTCTCACTGGTGACTCTGTAGAACATGATGAAGATGGAAGGGTGAAGACTTGCTTGTTTCAGCTGCCTCAGAAAGTGTAGTCTCTGCTGGGCTTTCTTTATTAGTGATGAGGTGTTGTGTGTCCACATAAGTTCCTCAGTTATGTGCACACCGAGAATCTTGGTACTCCTAACAGTCTCCACATCTGAACCATTGATGCTGAGTGGGAGGTCGGCAGGATGTGGGATAACTATTCTATAACAAATGCTGCACACTTTCGGAGGTAAGGACTCACAAACTATTATCTGTGGAAAAGTAGTTGCCTCTGCTTTTTCACATGCAACTCAGACGCTGAAACCCTTATAAATGACACCTCTGGGTCAGCTCTTATTGTTGTTTGGACTCCCCCCATACTTTACCACCTTAAACAGCATACTAGCTGGACCCCAGCCCTTCATCATCTTCTTTTTGTTTTGTCCTTATTACACTTAGATGAGCATTATCATCCAATAAAAAAATAAATAGATAAACAAAATGCCGGATCAAGGCTATATAGATAAAATTTTATATTTATGGCTTTCTTTTTATTTTCAACTTGAAAACAAACTGTCTTATTTTCTTATTGTCTTCTTTTCGGGTGGAAAATAAAAACTTCAAAGAAGTTGTCAACTTTTCTTTAACAAGTTAGATTTATACTTGTTTGTCAGATATTATATAATACATTTCTTCCACATGGATTATAGATACATTTTCAGTAACAAAGGGCAAATCCTTGTTATATAAAACCATGTGGATGTCAGTACAATTGTTGTAAGGTAATGGTGTGATTTGCAAACAAGCTTTCATGTAAAACAAAATTCCAATGTAAAAACAACTTTACACGCTTTTATAAAAATCATTTGCATATTAATTTGTACAGTAACTATGTTAGCTTTGCATTATTATCACTATTTAGCACTGGAAATACCATTTTAAAGTACCATATATTGTGTATAAAATATCATTGTGCTAATAGAATATTTTCATATTTAATGAAATCACAATGAAAACACTGACTGGGTTACAATTGTATAGTGGCTATAAAACATATTCACGCACCTAGACCTTTTTCACATTTTATTGTGTTACAGTCATAACATAATGTATTTAACTGTGATTTTTTGCAACTTATGAACATATTTTTTATTCCAAAAAATAATAGATGCCCAATTAATCTTGATATTAAAACTAAAACTTAAGATCCAAAA
This sequence comes from Polypterus senegalus, assembly GCF_016835505.1. Taxonomy (NCBI): domain Eukaryota; kingdom Metazoa; phylum Chordata; class Cladistia; order Polypteriformes; family Polypteridae; genus Polypterus; species Polypterus senegalus. Next base: position 55,122,205 of record NC_053154.1, read on the forward strand.
GTTAAAGACAGTGGACTTTTTTCTGTTAGTGGGGATGGTCAGGCAGCTCAAATGCTTTTTTATATTTTTTCACAATGGGATAAAAAATTACGATTTTCATAATTAAAGTTTTATTTTTTCACAATTTTCTGTGTTAATCTGTTTTGTAGTGGCAATTGGTGTCACTGCTCCATCAATTATTGTAACACTCCTGGCCTATTAACCTCAAGAATTTAGCATCTCTTATGTAGGTGTTAAACCATCAATGTATTTAATTAAAATCAAGAGCAATAAATGTATACTTTATTACACAGTTCCTTCCAGATCTGCAAGGTTAAGTATTTTGGGATAAGAGGAAAGACCACAGAAAAGAGGATTGAGAACAATTATGTAATGTATCTTACTTGTTTTTTGTCAGCAATGATACACCAAAGGTGGTTTATACATACACTTTGGGATTTGGAAGAGAGATGATGAAACCACCCATCCCTGTCACAGTTACCCAGGAGGCCATAACAGATGCCTAAACCAGAATGAAAACATTTCTATGGCAAAGTAGGCTTTTGTGGTGCATACTGAGTGTTTCAGGCACAGGTCTGTATTTGAAAGAGTTAAGCTCTCTTTTAACTGGGAATGAAAAATAAAGAAATCAGAGTGTATAGTTTCAAAACATTAACATAAGAACTTGAGTCTTGCTATGCAGAACACTGCCTAATGGCCATAAATTAGGGTATTACTAATGAACCTCAAGTACCTTATTTAAAAACGTGTACAGACGTTGTGAGTGAAAGGTCAGTCAATATGCATGGAGACAGCCCAGCACTTCAGCTAACATAAATTCAAAATAACGAGGATGCTAAAACAAATGGGATATTTCAAGCACTCAAAGACGACACTCTTACTTCTTTTAATCACCATAGAACCCAGAAAAACTACAATACATGTAAAAACTGCTTGTCAATATACTGTAATGCTATTTTTTATATTAGAATTCTTTTATGTATTCAGTGTTTTTGTACTTTATACCAAGGTTTTTTGTACTTTTTATTGAATGTTACATTATGGATTATTTTAAGTATGTTATGTTTTTAACACTAGAATTCCTGAAACATACGAAAAAACTCCTGGCCCACCTTAAATCCCTTCGCACCTCTACCATCAGCGTCTTTTGTTTTATAAATGCATCGATCAGGACAAGTATCAAGCAGCCTGCTGTCCTATCCCCGCCTTGACAGAGCTCAGCTCAGAGACAGAAATTTCTCCCAGCTCAAGCCAAGGCTACTTATCTGCATGTGAGGTTCCTGGAGTTGTATAGGGTAAATAATACAATATATCGTTATTTGGAATACATGCATTTCATGTGTGTTCCGTGACTACAATGATCTGGGTAAATGCAGGATGAAAGGAAATGCGAGAAATACAAGGAATGCTGAACACCTAAAGCATAAACTTTTTCCATCTCATACTAATAATGACGAGAAGTGTATAATGTGTGAAGACTTTAGTCCAAATATCAAATAAACATGTGTGCTTTTATTCAAGAATATAACCAGATAAAAAAAAAGCATTCGATTTACATGTGGCTGTCAATGAGTTAAAAACTCAAGCTCAAATGTCAGTTGACAGGGAGTTTACATGCTATTCTTGAATGGTGCAGAGGTAAGAACTGCTGCCTTATAGACCGGGCGCTTTGTGTTTTGAGTAGTGAGTTGTTATTATTATTATTATTTCTACAATATAATAAAATCATACATTTGTTTTCCGTCTGTAACACTCAGTGTAAATTTTGGCTACTTGTAAAAGTTGGTGCTTGTTTGTTTTATCATTCGATTTTATTCTCTCAATTCACCACACTGCTGTTTAGATCTGACAGTGCTGTGCTGACGGTGTATGGTCCCAAAAAGAAGAAGCCTTTAATTTCAGTCTGCAACAGCCGGTGTAAAGTTTTGCAACCTGTAAAGCAGAAAGGGTATAACCAGACACACAAACGCTGGTGAATCATGTCTTCTTAGTGTCTTGTTGTCACTTGAATTTTTTGTTATTCAGTTTTATTCTTGAATAAAAGCACACTTGTTTTGTTATACCTTTGCGAAAGTACAGCTCTCTAAGGCTTATAAATGAAAAATTGTTCTATTTAGCAATAATTGAATGTGTAGCTACAAAAGCTCAGCTGAGGTTAATTTGACTTTACTTGCTAAACCCAATCAATGTCTGAAATAAAACTCAAATATTCTGTGGAATCATTATGCATAGTTTACTTAATGCAGAGCTAAAATACAAGGTAGTATTTGAAGGGACTTACGTATTATTGATTATTTGAGTTATGGGTTAAGTCACTTTCCTTTTAAATGTTGTGTGCAAATCTGAAAAAGTACTACCAATGTGTTATATTCACATGTAATATCTAAATTTGATCTGAATAATTTCCAAACTAAATAACTTGCATAGGTCAAATATTCATACTTCCCCAGCAGGCAGAACTCCTGCTTGAAATTAAACTTGTTTGTGGCCTCTATAATTTGAATTTAATGTTTCTGAAAATGTGGTAGCTTGTGGGTGACTGAACCTTCTCTAGCTTAAAATTGTAACCCAAGTGTGCCTGGTATGCTCATCTTACTATCTGCACAATGCTGCCACCTACATTATATCACACCCACATTCTCAGGACTTTAAATGCCTTTTCTCTAGGGACAGGTGGCCTGATCCATTGTAAACTTAGTAGTCCATTGTAAACTTAGCAGAGGGTGTAAACTGTAGTCAAGTAATCCTCATTAATGAACAAGGCCTATTTGGGTATCGGTTTAAGAAACAAAGGAAACTATAGACTATACCACCTGAAATGTCATTCTACTAATTTTAATACTTTTTTGTAAAACAGAGAAAGAAATGAAAGCTGCCTACATTAATACAGTGGTGAATTTGCATAAACTGAATAAATAGTTCAGTGGTGAATTAAAACATGAAGCAATTACTATATTTAAACTAAAAAAGAAAATTACCATGCAGCTCCATGATGCTTTTCCACACTGAAATAAAATTCAAATATGTAAGTCATCTTATAAATGGCTCCCTGTTCTCCAATTAATGCACCGTGTATTCTTTTTTTATGCTCTTCAGCATATAACTTTGTGGTAATATTTAAACTTAAATAGGAAATCTGATCTAACAATGCACAAAAACACCTATTCCACATCCTAATACCATCACTAATACTAAACTTTACCCAAAAAATAAGTAAAAACCTTTGCCACCCACAGATTTCCATCTATTTACTGTGTTCTTTATTTTTGTTTAATTCTCTACTGTAAAGAACTGCAAAATGTGGGGGCAGAATGCTGAGCAAAGGAAAATAAAATAAATTCTTTCATCAGCAGGTGATTCTAGCTTCAGCTGTGGCATTTTCAATTTAACCCTAGGCAGGTTATAAAATGCTATAAATTATTATCAACTGCCAACATTATATTTCAGTTTAAAAGTATGTGCTATACACATTTGTGTCAAATGGTGCTGCAATGAACTCTTAAAAATAATATTTCTGTAATGGTACTTTGCTGTGTTGGGTGGTTCCTCGTAGAACCGCTGCTTGACCAACAGCCATTCCATTCTAGGAACAGTTCTTTGCCAATGAAATTGGTTCATTGGGATTTAAAAAGGTTTTTAATATGTGGACAAAACTGAAATCTTTAATGTATGGTAGCCTACCTAACAGGATACTGATTAATCAAGAACGCTGGAACTTAGCCTGTGTTTTTATATGCTGCAAGAGTGCTTTTAAAATCAGAAACCATTGGTACAAACAACAAATCTATTCATAGCGACTTATGTTACTTGTTACAGATCTAAAGAAATAAAGGTTATTTCTGAATCCTTCATATAGATCGTTCTTTTGGAAACCAAAAAGGTTCCCTTATGGCACCAAGTATGTGGTGAGCACTGCTGCTGAATAGCACCAGTATCTTAGACCTCCTTCTCACCCGTGGTCTTTGTGGAGCTGGCTTGTTCTCCCCCATGTCTGTATGAGTTTTAACTCAGCTACTTTGGCTTATTTTCCTCAAGACATACTTGTTAAGTTAACTTCAAACTGACCCAATGGCTGTGTGAGTGTGAGGTCAATGATGGACTGATGGTCCATCCATAGATGGTTCTTGCCTTTAATATGGTGATACCAGGACAGGTAATCATAAATTAAAGTTTAAGACTGTTATGTTATCCTACTATGTGTTTGTAGCATACATTTTCACTCTATTGTCTAACCTCAACAGAAAGTCGTAACTTGAGATAAATATGCCAGTGTATTGTAACTTGCCCCACACACAAGAGACAAAGCAGAGTACTTAAAAAGTTGTACCTGAGGGAACACTACTAAGGTAACTTTCATGTAAGAAAAATACTAAGAGAAAAGAGAAAGTGGAAAAAGTACAAAATATTTATTCTCTTAACAGTCATCTTTATTTTCATTGTCAGGAGGAGTATTATTTTCATCCATTCATTCAGGTTCTGGTCAAAACAGCAATGGACATAATACAGGAACAGGACCTGGACCAGCCTATCACAAAGTCCTTCACTTAAAAATACACTCACAGAGAGTCAATATGCTATAGAGTCATCAGTTTGGACTATGGCAAGATAACACCAAACAAACACGTAAAATCCAGAAAGATTAGATTAGATTAGAACTTTATTGTTGCAAACACTGTGAAAGAATAGTGAAATTATTGTGCAACGGTTGTGTAGTGAAATAAACAATTACAACAAGTAAGAGAAACAGAAGATGGCCTAATCTACATAGTACAAAACAGAAGTTTACAGACATACAGATTGTTTAAAACCATGGAGGGAAAAATGCAGATGGCAGTACACATGTAATATACAGTAGATTTTGACATAAACAATAAGGTGGTTACAGTACAAACAGGTAAGTTCAGGTTGCCAAGAATACAGTAAACTTATGGCCTGCAGAAAAAAAAAGCTGTCCCTGAAGCAGGTGAAGCATTCTGATATTCAGTATCAGAGATGATGGATTCAGTCCTCCTCAGACATCTGGTATAAAGCTGTAGAAGGTCGGCCCCAGGGATTTTAGAAGCAGTATGGACAGTCTTTTGGAGGAGCTTGAGGTCCTGGCAAGTCAGGGGACCAAACCACACCATGATGCATCTGGTCAGGATACTTTCAATAGTACAGCATTAGAAGTTCACTGGTATTTTGGTTTCCAAAGTATTTTAGCCTTCTGAGGAAAAACAGCATTTGCTAAGCTGTGGTATTGACAGAGCACAAGAGGCAGTCAGTAATCTGGACACTCAGAAACCTGAAGCTGCTACCTGATGATAACAGATGAACTCTGAAATAGGTGGCTTAATTGTCAGGCAGCAATGTGACCCAAGTTTTACATATATCCATTGCTCAATAATCTGTATCCAAGATCATTTCTTTGTATCATAATACAACTTTAATACTGTTCTTTCAATTTACAGAGAGTATAGATAATCTGTTTTAAGAAGAGGCTTTTTTTCTGTTATCTGATTATAAAGCTGCATCCTTATATCTTCCCTGCACTACTAAAGCATTAACTTTCTTAGCATTTTGCTCTCAAGTCTGTTTTATAGTAGAGTGAGTTTTCTGACTCCCAGCTATCTGACCTTTTATTTCTTTATCCCTAAGGACTACGGAGCATGCTTTCTGTCCAAGCACATTGAAATTTATGATGAGTAGATGTACACAATACATAGAATATTAAAACATGAATTGAATCTGCAACAATATATTGTGTATCGTAAAACTGATGCTCATGAGTGCAGAGTGGAAAATAAAAACAGTCCAGCATTCAGCTACAGACAGCAGTATGTTAACATAGATTTTATCAAATGGGTGGTAGGCAAAAATGGATTAAAATATACAGTTTCTTGTTCTTTATGCTTTTCACAGATTTGAAAATGAACAATAATGAAAAACATTATTTTAATGACCAAACTCAAGGCTGGTGCAGTGGCTAGATGTTTTTCTCTGGGTACTTTTTCCTCCCATGTCCCTAAAGACATGCATGTTCAGTAAAGTGGTGATTCCAAATCGTCCATGTGTGGAGCTGCGTGCATGAGTGGGTTCTACTTCCAGCCCCCAGTGTACCTTAAGTGAACAATGATATATTATATTACTCCCTGGATTAGCTAATAGCTGATATTACTAAAATATACTAGATATACTGTAGTCATACCTGCAGAAATTAGGAAGTGAACATGTTTTAATATTTTGCTTTATGTACTTATCGGAAAATATTCCACAGGAGGGGCAAATTAATTAGGAAACCGCTGCACAATGTTACCATCTTAATGCACCAAAGTGTTCCTTCCTACTGTAAGGCAATGATGTACTAATAAAACAAATACCTTTAAACATGTTCCTGTCATTGTGCTCTACTGGCATCTGCTCTGAATTGGAATCCAGTCCATCTTCAGAAATGCTAACACAAACTGGACAATTATAAGATAACAACTGACTTGACTAAAATTCTTGAAGCCAGGACTCCATCATAAAAACTCATTGAGATTAGAGATACCATATCAATTCCATAAGAAAGCATTTTAGCCAAGATCATGTCTGGAACCCACGCACTGAAATGTACTAAAGCTACCTGCTTTTCCATTCATACCCCTAGAAAAACAAAAGTATTAATATAATTAAGCTAATAACCAATAATTGTTTTCAAAGGTCGGACTGCAGCAGTGTTTTTGGCATAAAATCTGTGATGGGGCCATAACATGAATTTCTTAACTATATTAAGACCTCTCTAATGTTAACATTAAATAACCTAACTAATAATGTTTGACCTTCTTTTGATAAGGACAAGTTCTGGCACAGACAATGCTGGATGGTGATTTCTGGTCTTTCTCAACAGGAATCAGATCAGTGTGATAATCACTGACATAGTTACCTTATAGATTTAAACATTAAGCAAACCTAGAGCCTCCCAACCACCCACTGCTCAGGAAGATCTATTGGTTATGAACTGCCTAAATTGAAATGTTAACCCCTTAAGTTTAAGTTTATAATTGAATGGCTTTGAGGTGAAAAACAACAAGCCACAATAAAATGGAAAGAACACACAGACTACAAACACTGTATGTCTGGCAGCTGTGCTCACTACTGTGCAGGCAGGTGTTTTGCTTGTCAGTGCAAGGCCAGCAAAGAATTGAAAAAACAGTTTTCTCTTGATTGAGAAAGGCTCAAACTACAAATTAAATGCTCATTTAAATAAAAAAAAACAAGAACAATAACAAGTAGCCCTCATCTTAATATGGGCATTGACAATCCTTCAAGCTCCACAACTAAACTAGAATGTTTCGCTTAGACACACACACATTCAGGAGCATAGAGAACACTGCAGGGCCAACTGGTCTACCATTCATGCTGGAAAGAAGTTTGCAGCACCTGACGCCACGACAACTTTCACATACTACAAGAACTAATATTTTTCTACATTAAGAAATTACATTGAGCATAGAATAGAAAACTGAAAATAAATACATAAAAAGACACAGTCAGGGGTTGTTGTTCACATTTTAATAATAAGTTAAGTTAGTGATGGGAGCTTATTACCTATTTTTCACAACATATCTAGAGACTATGCCCCACTGGCCTTTTATGTAAAAATAACACTATTTGATTGACCTCAACTTTTTCCAGATGAAAGAAGAGTTAACAGAGGGTAGAACAGGTATGACCCATTGAATAATACTTTTAATGGCTTTACACTTCAAATATTACTTCTATAGTACTAGGGTGTTGTACAGTGTTACCCATTATGGATGTAATGAGAAGTCAAGCAAAATGACACCTTTTATTGGCTAACTAAAAAGATTACAATATGCAAACTTTTCAGAAAACTCAGGCCTCTTCTTCAGGCAAGATGTAATCTGAGTTGCCTTGAAAACTTGCATGTTGTAATCTTTTTAGTTAGCCAATAAAAGATTTAATTTTGTTTGACTTCTCATTAAATATTATTTCTTTAACGATAGTTCCTCCATGCCCTTGTTTTTGTCATGGAAGCAATGCTCTTTGAACATACAGTAGTATGTATCATGGTAGATGTTATCACAAAGTGTAAAGTATATGTAAAAGTAAAATATAAATTGCTGTCGGCAGCTGTCTAAAACAACTCACAGTTTCTCTTACTGTATGCTAACAGCCTTCTAAAGCAGTCTGTGATAGTACTTTGGTAGGTGGTTAATGATAAGTGGAATTGAAAGCAATGCAAAGGTAAACACAAGGGGCAGATTATTCTAGACAACAGGTAAGATGGGCATCAGGGCTGACATACTCAGCTTTTATATTTGCCCACATTCTGGCATGTGGCAACAAAAAGTGCAATTTTTTTTAATATCCATCTCAAAGCAGTGACTTTATGTAAGACATAAACCACTTTAAAGCTTTACCACAGTCAAAAGTTATGATTGGAAGCAAAACCTCATTGACACAAAAACTTATGAAGCTTAAGTCTACTCAGAACAGAAGCCTCTCTAGAACCTTAACAGACGTTGTAGACCTCTGGGACGATGGGGACCACAGTCTATAAATGCATGACACATTCTGTGTCCATTAGAATATAAGCAGACCTTAGAAAAATGAAATTAACAAAAAAATACATTAATGTTTTTTGAGCATCAAGAAGAGGAAAAGGCCTGCCACATAGAAATGAACCACCTTGACTTGGCCATAGGTCAAAATGCCCTAACATAATCTTCCCATTCTCTCAGTATAGATTTTTCCATATTCATCAACGCCTTAGTTGTCAAATGTCTGTTTTAAGACAGCACAGGCTTAATTTCTGTAATGAATGCATTAACAGGAAGAACTCTGAAATGAGAATGGATTCATCTAACTGGTCAAGGTCAAAACTGGAATATCAAGAATTGAAGAGACATGCTCAGAATGAGAATCAAAAACCAATAAAGTGCTTAGTAAACAGAGCCAAGACATAAACCAAAAGATGAAATGAAACTACACAAACACTTTGTAAGCAGAATTCAATTATCATTCTCAATGAAAATCACACAAAGGTTTTAGGTTGTATCCATAAACTTGCACTACCAGGAAGTATACAATGCTGACCTCTATATTTTTGACCCAATTATGTCACTCACTACATATTTCTCGCTGACACTACTTTAAAAAACAGCATGGCAACTGTAAACAGAAAGTTTTGCAAAATGGCGACACCCATAAGAAAAATAAAATAGTGCTGATGAAGAATGAATTTCATAATTCATATTAACAGTATTGAAAACACAGTGCAACAAAATATAAACTTAATCATTGGATTCCTTGGCATCTAATAGCCCCAAAACAATGGTTTAAATGGTTTTATAGACAATGGAAGTGTTTTAACAAATGAAAAACAAATTGCAGATCATGACAGATTTCCTCAACATTATACTACACAGACTTTTGTGAATTTCAGCCCTACTAAACTGTAAAACAGCCTGAACCCACAAATCAAGCCTAAAAGCACAAAGCATTTAAAAACTCAACATTAGGCCTATGCAATCCTGAATAGGAACAGGTCTGTCAATCCAAAAAAAAGAAGTGTAGAACCGTAAAAATCCCAAGCCCAGTGATCAAAACAGTTTCTTATTAAAACAATAGTGTTTATTCAAAAATGAGATTCAAAACAAAAACAATACATTATTTCAGAAATGTCCTACCAAAAAAATGACCAACTAGCAAACAAAACTGAAAATTTAAAAGGCAAAACTCAAAAACCAAGGACATAGAAAAAATATAAAAAAAACAAAAAGCAACAAGTACTTAGAAAATTACAAAAAGGTACCCAAACAACAGAAGCAGCCGTTAATGCCTCAACACTAGGATGAAGCATCTCAGGCCTTTAAAGAGGTTACTTACACAACAATTGCAAGAGTCAGAGGCCCCCATACCCTTTGACTCGACATACAAATTACAAGAATGATAACACAATATCAAAAAGCAAAGCCTCAAATTACAGAACATTGAAAAATAATAAAAATAGTCAAAAACAACAAAATGAACAGATGCCAAGGACACATCCCCTATTTAAGAATATCACAGTTAGGAATCAGCTTTTGATTCTGTTTTCTTAACTGCTGTAAGCTTGTAAAGTCAAAACAGTTAAAAAATATGACTCATTAAACATAGCGCACCTTATATAGACAATTCTGATTTTTTTAACATAAATTCTTATTGTCTGTAAACCATTAATACATACAGTATATATACAGGGGTAGGCAAAAGTAGGTTTAGAGTTGTTTCTATGAAAAAAGACATGTAGGTTATGATTATTACAATAGCTTTATTAACTCAAAAGACTGTCACAATTGCACAAATATATAATAATACCCCCAAGGACTGGGGGATACAGCATCCACAAGGCATTACCTTCCCCGGGATGATAGAGGGTGCTGCTCCCCTTGGTTGCTGTGGCACCACGAATTCCCACAGGGCATGCTGGGAGTTGGAGTTTGATGCAACCCTGTTGGGTTCTGTGGGGATCACTAAAGGGAGCTGCAGAGAAAGCAGAGCCCTGCTATGTTGGGCTTTCACCTCACCTGGGAGTGATTCCAGACCTTGCTAACGAGCCACCTGGAGCACTCCCAGGTGCAGCATAAAAGGAGCTTCCCGACTTAATTATTCGGGGTTAGTGTCAGGAGGAGAGAGAGAGAGATTGGTGGGGGGCAAAGATGCAAAGAGAGAAAGGCAAAGGCAAAGTGCTGTATTGTACTCTGTGCTTAGTACTGCACTGTACTGTACTGTGCTGTGTCATGGGGTGCGAGCAAAAAGCGCTTCCCACTGAAATAAACATGTGCTCTGCCTGTCTGTATCGGGTTGTGGCAGCTGTGGTGGTTTACTATATATATATATACTAGCAAAATACCCTTCAGCGGAGAAGTAGTGTGTTAAAGAAGCAATGAAAAAGAAAAGGAAACATTTTGAAAATAACGTAACATGATTGTCAATGTAATTGTTTTGTCACTGTTGTGAGTGATGAGTGTTATTGTCATATATATATATATATTTTCACAAACACACATAAACATATATATATATACATATCTATACATATACACATATATATACATATATATCTACATATATACACATACATATACACACACACATAAATACATACACACATACATACATACACACACATATATAAACATATATATACATATACATACATATCTACATATATACACACACAGCTATTTCGTATCAGTGCAATACGCTGCTTGTTAAAACGGATAACTCCGCTCTTGCGTGCAAGTCTGCGTGGATATTATGAACTATCGTATTTGTTCAAGTTCTATTTAAATTTTAAATAGAAGGAATTTTTATTTAGTCGACAGAAATATCTTTGGTAGGAATGGTAAAAACAGACAGGAATATTATTCGTGAATAAATCAACTCAAACCTTAAACAACTTATAATATTTTGCTCTCCATAAAAATTTATCCTGTCTAAATTATACAAGTTAGAAATAAAGTAAACGTTAAAAGAACAAACATTCACATTTCTTTACTCTTATGTAATTTTATATAAAAAATAAACTTAGATTTTAAATATCCCAAAAGATTTTGCTCTCCATAAAAATATATCCTGTCAAAATGATACAAATTCAAATATGAACATGCTGCATAACAAAACCTAGAAATATAAATAAAATGTGTTCCTTTCAGCAATAACAAATCAAATCATTCAGTTGTCTTTGCTCATATGTCATTTTAGAGCTGGACGCCTGGCATCTTTTTGGCCACAGGTTCGTTTCTGTTTGGTGTGAGGTTCTGTGTTGTGGAGATTCTCAGGATGGATTGCAGGTGCTCATCAGTGAGGCGACTCCTGTGTGCTGTTTTGTTAGTCTTTATCACTGAGAAGAGCTTCTCACACAGATATGTGCTACCAAACATGCACAAGGTTCGAGCCGCATGTAGACGGACTTTTTGTTCTTCAAAGTCACCAAAGCGCCGTGCAAACTCAGTGCGCGCTCAGTTTATCAGCAAAGTGCGTATTTGGGAACACCGTAGTGACGACTTGGTTTAACATTACTTGGCAACAGGGAAAGTGGGGCAAGGTGCACTGGTGCATTTGTGTCTCCCATAAAAGCAGCTTCACTTGAAATCACTTTGTGATTGTGCACGGGTTAAAACGTCCGCTGAAGTGTCAGATTCTTATTTAATTATGCTGCTTTCTGTATCTTCTGCATTGCATTCAGGTTAACCTGATGTTTTGTCTCATAGTGCCGTCTTAGATTAAATTCTGTAATTACAGCCACATTAGCTCCACAAATGAGACACACGGGTTCAGTAAACATATACTCAGCCTCCCATCGGTTTTAAAGGCTCTATTTTCAGAATCAACTTTTCTCTTCAGCATCGTGTGAGCTAGCTTCGCAATAACTTGATTAACTCGGTAAGTGTTGGCAAGGCAGCTGAAGCGCTGCATTATGGGATCTGTAGTTTATTGTGTTACCAGCGCTTCATATACCGGGCTTTAATAACAATAATACAGTATATAAAATGATCTCGCGGGCGGATATAATTACACCGGGCGGATGTGGCCCGCCCTTGAGTTTGACACATATGGACTAAATAGAACTTGAAAAGATATATTTTTCAAATGTGATCGCGCAATTCAGATAGAGTTGACGCACTACAGCCTGCATGCCTCAATAAGTCATCCTCCCCTCGCTCTTACTTTTTTACCGTTCATCTAATGAATACACTGAGTATGGCTTTACCAAAACAATCATTGATGGCGAATAAAGTATCCATTATTCGAGTATGTAGATCGGGTTATATATATACATATATATATATATACCCGCGTATCGCAGCGGAGAAGTAGTGTGTTAAAAAGCTAGAAAAGAAAAGGGAACATTTTAAAAATAACGTAACATGACTGTCAATATACAGTATTTGTTTTGTGAGTGTTACTGAGTGTTGCTGTCATCAAGGATTTGATTATCATTATTTCTTTCAATCAGGTTCGTATTTGTAGGATGTGTTGTGTTCAAGTTACATTCCGTGTTTGTCAATCGTTGTAAAGATGACAGGTTTCATTCATCGATTCGTTTCTTACTGCATCAATAAACAGCTCGTCTTCTTCTTTATCTGAGACCTGACACACTGCATGCACGGTTTTTTTTTACACTGTCTTCCTTTAGCGGGACATTGACTTTTTCCAACGTGTGCTTTGTTTTGGATTTATGAATATGCTTGTATGTATCAGACGCTTCATATTTTTGCTGCCTTTTCAATTGTGTAATTCGGTTTTGTTCAGCTCTTTGGAACTGTTGTTTTTATCTGTGCACTGCGTCAGTTCACGTGAGCCGCTCGGTGTACATGCATCGAAGGTTCCCAGCTGTGCTGGTGCCATCTCGTGCTATGTCCATGGCTGTATTTAATGTTACCTTAGTCCTGGCACTTAAAACTTTCTCTCGCAGTTTAGCTGAGTTTGTACCAAACACCACCCTGACCATCTCATCTTCCTCTGCATAAGCACAGTCCTTAACCCGTGAATATTTAGTGGAGTTTGCTATTGGATTGCCGCTGACGGACGGCCTTATATGGGCAGGCACTAAATTACAAACGCCAGCGGCAGCCTGTCTATGAACTTAATTTAAAGTGTAGGTTTACATCGTGCTTTGTTTCGAAGTAGCAGAACTCATGAATATGGTTGTATATGTCACTTTCGCTTCGCTTCTTATTGTTTCGCTGCCTTCTCAATTATATAATGCATGTTTTCTTCAGCGCTTTTTAGGTCTTCCTGGTTTTCTATGTACTGCGTGATTACGTGGGAGGCGTGATGATGTCACACGAAACTCCGCCCACGGCGTTGAAGCTCATCTCCATTACAGTAAATGGAGAAAACTGCTTCCAGTTATGACCATTACGCGTAGAATTTCGATATAAAACCTGCCCAACTTTTGTAAGGAAGCTGTAAGGAATGAACCTGCCAAATTTCAGCCTTCCACCCACACGGGAAGTTGGAGAATTAGTGATGAGTCAGTGAGTGAGTGAGTGAGTGAGTGAGTGAGTGAGTGAGTGAGTGAGGGCTTTGCCTTTTATTAGTATATATATATATATATATATATATATATATAGACATAGAACACCCAAGTCCAAAACAGACATGTTTATTATGTTCTTCACAGCACAAAGCACACAGTGCACAAACCTCACAATACTCAGTCTTTTCCCTTCTCTTCCCTCCTCTCCTCTCCTTCTTCACTTTCACCTCCACTCCTCTCTCCCAAGCTCTGTCCTCTGCCACCTGACTCTGGCTTCTTGAATGGAATGAGGTCGGCCCTGTTTGTAGTTCACCCAGATGTGCTCCCTGATGATGTTCCTGCAGCACTTCCTGGTGAGGTGGAAGTGCTGCAGTCCATGGCTCCGTAACCGTCCGGACGCCCCTTGGCGGGGCCACAGGCCCCAACAGAATGGAGCTTCTAAGCTCCCGTGGCCCTCTCATGTCCCTCTCCCGTTCCTTCCATCCTCCAGGCATCCCAGCTGGGCAGGAGCCCTAGCCATCTGCCACACTATATATACTGCTCAAAAGAATTAAAGGAACACTTTTTAATCAGAGTATAGCATAAAGTCAATGAAACTTATGGGATATTAATCTGGTCATTTAAGTAGCAGAGGGGGTTGTTAATCAGTTTCAGCTGCTGTGGTGTTAATGAAATTAACAACAGATGCACTAGAGGGGCAACAATGAGATGACCCCCAAAACAGGAATGGTTTAACAGGTGGAGGCCACTGACATTTTCCCTCCTCATCTTTTCTGACTGTTTCTTCACTAGTTTTGCATTTGGCTACAGTCAGTGTCACTACTGGTAGCATGAGGCGATACATGGACCCTACAGAGGTTGCACAGGTAGTCCAACTTCTCCAGGATGGCACATCAATACGTGTCATTGCCAGAAGGTTTGCTGTGTTTCCCTGCACAGTCTCAAGGGCATGGAGGAGATTCTAGGAGACAAGCAGTTACTCTAGGAGAGCTGGAGAGGGCCATAGAAGGTCCATAACCCATCAGCAGGACCAGTATCTGCTCCTTTGGGCAAGGAGGAACAGGATGAGCACTGCCAGAGCCCTACAAAATGACCTCCAGCAGGCCACTGGTGTGAATGTCTCTGACCAAACAACCAGAAAGACTCCATGAGGGTGACCCAAGGGCCCCATGTCCTCTAATGGGCCCTGAGCTCACTGCCCAGCAGCATGCAGCTCGATTGGCATTCGCCATAGAATACCAGAATTGGCAGATGCACCACTGGTGCCCTGTGCTTTACAGATGAGAGCAGGTTCACCCTGAGCACGTGACAGAAGTGAAAGGGTCTGGAGAAGCCATGGAGAACATTATGCTGCCTGTAACATCATTCAGCATGAGCAGTTTGGTGGTGGGTTAATGATTGTCTGGGGAGGCATATCCATGGAGGGTCACACAGACCGCTACAGGCTTGACAAAGGCACCTTGGCTGCCATTAGGTATCAGGATGAAATCCTTGGACCCATTGTCAGACCCTATGCTGGTACAGTGGCTCCTGGTGCACGACAATTCCTGGCCTCATGTGGTGAGAGTATGCAGGCAGTTCCTGCAGGATGAAGGAATTGATACCATTGACTGGCCACCACATTTTCCTGACCTAAATCTAATAGAACACCTCTGGGACATTATGTTTTGGTCCATCCAATGCCACCAGGTTGCACCTCAGACTGTCCAGGAGCTCAGTGATGCCCTGGTCCAGATCTGGGAGGAGATCCCCTACAACACCATCTGTCATCTCTTTAGAAGCATGCACCGATGTTGTCAGGCATGTATACAAGAACACAGGGGCCATACAAAGTGCTGCGTACAATTTTGAGTTGCTGCAATTAAATTTTGGCAAAATGGACTAGCCTGCCACATAATTTTTTCACTTTTTTTGGGGCGTCTTTGAATTCAGGGCTCTGTAGGTTGATCATTTTCATTTCCATCAAACGATGTGGCATCCTTTCATTCCTAACACATTACCCAGTCTATATCAGTATAGATATCCAGGAGGATTTCTTTTTCCCATTGAGATCTGATGTGTTTTCAAAGTGTTCCTTTAATTTTTTGAGCAGTTTATATTATATTATATATATATATATATATATATATATATATATATATATATATATATATATATATATATATTAAATGCCAGTAGTATACGACAAAATTGATAAACTTTTGTCCCTGCTAACCAACAATAGCTTCAAAATGTCTTCTTCTTAAGGTTGCATGTCTTATTAAGCACTGTTACTGTTTTTATTCTATTTTGGAAAATGCCTAACATTTTTGGACATCTTTGAAGGGTTTTACAAACATAACAAATATGGAATCAGAAGTCAGATGAGATTGCAATTTCATTAACACATAACATTATGTGGACCCAAAAAGGTGCTGCTAATAAGCTAATGAAATCAAACTTTGGTATTTTCAATCTATAAGACATAACCACATATTCACAGTATACAGTGGCCACAATGAAAATAGTTTTTCATTTATCTTACCCTCAGATTAGGATTATTTTGTACATAATCTATAAATTGACTATAAACAGTAGGGCCATGAAATTCCCAAAGAAGGGATTTTGTCAGAAAGACAGTCTTTGAACAGTGGGGTACTGCAAGGAGATGGCAACTAAATCACCACAAGGATCTTTTATTGTGCTTTGGCAGTTCACAGAATTTCACTGCTAGGCCACTCTACATTATTGTTTTACTGCTTTAGCCAAGGGATGTCCTAATTTAATGTATCCTAGATGCGCAGTCACATTTTCTCTAACATTAAGGCATTTACAGTATAGAAGCTGTCAAAAATGTATGTGCCCCCTTCAAGTTTTCCTAATAAGTTGCCAGTATAATGGCAACAAGTTTGTATTCTTTTCCTTTAATTGCATTGTTGCTGTCAATTCTCTTACGATTAACCTTTTCAGGTAGAACTAATTGCTTTAATGTTTTACTCCAAGGCTTTTCAAATCATAATGTGTCTATACCACTTAATTCAAAACCACCTTGTCGTGGTACTTTATACTATACAATAGAACTGAGTGTGGGATTTTAATTTAGAGTTTTTCTTTTTGGAGAATCATCCTATAACACACAAAGGAATGTAAAATGATGCACAGTAATTTCCTGATTATTTGCCTGCTAATTTATTATTGTTATTACAAAATTGATTTTTAATGTTAATTTGATTGCATGCCCACATTGTTTTTTTTTTTGTTGTTGTTTTAATATCTTTGTTGGTTCCATCATTTTTGCCATTATTGTCATGGAGGCGGTCATGTTGTTTGTTGCTTGCGATTTCTGTGCAGGTCTCAATAACATGACATGTGATGTCATCAGTCAGCCATTATATCAGATGGCAGTGTGCACTGTAAACCTACTTAAACTCAGTACTAAAGAATGTAAAAATCTCGACAGGCATCTAAAGACAAGGCATAGGATTAATAACTTAAAATAGCTTATTTGGTTACATCGTTCTTTTCATGATTGGTTTGTAAAAGTTACCATTAGTACACAGTTACCTGATAAGTGACTACTGTCAGGCATGCCAGGGGCAACGACCCGGCCGGGACACGGTGAGGGACCGAAAGAGGGTCAAAGCCCACCCTGGATCACATGGGGGCTGCCTTCCTGGTTGCTCTGGGGGCCACGGGTTGAGGGCATGGAAGCCCTACCCTGTAGGGGCCTGTGGTCACCGCCAGGAGGCGCCCCAATGCCTCGGGGACCTGTTGCCCCAGCACTTCCGCCACACCAGGAAGTGCTGGGGGGAAGACTTTGGGAGACACCCGGGGAGCTGCCGGGAGGACAGCTGGCACTTCCGCCACGCTGGGGCGTGGCCAAGGGAGGAATGCCGGGAAAACCTGGTGCTCATCCGGGAACTATATAAAAGGGGCCGTCTCCATTCATTCAGCGCTAGAGTCGGGTGGAAGAAGGATGAGGCAAGAGAGGAGAGTGGAGGCGGCCCGAGAAGAAGGCATTTGTGGCCAGGACTGTGTGTGTTGGGGTTTGTGCACTTACTGAACTGGGTCTGAGTGACCAATTAATTGTAAATAATTCTGTAAATAAACGTGTGGTGGTATTTAACAACATGTTCGCCTGTCTGTGTTCGGGTCGGCGCCACACTACTCTTCAGTTTCTCTCTCTAAAAATCCATCATTTCTTCCATTTAAAATTAGGATTCTTGTAGATTTACATCAGCCACAACAGAAATTTGTAGAACACACAGACATTCAATACAGGACTATCATGTGGATCTAGAATGAGTGCATATTAAAGATGATTTATTTTCATCTGATTGTATCTTATTCTCAGACAGGCTTAACCCAGTTTGGGGTTTTTGCTTCCTGGACCCTCTTCTGGAAGCACTGGGTACAAGAACAGAAGCAGACCTGGCATGGGCTTCAGCCTATAGTAGATCACACAAATACACATAACAAAATTAACACTCACATAGGGGTTTATTTGGAATCACCTGTTAAATTAATGTTTACGTCTGTGTCACCTTAAATAGGAACCTGATAAAAACTAAAGGAGCAAACAGCCTAGAGCTAAGTATACAGTATATTCAGACCTGAGATCAGAACACTGCTGCTGAACAACATTATCACTTAACTCTGTCTATTTTCTAGTAACCCTCAAAACAACTGACAGTTCTCAATTAACCTTAACATGAATGTCTTTGGGACCGGGGAGTAGAACCTGAGTACCCAAAGAAAAATCCACACAGATAAAGGGAGAATATACAATTCCACACAAATTAAGAGAAAAGTGTCACTAATATAATCAAAACTTATTGGGTATTAACCATTGAATTGTGCCACAACAGTTCTTGAAACACTTCAAAGCAGCTAAACATCTTAAATCACTTTTTTATTTTCTATGTAATGAAGTATTTTTGTAAAAATACAGATAAACTGCCAGTAAAAACTTTTCAATAACCAAGTTGCTTTATTCTGAAGGACCAATGTATAATGTTGTTGTGTATATAGTGAACTGCTCACAGTTTATATTGTTATGGGTTTCTTTTTCTGCTATATTTTGTGTCCCAACCATGAGGAACGTTCAGGTTTATATTCTAAAAGATGTAGAAGGAGTTATGTATTGTCTGACATCAAATTTCAATCCACCTGTGATGACCAAAAATCACAAAAATTAAAGAAAAGAATATAACTGCACAGGAAATGGATCTAACCAAAATGGAAAAAGCTAAAGAATAGTCTTTTACAGATGAAAACCATAAAAGGCAGATAATCTGGCATCAGTTCAAAATTCAAGGGTCAAAGCACAGGTTCTGGCTATTTATAAATACTAAATTTGCCTAAATTTGTCTAAATACATATCTAGCCAAATATAAGTAGATCAATGCTTCCCAAGTTCAGCCCTGTGGGACGCCATGGTGCTGCAGGGTTTCATACCAACCAACTTCTACTTTGGACTCCATAATTAAGAAAGCTGCTCTTTACAGGTTTTGGTGTCAATACAAAAATCGCAAAACTGAGTTTACTATATTTCAGTTGTAGCAAGCATTTCTATAAATTACATGAAGATAATAGTGTTTTTTTACCTTTGTTTTTACCTGTGCCTGTCCAGGTATTCTGGTTATCCATCCATCAATTATCCAACCCGCTATATCCTAACTACAGGGTCACGAGGGTCTGCTGGAGCCAATCCCAGCCAACGCAGGGTGCAAGGCAGGAAACTAACCCCGGGTAGGGTGCCAGCCCACCGCAGGGCACACACACCCACACCCACATTCCAAGCACACACTAGGGACAATTTAGGATCACCAATGCACCTAACCTGCATATCTTTGGACTGTGGGAGGAAACTGGAGAACCCGGAGGAAACCCATGCAGACATGGGGAGAACATGCAAACTCCACGCAGGGAGGACCCGGGAAGCAAACCAGGGTCTCTGAACTGCGAGGCAGCAGTGCTACCCACTGCGCCACCGTGCCACCTATTCTGGTTGTTTAAAGTATTATTTAGTAAATAGCATATTAGTAGGTATGACACTGAGGGAGCTGTAGCCCTTCAACATTGAGTGTTGCTTGTCCTTATGTCTGCTCTTCTTGTTGTTAATTGTTGTTATTAAGGAATAGTTAAGGAAGCAACAAAGGTGCAATAATAAAAAAACAACAAAAGACAATTAGAAAAGTATAGCAAAAAAAGAAACTATTTCTAAATGTATTGTACATGTAAATCTTATACTACTGCACTTTCCTGAATGAAGAAGAAGAGAAGAAAAAAAAATACCAAATAATTAAGCAATGATATCAATCAAAGGGGAAAAAGCAACTGATCTGGGAACCCCTGGAGTAGATTGTTTAGAAAATATCCAAAAACATAGACATCAAAAATGCCAAACCACCAGTTTTAATACTGATCATTGTACTGGCAAATCACATTATAGAAACAGAAGCTGCTGAACATACACAAAATAGCTGAGGTCAGTAACATCCTGCATAAGCTATTCGCAATAAAAACTCAACCCAGAATAGCAACGTAATCATGTTATCATCATAATGATAAAATGAACAATGAGAAAAATCAAAGTATAATATGTAAAATGATTCAGAAACAACACACAACAACCGAAAATGAATACTTATAGAAGAATCATGACAAAATCAGAGTAAACATAACACCCATCATTCTTGATCCTTGTCTGTTGATGTAGTAAACATTTCGAGCTTCACAGCATCGCTATGATATGTTAACACTGAAATAAAAATGATGAGACCACAACCAAGTGCTTTTGCAGTACCAATACATGTGCATATTTAACTTGTATTGAATCATTTAAAAGGAAGAATAAGCAAACCTTAAACATCAGCTTTGACATCCAAATCACAGAGTGGATATCTTTTGAGAATAAAAAAATATGCAAAGAAAATGACAGAACAGTCTAGCTGTGGTCTCTGGCACACATGAAGCTCCTTGCCTTTCTATCTAAGCTGTTTTTCCAAAAGTATCTGGAAACAAAATCATTAAAGCAGTGACCATGCATTTTAGGAGCGTACAGCGCCACAGGGCAAGGAAGAATAACAGATGCTTGACTACTAAAATTTCCTTTAGGACGGTGTGGTGTCACATCCCAAGGTTAAAACTGCTTGTCTAGTCTTATTATATCAGCAATCTGGCACATTTTTCAACATAAATTAAGTTATTGTGTGTTTAATGTAATAAGGCTGATGTTCTCAATCGACAGTTGCTTTTATTGGAAGGCTAAGCTTCTTCTTCAAGCCTCTATTACCTGTTGCCCAAGGTGCTGCCTCATATGATCACATCAAACAAATGTTATCATTGTACTGCAATATTTTAAGAGATATTTGTCCTTACTTAACTATTTAAGGAATTGTCCACAAGGAGCCCTTCTAAAAAACTTAACATTACATTCTCAACCCCACTTGATGTAATTCAGAGACTGGGCATTTCTTAGAATAGCCTGGTATTGTTTCAGTCAATGCACAAACAAACAGCAGGACCCCAGTCCATCAGAGGGGCCAATTTTTATTTATGAATCAACCTAACACAAATTTGAGTACCAGGAAAAAATACTCATACAGACATGGAGAGAATGTGTAAACATAAGCAGTAATTAGATATAGCATTGGAATTTGGTTTTGTAAGTTAGAAGCACTAACCACTGTTCTACTAAGTCCTTCTAATTAATCTTATGTTTAATCTAAGTTGTATTTAAAATTAAAAAATTGAAAAGTTTACACAGTCTCTTGGAAGTTAAACTAAAACCTCTACAGAAATTCAAGCCTACACACTTTGGCACAGATGAGGGTAACATGCGCTTATTAAAAAAACTCTAACAAAATATAAATTCCATTCATCTGCTATGTAAAATCAAGCTTTAGGTCCTTTCACATAATATGTGACCTAGTTGGTGAGATAAAGTAAATTTAAAATAAATTAAATTGGCTCACTTATTTAAAAAGTAACATAATGAGGCTACTAAACTAAACATAGTGATGCATTATTTTGTTTCAGCACCAGTCAGCCACGGAGTTGCACTTTCTTGCCATTAAGTGTGAAATTATTGTGGCTTTTCCACAAGATAGTATGATTGAGCACTTTAAACTAACTGGGTGTGAACACGGCCAGTAAAAACAGTGAGTTTCCATCACCATGTATTGCAACAAGGAGGTTCAAAAAATACCAAAATGAAAAATATTTGAATAGCCACTTTAAAGGGGATTCACATTGTTTTTATGATTACTTTATCAGTTATGATCTTATTAAATTATGCTAAATCAATACAATGTTTTATGCATTTGACATTAATGACCTTTTATCTTTATTGACCTGAAACCTGCCAGCTGGGTATAGGATGGCTAACACTAATTATGGCTGCTGAAAGCATTCATTTCCTACTACCACTGGTAAAATCTGTATGCAGCGGCAATGGCAAGTAAGCATAAGGTATAAAAACAGAGACAATTTTTTTTTTTAAATGAATGTGATCCTCTGGCTAAGACGTTGGGTATCACAGTTCTTCAGGCTGATCCTCCAATTAGCTGTGAACCACCCAATCTCATTGAGATTGCACAGGTGGTGAACAGGCTGAGGGTAGGAAAGGCTGCAGGGATCTGTGGTATCCGGGGTGAACTTCTCCAAGCTGGTGGTAAGGCTGTCCTCCTGGCATTGCAAGCAATCTCTGCTTCCATTTGGGAGACCGGCGTCATCCCAGCTGACTGGAAAACAGGACTTCCTCAATAGGATTCATGATCACTTGCTCACCTACCAGCAACCGGAACAGTCTGGTTTTATGCCTAAGAAGTCTACCATCAACCACATCCTGCCACTGAGGGTTCTGATGGAGCACAAAAGCAAATATTGGCAGAGTTTCTTTGCACCCTTTGTCAATTTTCATAAAGCATTCGACTCAGTTAATCGAGCTGCTCTGTGGGACATCATGAGACTTTGTGGGATCCCCTCAAGGTTGCGGGATATCATGGCCAACCTGTACATGTACTGTGAGTGTAGTGCAGAGTGGAGACAGAACCTCTGTGTTTTTCCAAGTTGATTCTTGGGTTCGTCAGGGGTGTGTTCTTGCTCCTACTCTGTTCAGTGCTTGCATGGACTGGGTGTTGGGTAAGGTCATGGGGTACAGTGGCTGTGAGGCATCTGTTTCACTGATTCACTGATCTTGACTTTGCTGACGATGCTCTGATCTTTGCTGAGTCAATTGAGGCTCTGATCGGGGCTCTTCAGAGACTGACCGAGGAATCTGAGTGTCTGGGCTTGCAAGTGTCCTGGATAAAATGACCTCCTAGGCACAGCCATCAGCAGTGTGTCTGTCTGCGGAGAGAGTGTTGATCTTGCTGAGAGGTTTACTTACCTCGGCAGCAACATTCGTGTCTCTTGTGACTCTTCCTATGAAGTAAGGAGACAGATTGGGAGTGCATGGGGTGGTCATGAGGTTGCTGGAGAAGGGTTTGTGGTGCTCCCGATATCTATGTAAAAGGACAAAGGTCCATGTCTTTAGAGTCCTGGTGCTTCCTGTTTTGCTGTATGGTTTCGAGACATGGATGGTATCCAGTGACCTGAGATGAAGACTGGACTCCTTCAGTACTATGTGTCTTCAAAGAAACCTTGGGTACTGCTGGTTTAATTTTGTGTCGAACAAGTGGTTGCATGTCCACATGAGTTGTTGCCAACTAGGATCCCAAGCTGTTTCATTGTGCAGTGGGTGTGGAAACATGCTGTAGCAGTGCATGCTCTCCAACCTGACCTGACCTTATCCAAAAGTGGACCACCTATAGTGTAAGATAAAATTATTACAACCAAACATCTATCTGAAAGTACACAAACATGTAGTATTGTGCTCTTGTGCTTATTCTGTAGAAGCTAGTAACAGGCAAACCAGTAGACATGACATAAGACCCAGAGTGTTTTAAGTGCCACACAGTGAACATGAGTGGCAGTTAGCAACCATATAGAGGAGGCTAGGAGCAATCTCTCTGATTGTTCAGTATTTCATTGTGAGGAGTTTCCTATCTGGAGAGGTAAGAAGAGCTAAGTCACTGTTGGATACAAGGTAAGGCCATGGGAGCAACTGTCCAGCTACATCAACCCAGAAGTTTGAGATGGTCTACTTTGAAACGTCATATTTACTGGAGAGCAGGTATCACAAAGCAATACACAGACAATATAGTGTTATGAGTTACGCATATTTATAGTTGTAAAATTCAAGTCAGCTGGTCCTTTAATTGAGGTTATTATTATATTAATTCTGTCTTACACACTTAACCTTTGTTTTCTTGCATTGAGTTATATTTTATATATCCATCTTTCCATTATCCAACCTGCTATATCCTAACTACAGGGTCACGGGGGACTGCTGGAGCCAATCCCAGCCAACACAGGGCGCAAGGCAGGAACAAACCCCGAGCAGGACGCCAGCCCAAGGCAGTATTTTATATATCCTTTTTTCAAAAGTTTGTGCAGTTTCATTTACCATTATATTTCCGTACCTCACAGTGCTTGGACCTTGAAATTGCTTTTTTATTAAGGGTACAGTATTCCTTTTTAGTTGTTATACAGGTAAACTATCATTTTTACTTTATGCATCACTGATTATGTTGAAGCATTGTTTGCAATGCAATACCACTTTATGCCCAACCCTTATTTTTGTTTGATGTTATTAATATTTACCTTTCATTTTTATTACAGTGTCATTCTTTCTTTCCTCCACTCCCTTCAGGCAAGCATTGTCCTCCTCCTCCCAACTCCAACTCTCCAAGTAAGATGAGGAAGCCCTTTTTATCCAGGACCCAGGAGTACATCCAGTGCCAGGACACTGAACAAAGGAGACAAATATGGGTCGGGCAGAAGCCCCTCAAAGCACTGATAGCCCTCCTCTGTGCTATGTGTAAGCCAGCTTAAATTCCTTTTTAATGTCCATTTTTTTTCATTTTTGAATCTTAGATTAATACTATTTATGGTGATAATTGTTTATTTTTATTATTTATTTAATTATTAATCTTTATTAGTCCTGTTTATTATGTAAATTCTATGTGGTTAAACATGTTCTGCCATCTGTTGTAAACCACTCACCCAAAATAGCCAAAATAGTGTGAGGCCTCCAAACAAGGAGAGCCTGCTCAGAGGAAGTGCACCAAAAGGCAGCCTAACTTCCACTTGAGTGGTTGGCTTTGGCCTAAAACAGGCTAAAATGTACTTAATTCTTAAAGTTCTCAAAGTTCAGAAATAGGCCATTGAAATGTTCCCCCATGTTGAAATGGACCACTGCCAATCTATGGCTAGAACAGAGTAAAGCAACAAAATAATCTTAATAAAAAGAGAACATATTAACAATTTTATTTTAAATGTGGCAGAAGGGATTTAAAACAATCCTAAACATATATGTCTTCAAAAATTACGGCTATTTTATTAATGGTTATCCCTCCTTTTTTTAAATATGGCAGTTGAAGCATTACTGGGTGCATTTTTCAATATTCAGCTGGAGGAATTCATGAGGAATGCAAACGTCTCCTAAGTTCATGACTAAAAAGACTGTTTTCTTAGCTTTTGAAAAGACAACATATGCTTTAGTTCTCTCTGTGCAACCTATTCTGTATGTAGCTAAGTCAGTAGTGTTAAATTAACGCTTAAAGTGCAAAACTCTACCCATATATATACACCTTTAAGGGTTACTTTATGACTGCAAAAAAATCCTTTAATTAACACTGACTATTTTGCTGTTTACTTTTGTTTACCCTGCATTGTACAAGTTGAGTGTAATATCCTTTAATTCTAAAATGGAATGAGCATTATCAGTTCTGATCAGTTCCATACACAGAGAGCATTTGCTACCTAATGACTCTAATGTTAGGTTAAGTGGGTCTGTTATCAGAAATATAATGACTGATAACGGGGATCATGTGCAACAATAGCAACTAAGCATTTTTGAAATAATACATTCTAATACTGTAATGTGCTTATTCATCTACAGTAGATTAATGGCAAGTGATATTGTATGTGATCTGTAGTAATGCACATTAACTCTGACTATATGTTAGGCCAGTACTGACATCAAGAGAGATTATCATCAACTAACCATGAAAAGATATTTGTTGCATGACATGCAAATTAAAATGGAGCATCGATTGCTGCCATTTATTAAAGGATATTCATTAACAGTTGTGCATTCAGTGAATTTCGTTTCATCACATGTATCACAGTAATCAAAACTCTTTATGTTAATGCTTATGAGCATTGTCATCAGTCATTAAATCTAAAGAACCTGCTAATAGGCTCAGTAGGTTCCTACTGGCCCATGAGGATGGGACTGATGAACGCTGATAACAACTATACACTTGAGTGGTAATAAACAGGACTGATGTTTAATTTATTGTATATTCTGTACTTTTTACAACCTAGACTCACATTTTATTAGAACTTTTTAAATATTGCTGCACATTGTCTGCTGAATAAGAACACTGTGTCAGCACATTCAGTAACTTTAAATCCTTTCCACAATTTTCTTCTTCCAGGCTCAGCATCTTCACATCTTATACTTATAAGTTATGGTTGTAATTTGAACATGTCATATTTATATCACACTACCTTTTCCAAGTGGTTTTCCAGGATAAAAAGGTCATTTTTATTTTTTTTTATTTTATTTTTTCTATCTATCTATCTATCTATCTATCTATCTATCTATCTATCTATCTATCTATCTATCTATCTATCTATCTATCTATCTGTTTTCTCAATTTTCCAACTGTATCGTATTAAAGTATACAATGTATGTTAAACTGATAACAAAAAATGTTGCCTTAATCGGAGAAAAGTTTCTTTTGGTGTCCTGATCAATATGTCATTCATAATTAATTTAACTTAGTTAAGTACGTTATGTTTCTAAACAAACTATGCCTTATTTAGAGTTAATGTCAAAATGAAAGTTAATTGCTGTTCTCTGAAAAAAAATGCACGGTCCTGAGGTATGTCAGTAGACCATGGCTTTCACAATTCTCTGAAAATTCTCTGCAATTTCACAGTTCTCTGAAAATGCCAGCAGAGCCTAAGATAAGTTAAAAAAAACAAGAATCGGACATTTGTGTCTAAATAAAGTGTTAAATCTTGAAATCCTTAAAGGTGCCCAAGTAAATACACACACTATTGAAGCCCTTAAGCATTTCCTTGAATTTGCATTTGAATCTTTCATTCATGTTCATTTACCAATCATCTGGTTTCTACCACAATTAACATGGGGGTCTTAGTGCAACTGTTCAATTCAAATGTCACAATAAGAACATATCTATTTTTTTCTATCTATTTATTTGTTGTTTCTATCTTTTCTGACATACTTTGCAAATTAAGCTGGTTTTCCTCTGTTTCTGACACTATGTCATTGATATAATCTGGGGAGAAAGACTTGAACCTTGAAACACTCCTCTATTGATGTCACCCCAGGCTGTGTATTCTCATTTCATCTGTGCTCTCTATTTCCTGCATTTCAATTTTCTATGATGCCACTGATAACTAAAGATTTTAGCTTTGGAGTTAATGTTCTGTTTGAGACAGTGTCAAAGCATTAGCTTTTTTGCAAAGGTTCAGAAATATTTAAACATTTCTATAGCAAGATTTGTGTTTCCAGAATCGCATAGATTAGAATAATAAACTGTTATTTAGAATGACTTTAATAGCTCTTACAATCTGGATTAAATTTAAACGAATGACCTTTTTAATATAACATAAATGTTTGACACTTTCCTCTTAATATTATGGGACTCTAAAGAACAGAAAATAAGTGTGTTTGTTGACATTTAGTAGAGGACCTTGCGCAGAGCAAGCAGATGAGCTGATCCTGTTTCTTTGGATTAACGAAAATGCTGTTTCATTGATAACTAATGTTGAAGTGAACTAGAGCACAAAACCTTAATCAAAATCAAAATCACACACCCAAAATTATGACTAGAAGCTTCAAAATGAAAGTTATATAAAAAACTTTTACAAGATACCCATCTATTGACACCATGTTTTCTACTATAAATAAGCACGCTACATTTTAAAGTTATTTTAAATTTTATCTTGACATATGATCAACTTGTTTGAATACATGTTACTTACTATATTATATAAAGCCATAATTAGCAAGGTCATGTAGTAATAAAATAAAAGCTCCTTGTGGTGTGTGGAGAATAAAAAGACCAGGATCACCAGGCTTTCTTGTTTCTTGAAGTGTCAACTGAGTACATTGTGTTTCTTTAAACAGATATGAATATTGTCCAAAGTTGTTACTACTCCTATAACTGATTTAAAGGCACTAAAGCCTTTTTCTAAAGTGACTCCTTTTAAAAAGGGTTTAATTTTTAATTACTAATATTTTTGCACAAAGTAAAAATACAGTCAAACTTTTATGAGCTATGAACAATTAAAAATTAAGCAAACTTTGAAATATGCATAACATTCATTATATCCATGAAAGCAAGCATTTTTGCAATGTTGGAAAAGATATCTTGAAATACTTGCTGTTGTCATGTGAAATTTTGTATATAAGTATATACTGTAAGACAAAGCAATGTAATATTAGTGTTGTATCACTGATTGTATATTGTATATAAGCTGATAAAGTCTTTATTTGTAACTTAGACATAGCAATGTAATATTAGTGTTATATCATTGATAAGAACAGCAATGGTTTGATGATTAAGGACCCATGTCTTTTGGGTTGAGTGTGGAATTTTATGACAGGGTTGGGGAAGCGCCTAAATCCAGTATGGCAAGTGATTCTCTGCAGGACTCTCTCAATCAATCCCCATAGGAAAGCCAAATTACCTAGCTGGCAAACATCAGCTCAACAAATGGTTTTGGAGGCAGGTGTGAAAGGAATTGTGTGCCCCCATTAGTCTGCAGTATGGCTGTTTGGGATTGGTTTGAATCAGAGGCCATTATGTAGCGTGATGCCCTATTGGTGTAAATATTTGGATAAAGAATATATCAATTCCCTCCCCCTTCTCTCACACCATCATAATGAAGGAGCATCTCACACACCATGGACTGAAAAGAAAATCACACTGAGAAGCACAACTCGGCAGCCATATTGAGACAGGCATGCAGCCTGTTCTGAAGAAAGCTGACTAAAATGAAAACTTAACTAGAGACATTTTTAGTAACTAACAACTCTGTGTGCCGCCTGAAATTACACATCAGCATTTATCAGGTTATATGGTTGCCAATATTTAAATGTACTTTGCTTATTGTTATTATTTTATGAATATTATAAATAATACATTCAGTTGTAACTTAACTCCTGCTTGTCTTTTACTCTATGTAATTACCTGAGGTTATAGATGTTGTAGGGAAGGTGGGGAGAAGTTATAAAGTACAACATCTTATAAACTGTGGTAAGTCTATGGGATATGAGGCATTGTGACATTAATGAATATAAAAAGGGAAAGTACATCACATTTCTATTTTTCAGTACATCTTAGTAAAAACTTTACCAAAGCTTTCAACATATCATAATAAAAATATGGCAATTAAAGTATTTTGGTAACACCATGTAAATGTGGTACAAATGCTTTAAAGAGTGGTGTGGATCAAAGGTTGACAATTGCCAATGAACTGAAAATGAATAATTTTCCCTCCAGTGAAAGAAAAAAACTAGAGAATATCTTCAATGAAGGACTTACTGAGGTTTATACAAAATGCAGTGTTTATAAGCTACTATATATATTAACACAGCATTTTTCTGAAGATTTCAAATATGAAGATGCCAATGAGTTCTCCACAGTTACAATGAGAACTGAGGAGGTAGTTAGTGATTTGAAATTGTAGAAAGGGAGGATTAATTAGGCTGAAATTAGTGATGACTGTACTTTTCACATAAATGTAAGAAAGATTTCTACCACTCAGAGAACTATAAGTATGGTAGCCAGTAGTAATTCAGGGACTTTCACAATTTGGTAAATAATACTGATGATCTTGGTTGGGGTGAATGGCCTGTTCTCATTAAAAAATGTTGTAATGTCATCTCCACACCACACACTGCCACTGACAGTGTTCTAATTGTGTGCTCCATGATCCACTATTAGATTTTGAATTTGGTCTCCTAAATTACATTTTGACAAATATTGATAATATTAGTGAATTAAAAATATCAACAAATAAGAAAATATACAGTTTTATTTTGAACTGTAATATTTAAACAAATTAAATCTAATCACATGGATTGTCAAACGACTCAAACCACTTAAACCTGAACACCAGCAAGACTAAGGATCTGGTGGTGGATTTTAGGAGGCCCAGTCCCCTCGGACCCCATTTTCATCAGAGAAGACTGTGTGCAGAGGGTACAGACCTATAAATACCTGGGAGTGCAGCTGGATGATAAATTGGACTGAACTGCCAATACTGATGCTCTGTGTAAAAAATGTCAGAGCTGACTATACTTCCTTAGAAGGCTGGTGTCCTTCAATATCTACAATAAGATGTTGCAGATGTTCTACCAGAAGGTTGTGGCAAGTGCCCTTTTCTACGCGGTGGTGTGCTGGGGATGCAGCATAAAGAAGACAGACGCCTCATGCCTGGACAAACTGGTGAGGAAGGCAGGCTCTTGTGAACGCTGGCCCGGACACACACAGACGGACAACATATTTTCACCCACACACCGTTTATTTACAATATATACAATTTCAGTGCACTCACAAACCCCAGTGCCTCTTGCACCGATTTCCCCAAAGTCCAGGGCCCACAGTCTTTGTGCCTTCCTGGCCGCCTCCCGTCCTCTCTCTCCAGTTCAGTCCTGCTACCTCCCGACATCCACCAATGACTGGAGGGAGGCGGCCCCTTTTATGGGAACCCGGATGGGCTCCAGCTGCTTCCCGACACTTAACGTTGGCCACACCCCTGTGTGGCGGAAGTGCCGGCTGCGTACCCGGAAGCCATCCATGTCTCCCTGGGATAATTGGGCACTGGGGCGCCGCCTGGTGGTGGCCACGGGTCCCTACAGAGCTGGGCTTCTAAGCCCCCTACCCGAGGCCTCCTGCATAAACAGGACGGACGCCCCCTCTCGGTCTGGAGGAGGCACACGCCCTCCTCACGTCCTCCTGGGCGTCCCGGCCGGGGACCACACTCTATTATAGGCATGGAGCTGGACAGTTTGACATCTGTGGCAGAGCGACGGGTGCTGACCAGGCTCCTGTCAATCATGGAAAATCCACTGCATCCACTGAACAGTATCATCTCCAGACAGAGGAGCAGCTTCAGTGACAGACTGCTGTCACTGTCCTGCTACACTCACAGACTGAGGAGATCATTCCTCCCCCACACTATGCGACTCTTCAATTCCACCCGGGGGATTAAACGTTAACACTATACAGTTTATTTATTGTCTGTTTTTACCTGCATTTTTATTACTCTTTAATAATAATAGTGTTTTTTGTATCAGTATGCTGCTGCTTGATTATGTGAATTTCCCCTTGGGATTAATAAAGTATCTATCTATCTATCTATCTATCTATCTATCTATCTATCTATCTATCTATCTATCTATCTATCTATCTATCTATCTATCTATCTGTTTTCTCAATTTTCCAACTGTATCGTATTAAAGTATACAATGTATGTTAAACTGATAACAAAAAATATTGCCTTAATCGGAGAAAAGTTTCTTTTGGTGTCCTGATCAATATGTCATTCATAATTAATTTAACTTAGTTAAGCACGTTATGTTTCTAAACAAACTATGCCTTATTTACAGTTAATGTCAAAAGGAAAGTTAATTGCTGTTCTCTGAAAAAAAATGCACGGTCCCGAGGAATGTCAGTAGACCATGGCTTTCACAATTCTCTGAAAATTCTCTGCAATTTCACAGTTCTCTGAAAATGCCAGCAGAGCCTAAGATAAGTTAAAAAAAAAAAAAACAAGAATAGGACATTAGTGTCTAAATAAACTTTTAAATCTTGAAATCCTGAGAGTAAATACACACAATATTGAATCCCCTAAGCATTTCCTTGAATTTGCATTTGAATCTTTCATTCATGTTCATTTACCAATCATCTGGTTCCTACCACAATTAACATGAGGGTCTTAGTGCAACTGTTCAATTCAAATGTCACAATAAGAACATATCTATTTTTTTCTTTAGAGAGAAAATTTTATGTAATATTCTAATTTCCCAATATTTTGATAGTGATTATCCAGTGAATGCTCAAAATCTGAGACTTTGACTGGGTAGCTAAACGTATCTTGTAATGCTTCTTTTTTATAATCCCTACACTATGCACTCCATTTTCATCAACAGCTTTGAAGTAAGTAATCACTAAGACATTTTTCTGTTATATGCAAAGTAGAGACATATACAGTGCATCCGGAAAGTATTCACAGCACATTACTTTTTCCACATTTTGTTATGTTACAGCCTTATTCCAAAATTGATTGAATTAATTTTTTTCCTCAGAATTCTACACACGACACCCCATAATGACAACGTGAAAAAAGTTTACTTGAGATTTTTGCAAATTTATTAAAAATAAAAAAATTGAGAAAGCACATGTACATAAGTATTCACAGCCTTTGCCATGAAGCTCCAAATTGAGCTTGGGTGCATCCTGTTTCCCCTGATCATCCTTGAGATGTTTCTGCAGCTTAACTGGAGTCCACCTGTGGTAAATTCAGTTGATTGGACATGATTTGGAAAGGCACACACCTGTCTATATAATGTCCCACAGTTGACAGTTCATGTCAGAACACAAACCAAGCATGAAGTCAAAGGAATTGTCTGTAGACCTCCGAGACAGGATTGTCTTGAGGCACAAATCTGGGGAAGGTTACAGAAATATTTCTGCTGCTTTGAAGGTCCCAATGAGCACAGTGGTCACCATCATCCGTAAGTGGAAGAAGTTCGAAACCACCAGGACTCTTCCTAGAGGCGGATGACCATCTAAACTGAGCAATCGGGGGAGAAGGGCCTTAACCAGGGAGGTGACCAAGAACCCGATGGTCACTCTGTCAGAGCTCCAGAGGTCCTCTGTGGAGAGAGGAGAACCTTCCAGCAGGACAACCATCTCTGCAGCAATCCACCAATCAGGACTGTATGGTAGATTGGCCAGACAGAAGCCACTCCTTAGTAAAAGGCACATGGCAGCCCGCCTGGAGTTTGCCAAAAGGCACCTGAAGGACTCTCAGACCATGACCATGCGGGGCTTTGAACATTTAAAAGACCAAGCAGTGCCCATCCTGTTTTCTCTCACTCTCTTGTCTCTCTTACCCCCAGCTCCCTAGCTTTGCAGACTGGGTTGTTTCCCTGCAGGATAAAATTTCTAGACTTTCTTCTATCACTGTGGAGCACCAGCGGCATGAAGAGGATGCCCAAAAACACTATTAGGATAAGCGGCGCAAACTTGCATCTTGGTTCTGACTCTTTCTGATCTGCATAAGTTTCTTGTGAAATGGTAGGGTCCCGCTGTCGTTCAGGAGCATATGGGGCCATGGATACCATGGAGGCCCATGCAGTTTTTACATGTTAATCTATTGAAAGAGTGGCATGAACCCCAGGAGGTGTTGATGTTCGTGGCTTCTGTATCCCAAACAGATGTTGCTGTTGTTGGCAATTTGACTGACTCACAGAAAGCGGAGTTGCTGCCTCTGATAAGTCAGAACACTGATGTCTTTTGTGCCATGCCGGGCCTGACTAGGCTTGCCGAACATAAGATTGTTACAGAGTCTGATGTTAAGGTGCAGATGCGCCCTTTTCGGATACCCGAGGTGAAACGGAATGTAGTGCGCAATGAAGTCAGACAGATGCTTGAATGAGGCGAAAGTAATAACAACTGGTGTAGTCCAATCATTTTGGTCTCAAAACCCGATGGATCGATTTGGTTCTGTATCGATTTTAGGTTTCCAAATTTGATGCTTATCCTATGCCGTGAGTTATTGGTGAAATTGGGACAGGCATCGTATATCTCTAAACTCGATCTTATGAAGGGGTACTGGCAGGTGCCTCTTGAAGCCTTCAGTTGTGAAAAAACAGCATTTGCCACACCTGACGGGTTATACAAGTTTAGTAGGCTCCTGTTTGGCCTGCATGGCACCCCTCTTACTTTCCAGCATGGGATGGATCAGATTTTGCATCCACATTTTGAATATTCGTGGGCATATCTCGATGTTGTCATCATTTTCAGTAATGACTGGCACTCACATTTGGAGCGGCTTCAGGCAATACTAGACAGCTTGAGACAGGCTAGGTTGACAGCTAGCCCTAAGAAATGTAAGTTGGGTATGTCTGAAATGCATCATTTACATTATTCTATGGGTGGAGGTTATTATTCTACGGGTGGAGGCTCAGTTAAAGAAGGTGGATGAGGTGCTGGCTTACCCCCGTTCGGACTTTCATATAATGCAGTGGTTCTTGAGCTGGCAGCTGTTTAATTTTATTGTCCGTCATCTTCCAGGCTCCGTGCACATTAATGCCAATGTCCTCTCTCTCCTAGCAGAGCCTGGTATTGTGGATCGCTTGGTTCACAAAGGATTGAACAAAGCTGAGGATAGGGGTGTGACCGCTGCTGCAGGGGGACATGGCACCCCTTCAGAAACCCCCTCTTAAACAGTTTTTCAATGGGAAACAAACTCACTCTTATAGCTCCTCTTTTTAGGATCAGTTGCCAGCTTGTCGCGCAATGAGGGCTTCAAACATTTAAAAGACCCAGACGCGGCCATCCTGTGCTCTCTCACTCTTTTGTCTCTCTTCCTCCTGACTCACTCTGCTCTAGCCGGTAGACCCCCTTGATTAACAAGGCTTTGTGAGCCAATGCGTCATGTTTGACAGCTGTTCCTTGTGAGGCCAGATTGCCACTGTAAGAGACTTGTGTTTGTATCTGGCAGAACAGCAATAAAGTTTCTACTCCTTGGAAAACCTGCTCAACTCTCTTATGACCCAAGCCTGACAATATTAATATTCAAAATAACAGAGTATAAAGGAGCCCCAGTAGTGTTTCTTGACATATTTCTGCTGTATAATTGGTAGGCTGAAAGCACTCAGTGTCAGTGTGTCAGAGACAAGATGTGCAGCATTGTTCATAATGACACTTGTTTAATTCTGTCTATTGCTACTTCCTCCAGATTGTGCCCTATAACTGATTTTGTCCTTTTAATTAGCTTATTGATTGATAGGAAAACTTTGCAGAAAAATCTTAAGCTCAACTTTAGACTTAAAACTAAATAGGGTAATTTAAAGATGTTGTTATGCTAGACTGACTAAAATGATATTCTAAAAGAATACCATGGAAATCTAGAGATCCTGCTTAATTAATCTTCGGTGTGCAACCACAGTAAGCAAAAACACTAAATAAAATGGCAAAAAAATGCATAATAATATAGTAGAAGAAGTGCTAGTGTTTCAAAATCTCTTACACACTTGTAATGTTACTAGGCTTACTGTATTACAGAGTCTTTGTTAATCACTGTCTTCATTTTCACATTATTTTGAGTTCTATGTACTTTAGTCTGTTGTTCCAAAATACTTCTAAGTAGACCACTTGTACATCATTTGGTTAAAATATTTAAATTTGACAAATGTGCTATTATTGTTTAATGTTGTCTTAAATTAGATTTTGGGAAAGAACAAAATGATTTCAGCTTACTAAAATCCAACAGAGTAAACTAGTGTTTGAGTATAAGAATGTCATCAAAGTGAATGTACAGTATATTTGTTTCCAGAGTAAAAGATGGGTACTGAGCTATTACACTAGAAATTAAAAGTGAAATTTTGAAGTCTAGCTTCAAAAGACTAAATGGTTTTTACAAAGGCAACAGTGCTAGAGCACTCATCCTAGTTGGTGTGCCCCTTTCATTTCTGTTGTTTCTCTTGTCATTCCAAAGAATAGAGGGAGGTGGGTTTGCAAACATTGAGAGAAAGGGTTGCAATGAGGCAGTAGCCCAGGCTTCCATCCGGTAATTATTTTAAAATTTGTAATAATTTCTGTGTGTGATACTGTACAGTAGGCCATACTGTATATAGTTAGTAGGGGTTGTGCAATTGTACAAAGCCCAAAGAAAGGAAAATATTTCTGTTGACTCCTTACTACTAGTTCAACCTGAATAAAATCCTTACATGTGCAATTAGGTGAAGTAATTAATTTTTTTTGTGTTGATATGTTTATTACAAATACAGTTCAGAGTTCAAATGCAGTTTCCTTTTTTTGCAATGCTAAAGATTGCCAGTTTTGGAACATAACTGAGGTTGTTTTTCTTATTGTGTTTATTATTTACAAATTTGCATTAATTGATACTACTGTAGGTAATTTACTTGGCATTGTCTAGGTATTATAAATTATATATTGACAAAATATATGACCCTTAGGTTTGTTGTATTAAGCCCATAACTTTTGTAAATGTATTATTGTATTAACCCTGTGTTTTTCAACTGCAAAGGACCCCAACATTTCAATAAATACTCTTGAGATAATATATTCCCAACTGGAGTAGCTTGGAACCATTACCAATATAGTGATGGCAATGCTTGATTAATAAACTGCTCAAAAAAATTAAAGGAACACTTTGAAAACACATCAGATCTCAATGGGAAAAAGAAATCCTCCTGGATATCTATACTGATATAGACTGGGTAATGTGGTAGGAACGAAAGGATGCCACATCGTTTGATGGAAATGAAAATGATCAACCTACAGAGGGCTGAATTCAAAGACACCCCGAAAATCAAAGTGAAAAAATTATGTGGCAGGCTAGTCCATTTTGCCAAAATTTAATTGCAGCAACTCAAAATTGTACGCAGCACTTTGTATGGCCCCTGTGTTCTTGTATACATGCCTGACAACATCGGTGCATGCTTCTAATGAGATGACAGATGGTGTTGTGGGGGATCTCCTCCCAGATCTGGACCAGGGCATCACTGAGCTCCTGGACAGTCTGAGGTGCAACCTGGTGGCATTGGATGGACCAAAACATAATGCCCCAGAGGTGTTCTATTGGATTTAGGTCAGGAAAGTGTGGTGGCCAGTCAATGGTATCAATTCCTTCATCCTCCAGGAACTGCCTGCATACTCTCACCACATGAGGCCAGGAATTGTCGTGCACCAGGAGCCGCTGTACCAGCATAGGGTGTGACAATGGGTCCAAGGATTTCATCCTGATACCTAATGGCAGCCAAGGTGCCTTTGTCAAGCCTGTAGCGGTCTGTGTGACCCTCCATGGATATGCCTCCCCAGACAATCATTAACCCACCACCAAACTGCTCATGCTGAATGATGTTACAGGCAGCATAATGTTCTCCATGACTTCTCCAGACCCTTTCACTTCTGTCACGTGCTCAGGGTGAACCTGCTCTCATCTGTAAAAAGCACAGGGCACCAGTGGTGCATCTGCCAATTCTTGTATTCTATGGCGAATGCCAATCGAGCTGCATGCTGCTGGGCAGTGAGCTCAGGGCCCATTAGAGGATATGGGGCCCTTGGGTCACCCTCATGAAGTCTTTCTGGTTGTTTGCTCAGAGACATTCACACCAGTGGCCTGCTGGAGGTCATTTTGTAGGGCTCTGGCAGTGCTCATCCTGTTTCTCCTTGCCCAGGTTCTCCTTGCCCAAAGGAGCAGATACTGGTCCTGCTGATGGGTTATGGACCTTCTATGGCCCTCTCCAGCTCTCCTAGAGTAACTGCTTGTCTCCTAGAATCTCCTCCATGCCCTTGAGACTGTGCAGGGAGACACAGCAAACCTTCTGTCAATGACATGTATTGATGTGCCATCCTGGAGAAGTTGGACTACCTGTGCAACCTCTGTAGGGTCCAGGTATCGCCTCATGCTACCAGTAGTGACACTGACTGTAGCCAAATGCAAAACTAGTGAAGAAACAGTCAGAAAAGATGAGGAGGGAAAAATGTCAGTGGCCTCCACCTGTTAAACCATTCCTGTTTTGGGGGTCATCTCATTGTTGCCCCTCTAGTGCATCTGTTGTTAATTTCATTAACACCACAGCAGCTGAAACTGATTAACAACCCCCTCTGCTACTTAACTGACCAGATTAATATCCCATAAGTTTCATTGACTTTGTGCTATACTCTGATTAAAAAGTGTTCCTTTAATTCTTTTGAGCAGTATATAATAAGAAGGAATTTAATCTGAATTTTTTTTTGGTTCAAAGAAAGGCATGTTAACCGTCATGAATTGCATGGCACTGTTTTCTGTCATTAAATCGCACAGTTGTGTTTCTTAGTGCTTGCTCTTACCCTGAGCTGCCACAGCTGCCCTAAAAGAGGGTGAGGACAGCACGACTGAAAGTTACATGCCAAAATACAGACTTATGGTGAGGTGTAGCTGTGTGGCACTTAAAAGCAAAGCTGTGCATGAAGAACAGACAAATAAGAAGAAATTATGCTGTGCTTTATTTATTTTTTGTTGCTGGATGCCAAATGTTGATGAAGGTACCAGTCTCCCTTGCAGGCGATGCCCCTGTTAGAATGTTATGGGTCAGTTGCAGAACAGACTACATAGTATCGTACTAAGAGGAGACAATCCTCAAGTCTAAGTGCTGTTGTAGTGAACAGTGAAATAAGATCAAGTTTATCTAATATGCACATAGACTTGTTGTTGTTTTCTGTTTTGTTGTCTGCTTGTTCAGCTGACTTTCTGATTACCCTTTAATTGCGGCGTGCAGGCAATTAACATCTCGACCTCTCTCAATTAACAAATATCAGTTGCACATTTCTTTCGGTTTAAAGGACCATATTACAGGGTTAAAGTATGTCCTCATGTAAACTTAATCAAAATAATTGAAATTGTTAAATTACATTAGATCAACATGAGTGTTGACGCTGTTATTGTAATTGTTATACACATAGAGCTCCTGAAAATGCCATGAAATCTATGGAAAGTATATAGAAAGAAATGATAATGAAAGGTAAATGTTAGTTAAATCGTATGTGAAGCATTACTGTCCCTCTGCAACTTCTGGGTTGATGATGACCTACCAGGGTGACCTGGGTATAATGCAAAAATAAAGTAATTTAAGTGATGTAGTGAATTCAGCCCCCCTACCAAATCACCATTTCTCCACCCCACCCGTTGTGTGCACACGTGTCACCTAAGCCAAGAAGTTTTACAGTATTTAACTTTGTTAGAATATAAAAATGCTATTGATGAATCCTATCGTACAATTAGGATTGCCCAGAGGGATCGTAAAATAACTTTGTATGTTAATGCATTGGGCATTAGGCAATATTTTCTGACTGTAGCTGCAACAGGATTTTAGGATGTTAATTTCCACAGTGCCGAAATAATCATAATCCCTCTCACCTTTAACTCTAGACTGAAAGGTCAGAATCACTTCAGATTTTATCTGCTCTCACCAACTGACCTGTAGATTATGCCCTAATAATTTCACTCCTACCTAAAAGTAGATGTGTTGCAATTACAGTCATTAAATTTCTATCGTCTTGTCCCATCTCAATAGCATTAGCATTTTTCTGTTCCAACGGTACATTGTGCTCTTTGTTGTATAAGGGACTCACACATTATATGCAACCATTCATCCATTATCCAACCCGGTATATACTTTTTCGGCTTGCGAGCTACTTTTAAAATGACCAGGTCGAAATGATCTACCTACATTAAAAATGCTATATATATACATATATATATATATATATATATATATATATATATATATATATATATATATATATATATATATATATATATATATATATATATATATATATATATATATACAGGTATATAGCATTCGAAGTCTGAATCACAATCTGATTGTATGGGTGGTTACCTACCAGGTAATGCGTGTGGTTGGTCTGCAAGTTGGCAAACATCCGCCAGATCATAGAATGTTACATACAGTAGTTAACTGTCAAATGCAAAGAGTACGCTACACATGTTTCGCTGTATTTTGGGTTCATCAGGCGTACTCACTCCACTGCACCCCTCATCGGGGATCGAACCTCGGACATCAGACAAATGCACTTCGATTGTGACATTGTGAGAAAAAAAAATTCCTCTTCCAATTCCACATCCAGCTCACACCCTCCTCAAACGTTTTTTTAAATCCCTTCTTTAGTCGATATACAGTAAATTGGAAGGCTAACTAGATCACAGCTGGAGTTTTGCAGTAGCTCGCGCGTTTGATCGTGCGTGCGGGATGACCAGTTAGAAGAAAAGAGATCTCAGACTGGCCGCCCTTTATGTCAATCAAGTGGCAAATGCCATAGGGAGGATATACAGTATGATAGTCTAACGTTTAAAAATTGTTTTTTTTTTTTAATGCAACGCGATCTACCTGCACTCAATTTGCAATCTACCGGTCGATCGCGGTCACGGGGGTCTGCTGGAGTCAATCCCAACCAACACAGGTACAAGGCAGGAAACAAACCCTGGGCAGGGCACCAGCCCACCACAGGGCGACACATTATATCGCCACTACTCAATCTAATGTACTAGTGACCAATGGCTTAAATCTCCAAGGAAGACCACCCAACCATCTCATTTTATTTTTATATGTAATGTTCATAGTGTGTAAAAAATGTGCCTGTGACATCATGGAGCCTGTAGGGGTCTTAACCTGCTAATGCTTTAACTCATTTTCTCAATTGTATTGATAACACTGAAGAGTCAATACTTGTTATTTATTATGCACTCAACTTTTTCCCAATAATTGAATTAATTAAACAATCACCAAAGCACATCAAATACCTAGTCAGAGGCTGGACAATATTTATAAAGAATGCCTCATCACAGTGCAAACTTCACAGGGGAGCATAAGCGTTATATACTACATACAATGTTGTAAAAGTTGTCATGTCAGATCTGTAGCCTCTGTAGATCTGTTACCTCCAAAACAACAGGAAGGAATACAACATGGAGGGAACTAGCAGCATCTTTCCATGTGCAATATTGAAACTGGTGGCTGACAGATTTCTTAATCAGAGACACCAAATCTGCATCTTTTTACTGAAGATTAATGGTTAAATGTTTGTTGATCCATATTTTTGTTTCTTAAATTATGAAATAAAAATATTTCCTTGCATCGCTTGTCTTTTTCTGTAGCATTGAGTTAAATATATTTGAATCAGTATCATGCTATACTTTACAATATTTTGTAATGGCATATTTGTGATTTTAATGTCCATAATAGTCTGTCTGTCATAATAGTTTGTCTGATGTGTGCAGAATTTGTTTTGCAACATGGCCGACTGAACCAAGTCCATTAAACCTGTTCATGAGGTGGTCTAAGTTAGCACGTAACTTTGTTCTCCTTCTCAAACTCCAAGAAGCATGGAACTGCACTTAGCCTTGTTCTTGATCCAATGCTAGTCTGCAGCTCTGAGGCACATTGCAACGGTACTAATCCCAGACCAGCACGGGATCATCCTTAGCTCAGAGTACAATGCAACTGACCCTTTGTGAGTGTCACCATGTGATGTCATGTTGGCCATTTTACTTAAATGAGAGAATTACCTTAGGACCTCATTTTAAACTTGTTAAAAATAAAGGAAGTATTTTTGTTGTGAAATAATTTATTCAGAAAGATTTGAACAAATTTAAGAGAATCTCTAGTATTTGCCATTTGGACCACTTAGTGATTTAAAATTAGATTTACCCTAAAAACAATGACTTTCTTCTATATAATTATAGCCATCTCTTTGTCCTTGGATCAAATAGTTTTAAAAATAGTTCTGAACAGTTACAGTTGCAATAAACAAAAGCAATGAATTCAACTGGAGACTAAGGTTTTCTTTACACTTGTAGAAGGATTAACTTTAATAAACTTTAAGTTAGTTAATTCAGTTGACAGTTCAGCACCCAGAATAACACATGATAAATTAAATAATTAAAGTTTTTTGGTAATGCTTTTCAAACTCAGGATAGAAACTTTGTACACAGTAACAATTGATTATCTATTTTTGAATTTGACAAAGGCTGAATATTGTTAATAAAAATAGGCAATTGCGTACTTTATTAGGATGCGTGCTATATACATGTCTCTGTATATAATGCTAACAGATTGATGGGGGAAATTTCATAAGAATGTTTGGACAGTGTTCATATTTTGTTACTAACTACTTGACTTTTGATAGTAGTTTATTTAT
The DNA here is from genome assembly GCF_016835505.1 of Polypterus senegalus. NCBI lineage: Eukaryota > Metazoa > Chordata > Cladistia > Polypteriformes > Polypteridae > Polypterus > Polypterus senegalus. The sequence goes on from NC_053154.1 coordinate 55,164,310, forward strand.
GGTTGTTTTCTGAAGTCTGGTAAGCAGAAATTGCCTGGATTTTTCTTACTGACCATTGTGAGAGTGTGCAAGGTTGGTTTAATTATCAGTTGTATTCCATATATACTACAGATTACATTCCCTGCATCATAGAGCAACAGGATGCTATAACTGCACAAGTCATTCTTTCAGCTATGGCTTGAGATGGTGATCACTGTGAAACATGCCATATTGCATTCAGATAGTCTGACATTATTTATTAAAAAATCTATGCTTATCTTAGCAACAGTAGGCATAAGGCTAAATCAGCTTTCGATGGGACATCTCCTCCTTACAGTACAGCAGCATATGTTGCATAGGGTGAAGAAGATGATCTGCCTTTAATATTCATAAAATTACATTGGTTCATATATCCAGAGAAAAAGTAATTAGTTCCTTTTTGCTATGCATTCTAATGTCAAGTATACACTATGTGATTTGTAGAAATAGTGGTCAAGTGACTAGTCACACTGCGCGATAGAGTCGCCAGCCATACATGTGCTCAAACTGTATGAACACGTTAGGTCCATTTGACATGTCATGATGTGGGTGCTCAGACTATGCGTGTACAAGACCTCGGCACACAGTTTTACCTATTCAAAAAAAAAAAATATGATGGCTACAGGCTTCTCAAAATGTCAACAAAGTAAAGAGCTTTATTCCTAACTCTAAAAGTGCAAAGAAAACAAAAATGTGTAGCTGGACATGAAGATGAGGAGCCGACAATACGTTTTTTCTTACAGAGAAAATTAAAAGTATTGTGGGCTCAGGTCAAACAGTATATTTTAACTCCATCCCAGTTTTGTAGGGTAGCTCTGATGCCTACAGCTGCTAGTTTCAGAATTAATGTTCAATCTGGGACTGTACCAAAGTCTTTTTAAAAGTCTGAATGAATTAAGCCATATATTTTTTTAACTATTGCAAAAGTCTAAAAAGTTTGTTTGTCAAGATCTTCCTCTCTTAAACCCACATTGGTTGTTTTTTAGTTGGTTATTTTCATGTAGGTATTTTTCCAATTTATTTCTTATTAGAGTTTCCATAATTTTGTATTGTACAGAAGTGAGATGTTTTGGCCTTTAATTTACTAGGATCCATGTTGTCTCCTTTATTGAAGATTGGAGTCACATTTGCAACCACTCCTCAGGTACTTCTTTCTTGAGTCTTGACTGCTCAAATCTGTCTAATAAGGGTTTATGAATGACATTTGTCATTTCCTTAAATACGTCTGGTAAAACCCATCAGGTCCAGGGCTTTTATTACTCTTTCAATGTATTGAGAGCTTGAAGCACATCTGAAACTTATATTTTAAAGTATATGAACTCAGAGCTTGTTTCTGCTTCTACATGGGGCATTTAATTTATTTCTTTCATTACAAACACTTGGGTGACTTATGTATTAAGTTTATTTGCTATTTCATTTTCATTTTCAACAATTCCTCCTTTTGTGTACAACTTCTCAAAGGGAGGACCCTCTATAAACTACTAACATCCTACAAGCCCCTTCTGGATTCACTCATCCAGACTCCCCAAGTAGTGGCCATGTGTGTTTAATTGTCACCCTTGCCTGTCCTCCCTTGTGCTTACTCTCCATATTTTATAAGAACCACACATTCCTGTCCTGTGCTATGTAGCCTTTTTCTTAAGGCTCTTGTGAGAAACTGGTACGTTTCAATCCAGTTCACATATCAAATGTGGTTCTCCTGCCTATCATTCTACTGGAGAATTCAGTAAATGTGAAAAGTACTGTATAACAACCTCACGTGGCCATGGTGTTCCCATACAGGCACGTACTGAACCAGTATATTCCCAGTGTTGTTTACTCCTTGTCTTTCATTGAGTTTTACATTGGATGTTAGGCTGTTCTGTGCCATTTTTTAGTATTCCTGTCTATGGCAAGACTGGCCCCTATCCCTTTAATAAATCTGCTTTAATTTATAAGCCTTTCAGTTAATACATAGTTTTGATTATAATGAACAAAGACTTTTTGGTTACCTTTTATTATTTTATATTCAATAACAGTCAATCAATTCATTTTCAACATTTGCATACATAATACTAACAAAATCCACAATACAAATACCCCATTTCATTAAAATAATAATTTAATTAACAAACTTACCTGTGCAGGAGAAATCGTCAACTCTTATATATCCAGAGATACAGTCACATCGGTAAGATCCAGGCAAATTAACACATACTGTGTTGGCATGACAATAGTGCATCTCGCCTGCGCACTCGTCAATATCTAGGGAAACAGAAGCAACAATGTCTGCTGAAACAGCTTCATTCATTAAGGATTAAATAGAGGAACATTAGCTGTTTTTTTTTTAATTTGTTACATCTCGCGTCTTTCAAAGGCAGAATTCACAAAAGGCTTAAAGAAGTTTCCCTCAGTAATTTTCTTTCAAAACCTGAGGATGCAGTACAAGTTGAATTAGATCAGGGAAAGGTTATGCAAACAAGCCTTTGAAATATAGCATAGTGTCAGAAAGTAAAGATTAATGAAAGAAAAGGTTGGGTGGGGGTAGCAAACACATAGACTGTATTTTATTTGGATGGATGAGTGAACAGGGATTGCATAAAAAGGCACCAAAGTCAGGCATGAAATGCAGTTGTCAGAGTCCACCTCAGTCAACCAGAACAGGAGAAGCAAAGTTATTCATCTTGGGTAGATGACTTAAATTTCAAACTGCCATTTAAGAAAAAATCACTGAATACACAAATGTATGCTGAGTGTCATACAATTTAAATTATACCATGTGGCATTTTCAACCATGTCTGCAAGTGTCCAAAATTATTGATCAATAAAAAGGTCGCCTATCAAACCGTGGTTTCTAATAGCATCCAGGTGTCAGTCTTAGAAAGTTTTGCTGAATCTTTGTTTTCCAGCCTGTCAAGGTGAAGTGGACTGCAAATGTTTCTAATTCTGACTTTGTTTTTGTCATAGTTAACTCACCTTAACACCACTATATTTTTTTCCACCAATATTATTTAAAACAGTTACATTTCCCATTATATATTATATCATTTAAAATTGTGCTAGTCTCATACAGGAAAATACTTAATCGGTCAAATTGAAATGAAACACATTCTTTATATTTATCCTCTATGTATATGTAAAATGAAGCAGCACTTATTATGTTTCATTCTATACTGTACATTTAATAATAATTTGTGCAAGATTAGAGGTTGGCATGGTGCCCAGTGGTTGGCACTGCTGGGTTTGAACTCCAGCCCTGGCATTGTCTGTGCAGAGTTTTACTTGGAATTTGTTTCTTCCATATCTCAAAGAAGTGCATGAGAGTTAAAATGGTGACTGTAAAATAGAATATCTGCATATACTTATGATGGGTGAGCATCCGTGTCCAAGATTGCTTTCAGTTTTGCACCTGGCACTGACAGGTGAGACATTGTCTCCTCAAAACTCTAAACTGAATAGACAGATTATGACCGCAGAACTCATTTGAAAAGATGATAAGTTCAGATCACCCATGGTAACAACAGGAAAGTGAAACTGGTTTTTAAGCTCAGTTCAAAAGAGTGATTAAAACAGAGGCAGAGATCATTACACTAAACTTTAAAGTCCTAAATACCAAAAGAAAATGAGAAGTCAAAACCAAACAAAACCTAAAGCGTATTGTTTTTGCAAACTTTGAACATAAGTGAAATTTCTTTTTTTGCTTATTTAGCCCTTTTGTTATTGTTTAAATACATTTTAAATTCTGCTATTAAATCTGTTTTTTTGGTTTTGTTTAGTTTTTATATTTAAGTCAAATGACTTTTATTGTTTGTTAATTATTTTCAGTTTTGCAGTTTGTTAAGAATAACAAAACTAAAAGAAGTGGGAGTTCAGGGTGTCATTTGTAGATGGGTGCAAAATTGGCCCAGACACTGGAAGCAGAGAGTTATGGTACGAGGTACCTTACAAGAATTGGCAGATGTTAAGAGTGGTGTCCCACAGTGCTAAGGCTGCTGCTATTATTAATATGTATAAATGATTTGGATAGGAATATAAGTAACAAGCTGGTTAAGTAGGCAGATGATGCCAAGCAAGGTGGGTTGGCATATAATCTTGAATTCATTGAATCATTACAGGGAGACTTGGACAGCGTACAGGCTTGGGCAGATTTGTGACAGATGAAGTTTAATGTTAGTAAATGTAAAGTATTACACATAGAAAGTAAAAATGTTAGGTTTGAATACAATCAAAAGTACAGCTATTGAGAAGGATTTAGGAGTTGTAGTGGACTCTATGCTATCAACTTCCCGACAGTGTTCAGAAGCCATTAAGAGGCTAACAGAATGTTAGGTTATATAGCGCAATGTGTAGAGTGCATGTCAAAGGAGCTTTATAATGCACTGGTGAGGCCTCGGCTGGAGTACTGTGTATAGTTTTGGTCTCCAGGCTACAGAAAGGACATAACAGCACTAGAAAAGGTCCAGAGAAGAGCAACTATGCTAATTCCAGGGCTACCGGGGATTAATTATGAAGAACGATTTAAAAGCTGAGCCTTTTCAGTTTCAGCAAAAGAAGATTAAGAGGAGACATGATTGAAGTGTTTAAAATCATGAAGGGAATTTGTACAGTGGATCAAAACTGTTATTTTAAACTGCGTTCATCAAGAACACTGGGACACATTTGGAAACCTGTTATGGATAAATTTCACACAGGCATTAGGCAGATTTTCTAATTTTTTTCTCCAGAGAACCATAGCCACATTGACTACATTACCATGTAGTGTGGAAGACAGTAAGACTTTTAAAGCAAGACTTGATGTTTTTTTAGAAGAATTAAGTGGATAGGACCGGCAAGCTTTGCTGGGCTGAATGGCCTGTTCTTGTCTAGATTGTTCTAATGTTTTGATGTTCAGTGAATTACTTTATGAGCTAATATATGTACAGGTGTTACTTGTCACACATACTGTTGTCTCCTATGCTGTTGGAGGAGCTTTGTAAACTCTGCATTTTAGTGGCGGTATTCTCTGAGGTGCGCAGACCTGGGACTGGCCAGATCTCTGTAGCTGGGTACATTTTTTATTGGTCTGGTCACTCTGACGGCGGTCATACTCAGGGAGTAGTTGTTGCTCTGATGGATTGGCTCCTCCAATGGTGTCCAATCTCGCTCCTTTCAAGGAATGTATTATGAGAATCAGATTAAGGCACTCTCTGGGTGTCTTCTCTGTTGTCTCAATGTATGCTCTGACTGCGGTGAGTGATGTCTCAGTGAGAGAAACATTGTATTCGCAACTTCACTTGGTGGTTGACGGATGCCTGCGAGGTGACACTCCTATGGGCAATGACATGGCTGGCTGTGAGGAATGTGTCTAGCAAACTTGGTGAAAGTGGCTCCATGTTTCTTGACTCTGCAAAAAGTCAGGGGCTGCAGATTTCAGCACTTCGAGCTGCACCGTTGGACTTGGTACTCAAATACTGTTAAGTGCAGTAAAAGTGACTGATCAAATCCTCATCAGCAGATGCTGGAGGCTCCTACAAAACTGCAGGGTCTATAGAAGTGCCCAGTTGTGAATTCTGACAACTGACTTGTGCTGCTACTCTGAAGATCTAGCTTAGGTCCAGTAGGCTACCACCTACTAGAAGAAATAAGGGTGGAACTTGCCAAACACGAAGGTCAGGCTGTTTCTAAAGAGTTTAAATGTAGGTTTCAGACTTGGGTACTACTGCTGATCCTAATGTGATGTGGGAGACCTTCTGTAACAAGACCCTGAAGATTGCTGAGGGTAGTTGGCGCTGCCGGTGTTCCCAGAAGGAGGTGTTTCATCTCAGAGGACACCCTGGATATCATCAAGAGGAGTTGCAGCGCACAGCTTGATGGCAACTGTGGTCTGTACCAGGAACTGAGAAGGATGCCTGCGAAGACTTTGAGGGCAGATAAGGAGGCGTTTGTTAGAGAGATCTGGGACACACCATCAATGGTCTAGTGACCCATGTCCTGCTTACAGAGGAATCAAAGAATTGCACACATCCAAATCTGTTCTTCAAAAAGTTGCAGTCAGGGAGGGTGATTGAATGGTCGTTATGGGTAATGATGCAATTATTACCTACTGGACTGGCTACTTTGAGCAGCTGTTTAAAGCTAATCTGCTGACTAGGACATTGGACATCTCAGGGTCCATGGTTCTTAAGGCTGTTTCCCCAATTAGGTGTGAAGCACCCAATCTCACTGATCCATAAATAGTATGATGTTGACCATGTAAACAATAAACAATATTGTTCCAAGTAACAATAATAACATTTTGAAAATGACAAAATCAAATCAAATAACACCTAATGGAACAGAACTTTAATAGAATAGATATAGGGACCTAACCAGTTGAAATGCATCAGTTAAAAGCATCATTAAAATATGGTATTAGAAATCAAAATAAAGCAAATTTAAAAAGTAAAATGAGTGTATTATTGCACAGCAAAATTGCCATTAACTCATAGTGTTAAGGCGTTTAAATATCTGTATGCTGTATATAAAAATATTTTCAATATATTTACTTTTAAAGTGAACTGCTAATTTCTCTGTTTACAAGTTAATATATTTGTAAGTACAAACAATAAGTAGGGAAACATACAGAATCACTTTCTAATTTTTAAATCAAAAAATGTACATATTTTTAATAATGCATATAATAATTATATTAAATAAACAATCCTTTAACACTCCACATATAATACCAAGTGCTGCTGCTACCCTAATTTTGCCTGGTGGTTCCTTGCATGAAAGTGTACAGTAAATTCCCAGCAGCTTCTCTGGGAGGAGGACTGCGACCAGTGGGTGATATCTGGGATTTTACTACATCTGACAATTCCCTGATTCATGGTCTTGATAATGAGCCCTTAAAGAGTGACAGTCTTATTGTGTATAACCACACACTAAACTATGAGCCCACAATGACCACCTAACATGTTTGCACTCATGCAGACACGGAGAATGCAGTGATGCCTAGGTGATCATTTTCATGGTAGCCATGAATAAAACAGTAACTTCTAAAATGGGAAGTAGAAATGTATTTTTGATTATCCTTCTCCATGTTGACCATTCAAGTAAGACCATGTATTTTGTTAATTAATTGTTAGGCACCTTAATATGTACCAACAGATTAAAAATGAAACATTTATCTTATCTTTGTATTATTACATATACTGTAAACCCTCAGTCTTTGACTTTTCTGAATTTCAAAAACACAACAGAATTAAAATATATTTTGTGTTTTTATGTTTGAATTTTTTATCTGTCATAAGAAAAATATTAGAAACTTTTAGAAATAAAATGCTAATTCCATAATTAGTGAATACTTAACTTGTGACCAATCACCTTTGTTTGAACAAATCAATACACATGTCAGAACTATTTTACATTAGCACCTTTAGCTAATGAAACAGATCTAGTTATTAAAATTCAGTTTTCGCCATCGGAACAAACACATTTTGTCCTCTAGGGCTGGTTGAAACCAACAAACACTAATGTTTGTACAAGTTGCCGTAAGCCATTCAAGTTAAGCACATGAAGAAATAAACTATAATGATTAAATAAGATAAATTATTTAAATGATCAATTTACAATTGATTAGACACAGTGATAAGCACTTATAAGTGAAGGGGGAGCAAGCGTTAGTATTCAAAGCACCCTATTTAGTTTGTGTGATCCCACCCTTGTTATCAAAATAGCTACAAAATAGATACTGAATTATTAAGGATTATAAGAAGTGTGAGTCTCTTATAACATAGATGAAATTACTGAAGTATCTGTCATTCTTTAAGGTGTTGTCTCATCATTTGCATTTGCGACTTCTGGATTGAAATGGACTGTTAGCCCAACATGTGTTATCTGCATCTTATAAGGAAAGGATGACGAATAGACATTTTTCCGAGTTAGTCATATATACTGTGGCGGATGGCCAGGGCCCTTGCCTGGCTGGGACGCCCCTTCAGTATATGTGTATATGTTCCGGCGGAGCAAGCATGGGCTACCCAATACCTCCCCTGGGATGCTAGATGGCAACCCCCCTGGGTTGCAACGGTGCCTCGGACACCTGCAGAGCTTCAAGGGAGTTGGAGTTTGGTGCAGCCCTGTTGGGATCAGCAGGCGCCGCCAGTGGTGCTGCAGCAGGAGCTGCTGGGCTCTTATGGGCAGTGTTTTCACCGGGTGCCTTATAAAAAGAGCCAGCAGCCACCACTTGGGAGCCAGAGTCGGGAGAAGGGAGACAAAGCTTAGTGGAGAGGAGTGATGGAGAAAGAAGAAGAGGAAGAGTTTGGTGTTGTGTTTTTGCTTGTAGGACTGTGTTGTGCCTGTGGGGATGGGGAAGGTGTTGCCCACAGGTGAAGAAATTGAAATAAACCATTTATTTGTTTTATCAGTGTGCCTCCCGTGTCTGACTGTGTCAGGTCAGGCATCAATATAGCGCCTTTTGTTACAATACACAAAACTTGTTCTACTGCCGTCAGTATTGGGTCTGCTGCATTCTTCTAAGGTGCTGACATGGAAACAGAGATACAGACGAATAAAACTACTCAAATGAATTTAAAAGTTGATATTATTTAAACAAAGGAATCTACATGTGGCTCCCCTTCTGTGTGAAAATAGAGCAGCTAAGACATTTTCAAATCTTGTCATCCAACAATTTTTTTTCTTTTTTCAAAATCACTGCGCAAGTCTGTTATCTTTCCAGACAGCAATTATTTACTTTTACCAAACTCCAAATCCTCAAATCCTTAGTTTAGACTATTCATTTCCGGACTGTTGGCACAGTGTGGTGTGGTGCAGTGGTCTGAATAATCTAAGGTTGACATTTTCATCCTAAGATGTGTCTTCCTGTGTGACCTTAAAAAGTAATTTAACCTGTCTATCTTGAAAATTATGAAAACTAAAACATAGTTGTCAACATAGCTTTTGTCCCAAGATCAAAGAGCATTCATTTAATGACGCACCGAAAAGTAGTTTAAGTGCCCCACGTTTGCAAACAGGTCAGTGTCTTGAATTGTCATGTACCTCTTGATAATTTGTATTGTTTAAGTGTTACTGCTTGCACCCAGTGTGATATTCAAATCTGAATATACAGGGTGGTCCAGATCTAATTATGCAGATCCAGACTGTCTGGATGACTTTGATTTATGTGTCAGTTCGCACACTTCTCGATGGTCCGGGATTTTTTGGGTGATTTTCTATATAATAAACTTAATAAGTTATAGTGTAATGAAAATTAGATCTGGACCACCCTATATTATAAGAGGTGGGTGCAGTATGCTGGCTCGTGCTGCAGTCTCACAGATCCTACAGGCTATTTTTGAATTAAAACAAGGCAACAGTCTGTGTGGTAATTGCATGTTCATCTGGGCTCTTGTGCTTTTGCCTCCCACATCTAAAAGATGTGCAAGTTCGTTGAAATGATGTTTTTAAACTGGGCAAGTATGAGTGTGTATGTGAATGTGCCAACTGATAAGCTCGCTTCCTGTCCAGAGCTGATTCTGGCCTGTAGGTTAAACATAAGTAGATTGAAAATTGGTTGGATGGATATTTTACAATGAGCTTTGTAATGAGTACAATGAGTCAGTGATCTTTAAGATGCAGTGTACACAAAGAGGAAATGTTCAATGTTCAACAGAGTAAAATATTAGGCAAAACAATGTATGAGTAACCTATGCACATTTTAACCAATACAACAACAGCATCAGGTATTTCATCTGAGGCTAACACTTTAAACATAATGTTTAAAAAAATCAGAGGCGACTGAGTGAGATGTACATGAGTCAGAGCATTGTAAATGACATTTAAACCTTAAACTGCAGACAGAAACTACATTTTTAAGCTATTTGGCAGACCCATTGCAAAAAGTATTTGGAATTGATAAGGAAGGAATCTTAATACTAGCAAAGCTTTTGAGAAATTGCTCCTGAATAGGTCCATACGTGTACAGGGTGCTGACTACAGCAAAATATACTGAGATCATCTTCCCTTGACAATGCTGTAATGCTCTGCTGGAAAGTTTTATGTGGTAATGTTATGCATGGTGAGGGCCAAACTCAAACATGAAGGATCAAAAGATTATTTTTGAAAATGTGTTAATTTTAGCAATAAACAAGAAAAAAATATTTTATTTTAAATCTGTTTGGTTAGGATAATACGATGTTGCAATTTGGTCAGTCCTGACTAGAATGTAATACTTGCTTGTGATATTCATTTAGATGACCTAAAGATATACTGCTCTGGCAAATATTTTCTTTTTGTTTAGTAGACATTTAAGAGCAAACTGTGAAGTACTATAGGAAGGTCTCACACACTTTGCTAAATTATGCCATTTCCATGGCCAATTCATCCAGGAAACCCCTAAACAGCTATGCAGGCAGAAGTGCACAATTATCCATCGTCTAATCTATAATTGTCAAAGTGTCAAAAAAGATTAAGCGTTTTTAAACGTGTTTCCGAATACATTATAATTGTAGGGAAAAAATGTACCTAAATGACTAGGTGGCAAACAACTACTTTTCACCAGAGTAGGGAAAATCATAATAATACATTTTGAATTATGACAGTATTTTTTCTGATAATTTCATCCTAAGGGGAAAAATACAATAATGCTTTCCAAAATTAATATAACTACTCAGTTGCTGAAAAATATGCAATATATGAAATCTGATGGACTGATGCAGTGGAACAATGATTAGCTGTCCTGCTTCATAACTGTGGAGATCTGTGTTCAGTTCTCAGGCAGGTCATCATCTATGAAGGGTTTGCTCATTTACAGCAAGTGTGATATGGGGGATTGGCATCACATACCAGACTCATCTGTTAAGTTTAATTGTCAACTATAATTCAGCCTGGTGTATGAGATTATGAACTGCTGTTCTATCCAGGGTTGGTTCTTGCTCTGCTCCCGAGTTTGCCAAGACAGCCTGTTGCCTGCAGATCAAATGGGTTCAGAAAATGGATGGATCAACAGCCCCAATTACCTCTTTGAATGATGTATGCATCCATCTAACTATCTGTTTTCCTAACCTGCCTTTCCAGAGCCTATCCCAGTAATTATCAGATGCAAGGCTCCAGCCAATTACTAACTAACTAAAAAATATGAACACTATTGTAGCTAATCATGCAGTCTTAACTTGACAATTACTCATTTTGGAGTCTCCCATTCTGGAATGTTCTGACATCACCAAGATATGGTATTGCTTACCAGCAAGAAAGTTTTCAATACTGTACATATTTATGTGTGTAACTCTTCTTCCAGGTATTTCTATGTTGCTCATCTTCAGATTAAAGAATGTCAAATGTTGGATGGTAAGAAGTACTCTTGAACCATCCCCAGACTCAGAATTAGGCTAAATGTGCTCAAAATATACTTGTTTAAAAAGTGCAGATTTATTACAGAAATTAAATAAGGCAGGGCTATAAAAAAAGAAGAGAACACAAAATACAAAAACAAAGGGAGTAACTCACCTGCTTCCCTAGTAAGGGCTTTAAATCTGAGAATGCAGTCGTTACTCAGGGAGTTCTTCAGGCCACTTCTTTTTCTCATCTACATCTTCCCAATACGAAATATCATGCCCGGTACTAGAGGCAAGGCCGCCATCGTGCCATTTAATTTCAGCCGCCCTCACACCATATAATACCTTCACTTATTTTTTAAACCAGTGTATTTATAATTAAAAATTTTCGTAATTTCCTTAATGTCAAAAAAAATTAATCTTCGTAGGTAGAAGAAAACTTGACTTATGCATTTAACGAATCGGCAACAAGTTTAATTAATTCATCAGTAAAATTCCGATTAACACTACAAAAACTTCTGGTTGATGTGCTGCGTACTTGAGCTGCCACAATTCACGTGCTGTGACTTGCCTGTTTTTCTTTGAAGCAAGTTACCAACATTCAACGGGAAAAGACGAGCTCCGCGCCGAGCCTGCGTTTTGTTAAGGGCGGCCTCTATGTTCAGCCACCTTCGTACATGCACCCTTTGCACGACCAACAGAACCGGGCCTGGGTAATATCTTTGTACACCAAGGTATTAAATTTCATTTTTATGCTGATGACACACAGTGTTATCTATCCACTAAATCCACTTCTGTTTTCCCTCTAAATACTCTTATGGCATGTCTCCAAGACATAATGTCATGGATGGCTCACAATTTTGTTTAATTAAATAGCAATAAAAAATGGAGGTGCTCCTCATTGGTTAACTGTTCTTCCATTTTAACTAACAACACTATCACAACCATCTCTTCCCAAGTTAAGAGCATGGGCATCATTCTTGACAGTACTCTCTATTTTTCTTCCCATATAAATAATGTTTCTCGGACTGCCTTCTTCCATCTCTGAAACATTTCTAAACTTTGTCCTGTTCTTACACAACACAGTACTGAAGTAATGATTAATGCTTTAGTCACTTCATGTACAGATTACTGTAATGCTATTCTATTTTGCCTCCATAAAAATGTTATCCATCACTTAAAACTTAAAAAAAAATCTGCTGCTAGGATAATTACCTGTTTTAAATCCACTGAGTATATCACACCCATTCTCTCCCAACTTCACTGGCTCCCTGTTAACTACAGAATACAGCACAAAATACTGCTCTTAACATTTAAAGCTCTCCACCACCTTGGTCCTCCCTGCCTTACTAATCTCCTACCGACTTATATTTCCTCTCGCTCACTCAGATCCTCATCTGCAGCTTTACTTTCTGTACCACACATCAAACTCTGTTCTATGGGAGCTTGAGCATTCTCCTCAACTCTGGAATTCTCTTCCCCCTTATATCCATCAGCTAGAGTCAATAACACAATTTAAAACTGCCCTCAAAACATACTGCATTTTTTCAAACTGGCATACCAATTATGAGTTTAACACTGTTACAGCCTGTTATCTTTGATGTTTGGTACTACTTCTGTACTTTATTGCTGTTTGATTTTATTGCCCTATTTGTTTTTATCTTTATTACTGTAGTTTAATTCATTGTAAGGTGACCTTAAATGTCAAGAAAGGCGCCTATTAAATAAAATGTATTATTATTACAATGAGGATAACTCTTTAGATTTCTATCTAGAAGTCCGTGGCGTTCTTGCACCCCCAAGCCTTCCATTACTCTTAAACAACATGGCATCCTTGCATTGGCATATTTCCCACCAGGGCATCCATTGCTTTATGTGTTTGGCCCTACCTGCTTCCTTCAAGAGCAGCTCATATACTCACAAGATCTACAATCCCTGGTGTAGTCTATGCTGTTTGCATTACATGTTAATTTGACTTGCTATTGCCCATGCATGCATTATTAGGATTTGCATGGTAGTACTCACACCACCTTGAGCTGCATGGAAACAAGGCATTGACCTGATCACCCACAAACACTGACCCTCCATATCAGTATTTCTTTTCGTTTGTGAATATCAACAGTATCTCCTATTACAGAACATTTTTTACAGAATAAAAACTTGCTTGCCATTTTTCAGGCTGAGGGAGATCTAATCAAAACTCACAGCTCCCTATTGTCATTTTGCCTGATAGGTAGCAGGATGTGCTTCCACCTAATAACATTTAATTCCCAGCTAATACTTTTGAAATGTTTTACCCTCGTGGTCTGTCTTCACCTTATGGCCTGAACTCGTGCTGTGAGGTTTATTGGTGGTAAATTATCCACAGATATCTTTCCGTTTATTAAACTTGCTTAACAAAATTTAGGGTGAGAAGGAATTACAGTCTATAGCAACATAATAGCTTACAAAGTGGAAAGCAGTCCTGAGCAGTAAGCATGGCACACTGAAACACAAATATAACACAAATAAATTGATAATTTAGGGTTGTTAACCAACCATCATCATCATTATTATTTTACTCTTCTAATTTTTTTCATTTATCATGGTGACATATGACAATATTGTCCATTACAGTCACTTACAAACATAACACAAATATATCTAACAAAGCATATTTTTAAGATTGCACAGTCCAATGCAAGGTTGTGAGTGGCTGGAACCTATGTGGACAGTTTTAGGCACAAGATAGGAACCAACCTGGAACGGAGCATATGTCCATTGCGGTAACCAATCTCCCACACATCCACACAGGGCCAGCATATAATCACCAAACAACATACCACAGACATGGTAAGCTATAGTATTTTGGAAAAACAGTTAGAATTTATAGACTGATCATTTCTTAAACTGTCCATGGGATCTGAACTGCAGTGCTAACCATTGTGCCACATTACACGTGTGTGATTGTTCACATGTGCCTGATGGAATCACGTAAGTGGTATCATGGAGGGGGTGTAGGAGACACACATATTTGTCAGTTTCATCCACACCTCCTAAGGTCACAACCCGGAAGAAGATCCATAATCACCTGTCATGCTCCATGCACCTCTTTGAGCTTCGCTTTGACACTTCCACACACCAAGTAGCTGAAAATGTGCATACCCAGCAAAAGTTGGGGTTTGTAAAACAAAACTTGATGGTGCATAGACTAATGATTTGACACAACATAGGTTGTTTGGTATGGCTTGAAGACATGTATATGGTCATATATGAAGGGAAAGAGCTTTTAGGGGCTGGTTGGATTTTTCTGTCCGTGATGATTACTGCTGGCTTATGAGCCAATTTCGTCTTTCAAGAGCCATTCTTTTGGAACTATGTGTTGAGTTGGTCCTCACATTAGGAAGTTAGGCTATCCGAAATCAGGCTTTACCTGTTCATATTCAGGTTTTAAAATACAGTGGAACCTCGGTTTGCGAGCATAATTAATTCCGGAAACGTGCTCGCAGTCCAAAGCACTTGTATATCAAAGTGAATTTCCCCATAAGAAATAATGGAACTCAGATGATTCGTTCCACAACCCAAAATTATTCATATAAAAATGATTAATACAAAATATAAAGTAAAAATACATGAATCAAATTAACCTGCACTTTACCTTTAAAAAGAATCATGGCTGGTGTGAGTGAGTTTTTAAACTCTCGTGGGATTCCGCCCAATGAGACGACACATGGAAGAGCCCAAAAGCAATTGCAGTCTCCCAGCGCTGTAGCAGTTCGCCGTAAAAGCGTACCCAAAAAGATCGCGGGCATGCTATAAGCGCCTGCCGTCAATGGGTGGAACAGTATAAATGTGCAATGCACAGTACTGCTTGGCAACGACCCTGCCTGACTGCTGTGTCTGTGTATAGTAGAGTGGCAGATCCCGCTACAATAAATAACCGCGCTGTTGCTGTTTCAAGCCGAATAAAGCTGGTGTTGTTAAAGTACTGAGACTCAGCTTCATGTTTTGGGGCACAAGAGGGGGATTTGCACGTCACAGCACACACGCGCATGCGCACACGCACACATACACAGTCACAATGCTGTAGTAAACAGTATACGCTCATATGGATGTTGACTATATGAGTGAGGCACACAGACTCAGATGGAGAATAGGAGATGATTGCCCTCAAGAGAGATAGAAAGAGAGAGAGAGAGAGACACACACACACACGCGCGCGCGCGAGAGAGAGAGAGAGAAATACACACACACGCACGTGCGCGTGCAAGAGAGAGAGACACACACACACACGCGCGCGCAAGAGAGAGAGACACACACACACGCGCACGCAAGAGAGAAGAACCATCAGCTCAGTTGTGATCACATGACGCTCAGCAGACAGAGCGTATCCATACTACTCGTATTGCAAGACCATGCTCATTTATCAAGTCAAAATTTATTAAAAATGTTAGCTCGTCTTGCAAAACACTCTTAAACCAAGTTACTCGCAAACCGAGGTTCAACTGTAGTTGGTTTTCTCAGCCAAGCCTCAGCTTTTTATGGCCACTGTGCTGGAAGCCATAAATAACTGGCACAGTGCTACATTCAGTTAAACAACATAAAAATGTAATTTCCTAAAGTAATCTGGGCAATTGACAGCACTCACTCTCAGACTGCAATAAGGACACCTAAAGAGAATGACACTGCTTTTGTTAACTCTAATTAGTTATATTACATTAACACACAGGTCATACGTAATGCCAAGATGATGCTGACAAATGTTGCAGATCAGTGGCCTGGGTCAACCCATAATTCACTTATTAATTATTACTGGCTTGTTTATAAGGTAACAGGCTGAACTCTTAATATTCCATATGGCCTTTATTATTTATTGTAACAGCAATCATGGCATTCCATGTGCCAGGTAACAGTGGTTGCCCACATACACTCTGGTGCCTTATATCTTTCCTCAGTTCCAGAGCACAGAGGGCCTACTGAAAATATCAGCCTATCCTGGTGCTATACATCCTCACCACCAGCTAATACTAATATACTGTTAGCAGCAGATGGCTAGAAAAATAATATAAAATGAATCAACTCATTTAAAGAGGGCACTGTTTTCGACAGTCTAAAGCAACAGATGCAGCTTCATCAGGAGCTGTGAAAATTCTTACAAATTAAATTTGTAAAAAAACGAGGGTAGGAAAGGACATACTGTATATTCAGTCTACTTTTTGCCAATGTGTGAATAAATTACTTTTTGTTTATTATTTTCTACAAGAACATAAAACTAAATGTCTTTTTTTTAAACTTCTCTTTTGTTTTATTAAATAATATTTTTTCCTTCTGCTAGGTAAAGAGAAAGGGTAGGGAGTTCCAGGTTTACAGAAAAAGTCCATAGACTAAGAGCAGTTCTGATGGCAGAGAAAAACATCTTTCTAATCATGAGAAAAATAAAAGCCTGCAGGTGGTAGTTGAAGACGAGCGACTTGCAGTGAGGCAACATTAAGGCAGGCTACTGAAGGTCCCGGGACAGATTTGTGACTCAGTTTAGTGGTCTCATACCCCATTTGCACCATGTCTTGAACTCCTGAACATAACAGCTGGCGCACATTTTGAATCATGTATAGTCACAGTGGTTTGATGGCAGATGTGTACTCCAATCAGATGATTCTATAGCATACTGACTGATCTGCTGCTATATGAGACACTTAGTAACATTTTTTTGTAGAATATTACTTGTTTATAAGCACTGGTAGAAAATAACCATTGATGAAACCAAACTGGACAGACAAAATGAGAAAAATAAAATAAGATTGGGGAGATGTGGGGATTGGGAATGCACATATGGAAACTGTAAAACTACACCTAAGTTAGTGAACAGGAAGCATATCTTTACTTCCAAAAAAAAGATAATACCAAAATGTATTACTTTCAGTTTACTTTTTTCTGTCGTAAGCTTGCCACAAAAACCAGAAGGCATGTTGTCTTAAATTAAAAACTTTGTCCATTCAAAGTGAACATATGCAGTGATTTTAAGGCTTTTGTTTTCATGGTTGGGTTCCTGCCTTTTGAGTTCCATTATAAAATGCACTAAAAGCTTAGGCATTTTTTATATTTTTACAGAAAGATTCACTTTATAACACAATTTCATGTGGCATGTATACAATGATTGTAAAGAAAAACAATTAACTTGTCTTTTAATATTAAATTTGTCTCATAAACAAGATGCAATCCTTAAACTTTTCTGCTGCCAATTTAAAGACCTGCGGCAAATTATAGTAGTCTTATTTAGACTTGAACGGGACTTACAGCTCCAGAATTTCTGTCTCACTTACAATTTCTCCTAAGCAGCTCCTGTCAAACATGACAGTTTGTGTCATTCTTTTAGTGGATCCCATGCAGTGAGCAACAAGCAGTTAAGAGTATAACCTTTTAAAGTTGCCAGCGCTAAAGATGCCTAAATTACCTAATCTGGCTGGCCCATGCTGACTTCTCCCCAGTCACATACGTTACAAGCTGACATCACAGCATCAGTGCTTTGGTATTCAGCTTTCTACAGGTAAGAAAGGGTACAATGGCAAATAAATTTCCATTCATGGTGTTCCTTCTCTAGAACAGAATAAAACCACACTGATTTCTTTTTTAACAGTCTTGCTTATGCAGGAGTTAGAAAGATGATGTTTTTATCTTTAAATAAAATTTGAAAATCTCATCATGCCAGTAATGGTTAGAGGTTATGTTACTAACTTCCCTAATGATTTTTTAATCATTCCATTTTCCCAAAGCAGTGTTGGATGAGCCAGATGAAGATGACCACAAGTTACACATCCAAGATGCAATGCCATTCAATTTAATGGCACAAAACAGTGTCTTGATAGATGGAGACAACTGAAACCTGAAATCAGGATCAAGTCATTCTATGATACAGAGAAGAGAAAGACAATCAGAAAATGGCATTGCCTTGAATATTCCTTGGTTGTGGCTGAACCACAGTCATTAGCAGTGCTATCTCCAAGCTACACAGACCTGTTAATGCTTGTGTGGTGCTTGCATGTTATACCAGTGTCCATTATTGTATATTGTTTTTGGAAACTTCTATTTCTTCCTAAATCCCAAAAGTGCACGTTAGGCTGATTGTGATACAGTAGCATAAAGGTGTGCTTGTTATAACTATCCTGGTTTGAACACTGTTTGACGGCAATTTCTTTTAAACTTATTTATCTTTCTTATCTATGTGTTACTGAAAGAGCAAATGCCAGTAAGAATTACAATGGTCTTGAATTGCCTTAACTGAATAGGAAAACGACAAGAAAGAAACAACTGATTAAGAAAAGCCTCAAAATCCCCTTTGCAGGTTACTGCATACACGGCACATTACTCTGTTAATCATGGGGTCAGTACGAAGATTTGGTGAGGTGAACGGAGATTGATGAAGACAAGTATGGCCAAGTCCTATAAGGTAACCTCTGCCAAAAACCTGGGACTGGGCAGAGAATTCACTTTTAAGCAGGGTAATAACCTAAACATAACAAAACGCAATGAAAAAGTGGCTCAGCAAAAAGAATGTAAATGCCTTTTCATAGTCTATAACCCAGTCATTTTGAAGTTCATAACACAAAACAAAATCAGTGCCTGTTAAGGGAAAACCAAGTTCAAAAAGATGACCAGGAGAAGAAATGTAAGACAAGCAGAGAACTGTAACCAAAAAAGCAACTCTGTTTCCCTACTAAGCCAAAACGCTATCCAAGAAAAGTTCAGAAAGTCCGGACTCGAAGATCTTAATAGCAAATATAATGTGCGCATGAAAGTCGTTTTTATTATTTGCCAACTGAGTATCTGCCCACTTGAATAGTGACGTATTTAGTGAACCGATTCTTATAATGGCATAATGACATTAAACATGTAACATCCTGGATTGCATTCCATAATAACCATCAAAACATCAAAATTAACAGCACCTTGTGAAAACAAAATGGTACAAGAAGACGGTACAAAATACTTCTTGATGATTGAAAGTCATAATCAAAACCTAATGAGACCCATATTAGAAAAAAAGGCTTAACTGTACAAAATGAATCAATGGACAAAATCATAAGTACCAAGACTTGAAGACTGATTTTATCCAGTAATGTGAAAAATGCGTAAAAAAAAATCCTTCCCATTTTCTTGCCGATTTTTTTTAATATGGCTCACAGCTCCTGACAAGCACAAGAATTATACTTTTTTTTAGAACGTTAAACTAATTGTTCTTTTGAAGTGGTGCATGTTTTGAAGTTGGAGTTCCAAAACACAAAGAAAGTCACGCAATTTTCCAAAATGCCCACTGCAGGGGGATTTACTGTTAAACTCCGCCTAAATATGAGGGCAAATACAGTATCTTTATAAGATAAAAGTTTTATTTTCACAAAAATGTTATAATGCAAAAAAGAAAGGTCTGTGGAGGACAAAAGGCAAAAGAAATTGCCTATAACAGTAAATGCAATCCAATGTGAACAAGTCAAATAACAAAAAACAGAGTAAAATGGTCAAACATCGAGAAAATCACAATACGCACAGGGCACAGCAAAATCACAAGAAATACCCTAGCACATTCAAATGAACCACTGGAACTGTGGGAAGCCCTTGGCATTATAAGACTGAGGGTAGTCTCTGCTGGTGATGGGCAGATGGTCTCTCTCTTCCTGGGGAACCACCCACAAAACACATAGCACATAAAGTCTTACAGAAAAGCACAAGGAGCAATGTAAATAATTAACAAAAGTAGCATTAACATAAATACATAACTCAAACATGAAGAGAAATGACATGAAACAAGGATTTGAACCCTAGCCAGGGGCAGAACCCTGACTGAAACATAACAGTGCACCACACCCCCTGTATCAGGCTTTTTTTTAAATATTTATTTTAATTTAGTTTTATTCTTATGTAATGATCTCAATGGAAAACAGAGCACTAATAGAGATTTCAAAATCTTTTTACCATATTTTCCCATTTTGACTAGGTGTCTCAATAAAAAACTGAACATGACTTTTATACAGAGAGCATGTCAAAATAATGACCTTAGCTGCTGAATCTTGTCATTGAGGGTATCAATTTATCAAAATCACAGGGGTGGTGGATTATACGATTCCCACATGACTTTTCGTGACAGCCAAAATGTTGTATTGTAGCAACATTGTTGCTTCATTTTGGCAGCCAATGAATGTGGAGAACACCAGAATAAGAAACGGAGGTGCACAAAAGTAAAAACATGAAGAATAAGCAAGCAATTACTGCCATCACTGTAGCCTGTACATTTCTGTGCTACAACAAGAATGAAACATTGAACAAACATCTATGCTAGCTCCAAAATTTAACAGGCCTGTCTTCCTTTTGCCAGTTTAAAACACTTCCTCTCCTTCCTTACTTGCAGCTGCCACGGTTTGTGTGAAATGCACCATCTAGGAGACACCTAAAAGGCAGTACGGAGGTAGGCACTGTTTCTCTGGGATGGGAGGAATGGAAGGAATGACCTCTCACTTTTCACCCGCAGCTCCGACACTCTTACAACAGGCAATGCCTCACTCAAAATCTTGAATGAAGCCCCGTCCTTTCCGGGTATGGAAGTACAATGCAAGTTTGATAGCCATAAGAAGGTTTTCTATGAACCCATGCAATTTGATGAAACAGAGCTGAGAGGATTTAATTAAAACGCTCATGAGGAACATATTTAGTGAACATGCATGTTTTTATTTTGCCTTTGTTTTATTCTTTTGAGTAAATTGTGCTCCAGTTTATCTTTTCCTCCTTATACATGCCTTTCATAGTTGTTAATTCTCTCAGATACAGCACAAGAGCCCACCCCTACAATTCTGCATGGAGTCACACAGTACTATGGCAGAGCTACTGATGGTGTCACACTACACAACTAACTGTAACTTATGTTGTGACTATCTACAAATCGCACTGATTTTCTTAAAATTAGGCAAATAAAAGCTAAAGCTGAAACACACAGCAAAAGTCACATAGTGATCTGTCTTTAATTTTACAGTATATAGCACATTTTCCATAATAAACACCATCTCAAGGTGCTTTATAAATACAGAGATATCATTTTTTTCATTTGTCTTGCACTTGTCCTGCGTTGTTATGTATGTGATATTTGTGTTCCCAGGGAACATTATTTCATGCAGCCGTATGCTGTAATTCTGTGTATGGATGGTATGATAATAAAGCCATTTGACTTGATGCAACTGTTTAAATGTATTTTGACACGTTTTACACAGGCAGATTAAGGGATTTGCCCAAGGTCACATGTCAAGTGAAAGGTGAGAAATGAACTGGCATATTTGGAATTTAAGGTCCAGTGTTGCTTGGAGGGCAGGTTAGTAAAACTCCGTACAAGAGGCCAAACGACATGTGGTATTAAATCTAGGCTTTCTGGTTTCCTTTACTATCTGCTTGCCTCCCTGCCTACTGAGAGTCTGAACTGTTGAACACAATTTCTGTCATCCTCATCATAATGGGAGAGGTGTGTACATTACATATATTGGAAAATGCCTGAAATTGAAAAAATACAATAGGCAGCAGACAACTTATCATGTATAATCTGTAATTGGATCTGCTCTACAATTTGCGATTACTTTAAACTACTGAAAACAAAAAAATATGAAAAAAATCAATTCACAGATAATCTGGCCAAGCAGCTTTCATCCAGGGCTTTTATTATCCAATAGCCAGATTTATGTATCCTTGGAGAGCACAAAATTGCACAATTGAAGAACCCATGTAAAATCGAGATTGAAGCCACTGTAAAAATCTCTGATGCTACAAGCATCTCGCTTCTTATCTTAAATACTTGTCATTGCAGCAGGCTTTTCCTCTTTGTTCACGCCTGTGCCGGCGTCTGAAACATGTGCAGATTCCTAAGTCCCCTTCCCTTTGTGATTCATTATGCCTCCTCCCCCCTTCTGTAAGAAGCCTTTGGAGCACTTCCTTTACCTCCTGCCTCTGCCTTTGCTGTATGTGTCTAATCCCCTTTCACTCTTCATGTCCATCACTGCTCTTTTTATTCTTATCAACTCTCCTGGCTCCCGCCTTTCACTGATAATTCCTTTACCCTCTTCACAGATAAGTCACAGACTCGCCTGCTTGCTAAATCTCTGCTCCATTCCAACCAAATCACTTTCCATATTTCTACTTTATTAACAAGGTATTGCCACTTTCATTGGAAATGAGTATAAAGGTACTACATATAAAAAGATGAATGGGGAGGGCACACCCGAAGCATATGGTATCCTGGCTGAGCTGTTAAACTGTTATCAGTCAAGACAGACCAGCTCCTTGAATCCATTCACTGTTGTTATATTAGTGTTACAGATCCTGGATGTTACATGTCTGCCTTAAGAGAAAGCCCACCTGCAGCACAGTTGGACATAACTATTTGTCAAGAGTAACATGGAAAAATGCCTAGGAATTGCTCTGTTTGGGTCTTCCAAATATAAATAACTGCTAGACACAATTATCTGTTAATACTTCTATGCACAGTAGTATTCTTTCAGATTACAGATGAGTGACTGTTGTACATATGATGTAATATTTCTCAGGCATTGATAAAAAGGGGTATTTAAATAAAATCACAAATTTTACCCTTTCGAGTGTCTATACACAGGGCCATTAATCAACTCTAAAAGCCCAAATCTGACAACGCCTAAATAAGATTTTAGAATTGTCCTCGGTGAGGGAAGAGGAAAACAATTCACAAACCAATGTGAATTGGCAGGGTTCATCCATCAATAAATAATGAAGAAGAAAATGTGAAGATCAAAGTAAGCTGTTGTGCTAGACCTACAATTACTGCTCACAGATTTCCAGTTACAGCTGGAGGAATGGTAATAGCGGTTTAGGTCAGAGACCTTTCTCAGAGCAAGTGCTCCAAATGGGTGGGCTAACCAGTATATCAAATACATGAATCGTAGGTTTGGGTTTTTAACATGTAATCAAAGAGGCACAGGTTAAATGATATTATACACAGGCTAATAAATAATAAAATAGCATAACATTCTCATACCCATTTAATCCCATTTAGGACTGAAGAGAAAAGTATCCTATCCAGTCACCACAGGGAGCAAGGAAGTAGCCAACATTGGATTGGGTGCTAGTCCATTGTAGTACTCAATTATACTCACACAATTTAGTCAATTTAATCTAACATTCTATTCTTAGCAGACAGACACTTCCACAATTAAAACGTCATTTTTTATGTTAGATTTTACAAACACACAATCACTTTTTATCAATTGTGTTTTGTATAGTCCTACATATTCGGATAGGTTTTTAATTTTAATTAGAAGCAAATAACATTCCATACAATCAAGTCAAACTTAACAAACCAAAATTCAACCCCCACCTAAGTGAAAAAGAGGAAAGCCAACCAACAAAGCAAATCTTTGAAAGCAGCAAGAAAGGAAGAGTATGCTTTTCCCTGATATAGAAGCAGATCCTCTAAGTGAGAATTAGATTTTTAACAATTTTGAATAGTATAGAACATCTGTTACCCACTGACTTAAAAGTGGTGGGGTGGGATTTTTCCAGCTGAGCAAGGTAAGTATATGTGCTAGTAAGTGAGGTAAAGGCAGTTGCATTTTGTTTGTCTTTCTGCACTTTAAGGTCATCTGGGAGTACACCTGACACAACTGTTAATGTGTTAGGAGTGGTTGTGACACCAATGCCACTAAATAAGCATCACTAAGCATTCAAAGATTTTGTCCAAAATTATGTTAATTTGGTGTACATCCAAATCATGTGGCACATGTAAGGCTGGACATAGATTGCAATGTTCACAGGTTGAATCTTGCCCTGGAAATATTTTGGATAATCTGTCCTCTTAAGAAGGCCTTCAGGGTTTCCCAGAGAGTTCCTGCAGAAATGTATTTGTCTCTAAAAAAATTGATTTGCTTGGATATAAATTCTGTACAGTTGTCATCTGCTAATAAAAGTGGATTAAGACGCCATCTGCGAGATGAGTATGTGGGGCATAGTGATTTTAGCTCCAAAACCAAGGGGGCATGGTCAGAAATAACAATAGCGTTGTACTTACAAGATTTAATCGTAGGCAAGAATTTGTTATGTACAAAGAAATAATAAATCCTTGGGTAGCAATGATGCTTGGTGAGTAGAAGGAAATTGCTCTTGAATTTTTGTTTAGAAATCTCCAGGGGACTGATAAGTTGTGGTCAGTTACAAACTATGTAATTGTCTTTGCAGTGTTAGATGTCATCACCCCTGTGGTAGGAGACCTATCTACAGTATGTCTGGATTTAAAACACAATTAAAGTCCCCAGCCATTATAATTTTATGAGTGTTCACATTGGGAATGGATGCAAATACATTTTGCATGAATTCCCTATCATCGACATTGGGTGCATAAATATTTATTAAAATCACTTTACAGTTAAATAAATTACCAATGACCATCACATATCTCCCCTCAGGATCAGATATGACATCTGATACTACAAATGAGACTGTTCAATGTATAAGAATTCCCACACCTCTAGTTTTCTTTGTAAAGCTGGAATGGAATATTTGGCCAGTCCAGTCTTTGTGCAGCCGAAACTGATCCTTGCTTAATAAGTGGGTCTCCTATAAAAATACTATCTTAGCATTTAGACCCTTTAAGTAAGAGAATACTTTCTTTCTCTTTAATTCATGATTCAGGCCTTTAACATTCCAGCTCACAAAGTTAACTGTCCAGTGTTGCACTTAATAGAAGATTTTAAGTTGAATGATTGAATGCTTTGTGCATATGGAGCTAGAGATTATTCTGAGAGTGGCTGCCTTCCACTCCTTTGCTGAAGTGAAAGATCCTTTGCCCATTGTACCCTGGGATCTCTGAAGGGAATGGACTATATAATGTTTCCATAAATTGTAGATGCTATCTGAGTCTCTTAAGACTGATCAATATTTCTTCTGGAATAGAAACAGGTGTGCGATTCCATTTAGAAATGTTTCTAGCTTGAAAGCAGTGGAAAAATTGTGTTAAGTTAAACTTGAAGCCTAATTGCTCGTAGGATGCAAAGACATTATCTACTTGCAAGTCTCTAATTGTTTTAACCCCCGGACATTTTCCAAACATTAAATACTGTGCATGTTTGAGAGGGTGGAAAAATGTGATTGTTATGTAGATGTGCATCTTAAGTGCTTCCTACATTGGTGTCATATTCTGAGTGAATGAAGGACAATTGCATTATTAATGTATTTTCGATAAGTTGTATTTACTGGGGTACAGAGCAGTGAATATAATGAAGTTTTATTGCAGTCCATGCTTGTGTGTATATTCATCAATTTTTAACGATGTCCAGGTCTTTATGGCCTGTATATTTGCTGCCCTGTAATAAAATTGAAAGTTAGGTAGTGCCATGCCCACTTCTGCTTTAGGTCATTAGGATTAGTTTTACACTATGTAAGTGTAAAATAATTATTACTGGAGGTCTTCTATATTTTTTGTGCTGTTAGAATTACTAATATAACTTTTAACAAACTTTGTGTTCACATCTCAGTAAAAATTGCAAAACCTTTTACTTCCAGTAGAAAGTCTGTAAAAAATAAGTCCTATCCAAACAGAGCTTACAAATTACAGAAGTCCTCTGTTAATAAGCAATTTACCACATCTCCTGGTGTAAAATTAATCCCATCTGAATTGGGCTTATGTTATATAATTGAATAACTAAATCTACAAGACCAACTGCTATTTGGCAGCTTTGATAGGCAGCACATTTACCATGGTACGTATGGGGAGAACAATGGCAGGGTGTTAGAACCTGGTGCAACACTTGCTACTTTGTACTTCTTTCAAATACATATTAAGTGACTCTCATTTAGCCCACTGTAGCATTAGTGAAAAAGGCTACATATAGGAGGTGACAGTCCAGAACAGGTTTCTACTGAAGTTTCAGTGAACAATATTTAGAAATATAATTCATAAGATTGTGAACCCTTTGTAGGAAAGAGAAAAACAGGGGCAGACAGAAATCTATTAAAATAAAGTTCATATTTTACTATGCTTGTTTATTATCTTATGTTTGTACATAATTATTATTTACTAGAAACAGTCTATTGTCTGCCTGACCAACAAAACAGAGAAAGTAAAGGTGATTTATGTGATGTTTTGCTGTTTTATGAACAAAATTAACAAGTCAAAAGTCATCTCATTTTTACAAGCAGACCAACTGTTAACATCACTTTTACTTGAAAGCTCGAAATGTGCATATACAACTTTCTATGTAAACGCTGTGATTTATAAAAGAAAACTTGAAGGGGAAACATTCATATATTTATGATAACTCTGACCCATGCATACAAATTATTTAGTAAACACTGAAATGACGATCACGTAGGGAAATGCAGCCAAACCATCTAAATGACGACTTGCATGCATAATAATACATATCACTAGGCCGTCATCATAATCTGCATTAATGTGAAAGACATATAGCACCTCAAAGGTGATGAATATGACATAAACTCTGTACTGTATTCTAGTTCCCTTTTAAGTGAACAAATGTTGCATATTTGAATTGAAGAACCTTTTTAGCCATTCATCAGCTTGTTTTGACTACCTGTTGTCACATCTTTGGAAACTGGCCATCAGGTCAGGAAAATCTCAGCCAAGCTTCACTCCAACATTCCTGCTGTATTGGAAGCCACTAATTGAAAGGCGAGGTTACATCCAGTTTTCATATTGTGTGGTTACACATACATAAAACATAACATGTCTTTGCCAACATAAGGCAATTTGCAGGCACATCCAGCCCTCCTAATGTAATCGGAGCAATTTACTGCACTCATATTGCAATAAGGGCTCCTAGCAGGAATGAAGCTGCTTTTGTAAATCATGAGCAATGACATTTTATTAACACACAAAATATCTGTGGTGCCAAGATGAGACTGACAAACATCATGACCCGGGGCATGGGTCAACCCGAGATTATTTTATTTTGGCAGATGTGATGATACTGTATGTGGTGGCTGCATTATTGGTAAAGTAAATGGCTGAACCCTCAGTTTTTTGTATGGCCAGTGCTATTCATTAGAACAGCAATCATGTTATTACATGTGCCAGATAATGGCAGCTACCTGTCCAGATACTGGAGCCTTATGCCATTTCCTGACCCCCAGAATGCAAAGTAGAGGTTCTATAATGTCGCACATGATTTTGAGCTCTCAGCTTGGAGCATACCCAGATACTCTTGAATGCAGATGGCAGTGTCTCAGTGCATAAAGTGTGACCCTGCTCTACCAGCCAGTCAAGTTCTGTAACATCGTGACTGAGGTGGATTAGCATGCTCCATATATTGATGTTTCAGGGCAGGTTTTGAGGCTTGTTCATGCATGCACATTTACAAGGCCATTGTAGTATACTGTATAAAGGGTAAATTGTGTAGAAATACAGTATGCATACACCATGTTTTATAAATCTGGTTTGTTTTTTTTTGTCAAACACATTTTCCTGTTTTTTGCTGAGTGCATATTTTCATGATCAAATCCAAGCAAAGTTTTATAAATGAGGCCCCTGGACTTTTAGCTTCTGGGAATTCAGCAGGAATTGCTACAGAATGTTGCTGAAAACAAAAATATGGCACACTCTATGTGGTCTATTACCATTACTTCTTACCTTATTACACAGAGCTGTACAAAGTGGGATAAAAAATATCAAATCTTCAAATCAAACAAGTTAATGCCCTCACCACAAGGCAAGGCAAGGATTATTCTGTAAAAACAGCCTGCTGCAATCACAGAGTGCTTATGTCATGCGTGTTAAGCTGGGCCAGAACTACACTTCCATTCCTGTGAGTTCAGGATGTAGGGGGGCTCAAACGAACATGCATTATCACTGGAGTTCATAATACTTCATAGCTCCTGCCTATCTGAACCAAATGTGTGGATTTCAAATTTTGGTTACTCACGTATATTTTCAGTTCCCTCAATAAACCCCCAAGGTTCTGCCATTCCAGTTCTGAGTGCTAAAGGCTACCAGAGGCCAAATTATAACTGAAGACTTATGCTATGATAATATTAAAAAGTATCAGCTATTTAGGACAGGAGAGTGTCAGAGTGGTTACTACAGCTTCCTCAAAGATTCAGTGTCCTATTTCTGTGTCTGTGTGTTTTTTTCGTCTCAATGGCTTTGTTTTTTCTTTCACAACACTATTGATGTTTGTGAAAGTAATTGGAGACTCTAAGCGGGCCTTGTGTGTATGTGAGAGTGAGTAGGCCATGGCCATCCTTGCAACCGGTGCCACTTGGACAATATCTAGCCCTGCAATGAACCTGTAAAGGATATGGCAAGATTGACAATGTTATCAATTATTGATTCAAGCACAATGGTTATAAAATAAAGCAAGCTAAAAATTCTAAACCTCCTTATTAACTGGTAGTAGACAGATGATAGATAGATAGATAGATAGATAGATAGATAGATAGATAGATAGATAGATAGATAGATAGATAGATAGATAGATAGATAGATAGATAGATAGATAGATATGAAGTACTGTATTATTTCCTTAGCTATTTTTAAAATATTTCTTGAATGTTTTTCTTCCTGGTATCCTTGTTTCTTTTTGCCTGTTTCTCAAGCAATGAGCTTTTTGAAATCTTAATATCCTGCTTCCTTATTTCTTCCACTCTCTACCCCCACATTAAAGCTGATTGTTAAAATTTATATGTAATCAAGCTTCAAGCTTTTGAAATTACAATCTTGTATTATTCTCTACTCATACTAGCTTAAGAACAAGTATTCTTTAATTACAAAATTTGAACTATTAGCACTAGGTTCAGCATATTTATATGAACATAAGCAATTTCATTAAGGCTTCTTTAGTCCAAATGATCCCCTGTCTTGCTACAGAGCAGCTTGGCTACAGCAATGTGAAGTCATCTACTGTTTTGTAAATTTAAAGTAGTTTAACTTTCAGAATTGCTCTGAAGAGTTTCAGGATTCTTCTTAAGCCTCCAAAGATTCAAAGATTTAGCCGTACTTTTTGGTTTTAAGCTTTTTACTAGAGAAACATCAAATTGGGTATAACCCTAGATCCAATGCCAGTGGATAAAGCTATTAAAACATGGAAATTCAAGGACATTGCCACTTTCGAAAAAGATGTGAAATTCTGTAACCCAAAGGGTCGCCACTGAACCCCACACGTCAGACACAATATCACTCAACACAACTCCAAATTTAAAATAATAGGCTTTTATTTTCGTCAACCTCTTTTCCAATGCACACAGCCACAGATGTCAGACTTGTCTGCCAAGAGGAACACTGCCACCTTCCATATGGGGGAATGAACTGTTCTCGGTATCCACCTTCAGCCAATCCATCCATTATTCTTCGTTCTCATCCAGGAAGAAGATTGGAAGGCATTCCAGCCGGATTGTGTCTCCACTCTCACTGTCCTTCCATTATAACATCCTGGCTGGGCAAGAAATCATTTTCTACTCTGGCTTGGGAATTTTTGCATCTTTTGCAAAGTTTGTAATGTCATTTTCTGTATGACCTACTATAATTCAGAGCTGGGAATCTGATAAAGATACTTCAGTAGGATGTGAGAAAGCAGTTCTGTATTACAAAAGCACAGGGTGGGAGGTTAGCATTTCAATCCTTATTTCATATTGATGTTTTTGGCTCTATGTACCTGTACATACAACAGTTCAATAAAATCTTACTTGTATTGAATAAAATATTAACA
Source organism: Polypterus senegalus (assembly GCF_016835505.1). Taxonomy (NCBI): domain Eukaryota; kingdom Metazoa; phylum Chordata; class Cladistia; order Polypteriformes; family Polypteridae; genus Polypterus; species Polypterus senegalus. The sequence continues at coordinate 55,194,290 of NC_053154.1, forward strand.
ATAGACAACAAACACAGATAGTGAATAAATCACTAAACATTAATCACACCATCAGCCAAAACAGACCAGATAAACTCAGTTGTCAGTATGAGTAGAAGTAACCTTATGACTTAATAATAATTTTTTGCATTTATATAGCACTTTTCTCACTACTCAAAGCGCTCAGCAGTTGCAGGTTAAGGGCCTTGCTCAAGGGCCCAACAAAACAGAGCCCTTTTTGGCATTTACGGGATTCGAACTGGCAACCTTCCGATTGCCTGTGCAGATCCCTAGCCTCACAGCCACCACTCCGCCGGTGATTTATCGTGTGACTTATGGATACAAACTGTTCTTGAAAATGTGTTGTGAGTGCTTATGGTACTCTACCTCTGGCCAGAATGGAGAAGGAAAAAAGTGCCTGTGCAGGATGTCTGAGGTCTTTAACAATGATGTTTGCTTTTCTGTGGCAGTGTGTATTATGTATCTCTGAAACAGAAGGAAGTTGTGTGCCTGTAATATTCCAGTCCAGGTTCCCCATCCTCTACCGTGCTTTAAGGTCCTAATCTGAGCAGATGCAATACCAGGGGCCTCATGTATAACGCCGTGCGTAGAACTCGCACTATAACATGGCGTAAGCACAAAAGCCGAAATGTGCTTACGCACAGAAAAATCCAGATGCAGGAATCTGTGCGCATCAACTTCCACGCCTTCCGCTACATAAATCCCGATCAGCGTGAAAACTAACGCCGTGCACGCCAGATTATGTAATGCCCCAAATCCTCCCAGAATTACGCCTATTTGAATATGCAAATCAATATAAATTGCCCTTAAGCGCAGCCTTCTGTGAAAAGACAATGGGAAAAGCACGGGGAAAATATAAGAATTTCAGCGAATACCAAGTGGAGGCAAAGGAAAAACATACTATTTGTTCAAATAAACCGTGGTATAATCAACAAAATGAAGTTGATCGAGTGACATAGCGTGTTGGAGAAACTTGAGAGCTCACATTCACAAAATCGCACAGTGCCGGAAATAAAAAGAAGTCACATATCAAAGTTGCCGTGAAAAGAAGAGTTGTAAGCCCACTGTCTGAGTGTCATATGAAAGTTTATTAGGGTACAGAGAAAAAAGGCACACGGTGGGGAAAAAGCACGAAATGTCAACTTTAATCTCGAATTTTCCACTTTAATCACGTAGTTTATTTTGTCATTTAGTAGAACATTATAAACTTCATCTTAAAATCGTTTAATTAACCAGTTTCTCAAAATTACATCGTAATTAAAGTAGCACGTTAAATGCTTTGTTTTGTATTTGATCTTCTACTGTATGTGATCTATGTGTGTGAATCACTACTTGCTTCTTAAACTGGCTCTCTTCCTCCAACTGGACACAGAGTCCATTACATTTGTGATATTACAGCTCTCTGAATAACTAAAATACTGAGATGTATACGTGATGTCATTTTCATGATGATAGGAGTTAAAGCACGTTATTAAACATGTGTTTCACTTCATGAAATAATTTATTGTCGAAATTTGTCGCATGCTTTTAGCTGTGTTGTTATTTTCTTTCTGTTTTATATTCAATATATATTGGCGTAGCCGTCACTGCAGTCAGTGCTTTTCTTTCCCCAAGTAACCGATCGCCACACAATCAGCTCTGTAATAGACGTTAAGCCATCTGTAAGCTTAGCCGATTCTTCAAAACGCTTAAAGAACATTGAAATATCTTCGTAGTACATGTTTAATTATTCTATCCTTCATGACACTCCCAGTGAAGAATATAGATTATTTAAATGAAGTTAAAGTTTTATGTGTATAATTTAACAAACATATTTTGCTGCATTTCACCTTAAAATGATATTGTCATCATATGTAAATACGCGCTTTATAAAGTGGCTCAGGTTGTGAGATATTATAACTGTAGTGCAAGTTTACAGTGGGGTGATTGTACTTATAAGTACAAACAGTTCTACAAGGTGCAATTGATTGAATGCATTTAAAGTTCTTGGGATTAAACTGTTTCTGAACCGCGAGGTCTGTACAGGAAAGGCTTTAAAACATTTTGCAGTGGCTGAGACAGCGTGTCCTTAAAGCTGTATACCGATAATTCTCTTTCCGATCAGCTGCTGCTGTGATTCACACTCAGATACAGTGATATCAATACTCCGAGTGGTGCAGTGAGAGTAATATGGAAAAAGATGATCCACTGTGGCAACTCCAAACGGGAAGAGCTGAAAGAAGAAGAAGAAGAAGAAGTGAGAGTAACAACACTAAAGCAGTTATGGTATTTGGACCATTATATTGTTACGAGTTAATTACAATCAGATGCATTACACTAATAAACAATATGCGGTTAGTTTCTGTGTATTTATAAAGCCGCGTCATGAAAATAATGAGTAATCACACAAGAACAGTACCATTGCTTTGACGCTGGGTGCCGCCAGTTTGCAAAACCGAGCGGAGAACTTGTGTACGACAAGGCATGAGGTACCGTGGAAAAGTGCGTGGCTTTACGCCAAGTGTAGGTTTTATACATCGCGATTTGAACGTGGAAAAGTTCTTACGCAACATTTCTGTGCGTACGCACCGTTTATACATGAGGCCCCAGGACTTTATGTAGCCAGTGAAGATGGATTCTGGGAACTACCTATAGAAGCCAAATTTCTTTTTAAACTGCCTCATCACTGCTGGTAATCTGATGGAGTTGAAGCAGTTTTGTCCACACATTCATAGGTAAACAAAGAGTACAGCAGTGGACTGAGCACACTACCTGTGGTATGGCTGTGTTGTTTATGGAGGATGGAGGGTGTGGTGCTGATCCACAGTTTCAGGGTTATGCCAGGTTAGGATGACTAAAAGCATTTCAGCATTTCAATCAGAAGTCATTAGCAACCAAAACTTGTAAGGAAGAGTATGACACTGATTTACAAACTTCACATTCTAAATGAGTGGTGTATTGAAGCTTTGCAGTGGGCAACATTTATTTTGACAGATAGCTGATAATGTAAAAAGATAGTTGTAATAATACCTTTTGTGGATGATAGTATCTTGATCTCCAAAACCCAGAACGCAACTCGATGGACCAAGTCTCAGAGAAAAAACAGCCTTTATTGAACAGATTTTTCCTTAAAAATAGATGTTCCTTTTTTAACTTTAGCTTGCTTTCTTTCCTCCCCCACAATCTCAGCTTTGCTCTTTCCTGTCTTCACATTCTTAGCTTCAAGCTAAACTGAGTAAAGGCAGAGAAAACTGATTTTAAAGAGCACCCTGGGAGCACTTCTAACACTCCTAGAACATAACCCAGAAGTACTTCCAGGTCAGACAAGGGCTCTGTGTGATGCGGCTGCTCTTCCTAGCAGCCCAGAAGGTCAGCAACAGGGCTGTCAAGCCTAGAGTACAATTTTTAGGAAGCTCTGTGGGCATCTTAACTTGGTGCTGCTGCCCTGCAGCCCAGGAGAACACACTGCCGCAATCACATTACCTTCCCTATTCTCCCATTATTTTGAACTCCCATCCATGAAATGTACCAGTTACCAACTCAGATATGTCACCTGTGTAATACCATCAGAGGTGGTGGCTCCTCAGCAGCAAAGTCATTGTAGCAAGCTTTCATTGCAGTGTGTGGTAGTATACATATGATACATCTCAAAAACTACCCCTGGAAAACTACTGTTACTTTTTTTTAACTTAAGAACTATTAATTAACTATGTAGCATTCTAGGCCAGAATTCATGTCTGCACTTAGATACTTTAATTAAAATAGTATGATACAAGACAGAAAGCTTGACACCATCTTGAAAGGTGAAGAAATTCTCTAAGGAGGATATAGAACACTTCAGGTGTCAGGAATGCCCAATTCCTACATAAACAGAGAAACAGAGATGCCACTGGGGGGTGACAAGAAGTCTGGATACCTCCTGGGAAATGGCTGTGGAATTTGCCTCTAAGTCTTACATAAGTGAGGTCTAGTCACAGCTAGTTATAACCTTCCAGCTTCAATTGTGGAAGCATACAGTCTTCAACTAGGTAGAAAAGGGAAAAGATCAAAGTTTTGGATAACTGATTCTGATAAATTTAATTAATCCAGAGATGTGAGAAACCTGGAGCAAAGTCAAACAGCCTAGCATCAAAGAGCCTAATGTGAGATTGAGAAGCATGTTTAAAAGCAGGAACAAAACTCAAATTCACTTAACCAAGGCTTGTTGGAGCGAAAGAGGTAAATTATTTTTGGGAGAATGCTGAAAAACTACTTATTCTTTTGCAGTCTTTCAGCAAAGTTCAGACGTCCACTGACACATAGCCTGATCTTAAATAGCCAACAAACCAGAATATCACATTCATCACAACCTATCACAGAGCAATATATGGAAAATAGGAAATAAATGAAAAATAAAATAGAATAAAAAAATATTTCTTAAACGCCAACAGTTATCTCCTAAATACTCACAGATAAACTTTAAAGTTGGAAAACCTAGAAGAGAATAAAGTATTTATTAGGTGCATGGGGTGAAGCAGTGTAGGGATACTAGGGATATAGTTGCATAAAAAGGACTGCCCTTGGCTGTGAAAGTCCCCAAGGAACATGCTTAAATCTATCTGCTATTAGGAGATGAAAGAGTTCTGGGTGAAAGCTCAGTGATGGAAGGAAGAGGCCAGAGTCAAAAGAGAAACAGAATTTGTGAATAAAATTCAATTGAGGAAATAGAGAATTAAGCATGCTAATGAAAAAACACAACCAGAAGATTTCAAATATTTATAACAGCCCAGGTTTTGTCATCCTGTTGTACTTCTCTTTTTGTGGACTTCTAACTTGAGAATTATAATTTTATAATCTATACCGTACATCATTTTAGATATTTTGGATCCAGTGCTATCGTTTTACATCCTTTGAGATGTCACAAGGGCACAATATTTCTACTGCAGTTGTGCAGTTTTCCAATAAGTAACTTTTATTTTTAAAATGCTCTATGAATATCTGCTGTTATTAAGACTTGTAGTCACAAATTGCATGACCCTAAACCTCAAAACATGCTGTGTTAACCACAGCACAGTAGTGGACATTCATTGCCTCCCTGTAGGTATGTCTGCCACAGTAAGAAATAAATTACTTGCCCTTACTGCTGCTACCCAGAGCACTGAAGGACTTTAAAACCAATTTAAAGACTGAATGGAAACCCAAAAACTCCCAAATCCCAGCATGACACTTGAATTATCCCAAGATTACCCTCACAGTTAATCTCAAATATACAGCTCTTATAAGAGCAAATAGAAAATGAGGACAGAAGGTTCATAAATAACCAGAAGTAGCCGAAACTGAGCCTGTTCTGTAAATTAAACTTCATTTCATATGGGAGATGATCTTGTTTTTATAATATAATCCTGATAATTTTCAACCAGAAGCACCATCTTCTCCGGACAACATAACTGGAAACTTTTTTATTTAACATACTCGTTCTATATTCAAGAAATACTTTAGATAACATGTGTTTCCCTAGGAAGTTAAACGATATTATTCAAGACTTGTAAATGCAGTTTTCTCCCCACTAATGCTGACTCCACCACAGTTGTGGCTTTCATCCTAAGGTCAAGATGCCAATTAAGAGCCACTAATACTATATGTGCATTTCTTGTATATACAATGATGAAAAAAATCAACATTTTCTGTAATGGGAAAATTGTAAATTTAGCCTGCTTACCTTCACAAAACTTGTCAATTACTTTTAGACCCTCTGAGAAGAATGACAGCTTATCCAGTGAAACACCATCCTAATACATAGAAGTTCATTGGGTACACTTTTATCCAGTTAGGTCAAGATGAAATAATGCCTGACCAGGTCACCATTAAAATGGCTTTAATTCAAATCACAGGTCACAGCAAGACAAAGGCCTTACTGATCCAGTTTTGTATGTAATCCATAATGTCTCAAATGACACCTCAAGTAATGGACAAGGCCTCTGGCATGCTGCAGGTTTGCATGTCATGTGCCAACATTTCAAGACACTATGGATTAACCTGACACTCTGTGTGAACATTTTGTGGTAAGTGGTCCATGGCATTTGTAAAATTTGAAATAAATAATCGTGTCTCGTAAAGTGCAGGTTCCAATTGGGTGCAGGCGTGTGTGAACGCGCTTTGCTCTGGGGATGGTAAGGGTGCCCAGCTCATTGCATGCGCACATGAGAATGTAAGAGTCAGTCAGGTGCCTCAATATTGCCTCAGAGATTTACACCTGTGCCCATTTAGAAAAACCAAATATTAGAGGAACCTGCACTGCAGAAAGAAAAGAGAACAGACAGAAAAGAAAAAAGATGGAGGTTAAAGACTAGGATTTAAATGAAGGAATGGGAGAGAGTCGGTGCAGAAGAGGGAGGAGGCAGGCAGCTGGGAGGAGAGCCCCTTGGGGAAGCGTAAGGCCAATGCTTAGGGGCTGAAGAAGGCCACTCCAGCTGATTGGCCTGGTGTAGCTGGAGAGACCCAGAACTTGCGCCCGTATTAAGTCCGAGGAGAGGCAGTGGGAGATGAACGGAGTAAGGTGAGGCTCGGATTGGGAGCCATGGACAGCCGAGACCCAGGCCAGGAAATGAACGTTGGCTGTGCCTGTCAGTTGGGTGCCTCCTCTGCTGCGAGGAGATATCAGTTTTAAAGGGATGCACCGGGGACCGAGATTTTAAGAAAAGTTTTCTGCTGTGGAATTTTAACCTCATTTTTATGGATTATTTATTGGCTTTTTAACTTTCTCCATCCCTTTGATATTTATTGGATTTTTTATTTATTACTGAAGAGATGCCACACTGCATTGTTTTGGACACTATTTATTTGGTTTGATTTTAATAAAAACACTATTCACTTTTTACAGCTACCCCTTGCTGTATGTGCGTGTGTCCTCATTTGCTCAGCTCATCTTGATTATGACTATCAATGGTGGCAGGTTCAAGAGGCTCCCAAACAAAAGCAAGAGCATGGAACCAACCTGCACCGTTACACATTGAAGACCAAGGATTAGGGCACTGTCAGAACAGAAGAAACCTGGGTTTGGTTTGACAGATATATTTGGAGATTCAGTCAAAGATTCAGATTTTATCAGAACAGTAGTTTTAGCATAATGCAAACAAGCAAAACTGAAGTGGCTTTGGGACAAAAAGCAGACCTGAATTTCTAGCAATTTATCATCACTCTCCTCCTAAGTAGACACACCACTGGCAAATCTACAAGAAAAAATGGTCTAATATCCTCAAAATTCTGATACAAAAAGATCATGCAGAAATATAAAACCAAACCAAGATTCCGTCTGGTACTGACGGTTCTTCCACATATTATTGACTAAGAAGTCAAAGGAAGTCAAATATCCACTTAATCTATTTTCTTAACCTCTTTAGTTCCATAAAGGGTGGCAAGTGGGCAGAGCTTAAGTCAGCACTATCAGGTACAAAGAAAGAACGAACCTTATGTGGAACGCAGGGTGCACAGACACATACCCATACACACTCACCCTGGGTCAATTTAGGAATGACAACAAATACACATGCCTGTGATGTTAAATCAAATAAAACATTTATAACTAAGTTTAAATTGAACCTCCTATTCCTACCCAGGCAATGGAACGTAAAGGCAACCACAATAAAGGGAAGTAATTAGTGAATGGAGTTACATTTCATATACAGTTTTACAAAAGTATCCCTAAAATTTGTTTTGCAGTCAATGCCAAGCCACAATGTTAATAACAACAGACTGATACTATAGAAAAGGCCATATTACTTTCATTTTCACAGTTTTCATCATTTTCTACTGTCCATTAGAAAACTGCCCATTTGAGTGATATGCTTCAGAACAATGCATAGGAACACTCCACACGAATTTCACAGCCTTCTGATCAATCACCTCACACCAGGGACAATGACGGGTGGGAAGTTTGACTGGAGCAGTACACCCGACACACCATAAGGCAGGTGAGCACAGGAAGGAAAGAAACCTCCCATGGGGCAGAAATACAAAAGCTTAACTTATACATCTCTGAGTTGATCCCAGGCTAAAATACAACTGAAATCCTTTCCATTTTATGCTTGAAACCTTAAGGGGAAAAACAAAGCTGACCTAGAGCTAAAAAAAAGTTGCTAAGTAGCGTAACAGTGTAGCTGGACAGTGGTATATTATGTGCATAGTTTAATATAATGAAGATTGGAACTCTGGCCAGAAGGGTTGTGACGGTAGAGAGGTGTAGTGGCCTTTCGAGAATATGCCTCTACAACAGTGGACTGCAAGATTTAGAGAGCAGAGTAGCGTAACAGCGGCAGAGCATAACATATAAGTGCAGGCCATTATTCAGACTAACAGGGTTATGATGGTAGATAGGCGGGCTATTATACCGGCCATTCGAGGAAAAACACCTCTATGCGGCTGGCTCTAAAACTGATCTGCCTGGTTCCAAAGGTTAAAAAAAAGCAACAACTTGTACTCAATTTGTGTTATATAGTCATTTACTACATCCCTTGTAGAATGGGCCATGATTCATCGAGTGTATTAGATGTCTCTCCCAGCCATAGCTCCTTCCATGTGCTCTCAACTGGCTTGCACTTTGACTTGCTGTGCGTTCACACTGATGGTTACACCTCACAGCACCAATAGGGCCAGAGATAACATAATTGGCACTTACTCCATCAGCTGATCCGAACTGCCAGCCGCCACATACTCAGACCAATGGATTTTAGTAATAGAGATGTGTTTGCAGGTACATGCTCTCTAACTATGCACCCTACTATCAATGCTCTGGAGCATAATAACCACTAGTAGCAACAAAACTAGCAGAACAAAAACTAAAATGCTAAGCGTAAAGGTCAAAAGTGTTAAGAAACTCACATATCACTGACTAAAACGACCATACAGTTGACAATCACATTCTTATATTTTTTTACTGAAGGACCCATTAATTCGGAACATATATACTTCAAGAAGAAAATTCAAGGAAAGAAAATCAAGAGATTTCCAGCAAGAGAAAGTACAGAATGAGGAGACAGGGGCCAAATTCTGAAACATGAAGGAAGGTATTAGGGACACTGACTTGACAGACTTGACATAGAAGTTAAAAGCCAATCTACACAGTTTAAGGTATAACCAATTCATGAATTTAAACTGAAAATCTTGGTGATGAGGTTTTTGAAGTTGAGTGAAACTTATTATTTTGATTAGCAGACACCATTAACTTACTAGGTCACAGTTCATGGCAGATGTTTGCATTTTTTACACAATTGGAATACATGACTCATTCAGGTTTACATGATGGAATTAGACTAAGCGTTTTGTGGTTTACAGTCCATAATGCTCTACAAAATGGTTTGCAAACACATTGAAACTTGGACTCACAGTTTATCCACCAATTGATTTTGTGAAGGCACTTTTTTCATTATAGTTCCAGAATTCCAAAGCCTATTTCAACAGCATCAAATGCAAGCCTAGAGGCAATCTGAGTGTGACATCTGCCACGTGCATGCGCTTGAGAAACAGCTTAAGGGCTTTGGCCATGATAGAGGGGCTGGCACTGTGTGCTAATGCCACCTCTCTTCCTTCCTCTGCATAACAGAAGACTAGCCACCATTCCACCACTGATGTCACTTCTAAGGTGTGCCCTCCAGGACCCACCTCTTCCTGTTTGAAAGCTATATGACAGGAAGTTCAGACATCTTTGAGTCAGTTCTACATTGGACTCCCATTCAAAAATACATTATTGATATCTTTGTAAAAAGGTCATTCCTTTCTGACTTATTTTCATTATACAGGGTCACAGATTTTCCACAAACCTATTTCATATCTGCTTCTTGTCTTACACATCAGTTATTCAGAATACATACATTGTCAACCCACCATATTCATTATCTATGACATGGTGGTGCAGTGGTTTTACTGTTGCTTCATAGATTCCTCCACTTTGCTTTGATTCACAGGCCCAATTTTTACATTTTATTTGTTTCTGCATGGGTTTTCCTCCACCTACTCATATTTTTCATTTTGGATTTTTGCACAGGTTAGAATAATTGGAGAGTCAATTTGTTAATATAAATTTGGGTGTCACGAAATTCTCAAAGCTTGCCCTCTCTGTCCTATAAACTATTGAACTGGGTCTCTAATACCAATAGTAACTCTCAATGATTAAGGTACTCCGTGACCCTGTAGTTAGAATATACTGTAGCGGGTTCGATAATGGATGGATGGATGAATAAGAGGCCTTGCAATGAACTGACTGAATTACAGTACTATCTTTGCACTCAGTGCTGCTGGAATTGTCTTTTGCCGCTCTGATTTGGACTAAGAGGGCCTGAGAATGTTATGTTATGTTATTTTGAATCACTCACGCAATATGCTTGCCTCTCCCATGTCATGAGGCCACACTTCATTTCATTGATAACACGCTGTACGGACACCAGATGAATTTTCCAGTTGGAAAGCTCCCGTATCTTTAAATGTGTGAAATAATGAGCCATATATAATGTGTGATATTGCTGTGCTAACTTGTATGACCGTCAGGATTAATCACCTCTTATTCTGATATATGTGTATAGATTATATGTCACCTTTGAGATATTACAGATCAACTTAAGGTTTTCCCCTTGGGCTATACAAATGTGATTTGTGCCATCACAAGATATCACCAATAGAATGGGCTTTTTCATGTTTCAGGGGGATACAGAAAGACTTTAATTTGTAACTCATTGGAAGCGATATGAGCCTGTAAAGGTCCATATGCAAAAACAGCATGATAAGGAATGATAACCTTACTTTGGTTTGACAAAACGCAAACATTAGCTACAGTAGCTGTTTAACTCACAAATACACAATTGTAACTGACAATTAATCTTTAAATGAGACGTGACTAAATTTTTCTAATTTAAAACAGTAAATAATTCCAGGAGCTGAAAAACTGGAAAAAACAGTAAAGTAGACATAATTACACAATCAGAAGCCTACTGTGCATTTCACAAAAATTCTCATTAGTGCCAGCCACCCGTATGAGTGGAAAATGCAAACAATCAATAACAGAAGAGCAACAGTTACTCATGTAGAAAATAAAGTTAGATTAAACATCCCAAAAGTTAAATTCACTGTCTTCTTTATACCATCTGTACCTTCATCATTGAGAGTTACTATTAGTATTAGAGACCCAGTTCAATAGTTTATAGGACAATGAGAGATACAAGCTTTGAGAATTTCGTGACAGCCTTGCAGGGCATCAACAGATTTAGAGGATCAGTACAACTACATAAAAGTGCTATTGTTATAGAAAAGGAGGGAGTTCTTGGGTGAAATATTGGGGTTTTTTGAATAAGTGACCAAGGAAGTATCATGGAATGGGGATCACAAAAAATTTACAATTACTTTGGACACCTCAAAATGACTCCTAAGCCAATCATAAATATTTGTGAGGTAACTGCAGGGTGGAATACAAAGAACTAATAGTTGCTAAGGAAGCAGAGCACAGATAATGGAGAGGAAGAATGGGGTTGAATGCTCAGGTTACTCGATGGTGAACTCATACCAGCTGCTCCAAACTGTCAGGTACTCCAGAGGCGCATGTATGCTTTGTTTGCTTTGTTTTCCATAGTATTTTGTGTGCCTGATAACCTTGTATTTTGCAAGATGTCAATAGTTTTCAGATGCCAAAGGGATGGGGTCAGAATGCACAATCAATGTTCCGTGTAAATCATTGCATGCTGTTAAATTGGTTCTCTCTAAATAAATGCATGGGATTATGATAAGATCAGTTGTTTTTTTTTAGTAAAGCAAAGGAGGTTATTTATTGTTTCCTCTTTGTATAGCTTTTTAGCTTTTGAGTTTTTTTTGGTTTCCATATTTCAGTACTTTTTATCTGTGCACATTAGAACCTAGTTGGTTGCAATCAGGTATTCACATTTGGCTACAAAAATGAAGGCAGTTTTACCATAAAGCCCCCATTATTCAGTCCCTATTTTCAGGCTTATATTAGAGCTGTTAGATGTTCCAGCACCTGACTCTGTTTTTCTTGTTTTGTCTCCCTTTTGCTGATTAAAGTCTGACAACCCAGAGGGATGCTTGTGCTTCCTGATTTTTGTGTATCAGCTGAGTACTCACATCCTCTGTTTTGCTCTCTTTGTTATCTTAATAACTAAAAACCTTTTTTATTATGGTAAGTAAAGTCTATGTTCAAGGAAGGCAAAGCAAGTGCATATCTTTACAGGCTTAGAATACATTCATACATTTATCAGTCCATCATGGGAGCCATTGATTTCCTAAATATGTCTTTTCTGGTCACAGCTCTTGAGAGCAAGGACCCATACCAAATCCAGGGTAGGGCTATAGTCCGTCACAGACTACATTTTGAACATAGATACACACAGACATGACAGAAGATAAAAAACAGACACCAAAAGATTCACTACTTTGGATTTAAGTGGAAAACAATATTATATAAAGTAAATCTATATTAACATTAACACAACATGCAAAGTCCATACAAAAAGCATCCCCATATAGAACTGAACTGGTCAGAAACTGGAAAAAATCAAATTCACACTTAGAGTATCTGTACAAAACTTTTTCAAAACCTGGCGGGATCTAATCAATGATATTTTAGAATAGGCATTTGAATTGGGGGAACAGGTTCTCACCCTCTTTTACTCCATTTATCTGTATTCATTTATTAATTTATCAATTCACTTATTTTTACTAGCATAAAGTTTTACTCTGCTGGCCTACCTCTCTTTCTCAGGGGTGGGAATTGATTTGTTTCAAACCTTTTTTTTTTTTTTTGTAAAACCTGAGTTATGTGTATGGAGTGTTATTTGATTTTAATAAAAGTCTATGTTATTTTGGCAGACGACCAGGGACCTTGCTCCACCAGGACGCATGGAACAAGGAAGGACAGGGAGAGGGGCAATATATTCCCCATGACATAAGAGGGCAAGTGGGGGTCCGTGGCTGCCACCAGGGGGTGCCTGGATGGTTCCCAAGTCATGGACTGTAGGACTTCCGCCACACCAGGAAGTGCTGCCGGAAGATTATCAGGGAGCACCTGTAGTATGTACGGGTGTGCCATTAAAGGGGCCGCCTCACTCCATTTGGGGTGCCGGAGTCGGGTGGAAGAGGACGGGGCTTGCGATAGGAGTATAGGTGGCAGAAGAAAAGGAATAAAATGTGTGCTTTTCGACATCTGGAGTCCGTGTCTGTCTGTGTCAAGGCTGATCTTCTACAGTTATATCTTTTATATATATTTCTCTTCTGCCATGTCCTGCTTCCTCTTCAAAACCAGTTAAGCCCACACGCAGTCGTCACAGCATTTCTTGATTCCTATTCATCCTCTTCCAAACCCTTCCCCACGCTGCCTGCGGCCCCCCATACACCCCGACTCCCATTGACATAAAATTACTAGACGCCGCATGACCAGCAGCATCGTACGCCACCGTCGCCGCCATATTGTGAGTGGCACTGCTGTGGAGTGAAGTAATGGATAAAGATGCCTCACGCATGTGCTGCTTGGGATTGTACAAACCATTGTACGCTCCAAACCAGATCCTGGGGGATTACATTTCATAGGTAAGGCTGAACAATTGTTATATTTGGCCATTAGAAAATCCCTTTTTATAATCTTAGCACTCAAGGTCATCTTACAATAAAATTAAACATTAGTAAAATTAAAACAAGAGAATGATAAATCAAAAAGCAATAATTAGCAAACAAACAAAGATAACTGGCAGTAACAGTGCAAAATTCACAATTGGTATGGCAGTTTTAAAATGTGTTATTGAGTTCTATACGTGAGGTGACTCAGGCATTAACCAATACTTCAGTACTGTGTTATGTAAGAACAGGACGAAGTCTAGAAATGTTTCGGAGATGGAAGAAGGCAGTCCATGAAATGTTACTTATATGGGAGGAATTATTTAATAATAATAATCATTATTATTATTATTTAATAATTGCCATTATTAGTGTATAAATGGATATAAATAATTGCATGTAAACAATTCGCCAAAATCTACTGTATGTAAACGATACTGTTTTAAACGTTATTGTTTTTTCTTCAGAAAACCCGGTTTCCACATCTACCTGTATTAGTTTAAATGGCAGTTTTGCCACTCGCAATAGGGCGAACGTGCTGACGTATCGTGTCGACTGGGCAACACAGTGAATGCAGCGTCTGTCTATGTATGTCTATGCCCACGCCACTTTTCTCGATTCCTGTTCCTCCTTCGGACTACCGTGTTCCCCGCTCCTTGGTTCGTCCTGCTTCCTCTTCAAAACCAGTCCCATCCAAACGCAGCCGACACAGCATTTCTCAATTCCTATTCATCTTCTTCCAAACCCTTCCCCACACTGCCTGCAGCCTCCCATACACCCCCACTCCGCTTTTCTCGATTCCTTCGGACTACCAAACACCTATTCACAACTACGTCTTTCAAGAAATATTTCTTTCTCCTTGATTTCTGAATTCCTTTCTCACCATTTTCTGTTCCTATTCTTACACCGCTGTATGCTACGGCGGGCATCGGCTAGTATAAAATATACTCTTATCTGCCTTTATTATCTAAACCTAACCCATTAGAAATTGGTACCCCATTTGCCATTATAAAAGTTTGAATTCTTCAGGACAAATCATAATGTGGCAAAGGGAGACTGTCTCCAACCTTGTATGAATTAGCTAATGGAGAATATCTACCAATAAATTTGGCAGGTGAAAAACACATTGACATATGGATACATGGTTACCATAAAGGGGTGCAAATGGATGTTTACAATCTTCAGAGGCCCTATCCTATGCAAACTATGCTTTGCACATATTAAAGGAGTCAATCAATTCCACACAATTTCATAAAAACACACACACTCTTATATCACCATAACACGCCTGTACTGCTGGGACTCAGCAGAATGAACCCATAGATTCATGGTGTCCTTATCATGCCCTTTTCCTTCCATCAGCATGAATCCAAAGGAAACAGGATTCATTACGCCAGGTCAGATTTTTCTAGTCCTCTGCTTCAACTCTTTTTTTTTGTTTTGTTTTGTTTCTTGCTAAAGTAAATGGTGCTCTATTTCACAGTTCTCTTTAAATAACCCAGTTCTACAGTATAAATGGTGAGCAGCCACTCACGTACGAGTCCTATTTTAGATGAAAGTTATTTATGAATTGTGATGTATCACAGTCTGATCCAAGATTGGTTCCTGACTTGCCCCTAACACTGCACGTTCAGAAAATGGATGGGTGGGTGGTTAATTAAGGATCAGAGAAGTCATTATCCCTCTCAAGGACAAGGAGATTACAAATTGGATGGATCAATAATTTCCAGTTAAGGACGCAATGGTTAATAAGGGTCTCAGTTTGAAACACAGATTAACTTTAAATTACTTAAATATTTGGGAATAACATTTCAGTCACTTTGTAATATGCATTATGTATTTTGGACATATCATTCGGTTAATTAACTTCCAATTCTAAATCTTGAGAAACAAGTCATTTAAGCTGACCTTTAAGGTTTTTAAAACTCTTTAAATCTATAGATGTTCATAATCACTACAGACATTTAAAGACTAAGGAATATTTTACAGAAAACAAGAGATAAGCACTCTTTAAACACTCCTGTCATTCTATACTTTAAAACACAACAGGTAAACATATTAACCTGACAGTGGGTTTTCACTGAGCTGCAATTTAACTGATCTGCATTCAAAACCTGTTTGTATGCTTCTTTTCTGCAGAGCTGATTCCCAAATGATATTCCAATTGCAGGCAAAGCAATTGGAACAATGTGAAAATGAAAAAAATCTGATTTTTTGTTGAGGCACTAGTGCTTCAGCTATATGCAGCATTTGGGAATACAATGAAGCTCATGTAAAGAGGTGCCCAGTCAGGAAGGAGACTACAGGGTAGAGGGGCTGCAACATGGGGTCATCGTATAAGAAACAGGCTTTTGCAGCACTAACATATATTGTCATGGCAGGTGTCATGAAGAGTGTATTCCACAGAGCACAAAGGGTTTAGGGCCTCCAAAAAGACCCCTAAACTAGGCCAGGCCTTCCCTAGCCTGTCTATAATAGGCTTCACCCAAGAAATCTTAATCCCCCAATTCCACAACAGGCTTCAGCTTTATCGAGTCCTAAAGGGGGATTTGGCTCCAAAGTTTAAAATACAATCATGCACTGACCAAGTTGAAGAGATTCATATTCACAACCCAGAGACATAGGAAATCAACAGAGTAATAATGTTCTAGAAATTAGCAAAACCAGGCACAGTATACAAATTTTTTGTTGATATTATTCCACAGGGTTTCATATGTTTTCTGGTTTTTGAAGAACCTTTTAAGGTCTGTTTTCATTGGTGCTGCTCCATGTGGCTCATTCTTATTCATTTGACCTGCACCGCCTTTCTTACACAAGTGTTTATCAACTTTTATGGTCCCACAACCCAGTTTTGCTTTTTTAATTTCATCGATGACCCACTAACAAGCATGATCGGGAGTCCTCTTGGTAAAACAAGCTAACTTAGAAATGAGACACATCATACAGCACTGCTGTTCGCTTAGACAATCCACTGCAATCCACTTGAGCATGACGGCAACCTGTGACCCACTGGTGGCAACTCGGGTCACAATTCAGTGGTTGACAAACACTTACTTAGGAGACCAATTTTGACCTGATTGCGCACCAACAACTCACTGGCAACATGACCCAGTCGTTGAGAAACGCTGCCTTACACAGACCCAATGTGCATATGCTGAGACCTGAAGATTGGTTTTTCCAACCCCATAATGGCAGTTAAAGTATGCTTACTGGTGACCCACACCAGACCCACAGTTCCTCATTTGCAATACCTTTATAACCAATATATTGCCAATCTGACATAGTAAAAAAAAAAAAAACAACAAATACAAGGCTGATACAGAACCTTTATATATAGATATTTTTTGTAGTAAACAAATGAAGCACCCAAACAGAAGAGAAACACAAAAAAGGCAAAAGGGTTTGCCTCTAAAGGCAAACTAGGGCAGACAAGTACCAAATTGCAATTAAATAATCAAAAACCCTAAAACAGAAGCAATAATCTAAGAATCCAGATAATCCATATTTACATACAATCTTTCAGCCATGACATTAGGGTGGCCCCATCTTTTGGGATTCTACCCATAAAACAAAAGGAACATAAGAGAGCACAAAAGCACAACATGTACAATTTTTCCTAATAACATAAAACATAATCAAACCATAAACAAAGCAAATTATATTTGAAAACAACAAAACCCGGAATAAGCAAAAAATAAACACAACCCTGGCTAATCCATAATACCAGAGCATGAGATTAAATACCACCTGGATGGGAATTGACAGTTCTTATTTTTAAATTAATTCTTGAAGAACAAATATTGGAGAATGATCATATTTGGGACAATTCGGAGTGCAAGATGTGGCAAGGGTCACTTTTGGGTTACATTTGGACCCCCATTGCACATTGTGGAGTAAAGGCTACTTGGTGGGTTACTGACCTCTTTAGATGATAGCTAAGTGCACCTTGGGCTGTTAGAGGAAATTCTAAGAAGATGGCACCACGGTGTACAGAACACATCCATGGCAAAGTAATCTGAGAATACCTCAGAATTAGACTCAATATGGTACTTTAACATTCTCAAAAGCTAGTGGAGATCAGAGTAAGGATATGAGTCAAGACTAGGCCTTGTGTTTTGTCATGTAGGTCCTAGAATTACCCTAATTTCCCCTTCATATTCTTTATTATGTGGACCTTAACAAAATTCCCCCAAATTCCTGCTACAGCCCCCATACGTTACATTACTTTTTATATTTTATCTAAGACCACAGGCAACAAGACAGAGTACCAGATCAAGCAAAAGAAAATCACACATTTATTTATGTATTATAGATAATAAGCTCAAAATTAAGTGCATATGTTCTATAATATGTGTCTCTGATCTATAATAAGACAGTATGCAACCTCCTCTAATTGTGCTCTGTAGCTTCCAATAATTCTTTGCATTTATATAGTGTTTTTCTCACTACTCAAAGTGTTCAGCAATTGTAGGTTAAGGTCCTTGCTCAAGGACCTACCAGAGCAGAGTCCCTTTTGGCTTTTACAGGATTTGAACCGGCAACCGTCTGATTGCCAGTGCAGATCCCTAGCCTCAGAGCCACCACTCCGCCTCCTGAATCACAGCCCCCATTCTAGCCTATTCTTTCTTCTTGGACAGTGTAGGGCTACTTAAAAAATGCCTCTGATATGTTCACAGTGTTATAATAAATTAGCCTGGTAACACAGGTTACAACAAGATTGATGCAAAGCCTTCTAACCCTCTCCAATTCATTTGCTTTGTTCAGTTGTGGTCCGTTCATGTCCTGTATTTCCCCAGGCTAGCTGGCCAGCTTCAAAGATTTACTAGTCTCTTCCTAGGGAAGATAGCTCATTGAATGTTCTTGTAAAAAACAGATTGATGAATGCCTGCAACCCCCTACCAGAAATTACATTCCCTTAAGACTTAGCAACTTACTTAACAACATTTCTTATCAATGAAATCATTCTTAAAACTTTGGGGAGTTTACAATGACTTGTTTAAAGAAAACTATTTCCTTAAGTCACTAATTAGTACTTTAATGAACATTTACAAGCAATCAAAATATTAAATATTAATCTATATTGTACATTGATAATCTACACTGCACCTTGACTAACAAGAGGAAGACAGGCCAGAACTGGAGCAAAAAATTCTGGCTTGTTGGAAGGAATGCTGAGTTGGGTCTGTGTATAGTCACATGAATGTGTCAACCAGACTTTTTTCCAAGGTGGTTAGGCCTAGAGATTGAGCAGGTATTTATTATTTTCCTTGTTAATATTAATTTGTCTTCTAGTTTTTTTTCCATCTTTCCCATAGCTTTTTTTTTTTTTCAAATTAATTATTTTGGGTATTTTTCAACTCCTTGGCTTTACAATAGTTTAGTAAAGAAGACTGACAGTGCTCCGAATTGTTCATAGAGTCTATCTACCTATACTGTATATCAGGGGTCTCCAACCTTTTATGCCCTGAGAGCTAATTTTACAAAATGAAAATGGCTGAGAGCTGCTAATGTTTTCTAACGTTTATTTTCATAGTTTATTTCAACCCAAACAAACTGAATAAGCTTGTTTTGCCTGAACATTTACAAAATGTTGGTGTCCACAACTCATATTTTGCATTAAAACATCACAAAAAATATTTAGTTCACCTGCAAGTGAATTTTGTATGTCTGTATGCATGTTCTAGTGTATCTCACACTATTGAATTAAAACATGAATGCTGTCAAAACAAAACAATGCAATTATACAGAGATATAACTTATTCATTTGTCACTTTGTTACATGTCACTATTTCACTTCACATGTCCAGTGGCATGTGTGATGTGTTTTTTAGTTAGTCAGATGACTGGCACTGCATGGAGTCAACAAGAGAGGTGTATGGTGGAGTGTAGCCACTTAGGTTCACTCTTATGGAGTCATTTAAATGTTCATCTGTCAGTCTTGTTCTGAACTTTGATTTCATTACATTCATGTCAGAAAAGGCAGACTCACAGAGGTATGTAGGCCCAAACAAAGCAGACATTTTCAGAGCTGCTTGGTGAAGATTCTTATAGATATCTGGCTCTACTAAGCTCCAGAAATGCTGATAATGCTGTTGAGACTTTAAGTGTACATTATTTTGAAGGTTTACTAATATATAATATATAAAATATAAAATCCAATGTCTGTCTGTCTGTATGTCTGTCCACATTTCACAAGAGAACTACTTAATGGATTTAGATCTGTTTTTTTTCTATAATTTGCTTGAACATTCCGGTTGATTTTGCGACTTCTCTCATTTTGCTATGAATCATAGTTTGCTTGTGGTACTGATTTATTTGCATGAATCCGAGAAACGCGCAGCAGCCCGAGGGGAGGACCTTCCTCACTCTCTCACCAGCTTCGAAGCATGCTCCTTAACTCCACTTAGCTAGCAAATGAGAGAACAATCGAATTCAACTTTGGCTGATATTAAAATAAAGTGTTACTTAAGTCTTGATGAGTTTCAGTCCGGATATTCTCTTAATTGTATGCCATATTGAAAAGATGAATTGCAGTTCAGACTGTGGATCATGATTTTGTGTTAAAAGGATCGTGATATGATTTTTTGGAAAGATTGTCCACCCTTAATTTGACTAATCAAGTTTTCAAATTTATGTAGGATTCATTAACCTTTTGGTGAGCTACATGGAAAGGGCTTGCGAGCTACCGGTAGCTCGTGAGCGATGTGTTGGAGACACATACATTGGTTACTTCTTAAATAAATTTATAAACAATTGCAGTCTTTCTAAGGTGAATAAAAGTTTGTGAAGGAAGTAGTGAGGTATAGACCTGCTTTACATAGAGGGTGCTATACACTTAATTATGCTGTAAATCTCAATTTCTCTTAATCCACTGTAGAATATGGCCAGGAGTTTATCCTGGCTAATACCCCCAAGCTGCCGGATGGATCTCTCCCTACAACATGGAGGTGCCCTGAATTCCAGCAGGGTATTATGGACTTTGGAGTTTTAATTCACAGCCCTGCTGAATACCGTGGGGGCTGCCAGAGGACGCTGCAGGAAGGCTCAAGGACTTTTTTCCGTTTAGCCTGGAAGTACATCCCCATCACGGGGACAGAAGAAATGACATACTTCCAGGCTGAAGAAAAAGAAGGAGTTTTTCACCCGACCCGGAAGTGTTACAAAGTCACATGGACTGAGGGACAGAAACACTTTAAAAGGATTGTGGGAGATCCCAGCAGTGAGCTGAGTTGGGAGGAAGGGTGACTGAGCTGCTGGGAGGTGTGGAGGATTGTTATTATTGGATTATTGTATTATTATTGTGTTTACTGAAAGTATAGTGGAGGTGGAGGTGGAGGTGCTTTGTGCAAATTATTGTCCAAATAAAATAATTTCTTGGACTTTTACCTGGTGTCTGACGCATTGTCTGAGGGTTCAAGGGGACGAAAGCGCCCCCTATCTGTCACACCACATAGAAAAGTGATAGCAAATAAATACCGGAATGAAATGTAAAGACAAGAACATACATTATGGGCCAGGCATTTTTTTTTGCTTTTTGTAAGGAATATATCAGTCATTCCAATATGTAACAGTGCCAAGTAAAAATGTCATCCTGCAGGTATCTTCATAGCATTGTGGAGTAAAATGAGTTCTAATGAGCTTAATTGACTTACATGAGATGTGATTTGATAAATTTAGTCCATTTGTATGTTTCTTGCATGATGTCAGAAACTGAAACTAGTTCTTTTGTTTCCGTTTTCTGTAACAGTCTCTTCTTTACCATCAGTGTTGGTAAATATCACATTCTTTATTTTTTATTCTTTTTCTCTGAACCAGTTTCCACAGCTTTTTCCTTATTTTGTGTGGTATTATAGAGTTTACTTAGATTTACACTTGATATTCTAGATAAAAAAAAGAAAAACCTTTAACCACGTATTGAATCTGGTAGGAAATAATACTGGAAGGATGTTTTATTTCATTTGAATGAGAGAAGATCATTGATTGATTTTAAAATGTAAAACGAAATGCACAAAACAAGTAACAAGTACCTACTATAATTACAAAACACAGCATATTTCCTATACTTTCTTAGTTTGATTGTACTTTTGTACTGCATTTCAGGCTTAATTAGCATGAGCAATGGACCATAGCATATATTTGATTTGCACAGTAAATCCTGGGAAACAAAAGAAATTAAAGAGGCCCTTCCATATCACATACTTGCTCTAATGCTTGACAGTCTGTGATGGACTGGTGTGCTGTTCATGGCTGTTTTAAGCCTGGGACGTTAGAGCTGATCTGGTAGAAAGGAACGCAGGGAGATTTGATAGCCTATGTGATGTTCAAATCCTATTTACAAGACAGTTATTTAAACTACATGTGTGCAATTACTGAGAAACTGCCTAAAAGGCATAAAATCTATTAAAATCTCATCTCATAACAAAAAAAAAATCTTAATTATAAAGGTCATGCTGACCCCTCCAGGGCAGTACAACAATAATCTGTTATCGACACCTCCCCCTCATCTTAATCTTTCACTCTGTCAGCTCTCTACCTTGTTATTTTCATGTTGTTTCCACTTCCTATACTTACAATTTTAAATGTTGCCTTCCTGTAATTGGAATGTAATGTTTTTACTTCAGTCCATGCTTTTAGTGGGTGTGAGAAGTACTGTAGCTACCTTCTTCATTTCACTCCTCTGAATGCAGCAATCAGAGAATGATAGAATATAATACAGAGATCGTTTTAAATATACTAGAAGAATACAGTGGGTCTGCTCACATGCTTTTAAAATGTGTTGGCTCACTTTGTGATTAAAAGTAATTTAACTCTTATAGTTTA
Source organism: Polypterus senegalus (assembly GCF_016835505.1). NCBI lineage: Eukaryota > Metazoa > Chordata > Cladistia > Polypteriformes > Polypteridae > Polypterus > Polypterus senegalus. Next base: position 55,216,673 of record NC_053154.1, read on the forward strand.
TTAAAAATCCATTGATAGTCCTTCAAAGTGGGGGAAAAATGTATTCAGCTTTTATTCCTGGGTTATAGTAAAAACTCTAAATGACTACAGATGGAATAGCAGAGATTTTCTGCTTGACCATCAAAGTCACTGAGAACTTCAATATCTGACTTTTGAGACAGCTAAGCAGACGTCTGTTATTACTCCTAAGTATAGCTCACAGTCCTCTAACCTTGGTGTGTTCACCCCTTCTACGTAACACTTTGTAGAGTAATTCAGCCATTCTTTTCCAAGGCACAATCTGCGGCCCTGGGTGAATCAGATTGGGCTTAAGTGTCACAGCTCAACATGATACCAAAGGCTTATATTGTTTTTAACACCTGTGTGTCACATAAAACTAAAACATGCACTGATTTATTTATTTATTCACTGTGATACTATGTGCAAGGGTTACACAAATGTAAAGAAAGGCATTTACAGACTTCAAAATAAAGAAATAAGCTGCATGTACTCAGGGGACAAAGAAACAAGTTCAGAATGGCTCCTGTTCACAGTTCACATGTAAATGCACTGTGCGTAGTTCAGTCCTGGTTCCACCAATTCTAAAAACAGATCTGTCTATAAACAGATGTTGCCTTAAAAGTGGTGCATCACAATGCAGACAATGCGAGTGTTAATTTAGCTAAGATAATATCATTTTTATCTTGTTCTATACAAAAATATTGCTATTTCATTTGAATGACATGATAGCTTTCCTGCCTCATAGAGTTCAATTTCTATTTTCAAATCCCAGCCTGATCATTAATTGCGCAGATTCTGGTCCTTTAGTTTTCCTCCCACACCCCAAAGTGCACATTTTAAGTTAATTTTTGGTTCTATTTGGGCTCAGTAATATTAAGTAAGTCATGTGTGTGCTTCACAATTGTCATGATGTTCATTTTTTAGACTCTCATCTGATCTCACTATGAGTTTTCAATCATTTTTAATCATTATTCTAAACCAGTAACGATAACGTGCAGTGAATACACTTGACTGAGAACATTCTAGCTATTCTCACGCAATCAGCATCTCTTTGTAGTTGATCGATGCTGTTTTGTTCTGTCTCATTTGCCTTTGCAATTCTTGCATGTTTGACCACTGATTGCCAACATCTCATTTGTTCTTGCAATTCTCTTTCACTCAGTGTTGGCCTGTCTTCGTTTTATGGTCTGTTCTTTGCTCTCAGTTGCTCGAGAAATTCTCTTTCGCTCTGCATCAGCCTGTTGTAAATACCAAGTTGCGCTCTTCATAATATTCATACTCTTTCTCTGTACGTTTAGCATTCGTTTGCTCAGAGGTTGATGCGCTTGCTGCTTCCTGAGCAGCTCTTGTTATCTCCACCCTAGTGACCTGCTTCTTCTCTTCTTTCATCGGCATCTTTTCGCATTAAAACTGGTTAAGTCAGTGTTTGTGTTGCAATTACATTTACCATAATTTTTCACTTAAGCTGGCACTTAAGACTACAATCTGCCTCAAGAATGATTTAAGATATGAAGAGGTAGGGGAAGTGATGCCAAAGATGGTAGGGATGAGAATGGTGCCAGTACGCAAGTGCCACACGGCCGCCCTGCTGGCCCCTGCCGAGAGTTGCTTCTACAATAAAATAAAATAAAAAAAAGAATAACCTTGGAGGTCAATCTTCACCTTGAAAGTGGATTGTAGACGTCATGTAGTATATGTGTACCAAATTTCACATCAATAGGAGAAATGGTTTGCAAGCTACAGGTGATTTAAAATCCTGGACAGATAGACAAACAAACAGCCACGGTACTGTATTATATAAGAAGATGTTATACTTTTAACAGCTATATTTAGAATCCATTTTGTGCTTGTTTTCTCTGTCTGAAGGCATATTTTTGACTGTTTCCATGACTGTTGCCAGTCATAAATCATGCAGGTTATGTCATGCATTACTTATCAACATTATGGTGAAGGATAAAGGTAAGGGTTAGGGTTAGGGTTACCACTTACCACTTGCTTAAGACACTGGTAAGCAATGAAGTATGGAGCTAAGACATGTGCAGTAAAGGGAGTGCAGGAGAAAGTGTTAGATGAGGCAAAAATGGGAATGTTGAGGTGGATGTGTGGAGTTACATAAAAGGACAGAGTAAGGAATGAAACAATAACAGTTAAAACAAAAGTTGGAGAGATTTTTAAGAAGATAGAGAAAAGTAGGTAGAAGTGGTATGGACATGCGATGAGGAGAGACAATGATGACAAAAGAATGATGGTTAGGGAAGTACAGGAAAGGGAAAGTGAGGAAGAACAAAGTGGAGTTTGATGGATAAAATAAAAGAATATCTGAAGGAAAATATTTTGTCTGAGAAGGCGGTGCAGGACAAGGCTAAATGGAGAAGGCTGATCTAACTCATCAGCCCCACAAAGAAGTGCGAAAACATAAAGAGAAGACGAAGAAGGAGGAGGAGGAAGATGACATTGACATGATAATGTATTACATCATCACAATCTTCCTATATATGATTGCAGCATGAATGACTTAGTATACTTGCCTGAATGAAATTCTTTGCTTTATAATTCTTCTTAGTGTTAGTAGAAGCTAAAATGTGCTTTCAAGAAGACCTTACTATGGGGCTTTGTCTATGACTTGTGCATTGTTTTTTGGTAATTGGTTTCATAGCTTATTTCTCCATGTACTGACCTTCAGCCTAACTTCTGACTGTGATTCTGTCTTTCCCTTTCAGTATTTTAGTCTGTTCATCAATTCTAAAATCTTTCAGAGAAGTTCAGAAAAAGTGCTTAACAACAGTAAATGGATGTTCCATAAAGTTCTCGTCCATTCATTGCACCCAAGATAATGTCCAGTTTTCCATGACACAATAGGGGATAAAGTGTGTCCATTAAATCTAATGGATAAATACCATTTAACATTTGACTTCCCATGAGCTACTACTGGAGAAATTGCATCTTTGAAAATAAACAGAATTAGAAACCGATAAGATTTAATGCTGTTTAAATTGTGCATCCCTATACACAGGTATCTGCAAAAGATCACCAACTTCTCTAATTTAAAGATACCCTAGAACAAATAAAATGCTGGGGGAAAAGGATTGTGCAAAACTAGTTAACTCAAGGCAGTATTTAAATATAAACAAGCAAGCTGTAATGTCCCTGTGTATAGAAACATGTCCCCATTGAGGAGTTACACACATAAGAGAGATAAACACATGGAATGAAACGGCTGCAACATGATCATTCCTTTACCTTCAAGAGATAAGCTGAGAAGAACAGAAGCAAGGCAGTAATCTCCAAAGAATGCAACTTGAGTGCTTCACTCACTTTCTTTTTCCCTTTATATCAAAATGTTTTATTCATATGCCTTTATGAGATTCACTGCAACTTTTTACTCTGTTGCCAACTGACAGAGCTCCGCTTATATGCATTTCACAGCACTCACTGCTACAATTCGTCATTGAGCATATCTGCACTTCACGACAGTGAATGTCACTAAAAAAGAACTTGGAAAAATAAAAGGATGACTTTATAAATTCAAATTTAAAGAAACAGGGGTGAGTTGCCAAGTCTTGCATTAAAGACTTAAAATAAGGTGCACATTTTGAACCATTTATTTTGTGATTATTCAGTTTTAAGCAAGAAAAGCCATTTTTGTGTTTATAGTTAACTCACGCAATCGGGATACATGGGAAAAGTTTTATCTAAAGCTGAATGATTAAATGATAAGAATAATGAAAAAAGTTTGCAAATTGTTTAAGAAGCATACTTTGAATGTGTAAAAAGAAGGGTATGATCAATTTACCTTTTTTTTTCAACTAGTTTATTGACTGGCAGTTGTTTATCCTTAGTTGGAAGTAATTAGCACAGTGTTTTGTCTTAACTGGTGCTTATATCATTATAGTGTTCCAGCATGCTCATTGTTTTCAGCAAAGCACTCCATCGATGTGTTTTGTCTCTATGGCCACTGGATTTAGATCCCTGTGATTTTTTATTGTTTCCAAGTAAAAAATCTTTTTTCATGACTACAAATTATTCATTAGTAGTGTGACACAAGAAGCATTCATATTCTTAAATATTACTAGGGGGCTTTGCCCCCTGCCCGCTTCGATGTCCACCCCCTTCTCTCCCCACCCCAGCCTACACTATGCGCCAGCCACTTTGCATAGGGGGGCTGAACGCACCCCAAGGAGACGTGGTCGCTCCTCCGAAACCCCCTTTTAAATGGTGATACAATGGGAAATAAATACAGTTTTTCTTAACCTCCTCTTTGTTCGATCAGCTGCTGGCTTTTTGCTGCTGACATGCCCATACATTTGTCAATACAAATGTCCATACATTTGATCTCTTTTCGCTTTTACCTTTTCATCAATATCGCATTTATTTTCGATTCCGTGTTTGGAATTACATCATGACAACGCAACGTATATAACTGCCCATGAGCGAATCTCATTTCTTTCACCCTACAAGAAATGAGTCTGACAATAGCATTCACACAAAGGAGAAATGACTGAACCGTGTGTGTGCTTGAAATTTTCTCTCACAGGATTTCACTTTTGGGGGAGCATGGTGGCGCAGTGGTAGCACTGCTGCCTCGCAGTTAGGAGACCCGGGTTTGCTTCCCGGGTCCTCCCTGTGTGGAGTTAGAATGTTCTCCCCGTGTCTATGTGGGTTTCCTCTGGGTGCTCCGGTTTCCTCTCACTGTACAAGGACATGCAGGTTAGGTGCAATGGTGATCCTAAATTGTCCCTAGTATGTGCTTGGTGTGTGTGTGTCCATTATCTCTAACCTGCTTTGCATGTGTACCTTGCCAACATTTTTGAATTCTTTTCGACGTTCTACTTTGTCATCTTTTATTTCCAGCCCCGGGAATGGTTAACACTAGAATTACCAGAGCCTACGAAAAAGCTTGTAGATCCATCCCACCTTAAATCGCTTCGCACTTCTCCGTCAGTCTCTTTTCTCCTGTAAATGTGTGGATAAGCAGCAAACAGCAAGCAGCCTGCTATTACATCCCCCACCCCGCACAGTTTTCTCAGCTCAAGTCTGCGTGTCAGTTGCTTAGAGTTTTATAGAGTGAGAAGTCAAATAAAATGACACCTTTTATAAATACTATATTGTTATTTAGAACACATGCATTTCATGTGTGTTCGGTGTCTACAACGATCTATGTAAACACATCATTAAATCAGAAACATTTTTCATGTTTTAGTAATAATTGACAAAATTTACACATGAAGTGTATAATGTATGAAGCCTGAATTCCAAATATCAAAGAAACACTTTCACAAAAGGTACAAATATAACAGAACAAGTGCATTTTTATTCAAAAATATATCTGCAGAAAAAGAACCCGCGTTAGGGTGTGACATTGCACACAAATTTGTTACAACTGCTTTGGTGGCACAATGGTAATCAAAACTTCATGGGTTTGATCCCGGATGAGTCTGTTTTGAGAATTGAGCTTCTCGTATTCTTACTATTTTAGAATAAAAACATACATTTGATTCCAGTCTGTAACAGCCGGTGTAATTTTTGATACTTATAAAGGTTAGCTTTGTTTTTTTTATTTATTCAGTTTTATTCTCTCAGTCGCGTTCACAATCCCAGCCCCCTCGCATTTGACACTGCTGTTTTCACATAAAGATGCGCTATAACAGAGGTGAACTCAGATCATGACGACTGTTCTACATCGGAGCAAAAATGCACTTTTGCCATCGCTGTACTTTGTATATGCACATGGGAAGCTCTGCACTCTACTTGTGACTTTACGCTATAGGAAGTAAGTAAATCAAATAAAGGTAAATAGGTAAATAATATTCGATCTGGCTCTTACATACACATACAAAGTACAGCAACAGCAGCTTCCACCTGCAGCTATAGACTCTTCAGTACACAAGCGACTCTACACACTAGTGTTTAGATCTAGACGGTGTACGTACCCCAAAAAAAAGTCTAACTGCATTCTCGTACCATTGCTTGCTTACTAAAGTGTCAGCAGGCACTTTTCAAGGCCTTAGACGTATTTTTTGAGCATGCCCTCTGCACTCTACTTGTGACTTTATGTTGTAGGAAGTAAGTAGATAACTCAAAGTAAATAACATTCGATCTGGCTTTTATGTAAGTAAATATTTACCTTTATTAATTTACTTACTTCCTACAGCATAGAGTGCAGAGCTTCCCATGTACATATACAAAGTACAGCAATGGCAAAAGTGCATTCTTGCTTCGATGTAGAACCGTCGTCATGATCTGAGTTGACCTCTGTTATAACGCGTCTATGTGAAAACAGCAGTATATGCGGGGTTTGGTGGGGATCGTGAATGCGGACGAGAGAATAAACTGGATAAAAAAAAAACAAAGCTAACCTTTACAAGTATCATAAATTACACCGGCTGTTACAGACTGGAATCAAATGTATGTTTTTATTCTAAAATAGTAAGAATATGAGCAGAATCACTTCTCAAAACAGACTCGTGCAGGATCGAACCCATGAAGTTTTGATTACCAGTCTATTCAAAATGAAATAGCAGATTTCAAGAATTTATTTTAATCAAACTGTATAAGACAGAAACACATTCTGCACATCACTGGATAGAGGAAAGTTCAAAGTTTAAAAGCTTGCGTAATAGTACCAGTGAATGCCACCAACCGCTGACTTCATTTTCATACAAGATGGTGCCCCACCTCATTTCCACTTGGTGGTCCGGTGTTACCTGAATGACACCATTCCAGGATGATGGATTGGAAGAGATAGACAACAAGATCTTGCTCATCATCTATGGCCTCCCAGGTCTCCAGATCTTACCCTCTGTGATTTTTATCTATGGGGGTAAATTAAAGAAAGAGTGTTTGTTCCACCTATGCCCACTAATCTTTAAGATTTGAAATAATGAATTGAGGAAACTGTGAATTCAGTAACTAGGGACCAGTTGATTCGTGTATGGCAAAAAATGGTTTACCATTTTGTTGTTTGTCACACTACACATGGTGCTCATGTTGAGTGCATGCAACCTCAAGGACCATAGGACCAAACTTTGAACGTTCCTCTATCCAGTGATGTGCAGAATGTGTTTCTGTCTTATACAGTTTGCTTGAAATACATTTTTGAAATCTGCTCTTTTATTTTGAATAGCCTGATATATTCACCACCCTGTTCCTTGAAATAATAATCCTTGATCAAAACTCTTGGCTTTCAATGCAATGTACATACTGTATAACAATGGAAAGTCAATTACAAAATCACAAGGAGGACTAGAAAGTCAACAAAAACCAAGAGCACCAGACATTTTTCATGTCCATTTCAAGCACTACCCATGGTGCCATATTGCTTTATTATGGTTGGTAAAATGATGAGAACTTTTCATTTACTAGGCACAATAAATGGAAGTGTGCGATTCATGACGTCATCACTATGACTGTATAAATTATTGTTTGCTTCCTGGTCATCTGAGGGTACAGATTCTTCTTAAGAAAAACTTTACCAGTCATTCTAATTTATGCATTGTGGTTACAAATGTTCCTCTGTTCTTTGACTACTATAGTGGCACTACAGCAAATAAGGATGGGTCAGAAGAAGTACATAGCCAGGAATGTGAAAAGTTTGACAACCAAAAAAATTAGTCCTATCTTTATTCAAAACCACTACATTAAACAAAATTGAAGACAGAAAAGACAGTTGTTTAAATTGGAGTCTTAATTAGGAATCTGAAACACATAGAAAGTTAGTGAGTAGAAGTCATTGCTTCAACATTCATTGCTTCTCGCCACTGGTTCATAAACCATGACGTACCTTATCTCACCCAATGTGACTTCCAATACCCACACCCCTAGCAATTCTTTGCAGTAAAGAAACACAAAATTAGGGACATAGTAATAAAAACAAAATGGTGTTTGATGATTTTCAAAACAAATGCTGATTAATTATCAGAACACCATTACAATAATGTGTAACACAATTATGGAACTATACTGTATATTCAAAAATGCAGAAAAAAAGAACAAACATACTATCAGCTATAAATAAATTCTACTCGATTTGGCTCTAGTGAAGTGTTTTCCTTTGGCTATGAATTACTTCACAGTATTCTGACTGTGACTCCTAAATCATGCCCTGAGCTTTGTTTATTAATTTACACCTTCGCAGCCACGACCCTTGGCTTGTTATTTTGACTTTACAACTTCTAATTTTCTTTTCATTCGAAGCTATAGATACAGTTAGGTCCATAAATATTTGGACAACTTTTTTCTAATTTTGGTTCTGCACATTACCACAATGAATTTTAAATTAATTCAGATGCAGTTGAAGTGCAGACTTTCAGCTTTAATTCAGTGGGGTGAACAAAATAATTGCATAAAAATCTGAGGCAACTAAAGCATCTTTGTAACACAATCCCTTCATTTCAGGGGCTCAAAAGTAATTGGAGAATTGACTCAAAGGCTATTTCATGGGCAGGTGTGGTCAAGTCCGTCGTCATGTCCTTATCAATTAAGCAGATAAAAGGCCTGGAGTTGATTTGAGGTGTGGTGCTTGCACATGGAAGATTTTGCTGTGAACAGACAACATGCGGTCAAATGAGCTCTCCATGCAGGTGAAAGAAGCCATCCTTAAGCTGCAAAAACAGAAAAAACCTATCCGAGAAATTGCTACAATATTATTAGTGGCAAAATCTACAGTTTGGTACATCCTGAGAAAGAAAGCAAGCACTGGTGAACTCAGCAACGCAAAAAGACCTGGACGTCCATGGAAGACAACAGTGGTGGATGATCGCAGAATCATTTCCATGGTGAAGAGAAATCCCTTCACAACAGCCAACCAAGTGAACAATATTCTCCAGGGGGTAGGCATATCGATATCCAAGTCTACCATAAAGATAAGACTGCATGAAAGTAAATACAGAGGGTGCACTGCAAGGTGCAAGCCACTCATAAGCCTCAAGAATAGAAAGGCTAGATTGGACTTTGCTAAAGAACATCTAAAAAAGCCAGCACAGTTCTGGAAAAACATTCTTTGGACAGATGAAACCAAGATCATCCTCTACCAGAATGATGGCAAGAAAAAAGTATGGAGAAGGTGTGGAACAGCTCATTATCCAAACCATACCACATCATCTGTAAAACACAGTGGAGGCAGTGTGATGGCTTGGGCATGCATGGCTGCCAGTGGCACTGGGACACTAGTGTTTATTGATGATGTGACACAGGACAGAAGCAACCGAATGAATTCTGAGGTGTTCAGAGACATACTGTCTGCTCAAATCCAGCTAAATGCAGTCAAATTGATTGGGTGGCGTTTCATGATACAGATGGACAATGACCCAAAACATACAGCCAAAGCAACCCAGGAGTTTATTAAAGCAAAGAAGTGGAAAATTCTTGAATGGCCAAGTCAGTCACCTGATCTTAACCCAATTGAGCATGCATTTCACTTGTTGAAGACTAAACTTCGGACAGAAAGGCACACAAACAAACAGCAACTGAAAGCCGCTGCAGTAAAGGCCTGGCAGAGCACTAATAAGGAGGAAACCTAGCATCTGGTGATGTCCACGAGTTCAAGACTTCAGGCTGTCATTGCCAGCAAAGGGTTTTCAACCAAGTATTAGAAATGGAACATTTTATTTCCAGTTATTTAATTTGTCCAATTACTTTTGAGCCCCTGAAATGAAGGGACTGTGTTACAAAGATGCTTTAGTTGCCTCACATTTTTAATGCAATCTTTTTGTTCACCCCACTGAATTAAAGCGGAAAGTCTGCACTTCAACTGAGTTGTTTCATTTAAAATTCATTGTGGTAATGTACAGAACCAAAATAAGAAAAAAGTTATCTCTGTCCAAATATTTATGGACCTAACTGTACTTGTTATTTTTTTTAATCTTATGTTAAAGTATGCTGGCCAACATTAAGCTTTACTTTTACTGTTTTTCCAGCTGCAGACCGTAATCTAATTTGATGTGTATTAGACTGTTGTTGTTCATTTATCTGTTGTCATATATGCAGTGATTTTTAGATTTTTTATTCTTTACTACAATAATCACCCTAGAATATACTTTAGGATCAATTTAAACCTGTTAATTCAGTCTTTGCAAACTTTAATGGCATTAGACTATAATAGATATCATGACCTAACAAGAACATTCTCTATAAATATATATAACAACTATGTATTCTTATAACTAACCTCAATTCACGGTCATGGTGAGCTGTACTTTCTCCCTTCATTATGGTGAATATCTATTCATAAATACAATTTATTGGCACTGATGAACTTTCACGTCTTTACAAATATGCATCCATTTACAAATAGCATATTCCGAAACAGTTGAAACTGTTTCCTCTTATCCACAGAGGAATCCTGACAACCATCTTGTAGATGTTACCTTTAATATGTGCAGCAAACTGGATTTTCTTTTGTTTCCTACCATTAAAGATTCTATCACTACCAGGGGGTCAGGGGTTACCTATCCTTGTTACATTACAGGAAACAAAATCAACTCAGTTTGTGAACTGCTTACATCTCAAAGGAGTTCCTTCACTGTGTGCGTATTGTATGGCAGAGTTTTAATAACAGGCATCGGCCAGATGTTCATGTGCATCAAGGAAATATTTTTAGCTTTGCATAAAGCACTTTCACATAGAGTTGTGTTTGGCCGAAAGCTTTCTGTTTCCCCAGAAGATTTTCTTTTGTAGGCTGTTTATTTGAAAAGATGCTTTTAAATGCCTACCTTTAAAAAGAAAAAAACATTTTAGAGATTCCAGTACAAACCTTTATATTGTTCCTTGTGGTATATAGCGTGGGGAACGTTGAGACAGATGTTATGCATGTTATTTTTATTTTCAATATTTTTCAAAATGTACTCCTCTAAGGAATGTCAACATACACATTTGCAAATATTATAGTAAATCTAACAGGAAAGCCAGTACAATACCAGCAGAGATAAAATTCCAGTGTCCCATTTTTCCTAGCCAGACTGGGAAGAAGTGGCACAAACCCCACTGAATTTTATGTTCTGCTTTATCCAGTACCAGGTAATGGATAGCTGACGCCTTTCACAAGAAAACTGGGCACAGTGTTGGAACAAATGGGAAACCAGTTTTTTTACTGGACAAACTTATACTTACATCAACACATACCTACCATGGGCAGATTTTAATTTACTAATCCTTTCTTACACTGTGGGCCAAAAACCACAATCTTACTTAACCAAGAATATTGTTATAGCATCAGTGGTAAGAAAAGGGCAGAATAAAGCTGACTGTAATATAGAAAGAGCTTTTGAATGCAGGAGTTTGGTTCACAGCACAGAGGCAGGCATTGCACATTGCATAACGTTGGGTACGCTCCTTATCCTTATCCTTGCTATTTCTCTTTATTCCATGTAATCTTTGTGATCTGCTCTTAAAAGCTGAGCTAACCTGTCATGGAATGAGATCTCTACTATTACAAAGCCGACCCCTTCCTGTACATCAGTCATCCCCTTACAGCTACAATAACAGCTCCTTTTGTATGCTGAATATTCGGGTTTGCTGGCACACTGTTTGTAAAGGAAGTTTCTTTGGACTTGAGAGGGAGTACAGGCTGCCTCTGATTGTCTCTATTGCTGTTATTTTACTGTCAGCATTCTCTTTCAGTCTGGATACTCACTAAGCACATCTTCAAGCTTCTTAACTCCCCCTCCCTTGTACACATTTACTCTGCATCCTCATTCCTTCTGATACCATCTCTACAAAATGAAAATTGGATTAAATTGCCTGCGGGCTAAAAGCTACAGCCATAAAATGACAGACATGCCACTCATACATTGAGTTTCAAACTTTCATTCTCGTTTTTAGTTTGGAATTAACTTTGACCTGGTTTTGTGTTGGTGAATATAATATGTTAATGCATTTTTCTATAACTCCTACATTTAATTATTCTGCCACATTAGTGAGGACCAACTTAAAGGAGGCCCAAGTAGACCATGTTTGCAGTTGTGCAAGTCAAATGTCTGTTATCACTCTGTAGTCAAAAAGAGACCAGACTAGAACAAGACCCGTGACCCAATCATTTCACTCCTTTCTCCCATCAGAGAATACAACACCCACATGTACATATCTCTATCATCTGATGAAATTAACATATCTAAAAAGAAACCGGTGCTGTCCAAAATCTGCCACTTGCTTACTGCTCTCAACTCCTGGATTTAAATTGGGGTTCTCGTTTATGACCCCAACTCTCCTTCCCAGGACATACTAACACACACCTGCTCTCAGTCTCACTGGACCAATTTAGACTAACCAATTAAACTAACACACATGTCTTTATGATATGGGAGGAAAAGCAGAATACTGAGAAAAAAAAAATCATGAATGCCTGCTCCATCACAGGGCGAACCCTGGACACACTGGTTCCACACTGTTGTGGAAAAGAGGATGGAAAACTCCCCTCCATCACCTCCAGGAGGCACTCTCTTGGAGCACTTTTAGCCACAAGCTCTTTCCACCATGATGTGCTAAGAAGTGCCTCTGGGGTCTCTTCTGCTTACTGCTATCAGACAATTCAGTGCTTCCACCTGATGACTTAAGTTTATTTATGTATTTATTTAGTTATTATTTTTAAAAATGTATTTATTGATTTATCAATTGATTGATTGGCTGTAGGACGGCATGGTGGGGCAGTGGTAGCGCTGTTGCCTCGCAGTAAGGAGACCTGGGTTCACTTCGTGGAGTGGAGTTTGCATGTTGTCCCCGTGTCTGCGTAGGTTTCCTTCAGGTGCTCCGGTTTCTTCCCACAGTCCAAAGACATGCAGGTTAGGTGCATTGGCGATCCTAAATTGTCCCTAGTGTGTGGGTGTTGTGTTTGAGTGTGTGCTCTGCGGTGGGCTGGTGCCCTGCCAGGGGATTTGTTCCTGCCTTATGCCCTGTGTTGGCAGGGATGGGCTCCAGCAGACCCCCGTGACCCATGTTAGGATATAGCAGGTTGGGTGATGACTGATTGGCTGTATTATCTGCACTGTAAATCTGTACCATTGCTTTTATGCTTCTGCTGCTGTATATATAAAGTTTATCTAATCTAATTTAATCAAATATATGGGAAGAACATGCACTCATGGGCCAAGAGTCATTTGCACTGCATAGAAAAATACTATGATGCTTAGGCCTCCAAAGTTGTGTATATTGCATGGCTTCAATTTAATTAACCAGGCATTTTAAACTTCTGTATAACTTATGAGGTACATACATTTCTAGGGCTATGCATCACCTTAGAAATTCACTATGGTTTTCAGGGTCTAGGGATTATTCCAATTGGATAATTCAACATTTTTCATAAGCAAAAGATTCAAATAGGTAATCTCAAAAATAATATGTAAGGTAAAGATATAACATAAATATTTACCATATGGAGAGAATATTATAAAAAAGTATTTAGTAAAGCCAAGTCTAGTAACACTAATACATACAGCATGAAACCTTCAGTAAAAGTAAGTTTTATGATGGTTCACTGCTCATAAATCAATTATTCAGTTAAAGAATACTAATTTTGAGAAACATATTAATCCAATAGCAGATCCTGACATCTCTTTGGATTGATAGCACAAGGTTGTTACAGTTTTACTTTATAATTTTAATGAACAATAGTCTAAATCATGTGAATTCTTCACATGTCTAACCACTGAGCTCCGACAGAAAAAAAAAATAAGTTCAATACTCCAGGTGAATATTTATGAGCTTTTTCCAAGTCCACAAAGCACATGTAGATAGGAACATAAAATTCCCATGACTCTTCAAATATCTGTGCAAGGACAAAGAATTGATTTATCGGTCCACAGATCAGTACTGTTCCTGTAGCCGAGGTTTCACAATTGGATGGGGTCTTTCTTCTAGTACTCTGGCATAGGCGTTCCTTAGAAGATTAGAGGGTCGATCTCTTCCAAGGTTGCAGCCTTTGCATTCCACACAATACTGAAGACACATGTTAGTCAAAACACCCTCACAATATCCATTTTAGAATTTCAGACTTCAGAGCTCAATCAAAGAGATGGACCTAAGCCCATCCATTGCTTCTGGCCTTGCCTCCTCGAGGAGGACATAATCCCTTTCATGCCTCTGCAAAATGCTGAGATGTTGACACATGCTTTCGTTTTTAGATTGCTGTAATGTACCTTTAACAGAATTGCCCAAGAAAGAAATAAACAAACTACAGCTTGCACAAAATGCAGCAGCAATAGTTCTAATCAAAAAGCGAGTATCTGACCACATGATGTAACTCCAGTTTTACCTACACACCAATTATTATTATAAAGAAATCTGTGTAATCGTCTGGCCTGATTTCTTTACTTCGACAACTTAATCATTAAATGTAATAAGCATAAACATACTGTGGCTGTCTGTGGAACTGATTACAAATGATATTTAAATACCACATTTGAAATTTTAGATTTCAGTGACCCTTTACTGTTACTGTTAAAAAAAAATATCTGCACTGCTCTAACTTTCCATCACTTTATATGAAGTTGAAGAAAGTTGTACAATAGCAAACCAAAACCTAAATGTGAATAGATAGATAGATAGATAGATAGATAGATAGATAGATAGATAGATAGATAGATAGATAGATAGATAGATAGATAGATAGATAGTGAATAGCTACCCTGGGTAAATTTTATGTTGTATTGACTCTTTGTGAAATGTGCAATTCTTCCCATTTGTCTTCAGTTAGTCAAGCTGTTTCTTGCATCCCAAAGATGTGCATAGTCTTGAAATTTCTAGGTCTGGATTAGTCCACAACAATTGATTGACTGTTAAAGTATCCTGCAATGGATTGCAGCTGGTTTCTGTTATGCACCCACTCATGCACCACCACCCTGTTATGGTACTGTATAAAAGTGTTAAATCTGCCTATTATATTATGAGGAAACAAGTTAAAGAAAAATGCCTGATACTGTAATTGCCATTCATTGCTAAACAATAGTTATTTTCTTAAGGGACTCACTAAATTAGCAAGTTTGCAATTAGATTCAAGATCCTTCAGCGCATACTGGGTGTAGCTTCCTGACAGAATTAACACCAGTGCTGGAAGCATTTACCACCCGAGGGCTTGTCAGTCCCATGATGCACACACTACTTTAGCTTTTTTAGTTTAATCAAATGAAACAAGTCTTAGACTGCTATGGTCAGATAATTCAAGATCACTGATTCTCCTAATTTGCCTCCAGTTCCAGTCCATTTATGAAAAGGATGTAACTCATACTTAATTTATCATTGAGCTGATGTGTTGTTTATGAATATCTTCTGTACAGATAAGGCCAAATTGTACTGATAAATTGAAAAAGCTAGTTGATCTTTCATCTGTGTTGAAATGTTATTTATCAATGTTATTTATCATTTTTTAACATAAATTAGCACACATTTATTAAACTAACTTGTACGCTGGGCGGGTACCTACTGAAGTATATTTATGGAACTGTGATTATACACATTCAGCCGCTGATGATATATCAGTCAAGTAAAAATAAGTGCTATTTATACGCAGTTATACTCTTTTTAGTTTCATCCATCTAATTTTCAAACTAGTTTGACCCAGTTTTGGGGGGCAAAATCTTATTCAGGCAGAAACAAATGGAAGATAGGGGCCAAACCTGAGTGGTGCACCAATCCACTGCAGAGCACACTGGTGGACACACACACTCACTGCCTCACAAGTGGCAGTTTAGAATCACAAACACAGAGGGATGACTACTTTTGGAGTAGCAAGAGAAGAACCTTGGTCCACACTGACCGGTGACCGGCTAGCATCTGAATGTGCTGTACTACTCACCACTGCATTACCATGCTGCCTTTACCTTTAAAACCGTCATTGGCTTAAGAGTTTGCATGTGCTGGTGAAGTAAAGTTGTAAAGTAAAAATAGTAGTGAAGTAAATAATAGAATAGAGTGAGAATGAACAGGAAAACACTATATGTCAATTTACTAAAAAAATAATGAAGTGGTGGAGGTTAGTTGAATGTTATGTAATATTTCCTTCCAAATATATATTTCTGCTCTCCCAATAACAGAATATTGCTTAAACAGTAAAGCTGCAAAGCACTGCAAACATGAACAATGTAACTAAAGAAAAAAAAAAATTAGAGGTATAAAAATAGCTCTTGCAGTAAAACTCAAACAATGCCCATGAAAAAAAGCTTTAGCTTAGTAGATGCTATATTATACATGTACATATTTAATTCCAGTATAAAATGTGATGCTTTCTAATACAGAATTTATCATTAATCCTTATTCTCAGTAATCAGTAATATACTAATGAAAACTTCTGGATGATATGGGGGTGAAATGTTTAAGGCCTCTGCCTCATAGTTCCGAGAAGCTAGATTCAAGCACCTGGGTGGAACATTTGTATGGCATTGTCTCTACGTCTTCCTTCAGCATTCAAAATACGTCTGTTAGGTTAACTGATGACTCTAAAATGACTCAATGCAATGTCTACATTGAGCATCTGCCTTTTAATTTAATTCAGCACTTAATTGGACTATGTGGATTTGAAAATGGATAAACTTAGAGCATTTGATATACAAAATCTGTTTAATCCTGGGCGGAATGGTAGTGCAGTGATTTGTGCTACTGTTTCATGGATATAGAGGTTCAAATTCTGCACCGGATAGCTGTTTGTGTACAGGGGTGTTCTTCACACATCTTAAAAATGTAAGTCAGGATGAATTATGGATCTAAATGAAAGGGCATCAGTGTGTATGTACTGAGTGTACTCTTTGAAGGAGTGATGCTCCATTTACGATCAGCTTCATTTGTACCTAATGTTGCTGGGATAGGTGGCAAAATGAATGAAAAAGAAATTCCTTATTTTTCAAAAAGCCAGTATCTCTTTTGAACCCATTTGTCTCCCTTACCCAAGAGCAGGTTATGGTACTGAACCCAGAAGAGCAGCAGGAACATGAATATTCTAGTACTGACTTTATTCAAAACAAAACTCAAATAGCACAATTTGATTGAAAACAATCTGGCAAGTGAAGAATTTAATGCAGGTTCCTGTATCTCCAATTCTATCATTTATAACAAGTGTGGCAGACGACCGGGGTCCAGGCATGGACTTTGCAATACCTCCCCCTGGACGCCAGATGGCAAACCCCCTGGGTTGGATCGGTGCTTCAGTTTCCCACAGGGCTCCATGGGAACTGGAGTTGGGTGCAGCCCTGTTGGGATCTGCAGGCTCCGCCAGGGGGTGCTGCAGCTGGGACTCCTGAGCCCTTATGGGTAGTGTTTTCACCACACCCGGAAAGCGCAGCTGGAACTTGGCAATCAAGCACCTGGAGCACTTCCGGGTGGACTATAAAAGGGGCCAGCAGCCACCACTTAAGGAGCCTGAGTCGGGAGGAGGAGGACTACACTTGCTAGCAGGAGTGGTGGTGCAAAGAAGAGTGTGGTGTTTTGGGTTCTTTTGTGTACTTGGGACTGTACTGTGCCTGTGGGGGTCACGGGAAAGATGTACAGGTGAAGAAAAATAAAAGTTTCTTGGTTTTATACGTGCCTCCGGTGTGAGTCTGTGTCGGATCAGGCGCCTATATAGTGCCTTTTGTTACACAAGTTAGAATAATCATATACCGTGTTAATCACCCAAACAATACATACAGGAATGCTTTAAAGTACTGTCTGACTGCATAAACACGTAGTTTGAGGCTGTTACATTAAAAATTCCAACATGACCTGAATCTACTTTCCAGATTAGTAATGTGTAGTTTGGACAGATGTGTCCATATCACCATGAAACAATCTGGAGAGAGGCCAGAGGATGCGCATGCATGCTGAAAACAGACCAACACCATAACAGGTGGACGATACACACAATTTTTGGATCCTTAAGTCCTTCTACTGTCGGTGATCAGAAATGGTAAAGAGGAGGCCAGTGCAACAAATGAGGAGTTTAGCCCTTGAAGTATGGAATGAACCAAAAAACACACTAACATAATATAAAATTCTTAAACTAATTCAGAGTCTCAAGGGGGATATAACTGATTCCTGAAGCATCGAGCACAAGGCAGAAATAAGTTTTTGATACGACTCAAGTCTGTCATTAGATTTTAAAATGGCCTATTAGCCTTACCTACATATCTTTAGAGTTGTGGAAGGAATCATACAAAAAGAAGTACAAGAAGAAGAAGTAGTGTGTTAAAGAAGTAATGAAAAAGAAAAGGTAACATTTTGAAAATAACGTAACATGATTGTCAATGTAATTGTTTTGTCACTGTGAGTGTTGCTGTCATTATATATATATATATATATATAGTGACGGACAGCCAGGTCCCATGCCCGGTCGGGACACCCCTGCTGCATATGTTCCGGGGGAGCCATCATGGTCAGCTCAATACCGCCCCCGGGACGCAAGGTGGCTCCCTGGCCAATGTTCATTTCTCACTCTCCCACGTGGCCACGAGTCCTCTACAGCCTGGTTGGGAGAGGGGTGGCCGCTAGGGGGCGCTGCCACGACTCAAGAGCCTGGTTGGACACATATATACATATCTACATATATATATATATATATATATATACATATCTACATATATATATATATATATATATATATATATATATGTATATATATATATATATATATATATATATATATATATATATATATATATATATATATACACTCACCTAAAGGATTATTAGGAACACCTGTTCAATTTCTCATTAATGCAATTGTCTAATCAACCAATCACATGGCAGTTGTTTAAATGCATTTAGGGGTGTGGTCCTGGTCAAGGCAATCTCCTGAACTCCAAACTGAATGTCAGAATGGGAAAGAAAGGTGATTTAAGCAATTTTGAGCGTGGCATGGTTGTTGGTGCCAGACGGACCGGTCTGAGTATTTCACAATCTGCTCAGTTACTGGGATTTTCACGCACAACTATTTCTAGGGTTTACAAAGAATGGTGTGTGGTGTTATGGGTCCACAGCTCGTGGAGAAAAGGCCATTGATTTTAAATAAATAATCAATGTGCTCGCGGCTTAGTGAGGGGACGTTGGGCCATAGTGGGCCGTGGGACGATCCATAGGGTGTGGGCGTTTCTCACCTAGTGCACAGGTGAGGAACTGCCCACATTCATGATTGTCCCGCGGCTAATGCTGCAGCTGCTGTGGCCCTCGTCATTTTAAAAAGAAGCGCGAGTCGGTTTTGGGAGAAGAAGAAAAGAAACGTTCGGGAGAAAAAGAAATGTTCGGGAATAGAGAAAGAAACGATCGGAGAAAGGAAAGGAGAGGACGGAGGTTACCGGGAGCAGGAGAGGAAGCAGGTCGGTGAGAGGGAGAGAGCCGCGAAGAGCGAGCGGACGTGCGGCGAATGAGCGCTCGTGGACAGCTGCATGGAAGCTGGGTGTTAGGCCGACACCCACGTGTTTGTGTTGATGTCGCTCCCGCTGAGCGAGCAGGTAGCGGGAGTGACCAAGGTGAAAGCGACGAGCCGCAGAAGGCCGCAGAAAGGCAGCGGAAGTCGGGAGGCTTGGAGTGGCAGTCCTTGGTGTGAGCGTCCTGGAGACCAAGGAGTCCAAGTCTCGAGGCTGGGATGAGAGCCAAACCGAAGCCAGGGATCGGGAGGTCTCCAGTCTTGCGTGTGTTTGAGGAGGGCAGCTGTAGAGAGCGTCTTGCCTGCTGCTTGGCCCATACGGGATAAGCAGGTGAGACGCTAACAGAAGAGCACCAGATTTGTTTGTTGGGTTTTAAGACTGCTTCCTAAAAAGATTTTAACCTCTCGTTTTTAAGGATTGTTTTTCTATTTATTGGTTTTACTCCACGTTCTTTTTATGGTTTATTTATTTAATGAATATGAAGATCTGCACTATTTATGAACACTGTTTTTGTTTTTGTTGACTGTTTTTAATAAAAGCACTTTTGCACTTTCTACCTTCCCCTTGCTCAGTAATTTGCCTCCATTGACTAGCTCATTCGGCAACATTATCGACGGTGTTGGGTTCAAGTGCTTCCAACATCAAAGGGAGTGTGGAGCCAGAACCCACATCGTCACATGGTGTGAAAAGGGAAAAACATCCAGTATGCGGCACTCCTGTGGGCGAAAATGCCTTGTTGATGCTAGAGGTCAGAGGAGAATGGGCTGACTGATTCAAGCAGATAGAAGAGCAACTTTGACTGAAATAACCACTCGCTACAACCGAGGTATGCAGCAAAGCATTTGTGAAGCCACAACACGCACAACCTTGAGACGGATGGGCTACAACAGCAGAAGACCCCACCGGGTACCACTCATCTCCACTACAAATAGGAAAAAGAGGCTACAATTTGCAAGAGCTCACCAAAATTGGACAGTTGAAGACTGGAAAAATGTTGCCTGGTCTGATGAGTCTCGATTTCTGTTGAGACATTCAAATGGTAGAGTCAGAATTTGGCGTAAACAGAATGAGAACATGGATCCATCATGCCTTGTTACCACTGTGCAGGCTGGTGGTGGTGGTGTAATGGTGTGGGGGATGTTTTCTTGGCACACTTTAGGCCCATTAGTGCCAATTGGGCATCGTTTAAATGCCACGGGCTACCTGAGCATTGTTTCTGACCATGTCCATCCCTTCATGACCACCATGTACCCATCCTCTGATGGCTACTTCCAGCAGGATAATGCACCATGTCACAAAGCTCGAATCATTTCAAATTGGTTTCTTGAACATGACAATGAGTTCACTGTACTAAAATGGCCCCCACAGTCACCAGATTTCAACCCAATAGAGCATCTTTGGAATGTGGTGGAACGAGAGCTTCGTGCCCTGGATGTGCATCCCACAAATCTCCATCAACTGCAAGATGCTATCCTATCAATATGGGCCAACATTTCTAAAGAATGCTTTCAGCACCTTGTTGAATCAATGGCATGTAGAATTAAGGCAGTTTTGAAGGCGAAACTGTTGTGAGTGATGAGTGTTGCTGTCATATATATATATATATACACACTAGCAGAATACCCACGCTTCGCAGTGGAGTAGTGTGTTAAAGAAGTTATGAAAAAGAAAAGGAAAAATCTTATAAATAATGTAACATTGTTAATGTAATTGTTTTGTCATTGATATGAGTGTTGTTCTCATATCTATATATATATCTATATATATATATATATATATCTATATATATATATATATATATATATATATCAAAATACCTGCGCTTGGCAGCGGAGAAGTAAAAAGAAAAGGAAACATTTTAATAATAACGTAACATGATTGACAATGTAATTGTTTTGTCATTGTCATGAGTGTTGCTGGCATATATATATATATATATACATACATGTGTACATATATACACACACACATATACTATGGGGTGCCAAACAGGCAAATACATTGATTTTGTGAATATATAAAGTCGGCGTCGGAATATATAAAGTCAAAACTTGAATATATAAAGTCAGCGTTGGTATACATAAAGTCAACATTTTTTTCTGAATATATAAAGTCAAAACTTGAATGTATAAAGTCAGCGCTGGAATATATAAAGTCAAAACTTGAATATATAAAGTCAGCGTCAGAATATATGAAGTCAGTGCTGGAATATATAAAGTCCTGTTGCCCCAACACTTCCGCCACACCAGGAAGTGCTGAGGGGAAGATTTAGGATGACACCCGGAGAGCTGCCGGGAGGACAGCCGCACTTCCGCCACGCTGGGGCGTGGCCAAGGGAGGAATGCCGCGAACACCTGGTGCTCATCCGGGAACTGGATAAAAGGGGCCGTCTCCATTCTTTCAGGACTGGAGACGGGAGGCGAGAGGACAAAGCACAGGAGAGGTGTGGAGGCGGCCCG
The DNA here is from genome assembly GCF_016835505.1 of Polypterus senegalus. Taxonomy (NCBI): domain Eukaryota; kingdom Metazoa; phylum Chordata; class Cladistia; order Polypteriformes; family Polypteridae; genus Polypterus; species Polypterus senegalus. Next base: position 55,238,451 of record NC_053154.1, read on the forward strand.
AAGAGAGGCATTTGTGTGGCCAGGACTGAATATTTGGGGTGTTGTGCACTGACTGGGTCTGAGTGACCATTATTAATATTGTAAATATTGTAAAATAAACGTGTGGTTTAAGAACATGTCCGCCTGTCTGTGTCCAGGTCAAGTCCACAACATATCTATATATACATATATATATATATATATATATATATATATATATATATATATATATATATATATATATATATATATATCTATATATATATATATATATATATATATATATATACACATACAAACACATGGGAATTGGTGTTGGGGGCAGCCCTGTTGGGTCCCACAGGTACCGCCAGGGAGTGTTGCATTTGGGACTCCTGAGCCCGTGTGGGCAACAGATTCATCACACCTGGAAGTGCCGCCTTGGTGGTCAAACACCTGGAGCACTTCCAGGTGACCTATAAAAGGGAGCCAGTAACCACCACTCATCGGCCAGAGTCGGGTGGAGGAGGAGTGGTGGTGCCAAGGAGGAGAAGAGTGCTAGTGCTGTACTGGTGTTTGAGACTGTGTTGTGGCTGGGGGGAGTACAGGGAAGACGTGCCCTGCAGCTGAAGAGTAATAAAAAGTCCTTTTATTTTACATGTGCCTCCCGTGTCCAATCTGTGTCGGGTCAGGCGCTATATAGTGCCTTTCACAATACACATATATATATACATAGTGGAGGACTGCCGGCTTCCCATGCTGGTCCACACCCCCAGGCCGCCAGGAGGAGCTCTCCCGACAGCAGGATCGTGCCCCGAGTTCCAGCAGGGTCTTATGGACTATGTAGTGTTTTTACACAGCCCTGCTGGATACCTTGGGGACCACCGGGAGTCGCTGTACGAGGGCTCATGGGCCCTTGTGTGCCCTATAACCCGGGAGTACGCCACGGTCACGTGACGGGAAGAAACGACGTGCTCCCGGGGTGAAGAACAGGACTGTTTGCCCTGACCCGGAAGGAAAAAGGAACTGCTGTGCGAGCAAGCACTTAATCTGTCACAATTGGCGTAGTTTCGGCAGGATTCTCTGGCCGTCAGTTTGGCAGAGGACCTGAATTTAAAAATTTTATTGTGGACAGAGAACCCCAAGAAGACAGCGTCAGGACACGCAGAGACAAATCGCCAAACTCAACAGGTAGCGCTGCAGTATATTAAGCCTTATTGTACATCAGTCCGTAATTGGGAAGAAATCCGGGAGAAAGAATGGGAATACCAAAAAGGAGCAGACCCTAGATGATGCCGCGCGTCTATGGACATTCCTGACGGAAAGCGAAGAAGACAGGACAGTGATTGACGCTGAGAGGATCCGAGCGTTACGACAGCGGGAAGGCTGTCGAACTTCGGACGCACAGGACAACCTCTATGATCTAAGAGGACATAATCGGAGTCCGGAGGTATATACCGAAAAAACGTCCGATGCGCCGGGACCTTACTTTAATTATTTTTCAGAGGCCTGTCTTCTTGATTCTGACGAGGAGTCGGAAACATACTTCCCACCTGAGCAAGATGGCCGTGACAACGAGGAGTCTAGCCGATCTAGGAGTCTGAAATTTGGAAACCTATTCGACGAGAATAGTCATGTGGACTATCCTGGAGCAGGCTGGGGAAACGTAAAGGACTACAAACGAACACATGACCAGAACGGTTTCCTTCCATTCGCCGAAACAGGACACGTGATATCTCCCGAAGGATTGTGGGAAGGAGAAGGTCAACGTTGTCCCGTAGGTGAGGTCGCCGTTTCCCCGACGGAACCGAGCTCCCTGAAAGGGAAAGGGGAGACAAACAAAACAGCGCTAGCCATAAATAAAGGTATAGAAGGACGGGATATGACTGAACGGTCCGCCGTTAAGTTAGAAAAGGTGGATCGCAGTCGACCGGTAGCGGCGCCCCGGACTTCTATAGTTCGAGAAATCCCAAGAGCCTTTGCGTGACCCAGCTGAACACGTGCCAGGAGGCGGCGTGCTCATTGGTTCCCGGCCGGTGGGTAAGCAAAACGCGGAAGCAAAAATACAGCCGGCCGTAAATATGAATTGTATGGACTTACAGGGTCTCGAGAAATACCTCGAGCCCCTGCACTGTTTCTTGCAGGATTTCGAAGACCTAAAGGAACGAGTGGAGGAACTAGAAGCAACGGCAGCAGCACCTGTAAAGACACTGATGGACTTCGTGCAGCGGCTGGGCCGGGAAGCTCCGGAGTTGATCGATGCGGGAGTACAGGTGAGTCCGTCTCGTGTCGTAGAGTGTAAGGGGACACAGTGCGATAGGGCACCGCTGAGAATGAGTGGCGGTTGTCAAAGCACCATGTGCCCGACAAGAGACTGGGGCACGACGACCGAATGGTCGGGGACTGGAGCAAACAGCCCGGGGCATGTGCGTGGCGTGGCTTTCCAGGGCAGTGCAGCCCACCAGAACCCAACCGGTCTTAAGTGCGGGGTAGCGCCAGCGATAGGAGTGCCGGGGGAAGCGCCGCTCGTGCCGGGGCAGCTGAATGGTGCTGTTACCCGGCGGGAAGCGATGCTAGTGACGCCGCCTCCTACTAATCGTAGGACAACGGGTGTGCAGACAGCAAAGAGGCTTTCTTCTTTCCATAGAGAGCCTCAAGCTGAGCACAAGCCCCAGATGAAACAGGAGATCCCCAAAATAAAGCGTGAGTCTCCTGACATGTCTGAGAGAAGGCTAGAGGGCAGCCTAGCGGCCGTATTGCCCTCCTTGGCAGATGAAGGGGCGGAGACGGTACTGACGGAGTTCCCGAGATGTTTTTGGTCCCGCAGAGGGAAGCAACCAGGAGGGCTTCGTCGGTGCTACAATTGCCGGCGACCAGGTCACGAGTGGCGCCAATGTCCCCGGGGAGACAGGAGGTTCACCGCCCCCCCAAGGTTCGCTTGAGGACAGGGGCAACGCAGTCAAGGCCCGGATGACGCGTCCTCCTGGAGGAGGACGTCCCACGCAGGGCCGGACGCTCCGCCCCAGAAGTCGTCGCTAAGGGGGGGGGAACTGTGGAGGACTGCCGGCTTCTCATGCCGGTCCTCACCCCCAGGCCGCCAGGAGGAGCCCTTCCGACGGCAGGATAGTGCCCCGAGGTCCAGCAGAAAATGTCCGCTCGACAGAAGCATTGTACACTGGAATGGTCACCGCCAAATATACCAATGTGAACAGCCGCCCCATGCTCTCATTCAGATTTTTCTGATGAAGGAAGTCAAGGAGATAAGTGGGAGATTTTCCTGCAAAATAATCCATGGCATACATTACAGTCAGTTCTGTTTTTAGCCGAGACAGATCAAAAACCGCTCAGTGGCTCTTGTGTTAAACTGGAGAAGGCTGCATGCGTGAAATTTTTCTTGTATTCCCGAAACCTCTGGGGCTCGAAGAGTGTGACAAACATCAGGTTTTCGTGGTCTTGAAATTTGGTCTGTGTCTGGCAAATAATATTGTCCAGAATCCTGCCATGGAGTTGGCCGTAGTGTGCACAAGGATGCTCGAAGCGCTTGCGGTGCGTTCAGTGGCCTCGTAGAGTTCCTCATATTGGCTTCTATCCAATCAATGGGTCTGATTACGGTGACGTTGCCGTACGCCTGCTAGAGGGCCCTACTGACACCAACTCAAAATCTGATTGGTTGAAGCAACGGGTTAATCAAAATTTATTCTGTGTTAGAGTGCGTGCATAATGGATTGTGAAGGCCTGTCTGCCTGGCAACAAATGATGGCTGAAATGTGATTGGTTAAATGCTTTAATAGATAGATAGATAGATAGATAGATAGATAGATAGATAGATAGATAGATAGATAGATAGATAGATAGATAGATAGATAGATAGATAGATAGATAGATAGATAGATAGATAGATAGATAGATAGATAGATAGATAGATAGATAGATAGATAGATACTTTATTAATCCCAAGGGGAAATTCACATAATCCAGCAGCAGTATACTGATACAAAGAAACAATATTAAATTAAATAGTAATAAAAATGAAAAGAATTAAAATAAAATTAATGTTCGCATTTACTCCCCCGGGTGGAATTGAAGAGTCGCATAGTGTGGGGGAGGAACGATCTCCTCAGTCTGTCAGTGGAACAGGACAGTGACAAAAGTCTGTCACTGAAGCTACTCCTCTGCCTGGAGATGATCCTGTTAAGTGGATGCAGTGGATTCTTCATGATTGACAGGAGTTTGCTTAGTGCCCGTCGCTCTGCCACAGATGTTAAACTGTCCAACTTTAATCCTACAATGGAGCCTGCCTTCTTAACAAGTTTGTCCAGGCGTGAGGCGTCTTTCATCTTTATGCTGCCACCCCAGCACACCACCGCGTAGAAGAGGGCACTCGCCACAACCGTCTGGTAGAACATCTGCAGCATCGTACTGCAGATGTTGAAGGATGCCAACCTTCTCAGAAAGTATAGTCTGCTCTGAGCTTTCTTACATAGAGTATCAGTATTGGCAGTCCAGTCCAATTTGTCATCCAGCTGCACTCCCAGATATTTATAGGTCTGCACCCTCTGCACACAGTCACCTCTGATGATCACAGGGTCCATGAGGGGCCTGGGCCTCCTAAAATCCACCACCAGCTCCTTGGTCTTGCTGGTGTTAAGGTGTAAGTGGTTTGAGTCGCACCATTTAACAAAGTCTTTGATTAACTTTCTGTACTCCTCCTCCTGCCCACTCCTTTAATATGAAAATACATGCCTGGAAGCAGTACAACCATCGGAAAAGCTATGAAAGGAAGCGGACAGACTATTTGGAATTATTTAATAAGTATTCATGGACAAAACATAATTAACATCAGTTTGTGATTCAGATATTTTTACTTATGAATATGCTAATCACAGTCCTTCACCAGCGAATATTTACCTTATATGGGCAGGCACTCAATTACATGGGAGGCGTGATGATGCGACACGCAACTCAGCCTCCCACGGCTATTGAGCTGCAGTGTATTACAGTATATGGACGAAAATAGGTTCCAGTTATGACCATTATGCGTAGAATTTCGAAATGAAACCTGCCAACTTTTGTAAGTAAGCTGTAAGGAATGAGCCTGCCAAATTTCAGCCTTGTACCTACACGGGAAGTTAGAGAATTAGTGATGAGTGAGTGAGTGAGTGAGTGAGTCAGTGAGTCAGTGAGTGAGTGAGTGAGTGAGTCAGTGAGGGCTTTGCCTTTCATTAGTATAGATAGTGCTAGCTGGACAGTGTACCAAAGTTATAGTCAAATTGCACAAACAGATATTTTAGTTATTTTATTGCATTTGTGCTTTTATTGTCATATTAGGGTTTCCAGTCTTAAGAGTTTGAATCTGCCCTTCTCACAGCCAGAAGAATTCTATGGCAAGCTATCCACAAATCACTACTGAAAGGTTTCAAATTCTGATTAAAACATGCACATTCAGAGGACTGAGCACAACATAAATGTCAGCAATCTGCTCCAATCATTATGAAACAGAAAATCATCAAAGATTATAAACTCATGAGAAAATGGCAAGCAATTGAAGTCACCGCTTTCTATCAAAAAGCAGCTCTCCAAGCAGCATTATTCCTTCACCTTCACCTTTTTGATCTTATGATGCAAACACAGTTGTTTGATGCTATTCAACATTCAGCACACTTGCCTCAAATTTATTAATTCATTTTGCACATCAACCATGATGAAGCAGTTTCCAGAAAGCAGAGAGAGAATTTAAATAAAGCAAGGTATGCGGTTCTGACACAGTATCACAGCAACCGACTTACAGATTTGAAAAAAAAGAGAAAAGAAAAAAGGCAGAAAGATGTCTGCCTCCATCAGTAGTCTTCAGGTCTTTCGTCAACCTCCCAAACTTCACTGCTAGTCTATTTTTATCTGTGCCAGTCATGGCCCTGTCTTCCAGTGTCCTTCCACCAGCGTCCCCGTGATACTTACTTGGCTTAGTCTTTCAGAATTGCGCAGATGCTATCTTCAAATGATAAATTGCAGTAAGCTAAGCATATAATTGATATAGAGTTTCTTTGCCCCCTGGCAACCTCTTGCTGTGGCATTCTAAGGGACTAAATGCTTCCTAGAGAATGCTGATAGTTTTCAACCCAAAACAAATTTACTTTTAAGACTGGCAATGAGGATTTAAAACAGAAATGTTTGTGTCTTTAGTACAGAGAATATATTTAATCAAGTTCAAATAATCTAGCAGTGACAATGAAAAGTATCAGGGATAAGGAAATGTTGGTTTGGTGAGCTCCTTTCCTCTTTTTAATTGTGTTCAGACTACAGTACTTGAAAAACAAAGGTTCAAATTTTCAACACACTATAGCATTAAATTCTGCAATTTTACTGTCCTTTTTAAAGGAGAGAGCAATTACTTGCGAAAATACAATTTTTTCCATCATTAACCACAGTAGGTGGTCACATGTCTAATCATCCATCCATCCATTTTCCTAACCGCCTTTCCTGGTGAGGGTCACAGACTGTCTAATCAATTAAAATAATTCCAAACTCTAAGCTCCCTGACACTCGACCTGAACAAAAGGTTGATCATTCTTGCTGAATGCATGATTTAAAAAAAAGCATCCAGCAGACATACTACACTAATTTACTATTTTCAAAAAAGTTATACCAGTGGGTGCATTGTTTTTAATCTTGATTTTTAGAATAATACAAAATTTTTAAACGATTACCTATTACAACAGTAAGCCCTGCATGTTTGTGTAGTTAAGAGGAAAACGGCTTTAAGTAGATTACTTAATTACTTCAGTTAGATGGGACCTTATATTAAAAGAACTAATGGGTCAAGGCATTAAATTGTTAAACCAGTATTATCAAATTTTGTCTCCTTTTAGGTTAAGTAACAATGCATTTACAGGTGCAGACAGATCACAGACAGACAGATATTGTAGTGACATGACACTTTGTCTGTGTGCTAAAGAATATCGGCAAAGTAGGGCAGCCAAGAAGACAGACTGAGTCAGACTATACTGGGAAATGAGCAGACACAACTAGGACAGGTCAAGTTAATATTTCTCTGTGATTCATGTGAATGTGTGTAAATTATTTTCCTTACTTTTAACAGCTTCCTTCTGTCAGTTATGCAATGGCTACTGGCATTTGTCTCCCACTTGCAAGGTTATTCAATATATAGTGGTAATTTTTGAAATGTAAAAGTTTTACCACATTGCTATCCCCATATGGAGACTAAAATAATAAATCCATCTCTATGTATATTGTATTACCCTAGTATGCAGCTTGAGTGATTATTACTGATAACTGCACAGGTCCAGTAATAGTAATAGACAATTCATTTTAATTATTTTGGCTGCAGAAAGCACGCAAACAAAACATTTTAATAATGCTAATTACAAAAATTACAGTTTTTATCAATGTTTTTTCCCTAAAGAAATTCTTTTTTTCAAATTGTCTTTCTAGAAACATAACATTTGTATTCAATAAAATAAATATATACAGGTGTACATACATTTAGGGTAATATGGCGGCACTGTGTATACTGCTGCCATCTCAGACTTGGCGTTCCAGCTACTCCGGGTCCATGTGCAGTTTCCACATTCTCGCCAAGTCGATGTGGGTTTTCCAACAAGTGCCTCATTTCCTTCCTACTTCCTCAAATACATGCTGGTAAAGTTGACTGATCATTCCAAATTGGCTCTGAATATGACGAGGCATAAACAGGAGTGGGCTCTAAAATGGATCATCGTCCAGGGCTGTTTCTTTCCTTGTGTCTAGTACATTGAATTGAATCTTCTGACAAACTGCATCAAATCCTTTAGGAGGAAGCTAAAGAACTACTAAAGAACAATTAAGTTAAGTGAAGTTCTTCCATGTGAACCCTGAATACAATGAGGACTGAATGAGGTCATTTATGTTAGGTAGAATGCCTAGAGGGGGCTGGGTGGTCTCGTGGCCTTGGACACCCCTGCAGATTTTTTTTTGTTTTGTTTTTTCTGTCCTCCCTGGCCATCAGACCTTACTTTTATTCTCTGTTTATCAGTGTTCCCTAATTTTATTTTCCTATTTATTTTGTCTTTTTTCTCTTTCTTCATCATGTAAAGCACTTTGAGCTACATCATTTGTATGAAAATGTGCTATATAAATAAATGTTGTTGTTGTTAAGTATAATGCACAATTTGGGGGAAGTCTTTTGCCTGAACATTTTTTTTTCTTTCCTCGCAATCTAAAAGAAAAAGTTATTCATCAGATTAAGCCGTCTTCTTCTATTAGTCCAAGGTCCAGTTTGGACTCTTCATGTGTCCAATGCAGGCACTTTTGGTGGTGGACTGGAGTCAGATTGGGTACCCTGGCTAGTCTATGACTATGCAGGCACATACGCAGGACAGGCTGCCATGCACTGTGGGTTCTAACACCTTTCTCTTATGGCCATCATTAAGGTTGTCAGCAATTTGTACTACAGGAGATGTTCTTTAGGATTTGACCAGACAGGCTACAATTTGCTCCCCACAGGCATCAATGGGTCTTGGATGCCCATGACCCTGTTGCCGGTTCACCTGTTATCCTTCCTTGGACCACTTTTAATAGGCACTAACCATTGCATTCTGGAAACACTCCACAAGGGGTCATCTCCACTAACATACTGGAAGTTCTTCAATCCTCCAGAGTGCAGTATGCAACCCCAGTGGAGTGCTTATGGGCTGCTGCAAACTATGCAACTCTGTGAAGTTTACCTGGCCAAATTGTTCATGGTTAAGGCACAGTAGTGTAGAAGTACTTGGAGCCACTAGAGGGCGATCTAGGAACACAGCCTCTGGTCTTGATTCTAAGGGTTTACCCTTGGAGTAGTCACTGACCAGGGCCTAAAAGACCCTTCCATCCATAAAGCTAGCAAGTTTTATATTGGGCTGTGAGACAACTGTAGAAAGACAGGTCTGTGTGTGTAATCAGTGCAGATGGGCAAGTAGGCCAGCCACTCCACATAACAGTCAGAGACCACCATATGTGGTAGACACTGTAAGCCCAGTGAAGCATGTGGTCTTTTTTCGATTTTGTTTTCTCTATGTAAGTACTCTATCTTTTGGTCTCTCATATATATTTCATTTGCATTTAAATTAGCCCTTTCATGATCTCTATTACCCACAAAGATATTTTGAAGTGCATTAGTATAATTAGAGTTTCAACTCTGGATTGTATTTTGCAATTCATCCCCGAAATTTTGGTGACTTTATATGAAGTCACAAAATGAACTACTTGTTGAGATAGGATCTAATGCAGGAATGCCCTGCTCACAAGCAATTTTATTTAATGATAGAGGTCTAAAAAGAAGGCAGAAGCATTATTAGAATAATGAACCACCTCTTAACATGAATAAGTCTGAAGTGAACCAGAAGAAATGCAGAAACAGAGATACACAAAATATGATTATGGGATCAAGCTGCCTTTGATTTGGAAGCTGGTTGAGCTGATCATAACTCTGTTTTAATGGCAGATTCTAAAATTCGGATTTTCTGAAGCCTTTTGTTTTCCCATTGACACTGAGTTTTCAAATCAGGTTTTTAAACCAAGCTACATTTGAATACTCTACACCAAACGTTTAAAAAAACTAAAAGGCACAACAATTATTTATGCATATTTTCAAATGTGAAGTTAGAATTATTACTTGTACCATGGATGTTGTGGCATTAAAAGCACAGATAGCCATTTAAATACCTCAGTCATGGAGACCAACTCAAAGCGAAAAAGGAGGACATTGTGCAGTCTCCAAGTGCAGTTCCATGCATTTACACTTCTCTATCTAATCATCAATTTTGAAACCCACTTAATCCAATTTACAGTCACATGGGGCTATAACCTCTCCTGGCAACATCAGATGTAAGAGAGTAATCGGTGGCAGTTGTGACCACAAGGAGGACCACTGTGGACCAAACCCCTGACTCAATGTCACCCAACACAACTTTGGGTTCTAATAAACAGATTTGTATTTTCTCCGGCACCTCTTCCAGGGTGAGTTTTGCCTCCTGCATCCCGACTCTAAGTCCCCGAGGAGAGACTGTGGGCTTCTTTTAAACTGGACCTGGGACTGTTTACGGTGCCACTGCATTGGTTGTCTGGAGCACTTCTGGGTCGTGCAGAACCGGCAGCACCCTTTGGTGGCACCCAAGGATCCAGAGAGGGTAATGCTTCTGACTTTAATTCCCATGCCAACTTGTTGGTGTCCTAACCTGGATCAACCCAGAGGAACATTGCCATCTGTCATGGAGGGGAATGAAATGCTCCTGGCTTCTACACCCAGTCCATCGATGATTTTTGTAACCCTGCTAGAATGAAGATTGTAAGGTCTTCCAGCTGGGTTAAGCCTCCACTCCCACCATCCTATCTTTATAGACTCCTGGCTGAGCAAGACATCATCATCCATTTTGGTTGGTAAGCCTGTCCTTCTTCTATGGCAGTAACACAGTCTATCACAAGACACATTCACATACATACAGTGGCAAGAAAATTTATTCAATCCCCTTGAAAGGCATCATCATTTTCTGCATGACAAAATATTTGTACACATATTTATCCATTCAGTGTTTTTTTTGCGTACTCTTATGCTGTAACAATATATTTCCAAAGCAAAAATAAACAAATTTCTGAAAATATTTAGCTGAAGAAAGAAAAACTCAAAAGTTAGTGTTTGCATACGTTTATAAACCTCTGTACTTTGGAAGCTCCAAGTTTACACAACTGACAAATTAAACACAAATGAAACAAAAATGACAGTTACTTCACTATAATTAAACATGATTAGACACTACTCCTGAATCCTTTCTCTATGGATATAAAAAGCACCCTTTGTAAGGGCCATAGCTTTTGTTTGTTGCAAATATTAAGACAAAGGAGAATTCTGCTAATGGGAGAAGCAAAGTCATTGAAATGCACAGGGCAGGAAACGGCTATAAAAATGATCAAAGAGTTTGAATGTCCCATTAAGCACTGTTGGATCAATCATCAGAAAATGGAAGGTTCATCACAGCATCCAGACTCTTACTAGAACAGGCCATCCCTCAAAACAAAACATCAGAGCAAGATGTTGACTGGTGAGAGAAGCTACTAAAAATCCAGTCACTAGAAGTTTGCAGTGCTCTTTGGCTGTAACTGGAGTGAAGGTGCAGGGGTCCATAATTTCAACAACTCTCCATAAAACAGGCCTCTATGGGAGAGTAACAACAAAGAAGCCATTCCTTAAGAAGGTCCACATAAAAGTGCATATGACATTTGCTACAAAGAATGAGAAAGACCCATTTAAGATGGGGGAGAATGTTTTATGGTCAGATGACTTCAAAACAGAACTTTTTGGCCAGACTTTGAAGAGGTATGTGTGGTGTAAAACTAACTCTGCTCATGCCTCAGATAACACCATACTGACAGTGAAATGTGGTGGTGGCAGCATCATGCATGGGGATGAGTTTTATGTGTTGAGATTGCGAATCATGTCAGAGTTGAAAGGAGAATGGATGGATATAAATACAGCACAGTATTGCTGGAGAACTTGCTCCAATCTACTATGAATCTCCGGCTCGGGAGAAGATTCATCTTTCAACATGACAATCACCCTAAGCATAAGGCCAAAGCTATACTGAAATGGCTCAAAAACATAAAGGGGAATGTTTTGGAATGGTCAAGTCAAAGCCTTGATCTTAACCTTATTGAGAATCTGTGGCACTATTTGAAAACTGTTCTCCAGAGACACTATTCCACCAGCCTAGAGAATCTCTATAAATTCTGCCAAGAAAAATAAGGGAATAATCACTCCTGAACACTTACTAACCCAAGAAGAATTAAAGCTGTAATTGTAGCAAAAGGGTTCTCAACATCAATATTGCTGCTACTTGTTTGTCCTATCTTTGCACAATGTCTTGTCTTGTTTGTGTTTTAATTTTAAATTTTTACATTTTTATTCTATTTTTAATTTAATATTTGCACATCATGTTGTTACACTGTGGACCCTGAGCTTCGCAATTTCGTCTATCTGTATACTTGTATATGGTTGAGATGACAATAAAGTTCACTTTGACTTTGAACAAAGTATTAGTGTGTAGCGCTTGAATACTTATGCAAACGCTAACCTTTGAGTTTTTCTTCAGTTAAATATCTATAGAAAATGGTTTATTTTGACTTTGGAAATGTATTGTTACAGGGCAAGAGTTCACATTAAAAATAACGAATTGCTAAATTTTGTGCAAATCTTTTCTCATGCAGAAAATTATGATGCCTTTGAAGGGGATTGAATACTTTTGCACACCACTGTACGTACACTAATACTCATTCTGGGACACTTAGACTTACTAAGTAGAAACAAACGTATTCTGAAACAGGGAAAATGATAAAAATTACTTGTGATCTGTGTTGAAAAAACAACACAGGTGATTCTACAAGGAATGATGGACACTTTGGATTGCCATCGCTTTATCACCGAGTATGAACTATATCCAAAAAAAGAGACACTGACACTAAAAGAAAGCAGGCCTGTAGTGTAGTGTTAATTTGTGAAATAATCAGAAGTTCCATTGGACTTGAATAGTAATTTTAGTGACAGGAAAGATTAATCAAATGTATGGGACATTCATAACAGCGGGCAAGGAATTGGCAAGCACAGTAGCCAAAAATTCAAGTCAGATTGTTTCCAAAGTCAAACGCTAATTAAACTCTACAATTATTTTTTTTAACAAACTGCAGAGAGAGTGCAGAGGCCAAAAGTGAGAACATAGAGAAACTTAAATAGCATTACTACACACATGGACAAAGCTTATTTTTTTAGTTATCTGCAAACTCGGATGTTGACTCATCAAGCGTGCCAAACTTTATCTCTGGGCTCCAATGATGCCAATTGTACAAACTCCGACACTGTGCTCCATAGCAATCGTTCATCTGCATGTTGATGAAAATGGCATAAAATTGGCAGCACTCCTAGACAAACAAAACTACTATGAAAATGGTACAAAATAATTCTTCATAACTGAAGTCCAAATTAAAATTACAAATACAGTGGAACCTCTAGATACGATCACCTCTGTATACGAGAAATTCAAGATAAGAGGAAACGATGAGCGAAAAATTCGTATCTAAATACGAGCATTGGCTCGTAACGAGCCACGAGCCAGGCTGTGGTTATGCGTGACGCGTTTCCCAATCTGCCTCGACTCGGGGATTCACCCAAGCTGACGCAGCTCACTCAGTGTTCCTTGTTCTCCTGTAGCGAGAGGATCTACGAGTTTGTGCGCTTGTGATTTCATTGTTTCGCTGTAGCAGTTCGATGTATAAGCGTATCCAAAAATATTGCGGAAATGCAGACGGAGAATAGGAGACGATTGCCCTCAAGAGGAGTACTAGGGTGTTGTACCGTGTTAGCCATTATGTAGAGAAAAGTCAAGCAAAATGACACCTTTTATTGGCTAACTAAAAAGATTACAATATGCAAGCTTTGATTACATCTTACCTGAAGGGGCCCGAGTTGCCTCGAAAGCTTGCATATTGTAATCTTTTTGGTTAGCCAATAAAAGGTGTCATTTTGCTTGGCTTTTCTCTACCCTCAAGAGGAGAGAGAGAGAGGCGAGTGAGTAAGAGAGATAGGGAGAGAGAGAGGGGGCGCAAGCGAGGGAGCAAAAGAGATAAGGAGAGGGAGACGCGCACGAGAGAGAAGAACCATTAGCTCAGTTATGATCACATGATGCTCAGCAGACAAAGTGTATCCACACTTATTTATCAGTGTTATTTGTTAGGAAAATTGATTTTTACGTTGATATTTTTGGGGGTGCGGAACGGATTAACTGGATTTCCATTATTTTCAATGGGGAAGTTTTGTTCTAGATACAAGAAATTCGCTATACAAGCTCAGTGCTGGAACGAATTAAACTCGTATCTAGAGGTTCCACTGTACCAGAATATGAATCTGTGCCAAAAAAAATCCACAATAGGACTGAGAAGGAAGCAAAAAGTCAATCGGAAACATTTTTTTTTTAAATACTGAATAAAAGCATATTGGAGACACAGTGACATCACACATCATGTTACCAGCTGAACACATGGTCTCAACAAACATTAATACCAACAACATGGAAGTACCAATGAAAATAATACAAAAATGATTGTGCCATTAATAAAACCTTCAACAAAGTGGGATTGTAATGATGTCACAAAATGAAAGACTAAAAAACAACATTAATACATTTAAAAATAATTAAAAGGTAATCTTAATCTACTTTTAACATGTAGTAGGGGATACATACAGTATTCATACACTCTCATTAGCACTTTTAATCACAGAGTTTAAAAACTATTCAAATATATATTACAAATTTGAATATACAGTGTTACTATTATTATTGGTATTTTGGTGGTATCACTGCATCCACAATTTTGTATTTTGAATTTGATCATGAAACCTGCTATTGTCATGTTTTACAAGTGAGTTTGACTCTGCTGTGAGAACTCGATAACTTTTATTTCACCGAAAAACAACATCTTATCGCCACAAGTGCTTCCTCCCTTGCCCTTCCACCTCTTCCGGTCCCCACCTCCCAGCATTTCTCTTGCTGCAGCCTACATTACCACTTAACATTTGACAGTATCATTCACAAACTATCCCATAGCTATTATATGTTTTTGTTTGGATGGCTGCAGTCAAGTTGTTGATAGCAAGGCTTTTGACTAAGAATCTTTGGTTCAATTAATCTTTTACCTCAGATCTCTGCTTCTTTTTGACTTATGAATTTATTCTTTGCCTTTCCTTATCTTTTCAGCATGGTGGAACAAAAATCATTGATTAGTCAAACAGCCAAATGACAGACAGACATACATAACAAGTTAGTCATTCAAAGGTTAAAATGACAGCATAATTCTATGCACACAGCCTGCCAAGTGTCAACAGTCCAGGCTGCTGGTAGTGGAATAATGGCATGAGGAATGTTTTCTTCAAATTGCTTCATCAAGAGATGTTCCTTTTGAAAGTCTAATAGCCCACACATTGCTCAGTTGTACTGGTAAGTTTGAAAGGTATGGCTCAAAAGACCTGAAAAAGGCCATGAAAAACCATCAATACAATCAAAAAATGAAAGGAAAGAGAAAAAATGACTGTGCCATGAACAACAAAAAGCAATAAAATGGATCACCATACCAGCTACCACTTTCATGGTATAATTAATAATTTGGTGTTAAAAATTAAATAATCATATTTGCATATTTCTCCCTGAGCTTGTTGAGCTTGAATTGAATTGGATTGAATCTGTTTACTGTTTAGTGCAAGTATCAAATATCAAATAACTGTTTATGTCAGAGGGGAACAAAGCAAGAAAGAAAAAAAGAAGTGTTAAGGTTTATTTAAAATGGGTTACATTTCTTTTAGTGACCTTCAATCTAATGGGATTCACACAAAGCTTGTTTAATTGCTATTTTTCCCTTCAGTGCTTTTTACATAAGTGCATGGCAAACTAATGGCTGCTCTCAGTATACTAATGCTCTTCGTTAAACACTGACTTGTTAGATGCCAGTATAGTGGAACAAAATATTCCATCATATAATCCAATGTCATTTTGTATCATCCTTTATGCATATTCATATTAAGACACTAGAGGATCAACATTTAAACCAATTTAAGATTTCTCATCTTGTTTTCATTTCAAATGAAATTCAATTACATCTTTAAAAAAGTTTAATTTAACGTAACTTGTGCTTCTGAGAAATAAGTAAGGTCTTATTTTAAAAAATACAAATTCCCAAGTTGTTATTAAAAGTGGCCCATATTTGCATTAGAAATCTTTTACTGCTGCAGAATATTTTTTTATTTTATGATTTGAGCATGCACATGCAGGACAGACTGAGAGTAAATCCATGTTACCAGCTTTTTTCAGCTTCTCCCACACACATATTCTGAAAGTGCTAAAGAGAAATGTGCATTCAACAATCACGGAAAGTGAAGGAAACAGACTAGACCATGACTTACCAAATGAGTTTATTTATCAGATAGGAGGACTCCTTTTCTGTTGAGATGAGTTCCACACTAGTACTGCAAGCCAGAAAGTCTTCTCTCTCTGTCTTTTTAAATGCCTCATTTTCTTCATTAGCTCTCCATCTGGATTGCTAAATGAACAATTACACAACTTTCCTTCCAGGTCTTAAATTCATTGATTCTGCACATTACAAGATTGGTGGGAGTCAGGACACCCCTGCGACAGCTCAGCACTATGAATAGCTACAGTCTCCTGAAAACCTTTCACATTTTTCTATTAACTTTGGACTCTGTGAAACATAAGGGATACTGCAAATGAGATCTGTATAGGATGGAGTCAATGTTAAGAGAGTTGCCTAATTAGCACATCCTTATTGCAGTACAAAAATGAATAAACAGAAAAATGAACACTTAAATAGCTCCATTTGTATTTTCTGTTATCTTGTATTCACTGTTTTGTTGCAAATCATTTGACACAGTGAAAAGGATAAAAAAATAAAAGCCTGATGGAATTATTAAAATATTTACTCTGAAGTGGAATACAATAATGGCCATATTAACACTCACTGAGCAAATTATTAGCGACACCTGCTTACCCATGCAATTCTCTAATCAGCCAATCAATTGGCAGCAGCACAATGCATGAAATAACAAAGATGCTGGCCAGGAGCCTCAGCTAATGTTCACATTAAACACAAGGATGGGGATCTCTGTGATTGTGACCATGGCATGGTTGCTGGTGCCAGACAGGCTGGTTTAAGCATTTCTGTAACTGCTGATCTCATTGGATTTCCACACTGTCTGGAATTTGCTCGAAATGTGTAAAAACAAAAAAACTTCTGCAGATGGAAAATTCAGAGTGGAATAGCCGGATGGGTTTGAGCTGACAGAAAGGCTGTGGCAACTCAGAAGATTATATTTGGTTGAACTCCTGTCAGCCTAGAACAGGAAACTGAGGCAGTAGTGGGCACAGGGTCACCAAAACTGAACAGTTGAAGACCAGAAAAATGCAGCCTGGTGTGATGAACTGAATTTCTGCTGAGGCACACAGATGAAAGGGAAGGAATTTGGCACTAACAGCATGAATCTACGCACGCAACAAGCCTTGTGTCAACTGTCCAGGCTGGTGGCAGTGGTGTAATGGTGTGGGGAATGTTTTATTGGCACACTTTGGGCTCATTAATACCAATCAATCACTGCTTGAATGACACAGCTTATTAGAGGATTGTTCCAATCCACATACATTCCTTCATGTTCACAATTTACCCATCTTATAATGGCTACTTCCAGCATGATAATGTACTATGCCATCAAGCAAAAGTCATCTCAAACTGGTTTCAAGAACATAACAATGACTTCAGTGTCCTTCAGTGGCCTTTTCAGTCACCTGATCTGAACCCAGTAGAACAGGGATTTGGCAGGGCAGGAGTTTCGTAGCATGAATGTGCAGCTGACAAATCTGCAGAAACTGCGTGATTCAATCAAATCAACATGGACCAAAAGAAATGCACACCATGAATAATTGATGTGGTTTTGTGAGCAAAAGCAGACTCTACCTAGTATTATTATAGTGTTCCAAATAATTTGCTCAGTGAGAGTATGCGTGTTCTATTGGTGCTTCAAAGAAGCAAACAAATCTTTACCTGAATCTTTTCAACTTTCCTTTAAATCATGTATGTTCCACGTGGAGTTGTGTATGTAAAATGTTGCCATATACATTCCTGAATCTTGGTTAATGTGTTGGTTAAGGTTTTACATAATTTGACAGGAGATGTCATGTTTACCAGCTCCTCATGATGTGTCATGAGCGAGTTTACTTCAGTGGGTTAACAGTGTTCTGCTTTAGAAGATGTCTATGTACTGTAAACCACTAGCTAGTACTTTCCATTAAAGGTTAAGGTCAAGTAGAATAGTACCGAAAACAAAATAAAATATCTAAAATGAAAAGAAAAAATGCTTACCTATTATAATAAAACACTAAAGTCTGCATGTTTAGTCCCTCTGAGCGATGTGATCGGTCAGTTTGGCTTTGGTGATGTGACGAAAAGGAAGTTTGAGTGTGAGATCCACAAGGAGGCATTCAAGGCAAGTTGGAAGCGTCATCTTCAAAGATGGCAAGTATAAGAGCAGACAGAAGGAGAGTTAGGCGCCTTGAAAATAACGACAGAGTCTGAGAGGCAGGCTTTATGGGAACACGCTTGAGCAAAGGAGCGTTGGTGAAGAGACTTTAGTAAAGGCATAAGACACACTCTGACAGAGTTGCCTTCAGAGACTGAAAGTACAAAACTAGATAGGAGGCAAGAAAGGCACCTTGAAAATAATGACAGTCTGAGAAGCAGGCTTTATAGGAAGGCACTTGAGAGATGGAGGGCCGGTGAAGAAACATTCACACACACGCAAACAGAGAGGGAATGAGCTGAAGGTACGCGCAGAACAAGAGAGCAAGTATTTTTTAATTATTCTATTACCTGTTTACATATAATGTCCTACTGAGATACTTACTCTACATACTATGCTAAGGGTCCTATATAAGTAATATGTTGCATGGCACTGTGTTTACTTTGAATTTCACGGTTCAATTGTTTTTCAAACTGGCATTAATAATATAGAGCATGAGTAGGACCTGTAAGATTTTACAAAACCCTCCTCAGAAAAAGTCTTCATTCAGCTGCACCACGGATGATTGATCAACTGCTATGATCCTGCTTCCTGCTGTAGTTTATGTTTTACAAACCTAAACAAAACTAAACTTTCCAAAAACACAGATCAGACCAGAAGACAAAATGTTCTGCAAAACAGATGTGTCAAATTATTGTCAAATGTAAAATTCAACTATTATTGTCAATGATTTTTCCACATTATTTAGCAAAATGCAGAGATGTGATTTTGAGCCTCACACCCGACACTCCTTGGCTGCACCTAGAAATTCTGTCCATAAAAAAGTAAACAGAATTGATGACAAAGATCAGCCCTTGTGGAGTCCCATACTCAATGGGAATGAGTTTGACTTACTGCCAGCAATGCAAACTAAGGTTTTACTCCGATCTTACAGGAATTAAACAGCATGACCTCCCTCGAGCAACACTGTTGTATGCCTTTTCTAAGTCCACAAAACACATGTAGATTGGTTAAGTATACTCCCATGAACTCTCCAGAATACTCTATAGAGTTAAAAGCTGTCCACTGTTCCACCTCTAGGATGAAATCCACATTATTCCTCCTGAGGTTCAACCAAAGGTCGGACCCTCCTTTCCAGAAACCTGACATAGGCATCTTCAGGGAGGCTGAGGAGTGTAATACCCCTAAAGCTGGAATACTCCCTTCAATCCTTTCTTAAAGATATGAATCACCTCCCCAGTTTGCCAATCCATAGGCTCTGTCTAAAACGCCCATGCAATGCTGAACAGGCATGTCAGCCAAGATACCACAACAACATTCAGAAGCTTTAGGAACTCAGGGCGAACATCATCCATCAATCCCAAGGAGGCCTTGCCACCTATTAGGTTAGTTTAACTACTTCAGTGACCTCACCTGTAGCAATGGCTGATTGGTCCTCAAATCCCCTAACTTTACTTCCTCAAAGGAATATGTGTTAGCAGGATTTAGGAGGTCCACAAAGTGCTCCTTCCAATGTGAGACTATATCCCAAGGTGAGGTTAGCAGCAATCCAACTGTTCTATACCCAGAATTATTATTACTTTAAGATGCAATAAATGGATTTCAAGGTAGCTTGAAAGAAGATCTTGTGTTAAAATGCATAATAGACTTTTATTAAGTAACTTCCTGTCCTTTTCTTAGATGTGTAAAATGCATTTTTCAGATATCTTTAAATAACTTTTGAGATGCCTCAACATTCTTGTCTTTCTTCTTGTGACTTGTGATATTTGAAAATAAACAAGAGGTTATTCTCAGATATCTCGAAATGCATTTTAGATATTCTAAAATTCATCTAGACATCAATTTTTGATCTCAGTTAATTCATTTCAGAGATGCAAGGAATCAAAGTTAATGACAGCAACACTGTGGGCAAGGCAAGAATCAATCCTGGATGGGATATTTTAAAATACAATTGAGACATGTTGACATTTAACAATATTTGAGATGTGTGACATACATTACAGATATTTCAAAAGATAGCATATAATTATTTTCATCATTCTTTAAGATATTCTAAGATATTTTAACAATACCTGTAAAAATATTTCAAGATATCTGAAATGGCTTAAATTTGCACACATTCTTAGAAGCTTTGATGAAGCAGCACTAATGCTACACATTCTGCCCTCCTACCTTTGCAAATTTCATAGTTAAAAATTAAACTGTAAGTGTATGAAGAATGGGACTTTTAATCTAGCCAGCATACAACAGTAACAAAACAGAAAACAATTAATTTATCCTAGTGAAACTGCACACACATACAAACAATTGGCATTAAGCTGCTTTGGAGAAGGTATGGTATAAAAGTATAGAATTCAGAAAAAAAATTCTGGCCATCAAGAGAACTGAATATAAACTGCACAAAAAAATTAAAAGAACACTTTTTAATGAGATTATAGCATCACGTCAATGAAACTTCTGGGCTATTGATCTGGTCAGTTAAGGAGCAGAGGGGTTGTTAATCAGTTTCAGCTGCTGTGGTGTTAATGAAATTAACAACAGGTGCACTAGAGGGGCAACAATTCTAAAACAGGAATGGTTTAACAGGTGCAGACCACTGGCGTTTTTCCCTCCTCATCTTTTCTGACAGTTTTTTCACTAGTTTTGCTTTTGGCTATGGTCAGTGTCACTACTGGTAGCATGAGGCGATACCTGGACTGCACAAAGGTTGCACAGGTAGTCCAACTTCTCCAGGATGGCACATCAATACGTGCCATTGCCAGAAGCTTTGCTGTGTCTCCCAGCACAGTCTCAAAGGCATGGCGCAGATTCCAGGAGACAGGCAGTTACTCTAGGAGAGCTGGAGAGGGCCATAGAAGGCCCATAACCCACTAGCAGGACTGGTATCTGCTCCTTTGGACAAGGAGGAACAAAAAGCCAGAAGTCTACATGACCATCATCATCAAGTCCTTCCAAGAGAACCCTAAATACAAAGAGGACTGTTTCATTTATGTTAAGTAGAATACCCAGAGGGGACTGGGCGGTCCCGTGGCCTGGAACCCCTGCAGATTTTATTTTTTCTCTCCAGCCGTCTGGAGGCTGGAGATGACCTCCCTGGCCATCGGACCTTACTCTTATTCTATGTTAATTAGTGCTGTCTTATTCTAATTCTTACTTTGTCTTTTTTTTCTCTTTTCTTCATCATGTAAAGCACTTTGAGCTACATTATTTGTATGAAAATGTGCTATATAAATAAATGTTGTTGTTGCCAGAGCCCTACAAAATGACCTCCAGTAGGCCACTGGTGTGTATGTCTCTGACCAAACAATCAGAAACAGACTTCATGAGGGTGGCCTGAGGGCCTGATGTCCTCTAGTGGGCCCTGTGCTCACTGCCCAGCACCGTGGAGCTTGATTGGCATTTGCCATAGAATACCAGAATTGACAGGTCCACCACTGGCACCATGTGCTTTTCACAGATGAGAGCAAGACATGAAAGGGTCTGGAGAAGCAGTGGAGAACGTTATGCTGCCTGTAACATTGTTCAGCATGATCGGTTTGTTGGTGGGTCAGTGATGGTCTGCGGAGGCATATCCATGGAGGGACACACAGACCTCTACAGGCTAGACAACAGCACTTTGACTGCCATTAGGTGTCGGGATGAAATACTTGGACCCATTGTTAGACCTTGTGCTGGTGCAGTGGGTACTGGCTTCCTCCTGGTGCACGACAATGCCCTGCCTCATGTGTCGAGAGTATGCAGGCAGTTCCTGGAGGATGAAGGAATTAATACCATTGACTGGCCACCACACTTTCCTGACCTAAATCCAATAGGACACCTTTGGGCGTGACATTATGTTTCAGTCCATCTGACACTGTCAGGTTGAACCTCAGACTGTCCAGGAGCTCAGTGATGCCCTGATCCAGATCTGGGAGGAGATCCCCAGGACACCATCCGTCATCTCATTAGGATGTTGTCAGACATGCATACAAGCATGCGGGGGCCATTCAAACTACTGAGTACGATTTGGAGTTGCTACAATGAAATTTCAGCAAAGTGGACTATTTTTTCACTTTGATTTTCAGGGTGTCTTTGAATTCAGCCCTCTGTAGGTTGATAATTTTCATTTCCATCAAACGATGTGGCATCCTTTTGTTCCTAGATATAGATCTAGGAACAGGTGGGGGTTGATTTGTTTTGAACCAAGTCTTGTAAAACTTGACTTATTTGTATGAAATGTTATTTGTTATTAAAATCAATAAAATCAAAAAAAAAAAAAGAAAACGCTAGAGCTATGTTTTGCCTAGAGCAGCAGAATGGCTTGGCACTGGTAAAGAACGCAACTAGATCCTTCATATCTGCTTCAAAGGTCTTAAGGTACACTACTATTTACAGAGCTACACAGACCAACAAGTCTCAAAGTCATAAAGCAGACTGCTTTATTCTGTGCTTCCAGACACCAATTCATTGCTCTCCCTGCAGAGCTCTGTTTTGGGTTTGTCTACAGAACTGCATTATAAGTGGATCACCTCCAATCCATATGCACAAGATACTTAAGAACTATATTAATGTGCCAGTTGTTGGTCTGCCACTGATTAGAAAGCGTACCAAAAAAAGGTTATATTATGCTGTTTTAACTGCTGATATGTAATTGAGGAGGACTTGTCAGGGAGGCAATAATGTTACAAAATACCAGTAGTGGCTTTAAAAAAGGACAGTCAATGATAATGTCTTTATTCACTAAATAATAATATTTGCTTACCTTAGACGTGAAAAATGAAAAGACTGATACCACAACAGGCCACTAAAGGTCACTGCAACTTTGGTCATCTGTCATCATTTTTTGAAAAAACAGCTACAATTTAATCTTAATAAAACTTGAAAGGAAAAACAAAGGAGGTTTCCTACCATGATGGATTAACAAATAGACTGATCTTGTTTATCTGTAGCATTAAACACTTGCCTGGCAGGCTTTTTTTCCTCATGTCCCCTAGCTAGATCTGATAAAGAAGCGGACCGCCAATATCTTTATGGTCAGGATTGTCTCTGCTGCTGCTATATGAGGCAGCATTTACTAAAGGAATTGGTTGCTGTGGATTATTAACAATCTAGGTGCTTGTTGTCTTACAAGACATAATGGCAGTATAAGAACTGACAGCTAGGTTCCAGGTCACTTAGACTAATGCATGACTCAAAGCAAACTGAAGATTTTTAAGAAATGATAACATGCACCTCAAAGTTATGGAAATGTATATGTCATATTTTTTTAAAAAAGTCATCTATTCTGATGCTGCCATGCACTCCCCTGTCTTTGACCTTTCTATATTTGTTTTTTCTCTATTTATGGTTTCTATGTATTGCCCATTGTGTAGATATGCTGCTCATTTTATTCATTTTATTATGGCATTTTACTTTTAATAGCATGTTGAGTACCAAACCTCAGACACAATTAACCCAATACAATTCTGGGTTCAAATAAAAAGGTGTTTATTTTTCACCAAAACTTTAAGACAAACACCAGCCAAATATGTCAAAAAATGATTTTTTTCCATCTTCCGCCTCCAGTTGAGTGTTGCTGCCTCATGACTCTCACTCCCCAATGTGAGGTGGTATGCTCTTTTTAAGCTGGACCCAGAAATACTTCTAGCGCCACAGCATGTACTCTTGGAAGCACCTCTAGGTCATATGGAAACCAGGAAAATCCTCCTCCGACAGCATCCTCTATTGGAACCCAGGGAACCTGCCAGGGTTGCACTTTCAGTCTCCAATTCCCATGTACCCCTGTGGGTGTCCAAACTCCTAACGTTATGGAAAAACCACTTCCACCTGCCATATGGGGGATAGAAGTGCTGCTGGCCTCCGGCTTCTGCTGGCCCTTCATTTACATGATTCCACCTGGGCAAGAAGCCATTTCCTTATCCAGCCAGTGTGCTTGTCTGTCTCCCATCCAGGTAAGAAATTATCCTCCACCTCATCCAGGATGCTTGTCCTTCCTCTCGGGGTAATTATAATTTATAATAACTTTAAGGTACTCTAAAAGGTCATTAGTTTACTTTCATATATACAGTATGATGCTCATGCTTTTGAAAATTTTACTCAACAAACATTCTTTATGTTGGTGGATCAGTGGCAAAAAGGGAAAATATATGAGTAGATGAATATGAAGAATGCAGAAGAAATAAAATACAGAGCTTGAGTGTTTTTGACCCAGTTAGGCAACAATGTGTCTCTCCATACTGCAAATAAAATGTAACTAAAGCCTGCAAAAAAGCAGAAATGGGGAAAAGGAAATTCAACAGATTAGAAGGAAGTTTGTCCTGATGAAGCTTCAAGTTTTCAGTTAAACTGACCTTTTGTAGGATGACAGTAGCTTCAGTAACATTCTAAATATTTTTGAAAATATTGCACCTACATCAACATACCTGCCAATAATCCTTTGCCAGTAACGTCTACATATTTGCTGTAGACATGAGAAATAATTTTGCATTTTTATCTTTATCTCTTTATAAAGCAATGCTAGTCATGCCATTCACTTTCCTTAAATGCTAAATAATCCCAAACTAGATTTGGCAGGGTGAGACTCAAGCCAAACCATGTGGCCGTAATTACATAGCAGAAACCCCTTCCTGGACTGTGTACTGTAGAGTATACTAACTCACACAAACATATTAACACTTGGGCAATCAAAAGAATGGATAAGGAAAAATAAAAACTTACTTTCAATGGTAGATGTTGCATGCATAGATGACTTAACATTTTCAAACCTGCTTCATTCAATTCAGGTTTATAGGAGATGGAACCTATCCATGTGTTGATGAGGAAAAGGTTGACATAACTCTAGTCCATAATATGACATAATAGACGCACAAATGCATTAATGTGTAGGTAACTAAACACAAAATCATGCAGATTTAATGTAGCAAATAGAATGTACAAATGTGAATAGTGTTCTGTGTTAGGTAATGCTAACATAGATAACATATCCTTCTCAAATCCACCTAACCCAGTTCAAGTTTACGGGGAGTTGGAGCTCATCCCAAAATTATAAGATACAAGGCATGAGCCAACCCTACATGGGTTACCAGTACAATGCAAGGCCCACTCATGTACACTCAAATGCTCATACTCACTTGAGACTAATCACCAAATCAATCTTTTCTGTCAACCACTTTGCCACCGTCCTGAATAAATATGTTGTAGTGATACATCTACTGATTCTAAGCACTGATGGCACATTACCTGAGGTGATCAAGTGTTTTGGGTAGACACTCTCACCCAGGTTACCCAACTGAGCTATATCAAGCCTCAACCTGTGGCCTAGCAGCAATCTTCTTTGAATCTGCTTTCTTGGAGGCTACTGTGCAGGCACTGCAATGTTAAATATGGCTCTTCTCCTTTTTACACCTGTGATGCCAAGTGTAGAACACGCTCTCTAGAAAGACTTCCCCGCATTTCCTGTGCACCCTATCTTCACATGCATACATCTCAGCCTCTAGCTTGTCTGTGGCAGTCACTGAAAACTCCTTCATAATCGATTCTCTTCTGATAGAAGGCCTCCTTCAAACACTTCTCCCAAGGAACAGTAAGCTCTAGCATGACCACATCCTTTGTTGTCTATGATACCAAGACTATATCCCTATGTTCTATCTGACAGCCGTCTTGCCAGTGTGCTGTGGGAACCTCAGTCAGCTGTGCCGAGCAGTACTGATGGTGTTTTTGTTCCTGGTTTCTCTCCACGTCCGATGAAGCAGATGAATGACCTTGGGTGTACGGACCTCTTACAGGCAGTGATGGTCTCTGTAATGGTCTTAAGAACCTGATTGTACCACAAGTGATATCACCCTTCTATTAAAATCTTCAGCTAGCAGCTAAAAATGTGGTTGGGAGTCCCCTTTCCAATGCAAAAATGTGAATCTGGTTTCTCCACCACACCCCAACAGTGCAGGTTGGAAGAGGTTTGAAAGACATCATACATTGCCTGGATCAAGAACTTAATGGGGTGGGGTTCTGACCCCCAGTAGTCAGTCCATGAGAAGTAAATAATTAATATTTTCTTTAAAAGATGCGAATGATAAGTGCTTCACAGTTCCAACAGTTATGATAACCTATTAGGCATTTGTTTCTACATCGTGTTGTGGATGGCCAGGGCCCTTGCTTGGTCAGGACACCTCTTCCTTGAAAGGACCAGAGGAGCAAGTGTAGCAGCCCCCTGGGTGGCAGCCGTGCCTCAGACTCTTGCAGGGCTTCATGAGAAATGGAATTAGGCACAGCCTTGTGGGGATCCGGGGATGCTGCAGCTGTTCCTGAGCCCATGTGGGTGGTTCTTCCATCACACCCAGAAGTGCTGCCGGAAGTGGGGCAACAAGCACCTGAAGCACTTCTGGGTGCCTTAATTTAAGGGGCCAGGGGACAGTATTCGGTGAGCCAGAGTCGGGATGAGGGAGACAAAGCTTGCTGAGGAGGAATGGAGGAGAAAGAGAAGAAAGAGAACATAAAAGAGTATTGTGTTTAGGTGTTGAGCTTGTGCTTTGGGACTGTGTTGTGACTTGTGGGAATGGGGAAGACGTTACCCACAGGTGAAGAAAGAAAATAAAAAATATTTCTTTTTTATCAGTGTGCCTCCTGCGTCTGTCTGTGTCGGGTTGAGTGGCTGCTACGTCCTCTACATTTGTTATAATCGGTATATTTCTCTGTTTGTAGAAATATAAAAATCAAGATCCCTGAGAAAAAAAGTGCTGTGGAATTTGCTATTTAAGGGTTTCCTGTAATTAATTTTTAAGAAACAGCCTTTGCATGAATGAATATTCATGGTTGGGCTTGGACTTCTACCTCATAGCAGAGCTCTAATAGTCTATTGTAACATCTTTAAACAAGTCAGTTAAAGCCACCTTCCTCCGAGAATTTATGGAGATCTTGAGTTTTATTTTCAAATCAATAGACACACAAAGTATAATATTAGGTTTTCACTTTGCCATTATTCCTTCAAAATGTTCAGAATGACCTCCTTATGATATGATTTATTGATGCTTACTTATTTGTGAAATGACCAAATCAAAAACTGTTTCGATTAGAGCTCTGCATTTTATGGCAGATGCTACGTTTCCAATATAAATAAAAATACTAAGTTCACATTTATGGCATATAAACAGCACTTTTATTTAAGGAAATATTTATCCACACGTTACATTTTATTTTATTACCTATTTTACCTAAATTCTGGAAAGTGAACCTTTGTCATCCTTGAAAAAGTCCATTAGTCGCTCATGGAAAAAAACACATCTTTATAAGATAAACAGAAAGAGTGAGTTTACAAGTTCAAAATAGCCAAAATTAACGTGCAAGGTCATTGGGTTTAGTCTCTGTGAGGAGTCTAGCAACAGAATAGATACGTGGAGTGGAACCACTGCTCCTCGATCAGAATGAGACAGCTGGGGTAGTTTGGACATATAGTTAGGATAGCCTAAGTGCAGTGCCCATGGTAGATGTAGCAGGCATGGCACACTGGGAGATATGCCAGAAACAGGGCCAGGGTATGTTTACTGCTCAAATTATACTTCTTGGCTAGCCTGAGAATTCTATAGGAGGTGCTGGAAACTGTTGCTGATGATAGGGTGACCTAGTTTGTTCAGCTTGACACTGTGACCCTCAGAAGAAAAAGCAGATTGAAAAGTAAAGGCAAACAGCTGATTTCTAAAAAAAATCAACTAGTTTCATTCAGGATATCAACCTATGGGATGTAATCAATATATTAACTAACAAAGTCTAGAGCTTTCCTTTTCCGGCTGCCAGATTCATAATTTGGTTTCTGCTTCAGCTATCCTTTCGGACTCTGTATTTTGTCACTACTCCAATCTGACTATCTCTTCATTCGCTAAGTTTTATCACTAAGTTATGATCTGATCAAGTAACACACTGCAAAAGGCTCAAAGCCCTGAGACCTGGCATGTCTGGAAGAGCTTTCTTGCTTTATAATGACAGATTTTTTAACTTATGCTTCCCTGCAGTCAGGTGAATCATAATAGTAATCAGCTTTTTATCAGATGTATCATCATTGCACATTTATTTGTTTACCATTTTACATGAAAAGCATTTGTAAAAGTAATTTTGCACATAGCAATGGACTTAAAAGGGATAAAACTGATTCACAGACTGAGCTTATGATGTACTAAATCTCTGGAGGTTCCAAACATAAGCTGTTAAACGAACGACAAGACAACAAATTAGCCTATGTATCAAACAGTGACACCAGGCCATATCTCCAGTAGATTTCAGGTGCAATAGCATACAATACACCTAAGTTATGGGGTACATAACTCTAAACACAACAGTGTATTTATCATGGTGACACTGCTGTATTCGGCTTAAAACCATTAGGCTGTTGAGAAAAGTGATGTGATTTGTCTTCCACCTACTTATACAAAAAAGAGTTTGTAAGCATTTATACTCTAAAAAACGGACAGACAACAGATAACAACCCAAATTAATTAATTATAATCGCGCAGGAGAAGCAGAGCTCTCTCTCTCACAAAGGCAGGCGCACTCTATTGATCATTGCACTGTTTGGATTCCATTTATCTGCATCATTTTGTCACTTAACCTACAGCTGAACAATAAGCACATTCATGCAGCACCCAGCTGAAGAATAAAGCTTTAAACTTTGTACGTTCAGCAAAAGCACCATTCATTCAAGTCATTTTCAATTGTGGCTTGCACTGTGTCCCACTTGAAAATGTACAGCAGGTTATTTTTATTTATTTATTTTTTATTTCCCTTGGTGAATGCTGTCATTTGCTATTAATTGTGATGGTCTGCTATGGTACAGCAGGACAGGCATAATGAGACATGCAGAGAAAATACAAAGATGTATCCCGTCAATAACCAATTCTAACATCTGATGTAGCATGTTTTTTTTCTTTTCCCTTGGTCAATTTGATGTATAATAAAAACTTGACATGGTGCTTTCAACTGGGACATCCAGAAGGGAATATGATAGAAAAAGAAAAGTCATTATATTTTACTTTACTACAATGGCTTCTCTGCTGATCTGAAAGTCAAATTATACATTCAGATCTACAAAGAAAATATAGCACATTTGGAAAATTAATCAAAGCTGAAATTTTCAATTAATCTAAAGAAGTCGCGGCAAAGGGCTGTGTGTAGTTCATCCAAGTTTGAGTGTTAACAGCAAAAGCTATAAAGTACAGACTTAAAAAGCAAAAAATGAGAAAAGAAATTCTTTGTGCTCACTGTGATTAGCTATGCATGGGTGGCTATGTAATTATTTCTTGTCTTGTACTTGATTTAAGATCCTCATTTATGGAGACATTGCTTTGGGAGAAATCAAAAAGGAAAGAGTCAGTACTAGTCAGTCATGCCTCTCCATGGGGACATCTGATTGGTCACCTGAAAACTCCGCCTCCACCTCAAAATATAAACAGTAAGAGCAGTGAAAAGCATGGCAGACACCTTCATGTCCTGGGACACAAACGGATGCACTCCTTCAAGGACAAAGAAGAGTGAGAGAGAAAAAATGAAAGGAAGAAATAGATAAAAAAGAGAGAAATAAAACATGCACCAGTAACTAAAGAGGAAGAATCTCAATGAAGGTCTTATTCACATACAGCTAAACTAGAAAGTCATGTCTTCTTGAGTGGCATATCCAAGACCACAACAG
This sequence comes from Polypterus senegalus, assembly GCF_016835505.1. NCBI lineage: Eukaryota > Metazoa > Chordata > Cladistia > Polypteriformes > Polypteridae > Polypterus > Polypterus senegalus. Next base: position 55,268,159 of record NC_053154.1, read on the forward strand.
TCTAAAGGGAAAATAAAGCAATATGGAGAGTTGTAGGTGAATATTGGTTAGGATTTTAACTGCTATTAAAAACGTTCTACTATACAAGATAATTTAACATGACCAAAGGTAATCAGGAGAACAACTAGTGGTACAGAAAGTATTTACACACCTTCACTTTCTGCACATTTTACTGTGTTGTAGATTTAATTTTAAATGGATAAATTTGCTATTTTTGCCCATCAATCTGCACTCAATAACCCATAATGACAAAGTGAAAGCTGTGAAAATCTATTAAAAAACAAAAACTTTCAATCATTTAAGTATTCAGGACCTTAATTCAGTGCTTTGTAGATGCCTCTTTGGCAGCAATTATAGTTTTGGTAAGTCTCTACAAGGTTTGTGCAGCTGGATTTGGGTAGTTTATCTCCTTATTCCATGAAAGATCCTCTCAAGTGTAGAAGATGGGAAGTGTCTGTAAACTGACATCTTTAGGTATTCCCATATACAGTATGTTCTATAGGGTTGAAATCTGGGTTTTGGCTGTGCCACTCAAGGACAGCTAGATACTCGTCCCAAAGGTGCTCCAGTGCTGTTTTAGCTGTACGCTTCTGGTCATTATTGTGCTGAAATTTGAGGTCACGTGCACTCCGGAACAGGTTTTCCTCAAGTACCTCTATTTATTTGACTGAATTCATCCTTCCTTCAATTCTGACCAGTCTATCTCTGTAACTGAGAAGCATCCTGATAGCATTTTGCAGCCACCACTATTCTCCACTGTAGGGATGGTACTAGGCAGATGATAAGCAGTGCTTGGTCTTTACCATGCCCAGTGATTGGAGTTCTGCCTAAAGTGTGCAATTTCGGTCTCATCAGACCAGAGAATCTTCTTACTCATGATCTCAGGTTCTTTTAAACTGTTATATGCCTTTTACTCCAGAGTGGCTTCTGTTTAGCCACTTCCTGAGATGGTTATCTATCCAACAGACTCTCCCATCCAAGCAGAGCAGTTCTGTTAGAGAGACAATAGGGTTCTTGGTCACTTCCCTGACCAAGGCCCTTCTTCATAAGTTACACCAGTTCACCAAATGACCAACTCTAATCTTCTTATTCATGTTACCATTATACCATTATTTAGGCATCTGTGCTCCTGGGAATACTCAAGGTTTAAAAAATGGCTTTCTCCCCTTACTCTGATACATACATACATTGTGGGGGTCTACAGAGAGTTCATTGGACTTCATGGTTTAGTTTTTATCCTGATTGTCAGTGTGAAATATAGGACATTTCCAATTCAGTTTGACACAGGTGGCACAGTTAAGTTCTAGAAACATTTCAGGGAGAAGTAAAGTAAATGTGGTGCCCTTGACCTCAATTTTCAGTGTCAAAATACTTATTTGAATGAGAGATTTCAGTTTTAGATTTTGAATAAATGTGCAAACCTTTCTGAAAACATGTTTTCACTTTGTCATTATGGGTTATTTAATGTAGACAGATGGGAAAAAATGGCAAATTTATCTTTTTAAAATTAAACTTACAAAAAAAAGTGAAGTGAATGGGTCTGAATACTTTCTGATTCCTCTGTATTTAATGGGACAAATGTGTTTCAACAGGAAGCACTAAAAGTACAAAATGCCTGCAGAGAACATTTAAGAACTAAATGTATAACAGGTACTCTGGCCACAGTCAGCAAAGGCAGTGGTTCCATTAGAGCTCTTTCACTCAAAATGGCTAATAAGGGCAGTCTAAAAGATGTATTTGAGCCTGAAGCAACAGCCCAGCCAGCAAGACCGAGCTAAACACAAATGCTTTTTTAACTTTTGGTTTCTATTTGTACTATCTAGTATGTGTAAAGTGTTAATTAAGAATGCAGTGTATAAACTCAGAAGGGTGGCCTACTTTACACTAAGGAGAGCTCTCTCTATTACACAACATTACAAACAAATCCATTGTGACCACAAAGAGGTGCCAGAGAGACCCAAACCACAGTCATAGCAATACAGTACACAATATATGAATATAAAAAAAGATTTTTTAATCTCACAAGCACCTTTTCACAATCCTCCAGTAATCAGCCACAGAAACAATACAAATAAATTCAACAATTCTTCCTCCTCTCTACCTCCCGCTGAGTGTTGTCTGCTGCCTCCTGACTCTGATTTGTCCTTGTGTGGCAGTGGGCTGCTTTTTAAACTGGATCTGGGAATGCTTCTGGTGCCATGCGGTACTTTTCTAAAAGCACTATAGGACCACTGAGAAAGTAAGGAGGTCCTCTCCTGACAGCACCCGCTACCGAGCCGCTGGGACCCCCGCAGGGCTGCATTTATGGACTCCCAAGCACCCCGGTGGTTGTCCCAACTGGATTGCTGTATGAGGACCACTGCCACCTGGTGTATGAAGGACTGAACAGCTTCCTACTCTCAGGTTCCGCTGGTCCATTTATTAAACCATACCGGCTGGGTACAGATGTATTTTCCTATCCCGCTGGCCACTTTGTCTGCATTGTCGTACTGGCACCCTAGCCAGGTAATGAATTATTCTCCATTCTGGCTGAGATGCCTGTTCTTATCCTACGCCATCAACAGCAAGCAAGACAAAAATACATCTGAACAACCACCACTCAGTGATATTTTCATAATGAAAACGAAAACTAGAACTAAAAATATTAATTTTCATTTTACAAGCACGAAAACTAAAATTAAGACAAACAGAGAAATTAAAACTAAATAAAATAAAATTTGTGATATGTGAATGAACTAAAATGAGAATGAAAATTGAGTAAAAAAAAAAAATAGCAATAGCATTTTCTTTCAATCCGGTTCAATTGTGCAGAGGGGTTGCTTGTAGGTCACCCTGAGTGTTCAGTTACGTTGTGCTGTTTACTATGCGGTGACTTGTTTGTTTGTTGTGCACATTTGGTTTGTTGGGTTGAAACAGTAAGCACAAGTGGTCGACTGGATCAGTACTTAGTGGAAGTCCAGTACTTCTCTGGCACCATGACTGCAGTTCAGTACTGGCAGCAGAAATCATCAACATACAGTCTGCTGCCACCAGTGGCCGAGGACCTTGTCTGTGCACCTGCATCACAGGCGCTTGTCAAGCGAATATTTTCACTGTGTGGCTGCAACATGAACAAATCTCCCGAAATGCATGCTTGTTTAAAGCTTAACAGCAATGTGCTTCTACAGACTGGTTGCTTGGGTTAAAACATTTGATCCTGCTGACTGTACTCATTAGGCCACTTAATCTGTTTGACCATTTATAGTCAAGCTTTTGTTGACTGAAACATTACTTGCATTTAAATATGTGCAGGCTGGAAAAAATCAAATACTCAGTTAGAGGATCCTTACAGACTTTTTTCAAAACATGGCAGGATCTAATCAGTAATATTTTAAAATAAGTTTATAAAGCACAGAGAATTTATTAATTTAGGTATGTTTACAAGCCTTAAATTTTACGCCGTTTGGCTTGCTGTCTCTCTCAGGGGTGGGGATCGATCTGTTCTTAACTCAATTCTTCTTTTTGTAAAAACCTGATTGCTTTGTATGGATTGTAATAAAATTAATAAAAAATAAAAAAAATAAAATGTGCAGGCCGGCATTTGTGGTCTAAACTAAAAAACTAAAATTGTACTAATATTATGTAAAAAGGGCAGAACTAAATAAAATAAAAACAAACATTTTAAACACAGAACTAAATAAAAATAAAAATTGTTGACTCCACGGAAAAGTAGAATGAAATAACAAAAAAAAATGTATAAAATAAAAACTAAAGCTACAATTAATATCAGAACTGAAATATCACTACCACCACTGTAGATGACACGAGGTACACCTACTGCCTTTACATTGCTATGTCTGGGAATAAGACCATCAGGGTGTCCTCAGTTCAAATCACTTCACTTCACTTCAACCTTGGCAAAGATTATCACATAACATAAAAAAGAGTTTTGTCATATACCTTCATAGTACAGGATTGCGAGTAACTTGGTCTGTGAGTGTGTTGCAAAATTTTTAATACATTTTAACTTGATAATCGAGCGAAGTCTTGCAAAACAAGTAGTACGTATATGCTTTGTCTGCCGATCGTCACGTGATCACAACTGAGCTGATGGTTCTTCTCTCTCTCTCACTGCAGGATTGTAAGATTGTCTCCCATGCTCGGTCTCAGTTAGCGTGTCTAACTCGTATAGTTAACGTCCATAAGACTGTATACTGTTTACTATAGCATTGTGACCACGTGTGTGTGTGTAAAGCATTTTTTTATTTTGTGTGAGAGCGATGGATCTGTTTAACGACAATGCAATGTCACATTTCCATGAAATCCTCAAAAGGAGGAAAAAGCAGCTGTCATTGGATAGGTTTCTTGTTAAAGTCACAAAAAAAAGATTCCAGTGAGCCAACAGATAGCAGTGATTCCATTAGTTAGAGTGAAAGTCGTCCTACACAACAACCCTCCTCCTCTGCTCCTCTCTCTCGTCTCCTTCACACCAGCCACGATTCTTTTCAAAGGTAAAGTGCAGGTTAATTTCCTTTATGTATTTTTACTTTATATTTTGTATTAATCATTTTTATATGAATATTTTTGGGTTGTGGAACAAATTCATTTTGATATATGAGTGCTTTGGATTACAAGCACGTTTCCAGAACAAATTATGCTCGCAAACCAAGGAACCACTGAGTTTGACTTGAAGAATGGTAGAAAGTGAAAAAATATAACAATTTGAAACCCACTTAAACCAACTCCAGACCCTATCCAGGCAGCACAGAGCACAAGAGAGAAAACAACCCTGGACTGAGTGGTGGTCCGCTGCGGGCCCATCCATCCATACACCCACACAAAGCCAATCTGGAATGGTCAATTAACCATAACTTGCACATCTTTAGGGATGTTGGAGGAAAACTCAAACAGACAAAAGGTAAAGGTGAGAACTCCACATAGATAATGCCAGGCAAAGCCATTCCCCATTTCACAAATATTACTATAAAGAATTATATAAATAATTTGGTTCAAACAGTCAAGACATTTTTAGCAGAGATTGACAAAAAATGTGCAAACTCTTTTTGCTTTTTATCTGTCTCTATGAATAAAAACTTTCTTAAAGAAAAAGCTTATCATCGACATACTATTCCTGCTTAATGTAGTTTTAGGCTTTAGTGCAACAACAACAACATCTATTTATATAGCACATTTTCATACAAATAATGTAGCTCAAAGTACTTTACAAGATGTCAAAGAGAACATTACAAGAAAAGAAAAACAAATAAGATTAGGCAAAGATAAATATCAAGTAGAATAGTAGTGTCCTTATATAGAGTGTCATGTTGTAAGCCTGCAAGGATGAGCCCAGTGATAATGTCAGATGGCCACGAGGACAGAAAAAAATGTAAAAAAAAAAATCTGCAGGGGCCCCAAGTCCAAAAGACCAGACACCCTTCCAAACTAGGCATTCTACCTAACATAAATGATCTTAATTCATTCTTCTTTGTTTCCAGGCTACATATGATAGGATTTTATGAAGTGGGTCTTGTGGACAGCTGGGTCATCCGTCTTCATTCCATCATTTTTTTTTTTTATCTTAGGTGTGTGATTAACTGTTGTGTGTATTTCAATTACATAACTTATACTTGAAGAGTCACCAAAACTGGAGTCAAATTCCTTGTATGGATGCATACTTGGCTAATAAATCTGATTCTGATTCATTTCATCATCACAAGTGGCTGCATGGTGCCTTGATTAGGTGATGTAGTGCAAAGTAAGGACCACCTTAGACAGGGTGCTGGTATCCCTGCATGTCACCCTGACAAAGCAATCACAAAATATACACGTGTTACTGCAATAAGTAGCTAAGAAATTTAGACCTCTACAGCTACTGCATGTGTGATTCTGTTTCTATGCTATAGGTTGTCTATGGGACTGCTGTCTCCTGTGAGCAGTGACCATTGCTCCTGGAAGGTTCTAGTCACCTGAGGACACCCTCCAAAGACATTGAAAATATATTTAAAAAATGTGACATTATTAAATGTTTTAAGAAATAAAGAAGTTTATGCATCTATTTGTGAAGCGGCATCTTCTTTCCAGTCAAGAGTGACAACCACAACCACATGAAATTAATTTCAAATCATCACATGGCAGTTTAGATCCCATTGTGAGTTGGCAACACAAATATGGTCGAAGTTGTGAGGTCTTCAAAATGCACCACACAGCAGACCAGCAGTTTAACCAGCCTGGCCAGATAAGATTCATCCCTAGTCAGCCAATTCCCAACTCCTATCTGCAGGTTTCGGACTATGAAGGCTCAAAATAGGGAGATAACTTTAAAATGTATTATTAATCTTTAACAAATCTCTGGTTGAGTCTGTGGTCCTTATGTGCTTTAAAAGATCCACTATTGTCCCAGCACCAAAGAACAACAAGCCCTCGTGCCTGAATGACTACTGACCTGTTGCACTGACCTCAGTACTCATGAAGATTTTTGAAAGGCTCATTAAAGTCTTTATTACATCATCCATCTCAAGCTCCACAGAACCACTCCATTTTGTCTACTGCCCTCAGAGATCAACAGAGGATGCCATCTCCCACGTCCTGCATACATACCATCCTCATGGATATGGAGCATGGGAACTATGTGAGATTGCTGTTCATTGATAACACTTTAGCTTTCAATACCAAGCTAAGGGATCTAGGACTGAACAGCTGCCTGTGTGCCTGGGTTTTCAGTTTTCTCACTGAAAGACGACAGGTGGTGAGAGTTGGTAGTTGTTCCTCCTGCTTCATCACACTCACTACAGGAACTCAATAAGGCTATGTACTCAGCCCTTTGCTCTATGCCCCCTACACTCATGACTGCGTGGCCACGCACACCTCCAACTCCATCGTCAAATCTGCTGATGACACAGTAGTGTTGGGCTTCATCTCTGCAGTATATGTATACTAGGAGATGCAAGATCAGAGCAACTATAAAGAAGCGTTAGTTAAAGGAATCTGTGAGCAAGTGACACACCATCTATGGTCTAGCGACCCACATCCTGCTTACAGAGAAAATGAAGCATTACGCACATCTGAATCTGTTCGCCAGGTAATCGCAGTCAGGGCGGCTACTTTGAACAGTTGTTCAAAGCTGATCCTCCGGCTAGGACGCTGGATATCTCTGGGTCCACGGTCCTTGAGGCTGATCCTCCAATTAGCTGTGAATCACCCAATCTCACTGAGATTGCGCAGGTGGTGAACTAGCTGAGTGGAGGAAAGGCTTCAGGGATCTGTGGTATCCGGTGTGAACTTCTCCAGGCAGTTAGTAAGGCTGTCCTCCTGGCATTGCAAGAAATCTTTGCTTCCATTTGGGAGACTGGTATCATCCCAACTGACTGGAAAACAGGACTTGTCGTCCCTATCTGGAAAGGGAAGGGTGAGCGCCTGGATTACAGCAACTACAGGGGGATAACACTGATCTCAGTGCTGGGTAAGGTCCTTGCTAGGGTCATTCTCAATAGGATCCGTGATCACTTGCTTACCTGCCAGCGACTAGAACGGTCTGGTTTTATGCCTAAGAAATCTACCATCGACCGCATCCTAGCACTGAGGGTTCTCAAGGAGCGCAAACATGAATATCGGCAGAGTTTCTTTGCAGCCTTTGTCAATTTTCATAAAGCGTTCAACTCAGTTGATCGAGCTGCCCTGTGGGACCTTCTGAGGGTTCGCGGGATCCCCTCGAGGTTGCTGGATATCATGGCCGGCCTGTACACTGGTACTGTGAGTGCTGTGCAGAGTGGGGGTAGAACCTTTGTGTTTTTCCCAGTTGATTCTGGGGTTCGTCAGGGGTGTGTTCTTGCTCCTACTCTGTTCAATGCTTGTATGGACAGGGTGTTGGGCAAGGTCACGGGGTCCAGCGGCTGTGGGGCATCTGTTCGTGAAGAAAGATTTACAGATCTTGACTTTGCTGATGATGCTGTTATCTTCACGGAGTCAATGGAGGCTCTGATTGGGGCACTCGAGAAACTAAGCGAGGAGTCTGAGTGTCTGGGCTTGCAAGTGTCCTGGATAAAAACCAAGATCCAGGCCTTTAATGACCTCTTGGGCACAGCCATCAGCACTGTGTCTGTTTGCGGAGAGAGTGTCGACTTTGTCGAGAGGTTTACTTGCCTTGTCAGTGACATTCATGTCTCTGGTGACTCTTCCTATGAAGTCAGTAGACAGATTAGGAGAGCATGGGGGGGTCATGAGGTCGCTGGAAAGGGGTATGTGGCACTACTGATATCTAAAGGACGAAGGTCCAAGTCTTTAGAGTCCTGGTGCTTCCTGTCTTGCTATATGGTTGCAAGACATGGACGCTATCCAGTAACCTGAGATGAAGACTGGACTCCTTTGGTACTATGTCTCCCCGGAAAATCCTTGGGTACTGTTGGTTTGACTTTGTGTCGAATGAGAGGTTGCTCATGGAGTCCCGAATGAGGCACATTACCTGCATTGTGAGGGAGCATCAGTTACGGCACTATGGTCATGTGCTGCGTTTCCCCAAGGGTGATTCAGCTTGTAAGATTCTCATTGCTGAGGACCCGAGTGATTGGACCAGGCCAAGGGGTCACCCACGTAACACCTGGCTGCAGTACATGGAGGTTCATTTCCGGAGGCTGGGACTGGACTGCGTGTCTGCCTGGGAAGTTGCCAACCAGGATTCCGAGTTGTTTTGTTGTGTAGTGGGTACGGCAAAGCACTGTACCAGTGCATGTTCCCCAACTTGACTTGACTTGACTTGCTTCACCAGCACAGAACAACACAGTGCCTGAAGAACAACTCCCTTATTCCATCACAAAGATCCTGAGATCCTGAAACTCCTCCACTAAGGGTAGTTATTCACCCCTCACCTGAAGAGAGCAGTCCACCATTTTCCAATAGAGCACCATAACTTCATACTTGGAGGTGCTGATCATTATCCCAACAAATTTAATCTTGGTAGCAAATCACTCGAACTACACAGGGTATAAATGTTAAAAGCCGAAACCAGAACATTTAACAGCATAAAAGGAAATAAGCTCTCCACATTGATCATGTAAATATTCCTGCTTGTGTATAACTGTGACAGACGTGCATACACATCAGAACACTCCAGTAATATAAGTAGATAACACACCATAAAGATTAAACAAATAAACCAGAAGCTGCCAGTCACCTTTCCACTTAGATGGCTGCTCTGACTGTTTTACCCTGAGGCAATAAGATAAATACTAGGCATAAGGAATCAGTTCCAGTTCACAGCAAGGTAATCTTCAGCTTCCCTTGTGTCTTTGACCTAGCCTTTTGCAAGTTTCTACATTGCTCTTTTCAAAAGAAAAAATTGATATGACCCAACACCCTATGTCCTAGCTACAAATGAATAAGAAGGAGTCATTTCTTAAAGTAATACAAAATAATCACAGCTTACTGTATGCTGCCACAGGGACTGAAAGGCTGGAGTAAAATAGCTGTGATGATTTGGTTTTCACAACATTTGAAAAAAAGGGCTTTTAACAGAGGGGTGGGTGGAGACAAGATAAAATAGATGTCTGGGACAATGTGGATAATTTGTAAGTAACAGGGAGGTACTTTCTTTCAAATGAGAAGAAGGCAAGAGGTTGTTAAATGTAAATGAGAAAAGCAGCAGACAGTTCAAAGCCCTATTATTCAGGCTCAACAGAAAAATGGAGTTCCATTCAAAAAGACTATTTTATTAGCGTGAATCATATCTCAAGCTTAGCTTTGATTTTTCTTTTTGCCTTTCTTAAGGCTTTTGAAAGAATCTGCATTTTGTTAACAAAGATACAATTGAGAAGTCTAATGTAAGATGTTCTGTCAGCTTTGAACAACCCCATATCCCTATAGATCTAATTTAGCCATAGCTGCTGCTTCTACGTTTGCAAGAGGCACAGTTCCTAGTTATGAGGCATTTACTTTCAATAGCTTTCTCAAGCCATTACATAAATGCTCCCTATAATTTATGAAAATCCACCGTGCACTAAGGATTGCATTAAGACAAAATCACGTTTTCTAATGCATAAAATGAATCGTCATGCTGTGTTCATTACAATAATCCCTATTGTTTGTTACTGTTGTTTCTTTGTTTTCATATTATTTTATCCATTATTATAATGACATTACAAAACAACAGAGAACAAAGAAAATAAATACTAATTAAAATATTAATCACTGAAGAAAACAACTGGATATTCGTTCCTTGATTTAACACCTTTCCCATAAAGAAAGAACACTGGTAATACAGCTAAGCCATTACTAATGCAGCTCGGTGAAAAAGGTTTAATCCTGAAACTGTTACCAGGCAACCCAGTAGTCGTATTTCATCCAAACACTTTATTTTTTCTCCTGTAGTGTTTGTCTAAGAAAAGTGAAAACATGTGTACAAACTCTTAAATGAATCAAGCAGGTATAACGTTCCTCTGTATCATAGTGTGATGAGTCACTGCCATCTTTCAAATACTCTACTCTCACACTTGATTTTTACTATTGTTTTCAAGGAAAAAGAATACAATAAATGCTACAAAGAACTATATTAATGAAAGAAAGAAAGAAAGAAAGAAATGTTATGCTTACATTCAAAATTAAGCAGATTTAGTCCAATTCAGGGTGATAGAGCCTTTCCCAGTAGAATTTGACACAAGGTGAAAACCAACCCTAGAAAGTGTGCCAGGGCCAGCCAATGCACACACCTACTCTCACATCCACAGAGTGCCATTTTTGCAGTCATTAAGTAATCTAACCTGCACGTTTATTGAGGATGTAGGAAGAAAATTAGAGCGCCCAGAGGAAAACTCACATTGACATGGGGTTAAAATAAAAACTCTACATGGGCAAGAACCAGGCATGATGTTCAAACATTGAAGTCTTTGGAAATGTGAGAGGAAAATAGAGACAGTTACGGAATGAATGTGCAAACAACACACAGACAACATAAGGCCAAGGGAGATGAACTCTAAAAACAAGGCTTGAAATAACACTTTCTGTAACAGTGCAACAGGCTAATTTGCTTTAAGATTGTATTAAAGGAATCATCTAAGCCAAAATGATCAGAGAAGCACATGAAAGTAAAGTGTATTTATACAGGATTGGGATTTTTGACGTAAAGATCCACCTGCCCCTTCATTCAATTGTCAAAAGTCCTGTCAAAACTCAAAAAGCTTGATCTCATTTGAATGCGCTTCACTTTTGTGCACTATATTGCCCATGGGAATGAAAAAAGAGATCTTGTTAATATCTTTTTGGATTCTCCTAGACAACAATGAGTTCAGAAAGAAATAAAACGGAGACAATTTCTTTTGTCTCATATTTCTCAGATTTTCTCCTGAGAAAAAAAAAATACCTCCTCTTAAGTTGCAGCAGAGATCTTGGCAAAGTCACACAATGGGCTCGGATTTGTCAAGTAATGTTTTCACATTTTTTTTTTTTTGCAATATGAACGTATCTGTATTGTGTGCTTAATAATATATGGTGAAATGTATGGCCAGTTTTTGTGATAATGAAACATTTACTGTGATTTGTTGCTCTAATTCATATTGCTGGGCTCAAATTAGATCAAACTCTGTCTGGATGAAAATGCAGGCAGTGTGTTGTAGTGGTTAAGACTTCAAACCCTGACATTGTATGACCACAAGTAAGTCAGTTCGTCTGCCTGTTCTCTTATTGGAAAAACAAAATGAAATGTTACCAATCGTAGCTCAAATGATCTATGTCATCTTGGACCAAGGCACCAGTCCAATAATATATAAAAAATAATGAAGTCTTAAAAGAGATTAAAACAAGACTAGAAAGAGATCTTGCAAAATATAACATGCTTTTCAAACCAAAGTCTTAACTTTGACTCCTTTTACGTCAGTTGTATCTCATGTGTCCTTTTTGAGAAAATATCCTAAGGAATTATAGGAGGAACATCTGTTAAAAAAACTCAATTCTTAAATGAAACATACATGAACATCTTTTTTACGTCTCATGAGGCATCAAAGGTCAACTTATGAGCAGTACAATTTTCCAATGGTTGATTTTAACTTAACACTATTTTAGCAACAAATATACATGTTTTGAATTTTGTGAGGTTACTACTGGAAAATTGATGCGGATTATGAGACACAAGTATTATGAGATTTTTTCATGCACGTTTAAATATACTTTTCTGTTCTTCAGCATTGGCCCCCTCTGGCCTCCATTGAAACCTAATGCATAAGAAACTTTGCTATATCTTTTCCATGAAAGTATAGCATTAAACATTTTTCTCGGCCATCGCTACAAACACAACAGGTTATGAAATTATCATTTTTGGGTGGAGTATTCCTTTCATTTTGCTTACAGCAAACATAACTACACAAATATCTAATAGCAGACTTTGAAACTCTGTACATAAACCTGGCACCTCTGTGTATTAACGGCAGGAAATAGCCTAGGCACGTGATGCAGGCCATGGCAGGAAATAGGCAGACACACACCGGGGCAGTTTTCAGATGTCGGTTTACTTAAAAGGCAAGTCTTTATGATTTGGAGTTAAAAGTGGAGTACCTGGGAAAAAAAGCAGAACATTTCCACAAGGACAACTGACTGGCAAAAAATCAAGCCCGGGCTTCAAGATGAGTGAGAAAGCAGCACAAACTACTATGCAAATATGCAGTCCAACAACACAAAAAACAACTTGTGTATAGCTAATCAATCACAACAATGGCACCTTTAACAGTAACCAGAACAAAATACAAGGAATTTTAGTCACCCCATTTAGACAGAATCATAAACTGTCCGAGTCTTCTGTCACAATATGTGGACATTGTGGTAAAGAAAAAAGCACATTTTTATTGAAGTGATTATTTAGTTCTTGCTTTCTTTTTATCTTTCTGTTTTTTTAGCAAACACTATTACTAAATGTAACATCTATTTTTGTTTTTTGTGGTGTTTTGCTTTAAGTTTCCTGTCATGAACTCTTTTGTCCGTATGACTTTTAAAACAGGGAGAGAATTCAAGAACAGGGAGTCCTCGGGTTACAACGTTTCAAGTTTACAACGCAAAACTTAAAAAACTTGAGACATGAGTGTTTTGGCTTATGCCATTAGCGTCGTACTTACAGACTATGTGAGCGAACTAGTTTGGTTACGCGCAGCAGAAGAATACAAAGTAATGCAGCATATGAGTGAGGGAGTTGGCAAACTAGTTTTGTTGGGTGTAGAGGAAGTGTTCATTTGTGTGGTTTTGTTTGGTGACTATGTGGCCCTTATCATGGCTCCTAAACAAAAATTCTTCAGAAAACGAAAAGTCTTCAGATGGTAGTGCTTCGAAGAAGAGGAAAGCCATCACGATGGAAGTGAAATTAGACATTGTAAAGAGATCAAAAGGAATAAAGGTAAGGAATTTTTTACACTCATTTTTGGCCATTTTTTCTGTCCTTTTCCTTTTTCTGTGGCTTAATTGTGTTTTTATGTTCTAGATTAGAATTTTGCAAATGTGCTAGGATAGGTAAGTGACTTAGGCTAGGGTGTGTTTCGACCAAAATTCGGGTTACATCACTGTTGTAGGAACGGAACTGTGTCGTAACCCGAGGACCCCCTGTATATTAAGAAAAACGAATGCAGACAAAATGAATATAAACGCTACCGAAGTACAGCTTACACATCATTACTTACACGAGCTGGTGTAGTTAACGTAAAAAAGATAGACAAGCCTTTGGAGTGAATGTCTCCCTGTGGACCTTCATTTCTCAAATATAATGCATAGAATAGCTACATTTCAAATTGCAGATTAATAATGAATTTACCTCTGTAAGCAATAAATAAATCTATACTAATAAAAGGCAAAGCCCTCACTGTCTGACTGACTGACTGACTGACTGACTGACTCACTCACTCACTCATTCACTCACTCACTCACTCACTCACTCACTCACTCACTCACTCACTCACTCACTCATCACTAATTCTCCAACTTCCCGTGTAGGTAGAAGGCTGAAATTTGGCAGGTTCATTCCTTATAGCTTACTTACAAAAGTTAAGCAGGTTTCATTTCGAAATTCTATGCGTAACGGTCATAATGGTCGACAACGTCCGCCACATTGAACTATTTTATTTATGGCCCCATCTTCACGAAATTTGGTAGGCAGCTTCCCTGCGCTAATCGAAACCAATGTACATACTTATTTCGGTAGTATGATGCCACTGTCGGCTGCCATATTGAACTTTTCTACGGTCTTTGTTGCTTATGGACCCATCTTCAAGAAATTTGGTACGCGGGTTCCCAGTGCTAACTGAATCCTACTTAAGTACATATATATGTCCAAAGCCTGCAGCTCGGTCACTATGTGAGGTGGTGTTGGGTCCCCCATCCCAACGCCTCCCACGTTGTTAGCTGCCTGCCTATATAAGGCCGTCCGTCGCTCTGGTCTCTACATTCCCTTCCTTGCTTCACCACGGGATAAACATCACCCTGCTGATAACTACAGCCTTTTTATTTAATCCACGGCTTCTCCGCTGTTTTATTGTTCGTTTATTACGATTATAGTTATTGCATAGGTATTTTAGACTTACTTTACATTGTTCAGGTACCCATTTCCTTTATCATTCCAACCGTACCCTCATTAACATGTCTTTCGAGGTGATCACCACTGATCAAAGAACTGTCACTTAACGAGTGGTTTCCATGCCCGGAGATGGCACCTACCTTTTCTATTCTCTTTGTTACATATTGCACGGCCATATCAGGCTCACTCTTGATATCCGGAGGAACATTGTGTCTTAAACATCTTAGATTCACAGGTGACGATTTCAGTATTGGACACTTTGGTGTTTATGGATGTTTAAATTCTCAAAAGCTGGATGTGAAGTTATCGATGAAACCGGTTGTATGCTTAAAACACTTGACAGATGCCGAATGTCACTTCAACACAGGTCCTGCAAATACTGTCGTAATTGAAACAAACTATGAAACTCAAACCGGTTATGACAGCAACAATCCAAGCTGTGAGATTTGAGACAAGATTACTGTTCACATGGCCAACTGTACGTTACATGCTCAAGAGTAAGCTCAGCGCACAGCTTGATCATATTACAACCAGAGGGCCGAACTCACAATGTGGTATACAAAGAGATCCTTAAATAATTATTGGCATATTTTCCCTCACTTTAAAAAGGTTTAATTTATTCTTAATAAAAATTTTAAGGCAGTACTTTGCCGCTGCGAAGCGCGGGTATTTTGCTAGTGCATAAATAAAAATAAGCTTGGTAACAGACAGAAATGCTTTTCTAAATAAGAAACTGGAAGTGACAAAAACACACAGTCAATGGGGCATTCCCAGGATTAAGTTAAGTGGCACATTTTTAATCTATACTAAAAAAAGGCAAAGCCCTCACTGACTGACTGACTGACTGACTGACTGACTGACTGACTCACTCACTCACTCACTCACTCACTCACTCACTCACTCACTCACTCACTCACCACTAATTCTCCAACTTCCAATGTTGGTAGAAGGCTGAAATTTGGCAGGGTCATTCCTTACAGGTTACTTACAAAAGTTAAGCTGGTTTCATTTCGAAATTCTATGCATAACGGTCATAACGGTCGACAACATCTGTCATGTTGAACTTTCTTATTTATGGCCCCATCTTCACAAAATTTGGTAGACAGCTTCCCTGCGCTAACCGAAACCGATGCACATACTTATTTCGGTGGTATCACGCCACTGTCAGCCGCCATATAGAACTTTCCAACATCAGACTCACTGACTCACTCATCACTAATTCTCCAACTTCCCGTGTCGGTAGAAGGCTGAAATTTGGCAGGCTCATTCCTTACACCTTACTTACAAAAGTTAATCAGGTTTAATTTCGAAATTCTACGCGTAACGGTCATAACGGTCGACAATGTCTGCCATATTAAACTTTCTTATTTATGTCCCCATCTTCACGAAATTCGGTAAGCGGCTTCCCTGCGCTAACCGAAACCGATGTATGCACTTATTTCGGTGGTATGACGCCACTGTTGGCCGCCATATTGAACTTTCCAACGTCACTAATTCTCCAACTTCCCGTGTAGGTAGAAGACTGAAATTTGGCAGGCTCGTTCCTTACAGCTTACTCACAAAAGTTAAGCAGGTTTCATTTCGAAATTCTATGTGTAACGGTCATAATGGTTGACAACATCCGCCATGTTGAACTTTCTTATTTATGGCTCCATCTTCACAAAATTTTGTAGACAGCTTCCCTGCGCTAACCGAAACCGATGTACGTACTTATTTCGGCCACTGTCAGCCGCCATATTAAACTTTCCAACGGTCTTAACAGTTACTTATGGGCCCATCTTCAAGAAATTTGGTATGCGGGTTCCCAATGCTAACTGAATCCTACTTACGTACATATATACGTTCATAGTCTGCAGCTCGGTCACCGTGTGAGGCGCCGTTGGGTCCCCCATCCCAACGCCTCCCACGTTGTTGGCTGCCTGCCTATATAAGATCGTCCATCGCTCCGGTCTCTTAATTCCCTTCCTTGCTTTGCCACGTGATTCACATCTCCCTGCTGATAACTGCAGCCTTTTTATTTAATCCACGGCTTTGCCGCTGTTTTATTGTTCGTTTAGTATGATTATAGTTATTGTGTAGGTATTTTAGACTTACTTTACATTGTTCAGGTACCCATTGCCTTTATCATTCTAACCGTACCCCCATTAACATGTCTATCGAGGCGATCACCATCGATCAAAGAACTGTCACTTACTGAGTGGTTTCCATACCCGGAGATGGCGCCTGCCTTTTCCATTCTCTTTGTTACATATTGCACGGCCATATCAGGCTCACTCTTGATATCTGGAGGAACATTGTGTCTTATGTATTGAATGACTAGGACAGGTTCAAGGTGTGGATTGATGACGGTACAGGAGATAATTATACTACACAGGAGCACTATAATAGTGAAATGCTTAAGCCCTTCACCTATAGTTCTGCATGTGAGTTGATGGCTCCCGCTGAATTGTTTGGTTGTCGCTTTCAAGTGTACTGAAATGGCCAAATATTTTACACCTTTGGACAACTGGCAATGCCTCTTAAACATCTTAGATTCACAGGTGACGATTTCAGTAGTGGACACTTTGATGTTTATGAATGTTTAAACTCTCAAAAGCTGGATGCAAAGTTATCGATGAAACCGGTTGTATGCTTACAACGCTCGACAGATGTCACTTCAACACAACAAGTCCTGCAAATACTGTCGTAATTGAAACAAACCATGTATCTCAAACCGATTATGACAGCAGCAATCCAAGCTGTGAGAAAACAGTAAAAAGGAGGCTTCAGACGTCGTGGTACATTTTCTGATGCAGCTAGACGGAAACAACTTCGTCACGCAAGTTCATAGACACGCTGCTGCCAAATATTCGCAGGCAAATCCACAAGTTAATGCCGGGAATGACTGTTAAACATCTTAGATTCATGAGTAGTGATTTGGGTAGTGAACACTTCGATGAATGAAACCTGTTATCTTTACAACGTTTGACAAACACAGAATATAACTTGAACACAACACGTCCTCCAAATACGAACCTGATTGAAAGAAATAATGATAATCAAATCCTTGATGACAGCAACACTCATAACAGTGACAAAACAATTACATTGACAATCATGTTACGTTATTTTTAAAATGTTTATTTTTCTTTTTCATAACTTCTTTAACACACTACTTCTCCGCTGCGAAGCGCAGGTATTTTGCTAGTAGTTAATAAAACTGAACCCTGCGTGACACTATGAAATAAATCTGCAGCCAAGGAGGGAATGTTTGAAAAGACTTCAAATAATAGATTTTCCTTAAATGATTTTAACTAATAAAGTTCTTTTAAGTGCTTCTGAAATAGACTTTATCCCTCAATCCGACCGCCACCTTGAATTATAAGTTGTAAAGAGTCATTTTATGTTATGTAACTGAATTTTAGCTCTTCAGATGGACAGTAATCATATTCAAAGTTAGTTCCTGCCATGGACCTGTAGCTGCTGCTATAGACTTGGGATCCAATGATTAACACAAAAGAACAAGAATCTCATTTCCATAATGCTGTTAAAGTGTCCATTCCAGCTTAATGTCTCTCTCAACCAGTACTGAGATACACTTCAAAATATTCATAGATAACAAAATATTTTTGGTATTTACAGTGGAACCTCTAGATACGATCACCTCTGTATACGAGAAATTCAAGATAAGAGAAAAGTATGAGCGAAAAATTCGGATCTAAATACGAGCATTGGCTCCGTAACGAGCCACGAGCCAGGCTGTGGTTATGTGCGACGCGTTTCCCAATCCGCCTCAACTCGGGGATTCACCCAAGCTGACGCTGCCAGCCCATCAGCTCACTCAGTGTTCCTTGATCTCCCGTAGCGTAAGGATCTACGCGTTTGTGCGCTTGTGATTTCATTGTTTCGCTGTAGCAGTTCGCCATATAAGTGTATCCAAAAATATTGCGGAAATGCAGACGGAGAATAGGAGACGATTGCCCTCAAGAGGAGTACTAGGGTGTTGTACCGTGTTAGCCATTATGAATGTAGAGAAAAGCCAAGCAAAATGACACCTTTTATTGGCTAACTAAAAAAGATTACAATATGCAAGCTTTGATTACATCTTGCCTGAAGTAGGGGCCTGAGTTGCCTCGAAAGCTTGCATATTGTAATCTTTTTAGTTAGCCAATAAAAGGTGTCATTTTGCTTGGCTTTTCTCTACCCTCAAGAGGAGAGAGAGCAAGAGAGATAAGGAGAGGGAGACACACACGAGAGAGAAGAATCATCAGCTCAGTTATGATTACATGACGCTCAGCAGACAAAGTGTATCCACACATATTTATGTTATTTGTTAGGAAAATTGATTTTTATGTTGATATTTTTGGGGGTGCGGAACGGATTAACTGGATTTCCAATATTTTTAATGGGGAAGTTTTGTTCAAGAAATTTGCTATACAAGCTCAGTGCTGGAACGAATTAAACTAGTATCTAGAGCTATACTTGCACTTGGGTATCTTGATGTTTCTCTGTGAGTGTGATGAGCTAGATCTTGCAGGATAATAAGTATCACAGTCTGATTACCTTGTATGTGATGTCACTATATGCTGAAAATGGGTAGTCTGGCAATTTGACAGTTTTCTTTGTTTTTCTTAGAATCTGGCAAACCCTAAGTCTGCCTGAGCACCATTTCTCCACCACATTGATTCAGTGTGTTGACTAACATTGGTAGTGATACCTGATTTCTCAACACATTGATCCTTGCTCTTCTGCATGACAGGACTGTGTCTAAATGTTTATAGCTTGGACTTTTTGTAACACATCTAAGGTCCATTTCTGAGATATAACTTTTGTCTCAACTTGATATGTTTCTGTGATGTGTGTGCAAACTGTTTTAGATTATCATTAAGAAGTCCATGCATGATCAAGCTTTCAAATGTAGCAGTGGAGGTATATTTACCTTATGTTTCTGTTTACATTTTAGTGTGCATGATCTAAAGAATAAAAAGAAAAAAGAGCACACACAAATGTAGTCAGCCATGTATCACAGTATTATTTTGATGTGGTTGGCTGAAAAATATAGCAATAATTCAAGAAGCTAAATAAAATATCCTTTGATTGGTAGAGTATGATAGCCATCCACATACCACTACCATTGACAGATTGGTGCTGCCGTTTGGTCAGATTGCACGGGGGTTCCTTGCACGCATACAAGTAATATATTTCACAATACTGGAAAGCTCAGATTCTTAACTTTCACATGAAAGTTGATTAATCTTGATATTTCTGGCTTATTTATTATAAACAAAATGTAACACAAAAAATGCCATTGAAAACAACCAAGGCTTGGCATTTCCTTTTGTTAACTTCCTATGCCTTGAATCGCCATGGTGATTTGAAATGACACGTTTTGGGTGTGTTACCGATACTATAATTGGTCAAGAAAACTCTTTTACGTTTGAAATAACCTCTCTGTTTGGAAAACATTAATGTTGAAAAACATGATGTGGTGTAATATCCAGAAAGGAACAGTGCAGGGAGAGGGGTGGGATGATATCTTTCAAAGAAGAAATAACATACAGAGAAACATGGTGTCCCTTTAGAAAACTGTTTCTGTACTTTAACTGTCTCAAACCAATATGATAATAATAATAATAATAATAATAATAATAATAATAATAATAATAATAATAATAATAAATTTTATTTATATTGCACTTCATATTTTAGAAATCTCAAAGTCAAACACAATAAAACAAGAAAATCTATGTATACTTTAACAAAATATCTTTTAGATTCCGTTTAATAACATCAGTCGACTGTGGGGCTCTCAGGTAATCAGGGAGGGCGTTCCACAGTCTTGGCGCCACAGATGAAAAAGCCCTATCACCCATACTGCGAAGCTTGGTTCTAGGGACTTGGAAAGTGTTAGTGTGTACAGAGCGGAGAGTGCGTGAGGAGGTATGAGGGGTAAGGAGTTCCTCTAAGTAAAGGGGGGCATGTCCATAGATGCACTGATGGGTGAGGAGAACGACCATGAACTCAGTTCTGAGTGGAACAGGGAGCCAGTGAAGGGTTTTCAGGATTGGGGTGATATGGTCATGCTTTCGCACCCTCATCAGGATCCTGGCAGTGCAATTCTGAATATACTGGAGTCTCTGAATACTTTTGCCAGGAATCCCGATGAGGAGCGCATTACAGTAATCCAGCCTGGAGGAGACAAAGGCATCGACGAGGTTCTCTGCATCTTCAAGGGTGAGAGTTGGTCAGAGTTTAGCGATATTCTTGAGGTGGTAGAAGGAAGACTTACAGAGGTGTTTGATGTGGGCGTCAAAGGTGAGTTGAGGGTCCATTTTAACACCCAAATTGGTGACAGATGTGGAAAGGGGAATGTTTTGGCCAGCGAAAGTGATACTGGTGATGGTAGAAGAGCAGAGATGGTGTGATGTGCCAACTAAGATGGCTTCTGTTTTGGATCTGTTTAGCTGAAGAAAATTGAGTCTCATCCATGCCTCTATTTCCTCCAGGCAGGTAGTCAATGTAGATATTGGCAGAGGAGCAGTAGAAGAGGTGAGGGTAGTCCTGAGGTAAAGCTTAGTGTCATCAGCATAGCAGTGAAAAGATAAGCCATGTCTGCTAATGACATTTCCAAAAGGGAGCATGTAGAGAATAAAAAGGATGGGGCCTAGCACAGAGCCTTGTGGGACACCACAAGTGACGTTGTGGGTATGATATTTTTGCACTGCCCAGGGCGACATGCTCAGTTCTGCCGGTCAGGTAAGATGTGAACCAATTGTGAACATTTTCAGAGAGTCCAATGGTGTATTTCAGGCGTTGAAGGAGAATGTTGTGGTCGATTATGTCAAAAGCAGCTGTCAGGTCAAGGAGAATGAGTAAAGAAGGAGAACCAGTATCTGTTGTTATCAGAAGATCATTGGTGACCCTGACCAGGGCTGTTTCGGTGCTATGGCCAGGGCGGAAACCAGACTAAAACTTTTCAAACAGATTATTCAGTTTGAGGTGATCATGAAGTTGTGTTGCAACTATTTTTTCCAGAACTTTAGAGAGAAATGGAAGATTGGAGATGGGCCTATAATTGGAGAGAACTTCAGAATCCAGGGTGGGTTTTTTCAGTAGAGGTCTGATGACAGCAGTTTTTAGTGAAGAAGGAATATGGCCAGCCAAAAGGGACTGGCTTATGATCCTGGTGATAAGTGGAGAGACGGCACAGACGTTGGCCCTCAGCAAAGCTGAGGGGAAAGGGTCCAGGGAACTGGTAGACAGTTTCATTTTCCTGATGACATCCTCCACCTCTTCCCGTGTGGCAACAGAGAAGGAGCAAAGGGGCTGGACAGTCTCAGACAGTAGGTCGACAGTTGGGGGGGGCAGGATATCCGTGGTGGAGAGGTGTAAGCGGATGTTATCTTTTTGTTTGAAGAAATTGATGTGCATATTGCACCTCTCATCGGTGGCCTCAGAGTGGGCAGGTGAAGGAGGTTTGAGAAGGTGATTTATAGTTGAAAAAAGTTTTTTGGGGTTCCTGGAACTGTTGCTGATGATGGTGGAATAGAACCTGGACTGTGCAACCTTCAGAGCTTCTGCATACACCCTCTTGTGTTCCCTGTACGCCTGTTTGTGGACAGTCAGCCCAGAGGCCTTGAACCGCCGCTCAAGGACACGCCCAGCCGTCTTCATTTTTCGCAGTTCGCAGGTGTACCAAGGTGCTGAGCACGAGAATGAGACGGACCTGGATGTTAAGGGGGTGTGGAAGTCCAGGAGACTGCTCAGGGACTGGTTGTAAAAGTCCACAAGGTCAGCAACAAAGAGGGAGCTGGTAGGGTCAGAGGAGAGAAGTTTAAGGTCCAGGGTCAAGGCATCCACATTGATGTTCTTCAGATTTCTGAAATGGATCTGTCATTTTAGTTTGATATGGGGGGAAAGAAAGGGCAGTTCCATTGACACTACTTTGTGGTCTGAAATACCAAGATCATATACCTGTAAGTTACTGATTAAGGCAGAATTTGAAATGACCAGGTCAAGTGTGTGACCCCTGGAATGTGTGGGGACATCAACATGTTGTTGTAGATTGAGAGAATCCAGTAGCTCAAGGAAATCAGCAGTGAGATAACCTGTGGGATTGTCAACATGAATATTTATATCTCCCAGAATTATGATGTTGGCAGAGGTAGCACAGAGTGTTGTGAGAAGATCAGTCATTTCTGGGATGAAGGCAGAGTTGGGTTTTGGAGGTCGGTAGATAAGGAGAACAGTCATGGGAAAAGGAGGCTTACATTTAAATGCAAGGTACTCGCAGGAGGATGTTGCAGGTATCAAGATACGGGACAACCCCAAATCCTGACGGTGGATTATAGCTAAGCCACCACCACGCCCAGTTCTGCGAGCTGCTTCCAAGTAACTGTAGCCAGGAGGACAGGCTTCATTTAGGGCAGAGTAAACCTCTGACTGGTGCCATGTTTCTGTCAGACACATGAAGTCAAGTCCTTTCTTCCTGATGTGTTCTTCAATCAGTGTGGCTTTATTGCAGATGGATTGAGAGTTAAACAGTTCAAATTTGACTAATGATTGTGAGGTAAATCTCTGTACTGGTCGCAAAACATTAAAATCCACTCCATGCAGCTTAGAATGGACTCCACAAAATAAATCCAGGCAGGGAGGGATGTGAGAATCTTGCGGTGTTTCTCTCAATAGCTCTGGTGTTTCCCATGCAGAGATCTCATGATACTTTCAGAGCTGATAGTAGTTGGAACGACGGTGCTCTGATGACGCGCCAAATGTGCGACAGGTGACCAGAAAGATGGAATATTAGGAGCAGAGCACTTTGGCTGGTTATGGAAGATGAACTTTCGACCGGAGCCTCTATGAGTGTATCGAGGACAGCGAAGGAGTCCAAGTTCTTTAATGATGGGGATGTTAATTTCAGGAGTGGTTGCGGGATTAAGTCGCCGGAGTTGTGAGCTGGAATAACTGAGTGCCATTCTGACCGAAGAAGAAGGGAGAG